>NC_060065.1:29878317-30558719 GCF_020283565.1 Trifolium pratense
AGAGAAATTAAAGAGAAAATAATGAAAATTTATTTATGCGCTCAAATGTGTCTAAATAATTATTTTCACGTAAGAATTATTCACTTGTTAGAGGAACTAAAATTGCATAATTTAAAATCTAGAAATAAAAAATGTGTGTGTGTATGTGCGCACGGGGGTGGGGGTGGCTGAAATTGTGGATTGACCAAAATAGAAAGATAAAAAGTGCACTCATACAATTAGGATAAATCTGGTCGTTCCATCTTAATCTAACGTTTCAGATTGAAAGAAAATTTGATTGAATTGTATGAATGTTTTAAATATGAATCGTTGAAGGATGCATTAGTGCATACAATCCAAATCTATCAAAAACATGATGTAAATGAAGTTAGTACTTACCATCCCCAAAAGGACCAATCAGGAAACACAATATCTAAGCTCCATTGATCAGAACAATATCTAAACAAAGGAGGTGGAGAAGCATTTGGGCCTTGAAAATTATCCAAATGAATAACAGGCCTATCTTCACAATCAAACATAAGTTCCAAATCAGGCAATTTTCCAGGATACAACCTCAATAATTGCAATATACCCCACAATGTAAAAACATCTCTTGTTTGAATTGACTTTCTATACTTTTCCACATACAATTTTCCATCAACAATCACAACCTTAAAATTTGCTGTTCTTTTTGCTCCTTCTAACATTTCTCTTGTAACCCCTTTTTCTTTCCATGGTTTTAGATCTTCATGGATCCATCTAAAGTATGAAGGACAAATATTGCTATTTTGATTTGTTGGGTTATGTTTTGTAGGGTAGTCTCTTGGACATGTTTGTGTCTCATTGTTTTCTCCTTTTATGCATCTAAGTGGAAATTCTTGTTCTTTGTATTTGTTTTGATAACTCCCTGCAATTATGTACTTTAATAAACAAAAAATTTAATATTAGTTTCTTGTTAAAATTATATTTGTATGTGACAAAATTCTTAAAATTAGAAACTAGCCTAACTTAATTCTAGAAAACCAGTTTATAAGATAAAAATTATTTCTACTTATAAACTCATGTCAGGATATCGCACATCTGATGTATGAATGTTAATACTTTCAACTTGTTGGGAAGAGTTCTAGTATGATCAAGCGGACTAATGTAATTCTAATGTTAAATCAACAATTAATAAAAAAATATTCTTAGATTATGTGATTGATGACATGTCAATAAAAACTTATGTGTGGGATACAATTAGGCTCCAAACACTAGTTTTATTTTGTTATTTTGTTAATTTTGTTAAAAAAACAATAGGCTCATACACAACATATGGGTGCACAAATCAAGTCTAAAATTTTCTTTTCCAATACCGCATGCTTAACATATATATATATATATATATATATATATATATATATATATATATATATATATATATATATATATATATATATATATATATATATATATATATATATTTCAATTGATTATATTCTATCCTTTTATGAATTTATTTGAGTTTCCTACTTTTTTATTTTGAAACAGTCAAAGTATATATGTTTTTCTTTCTCCTTGCATTTCTTTAACTCTTTAGCTCAAATCAATTAAAAAGACAAAATTTCTATCATGGTATCTCTTGGAAAAAGATACCATAGTGATATATAAGTCACCAGAGAGACAAATAAAATATATATAACTATTAAAAATAGTTTCAGCATATTATAACTAATGCTCATGAACAATTTGAGCTCAGCTACTTGAATTTTCTACCATGGTATTGATGATGCATCAATATATAGCACAATTGATGAGGAGAAAAATTTATAAAAAATATATTTGCATATTATATCTATGAGAAAAAGTTGAATTACAAACAAAAATTATCAATAGAAAAAATGAAACCGTTCTTAATTTTTAGCGACGAAAAAATTGAAGATGAAAATATCAAATTGGTCTCTAATTCCGTCGCTGATTCAAATTTTCTTTCAATAATATAAAGAAAGCTATATATGATTATATGCATAAATAACTCACAGTATTCCAGGCTGCAAAATCACAAAAAGTGGCTACAAAGCAAAACAAGGCAACCACAGTGGTGGTGGTAATTGCTGTAACCTTAGCCTTCTTGGAGAACATACACCTCTTTTGATGATTAGAACCGCCGCCGCCGAAAAGTTTGAGATATGTTTCATTATCCTTGTTCATGTTTGAATTGAATCAAGCTTCTCAAAATCTTGTGTGATGAGGAAATTGTGCACACATGAGAATCTCAAAAAGTATATAAGATGGTGTTGAAAGGGAGAGTGGAACTATGGATGTAAAATGAACATGGTCTTTGAATTCTATTAATCTTAGTTTTAAGTCTAAGTTTGTTTGGTTTAAGTCTAAGTTTGTTTGGGTGAGTCTAGCATATAGAGGTGACTAACTAAAATATATATATTAAAATATATAATGTTAATTACACGTATAAAATATAAAGACTATTCCACGTTTGTGACCTTTATTTACTCCTCAATTTGTGCTACAGTTTTTAAACGTTTGCAAGCATACAAAGTACAAACAAACAAGACTTGAAAGCTCAAAATGCATGGGTATATACTTGGTTGATTTGAGTCCAATCTCATATACAATAATACTCTTACAAGTACTTATGAGCATAGTTCGGTTAAAATGTAGCGATTGAGATTTCGATCCTAAGGTCGGTCCTGAGTATATATCTAGGGGTCCAAGTTTTTTTATATATCTATTATATTATAAAAAATAATACTAATTTCAGTTACGAACAACAAATTAATCGGTAGAAGTTTTACAATCTCATCCTGTAAAAACATTCTCCATTTTCCATTTTTGTTATGCAAATAGTTTACTTCTATTCGGCAAAGCTATCAATTTTCAGGTGTTAGTTTTTGTACTTTTGTGGTTTATTATTTAAATTTTTTTTCTCTTCTATTTTGGAAGGTGTAATAATATTAGCCATCAATTTATATTTTTGTGTTATTACTATTTTTCTATTAAAATATATTATATTAAATGAAATCAATTATTTTTTCATGTTTTGCCTTAGATTTATAAAATGTCAGAAATGTGTATGTCTTGGTACAGCCTTTTTTTTTTTTTTTGACAAATGGTACAGCCATTTATAATTCTTGCATTATTGTATTAAAAAAATGTGATTGGTTCATGTAAAAAATTGAAATATTTAAAATGAATTGTTCGGTTATATACGTGGACTTTGTTTCCTTTGTTCTCAATTAATTAGGCACTATTATGTTACGTGGACGGAAAGGTACCAAAATGTAGACTGAAAATTTTCAGTATTTATTTATATACTACTGGCTAGTCAATTACTTCATATATATGCCAAAATTATTAAGCAAACTTTATTATAATTATATGTCAAATTATTATTAGGTTAAGATTCACCTAGTAGTCTAGCTAAATATATAGTCAGATATATCCACGTGCTTGCTTCTTTTAGGTTTTTTTTTTTGCATGATAACATTTAAGTATGTTTATGTTAACTTTGAACTAGCTAGTTTAGTGATCAAGGATCTTTATAGTGAAAAATATATAAAAAAAATAAGCCAAAAGAGAAGTAAAATAAAAACTTGATTTGTGGTTGAAGCTCCTCTAAGAAATCTTTCCCTATTTTGCTTGCAATTCCAGCTTTTGACATGATTTATTTTGCTGAACTAGATGACTTTGAGTGTATACCAAAATTAATTGGAGCTTTATGTGCTTGATTTATTGTTTATATTTAAATGAATGATATGTAGGAAATATAGGATGGTCTATTTTTATTCAATACATATAACAAAATTATATGTATTTGCCGTTAAAAAAATTTAAATTCTAATGACGATATATGTCGTTGTTCCAAAGCATAAGTTAATGATCATACGTTGATCATACTCATTTTTACGATAAAAATAATGAATTAATTGATATCAGTTTTATTAAAAACCAAAAATGAATATGTAATTTGTTTTGAACTAACATCAATCATTAATATGTAACTTGTTTGGAACTAACATCAATCATGTCATTGTTTTTAATTGTAAAAATAATGAGAGTCATAAATTTTTATTTATTTTGGTAAAAAAGTCATAAAATTTTACTTCTAAAAAACATTGTCGACGTTTATTAAAATTTTTAATAGTTTTTTTTTTGTCAAGAAATTTTTAATAGTTTTTTTTTTTTTGGGTTACAAATTTTTTTAATAGTTTTAAACATTAATTTATGGTAAATCACTTATAAATTAGATGGTTCACTTATATATGTGGTACAAAGAAAAGTAGCACACAATTAATTATTTGATTAGTTATGAGCAATGAAAAATAGCACACCGTTATTTTACAAAGAAAAGTAGCACACAATTAATTATTCTTAGGTCAATAACCTCAAGGCTTGATAGTCTTCTTTCTCACAAGCCTTGTTTCATTGTGCCTACCCAAAAAAGTTAGGTCGATTGCATTTTGAACACGCAATTGTTTATTGCCCGATAAATTTGGTTAATTAACTCCTTAATTCAAAGTCAACAAAGTTGCAATTTTTTATTTTACAATGAGCTGGGATTGATCAATCCTAAGACCTATAACGTACTACCCAAATTTTTCACCATTAGATCAAACCTATTGAAATTGAAGGAGTGTTTGTTAGCAACAAACTCTCTTTTATTAATTAAAATTAGGATATTATGTGGATTTCATATAAATTTAGTGAAATCCATGAAAGATTGTATTGAGTATACTAGACGTAGTTCAACTGATAATATTGATATTGACAAATTAGACAATTTCATTTAAATTCGAGTTCAAAATTTTACAGTTATGTATGTATGTATGTATGTACATTTTTATGGTATTTATCACTTCACACATAAATGTGTTGAAAAGCGTAGTACTTAGCTCATTATTCTCGAAACTAATATAATTATAATGTTGACATGTTGTTAGCTCATTTATAAATTGGTTTAAAATAGGCAACAAAGATTGGTTTGGTTAGTTACCGAGTTAATTCATATCACCCAAAAATTATACTTAACTTATAAAATATTTGTCAAGCCTCGAGACTTTTTCTACCTATGGTGAGTCTCTGAGATTCAATTCATATAAACTTTTATTAAGAAAACAAAAACAGAAAATAAAATCAGTATAAAAGCCATTAAATGAAATGATTATTTTATATTAGCTTTTTCATTTTCAAGTATAGCATTTTTTTTTTATCTATGAATTTATTTTAGTATCCCAATAAAGACAATCAATCCAAACTTTCTCGCTCCTATTTAAAATTTCCTTTTTGTTTTTAGCGAACTTCGGCAGTTGGACGGCATATCTTGTCATGTCAAAATGGCAAGATTCTCCAACATCAATCACAAGACTTAGACAACAATAATAACTAACAAATGAATTTCCAACAAATATACTCTTGAATATCTCTTTACCACATTCTGCAGGGTTTAATTTGCTTGCACAATTACTTAAATATTTTTCATATGAAGATAATGGCCTTGGAGCAGGATTAATATCAATTGATGGACCTTCAGATGGTGCTTGAGGAAGATTAATATCAGTTGATGGACCTTCAGAAGGTGGTTGAGGAATTTCAGAACACAAAGATGTTTTGAAAAACAAATTAAAACTAATCATAATGGTCAAAACAACATAAAAGCCATTAAATGTTGTCATGGCCATTTAGATGATGAGAGTTTAATTAATGTCTTGAAAGAATATTTGCATAGGTGAATGATCATCAACTTTTTATACTCTCATAATTACGTTAAACAATATTTAATATATTGTTTTTAACTGTCATAAAACAATATAAGGTTTGTTTTTAACTTTTCTAGAAACTGAGTTTTATTGTTGATTTTTTGTATAACTTTTCATATTAAAATCTCATTTTGTAACTTGCAAAAATTTATGTTACCTTTTTTAAATAATATTATTTTGATTTATTTAAAGTGAGACAAATATTTTTTTCTAAAAGCTCCAAAATAAAAAATGACATGTCAAAAGTATAAGATACAATTAGGGACCAAATTGATAGCAAATTGTTAAATTATAAATGCTTACTTCATAATAAGTAGTTAAATATGTCCCCGTGAACATAACTCGATTAGTAAGAACATTACATGTAAAATGCAGAGACCGGTGTTCAAAACCTGATACTCCCACTATTGCATAGCAATTACAACAGTCTGGAACAATATTGTCTTCTATAGGATCCCACATAAAGTCCCCTTGATGTTCATTTCAACCATGGTAAATTCAAAATCAAAGCCTTAGCAAACATTAAAAGTGTGTTTGGTTACAAATCCATCTTATTTTTCTTGCGTCCCTGTGTATTTTTCTAAGGATAAGACTCAAACAGATTCCCACAGATAAAAATAAAGCATATGGTATGTGCCGGTGCCGTAACACAAATCACACACAAAACGAACAAGGATATGTTGCGTTGCGCAACTTTATTCAACTACCATGTGTCGAAGCTACGAACAAAGATGTTGAGAAATTGAAGAAATGTTTTAAGAATGAGGCATGACTACAAGTCTACAAGACCAAGTTCCACATAGGCTGGCGCTTTTACATAAAAAAGATTGAGTCCCGAATTGCGTATAAGGAATGTCATAAAAGTGGATTACTACTAGTTTATTTGCACCAGACGGTTCAACCCAGTTCTTGAACAGGCCAGTTGAACCGGACGGTCCAACCCAGTTTTAATTATCTTGAGTAGAACCGACACTAAATGAGCTACATTCTCATATTACAAAAGTTGGATTCTTGCATGCAACTCAATTGGCATTACCAACTATAAGCTCTCCACTTTAGATAGGTAAGTTAGGCTATGTTTGGGAGTTAAGAGGAGAGGAAAGGGGACAGTAAGAGACGAGAATCCCTCGCCTTGTTTAAAAGAGATGATATATTCTCAAATTTGGGGAAACCGGAAAAGCAAAAGCCCAAGAGCGTTTTGGAGGGTTTAAAAAAAAATCTCCGAACTCTTTTTCCTCTTTTTTAAAAACTGACAAACAAGAGGAGAGATTATCAGTCTGATAAACCCTCCCCCTACTCCCTTCCCTCACAAACCACACTCTCAAACAAAGCTTAAATGTATTATTATTTTGAAATGGGGAATTTCTCGCAGTCCAATGGTTTCACGAACCAGTTGCTAAAAGGTGGCTTCCCTTTAAAAAGTTTAGAAGCTAAATGATATTCTTCAGCTCCATCCTGCAAAGGATTCATCATGCAAAAAGGTGAAGACCAAAAACATTCATTCCCTCTGTATATAGGGACGACATAAATTAAACTATTATCGCATGAAATACCTTAAGTTCTCGGTAAGTAACTTCGTTGTCCAAGGACCTTGCCAAGCACTCTTTTCTCAATGACAAGAAAACCTCCAACAGTCTCTTTCTGAAAAGCAATTACAGCAAGTGAGTGTTTGACAAGAAAAATATCTACTAGGAGCCTGTTTCAATAGAGGCTTATTTGAGCTTTTCTACCGGTATAAGCACTTGTGATGCTATTTCAGAGAGCTTGTGGAAACAGTTTATGACATATCTATAAGCTATTTCAGCTTAATTCCACAAGCTCTTCGTAATAGCTTATGAAAACAGCTTTCAAACTTATATGAGAACAGTTCAACTTTGTTTTATTTTTTGTTATAAAAATAGCTTATACAACAGCACTAATATAATAAACGTTTAAGCTATAAGTGCTTGATTAAGCTATTTATCCACCAGGTCTAGGTCTAAATACAAATTGACCGCTTACTTGCATAAAGATGACTCCGTTGATGGGTAAAGTGCCCCTTTTGCAGATGTTCCTTGCTTTCTTCCGGTTGTTCCAAGGGTGACTTCATGTAAGCCACATTCATTCCAACATATAGAATACCTGCAAATCTAACCGTTCAGCTAAATCCGACAAAAAACCATACAGTAATATGAACTTTTTTATGCAAGTACCCGCATGTCAAAGTGTTGGCAGAACTCTCAGATTGCTGAAAATCCTTTGGTGGTGCCAGGGCAGCGAAAAATAATGGCTATATATGAAATGAAAACCACACAAAAATCAGCGTCCTACGATTCATTCTTTATCTCAGTCACAGATAAACTTAATATTCCACAGACCTGGTTCACTAGAAATGGAGATGTTAGCTCGTTCTCCAAGTGTCGAATACGATCATACAATGCACTTTTCAAGTTATCCTCCAAATTAAAATTTTCAGGACTGATATGCGGCAGACCAACAGTAATTGATGAAAGATATACAGGTTGGAGAAAGTACGAAAGCAAAGCTCCTGGTATAACATGAACCGAGTTATTATATTTAACCGAAAAATGTAATCATTCACACTTATTTTACTTCACATTTGAATCCACATATAGTCCAATATTAGATCAACATAAAGCTCGAATTCATGTTTTCAAATATGACTGACTACCTCAAACTTCACATCTATGCTTACATTTAAACTATAAACATTTAAGAACAAGTAAGATTTGTAATAATCAATTTCTCAATGATATAAGAAAATATAGTCAATACGAAATCCTACATTCACACAAACACCAGTATGATCCTCAGTGTCGAAAGTGTTTCATGTATGTCCAGTAATAAAACTGTTAGTTTATAGCAGGAACGTTTGCAAAATAACTTTGTATATGATTTTGAAACAACTACCGACATACAAACAACCTCGGCTTAAGCATATCTAACCTTGAACACCGACAACGTTCCAACGAGCTATCTTGTCAGAACAACTAACTGAAAGGGTTGTATCACCCCGACCTGGCTTCCTCTGGACCATCCCTATTTGTTTTGAACTATTAACTGGAATGAAAGGCAAACGTATTTCTCTTCAGACCACTAAAAACAACAGTTAATCTTCAAATTAAAAATATACATTGAATATAACATTGGAAAAGGCCACTATGGTATCATATTGCATAGATTTATCATCAAAGAGCATTTGTTGAAGAAGAATAATAATAGGGAAAGAGATACAGCGAAAATATTTGCTATTAAGAAAGCTCTTAGGAATTTAAATATTTTGGTTTAATTGTACGTTTGGTCCCTCTATTATAGATAATGTGTAATCTTGATCTTCCAGTAACTTTTTTAGCAAATTTGATGTTTCAATCTTGTAATTGTTGTATTTAAGTCTCACTTTTATTCTTACTTACAACTCTCACATTCCCATTTTCTACTTTAAATTGATTAAATAGTTTCTCCCCTTCTACAGCTCAAAACTCGCCAATCAAAGCAAAACATTTCACTCTAAATCAAAAGATTTCAAATCCTTCAAATTCTATCAATTGACAAATTACTGTATAGTGTATATACCATAAATCGATTATAAAACCCTAAAAATTTGTTTAAAAATGAGAAATGAAGGGTTCTAGCCTAGGTGGAAGAAATTTGATAAATTTTGAAAATAGATGTATTTTTTATTGGATCAAAAATTTGAGGGACAAAAATAGCACGTAGTCCAAAAGGAACCAAAAGTACAATCAAATGTTAAATATTTTCTTAATATCAACTATCTAAGCTTTCTCTTGGACTTAATCATGTTATACATAAAATTTAGCTTACTTAATGATGAATGTGAACCATTTTCTCCTAAAGGCTCACTTTCCGAAGGAGTGACAAGCGAGCTCAATGAAGCATCTCCACCTACAAAATGCAACACAAAAAGGAAATTACCCTTGAACTTAACTCAGATAGAAATATTTCACTCTAAATCAAAACTTTCAAATCTACTCCGCTTCAAACACTATTACACAAAAATCCTTCAAATTCTATCAATTGACAAATTACTGTTTATACCATAAATCGATTATAAAAAACTAAATATTTGTTTAAAAAGCCTAGGTGGAAGAAATTTGATGATAGTACCAGATTAACTAAATTTTAAAAATAGATGTCTATTTGATGATAAAAAATTTGAGGGACAAAAATTGCACATAGGCTCTGTTTGGGAAGGCCAATAAGCTAGCTTATAGCTTATAGCTTATACGCTAAAAGCTCTGTTTGGTAACAGTTTTTAAAAACGAGCTTATTGCTTATTTTTCAAACGCTATTTCAAGTAGCTTATAGCTTATCATATTTTTTTCCAATTTTACCCCTACGGTCTTACTTGAAAAAAAATAAATATTAATTAAATATTAGTTCAACCGCTAATTTTACCAAACACTACAAATTCAATCAGCTAGCTTATTCGCTATAAGCTCATCCGCTATAAGCTAGCTTATCAGCTATCCGCTATTTTTTACCAAACATAGCCATAGTCTAAAAAGAACCAAAAGTACAATTAACTAATTAAATGTTAAATATTTTCTTAATATCATCTATATAAGCTTTCTCTTGGACTTAATCATGTTATACATAAAATGTAGCTTACTTAATGATGAACGCGAACCATTTTCTCCTAAAGGCGCACTTTCCGAAGGAGTGACAAGTGAGCTCAATGAAGCATCTCCACCTACAAAATGCAACACAAAAATAAGATTACCCTTGAACCTAACTCAAATAGTAACAAACAAAAGAAGGATTTTGATGACCAATTGACTAGAGAAAGAAAAGAGGGGGAAAATGATGAATTAGATTACATGGTAACTGTGATATGTACATATGTAATTTCCAACCACTTCTCAAGGTATATTTCCGTTTGTCAAGACATCCTTGGTCCAACTCAAATGCTAAGTTGTCATCATCAACTTTGAACCGTTTGCATCCATTGCTAGGTCCAGAATTGCTACTAGTTTCAGAAAGATATTGAATCTGTGTATAGAAGAACCTGGTGTAAATAGAAACAAATGAAATAATATCTTCTCACATTACAAGATGTTATGGAAATCGGCAACCACAATTTTAGAGAAAAAATAAAAAAAGGTTTGCAAGTCTGGCATCGGCTGCGACATCAAGTATTTTGACCTCTTCACAACCTTGATCTATGACGCAAGGACACTCCTCGAATTAGGCATGTCCCGGTGTCAAACACCGACGCATGTCCGATCCGACACCGACACATGATTACATTGAATTATGTAACTTTCTCAAATTATTATCCGTGTCAAAGTGTCAGTGTCCATGTTTGTGCTTCATAGACCACAATTGAAGCTGCATCAGTCACATTTAACACATGAAGAATTACTAAGCAACCGCGATTGAAAACCTTGTTGAAAACAATGAATAGTACACTACCTAATTTGTTAAAGAGCTATTGAAAATCTGCAATATAAAAGTATGTATGTAGCTCCGATTTTTCAATTTAAAGGCATGTCCGACACATATTAGTGTCGGACACAGACACATGTGAATGCATTCAATTATTCCATTTTCTTAATTTATTATTGGCGCCGACATGTTAGTGTCTATATTGAATTTGGTATCAATGTCTATGTAAATGATTCATAGGTATATAAGAATACGATACACAAACAAGTCTATACTATGATACTATCAATATTCAACAGAGTAAGAAAAAACATCAAAATATTAAACAGAACAACAGAGAAAAATGAAAAAGAAATGTAAGAAACCTGATCAAAGCTCTTCTGGCAATAACTTCAGCATGAGAATCATGAACAATATCACCATAAGGACGCAAAAGAGAACGTCCAATACATTTTGTTCCAGTTCCAAGTGCAACAACCTTCAATTCTAAAACCCCAAATAAAAAAAAAAATTAATTTTTTGATTAAAAATTGAAAATTGGTAAATGGGTATTGAATAAAAAAGAGAAAAAGTAAGAAGAGAGTACCATTGGAAGGAGAAGAGAGAAGAAAAGCAGCCAAAACAGTTACTTCACGGCCTTGAGGTTTGCCTTTCTTTGGAAGAGAATTGTATAAAGAAATTACCTTTTCTGATACCCTTTGCCCCAAACTGTTTTCCTCTGAAGAAGCCATAGATATGGCTTGGCAGTTGGCAAGTTCAGTGAATGTGTATTGTGTAGAATAGTGAAGATGGTGAGCGCCAGAATCTCAGAGAGAGAGAGAGAGGGGTCAGTGGTGACTACTTTGATGTTTTGGCCCCAACTATCTTTTATAACCCAAAAAATTCAATTTTGTCTTTGATAAAAATTTCGGTTAATAATGTACCCAAAAAAAAAAAAAAAATATTTCGGTTAATAAAAACCGATTTTTTTTAAAGCAAAAAAAATTCGGTTCATAGAAATCGAAGTTTTTATTGAAGAGCAAAAAAGTAAAATCCAGAGAAAAAAGAATCATGTGGGCCTAAAGAGAAAACATCGACTACTCTAGACTCTGGCTTACATTTGAGGCCCAAAATTGATAACTTGGTGAGTTCTTCTTTTCGCACTCCTTGAGCTCCTCACGTGCCCCTTAGTTGCCAATTTTATCCCTCGCTGGTTTGGGTTGAAGGGTGCAAAATCTAGAAAAACAAAATTTGCTACTTAAGTAACGAACTAAGTTCGCACTTTAACCAGCAAATCTTATAAAAATATTTTCATAGGGCGTGAAGGAAGGGTGAGAGGGACAAAAATATTAGATTTTATAAGGTTTGTTATTTAAGTAGCGAACTCAACTAACTACTTAAGTAGCCAACTATATTTTTCCAGAAAGAAAAGAAAACATGGAAACAACCAAGATTTGAGCAAATGTGTGCTAACATCTTGTTCACTCACCAAGATGTACCCGGTCCACGTGTTAGCCTGACATAGATTCTGATTGAATATCTTAGCGATCAGCGTTTTCCTATAAAAAAAATCATTCTCACTTTGATATTTTGAAAATCCTAACAAAGTCTTTCTCGTGAAAATTCATTTTAGGACCTAAAAAAAAAAGTGAAGTCCAATGTGACAAATTATTTTTGAGATGACATAAATTTGATAGACAAATTAGTCTTTGATGAATTGACATTGATGTAGTGAGATTAACATACAATGTAACATGTCCTGTCCTGCTAGATGAACTAATTTGAATGAAACTTTACAATTGTATGTTAAAATAAATGAAGAAAAGAATAATACTCTTATTCATACATTTACACATCAAAACAACAATACATTTGTTTTGTCTTCTAAGTTCTAACTAATACAGACAACTTTATTCTTTAATACGAACATTTATGTTTTTTTTTTTACTATGTGAACATATGACATATAGTTGAACTATTCTTGAAATAGTGATTTAAGATTGTATGGGCCACTTATACTCAGATTTCCACTCCACATAAATTGGGAAATAATCCTACTAGCACTTTCAGTAGGATGAACAGCATCAAAGAACACATATTCAGAAGGATTCTTACACAAGTCATAATCTTTCACTTCTCTTTTACCTCCACAACTGTAATATCCTTTATAAGGGCCACTTCCACAGCATGCCACTCCTCCTTCTTTCAAACCTTTTCATCATTAAATCAAATTAAGCCACAAATATTACAACTACAAACAACTTAAAATCAAATTAAAGATCTGGTATAACGTTAATTAAAATACAATTATAAGTTCAATAATTTTTAAGGAATACTCTATACTACAAAATTCATCGTTGAATTGGGATGAATTAACAAAATTTGATATATTTGACTCATAATAGACCGAATACATTAATTTTATATTGATGGCTGTTCTTCGCCCTCCCCCCTTCCTCTATGCATTGTTCACATTAGGAAAAATGTACCGAAATATATCTTCCAATAAAATTTACACTGCCGAAAAATATATTTCGATAAATGGGGAGTTTCTGATCAATTTAAGGGGAGTAAAGAGCAACTGTCTTTTATATTTGGTTCATAATGGACCGAATACATCAATTTTCAGTTTATGCATGTCTCTTATAAACATAACTGAACTATTAAAAATTTGGCTAAATTACACTTTTGATCCCCTAACTTTCACAAACATGTGATTTTGGCCTCCTAACTTTAGCCCCTTTGGAAAAAAGCTAGACTCATTGATTTTGACCAAGTCAATGTACACGTAGACAATGACTCACATGCACATCATCATGTTTTTCCACATGGATAGCGACTCACATGTCATGTAAGCATATATGGCAAGATATATATGTTGAAGTAGCAGGTAAGTCACTGTCCGCATGTGCATTGACTTGGTCAAAATCAGTGGGAGTTGCAAAATGGTCTAAAGTTATAGGACCAAAAATACGATTTTGAAAGTTAAGGGTTTACAAATCGCAAGTTTATGAAAATTTACGACAAAAAATGTTATTTAGCCTAAAAAATATATAATATGCCTTTAAAGTATGTTGAGATTTAATGTGTCTGTACATAAGATTAATATGAAAGTTTATAATTATAATTTATTTATGGGTAGATAGGTCAATTTCATGATGCATATATATTGGTAAAACTCTTTTTCTAATTGATTGAAAAATCAATGTGAGTCTCTAACTTTGAAAATAGATACCGCATGAAGTGTTGAGACCTATCTGAATTTCAGTAAATTAAAGAGCAGGTGTTAGAGAAAGTGTTGAAAGTATTGATATCACTTCTTCTCTTAAAAGTACTAATAATACCAAATTTGAAGAAGTGCTAGAAAATAGAGATATGATGACATGACCTACCAAATTTGGAAGGGTTGTTTATGACTTCAAAGGAGACATCAAAGAAATTGAAATATGAATATTTGAATCCTTTGATCTGTTTCCTTAACTTCTCAAGTTCCTCAAAAAGCACAATGTTATGCACTTTGGCAGGTGCTGAATACTCTTCAATGCAAGAACCTGATTTAGTTCCATTTACAAAAGCCTTGATGGTTGGAAAACAACCCTTAGATGGTTGGTTAAGAATCCCAAATTTCCTCCCTCCTAGATCATATATTCCCTGGTTAAGAAATTTAGAAGATGTTTGGAAAAGCTTAATTAAATAATAGTATAAGCGCTTAAAATATAAGTTCATTTATTTCAAAGCTTATAAAAATAAGCTGAAAACAATTTATAGACATATCTTATAAAAAAAAAATTTATAGACATGTCGTAAGTTGTTTCATAAACTATTTTCATAGACTATTATTGAGAGCTTATGAAAATAAGTTGAAAAACAATTTATAGACATGTCATAAACTGTTTTCATAAGCTATAATAATGAGAAATTATTGAAAACAATATATAGACGTGTCATAAACTATTTGTGTAAGATTTCTCAAACAGTCTCACAAATAATTATTTCAATACATAAGTTCGAATAAGTTAATTCAAGCAAGCATTTAAACAAAGTGGTGCAGAATAAAAGTAAGATTGACATACTTTGATGACAGTTGTAAGATTACCAACTACCATGGATACATATTTTTCATGAGTGTATAAGCTGGAATTTTCTTGGAAATAATCATTGACTCCAATGTTAATCAAGTAAACAGCTTTGGATAGCAGAGTTGTGGTTTCTTTATTTCCATATCTCTGCCTCAATATCTTCTTCACATTCTTAAAATAAGTCAATTGAGTCTTTAGATCTATCACCTGAAAATATACCAAAATCTCATTTCATCAAACTCACTTAAACACAAATGACATAGATAATCATTGATTAACCGTATTATTTATATTGCATGGTTTGGTTTATAGGTCGCTTGTGTAGCAATACTAGTGTAGTTTTCTTTGATTGGTGTAACAATCCCTTAGTTTGCTTTAGTAGTTTATAAGGGGATTGTCTTTTGAATTGTAAGGATTGAGTACCCCTTATACTTTTTATAATTCAAATTTTGCTTATAAAAAAAAATTGAATAATTTTTTATCAAATACTTACACAACTCATTGTTGGATTGATAAAAGTTACTATTTTCTTTTTGTTCTTTAACTCTAATTCTTAGAGAAAGAGAAACATAATAATTCGAAATTTGGTAGTAAGGTTAAAAAATTGACTAATATATATATCATTTAATATATCATTCTTTGTGCATTTAATAAAAGAGATTTACTCCCTCAAAGTCCTCATTCGCCCTCGAAAATTTCAAAAATACCCCCCTCGCTACTTAAGTAGCGAACTCAGGGGCGCAAAACATCCTAGAATGCGAACTTATAATATAGGGGACGAAGGAAGAGGGAGATATACAAAAATATTAAATTTTATAACGCATTCTAGGATGCAAACTGCTTTTTTTTAGTTTCTCAATTTTTGCTATTTACACACTCGCATCCTACGTTGCAAGGGGGTAAGATTCGAAGTCTGGATGGCACGAGAAGAAAGACTCTTAATAAAATTAGCAACATAAAACAAACCAATCCTTGATGGGTTTCTACTAAAGCCCCAGCTCCAGCTGATGCAAAATTGATTCCATTAACATATTGTTGATTACCAGGAAATAGATAAGGTTGAATTAATGGCAACTTAGCATACTCAGCTGCAATAAAGTAATTTTATTAGAGTGTTAGTTTGTACATGTAAGTTGAAAAGCATTGAAGTAATTAATTAACAAATAATACCGATAAAGGCTCTGTTTTTAAATAAACAACTAAATTAAACATGCATAGTTAAGTGCATATGTTTAACAAAATTCTATAACAAAAGATATAATCAAACCAAATTATTTTTATATAATTCATAAATTTTCTTGATAAGCTATTATAGAGAGCTTATGAAAATAAACTCAAAACAACTTATGAACGTGTCATCAGTTACTTCCATATAACATCTTCCAAACAATTTCACAAGTACTCGTGTCAACACATAAATTCAAATAAGTCAATTAAAACAGAAACATATTCTTACCTACAAAATCTGGAATCACTCGTCCATCAGAGAATCTACCAGTTGGAAAGTTGAAGAAGGTTTCACCATATGGTGAGTAATTTGCTTGATTATCAATAGTAGTATTGATGTAATTATTGTTTCCAACATCAAATAATGAATCTCCAAATACAAATAATGCAACATGTTGTTTTGGGAGACATATATTACCAAGGCACCTTGTTGGAATTAGAATACCATAACTTAGGGAAAAAATTAGGAAACAAAAATGAATTTTTTTTCTGGCCATCATAGTATAATTTCTTAATTCTTAGTAGATTATACTTCTACTTCTAACAGTATATATAATCTTATAAGATAACAATATTTATAACTATCAAAGTACACATGGAATTAGTATGAGGGTTGAATATTTCCTCTAATTAATGTATGTAAACTATCCAATGTCTTCATCACTAAGAAAATGGCCTAGGAATTAATGTGTAAAAAGTCTAACTAAAAATAATTAAAATTTATATTGGAAATTTTGTTGTGATTGTTATGAAACTTAAAACATTGCCAGCAAGGATACAAATATTATGGTTCCGACTCCTTTAAAATGTGATTAATTTTAGATTATAATTTTTTTTTGAACAGGCAAACTTTACATTAATAAAGTGAATAATATTAAAAGTATATATTATAGATGCATCATAACAAATTATGAAGTTGTTCATGTCATAACCATTAATTTTCTTATACACTTTACTAATTTAGAGGATACAAATCAATCGTTAGTTGATTTAATGGTGATTGACGCTGGACTTGGTAGAGAGGATCACGATTTGATCACCCGCAAGTGCTATTAAGAGGGGTTGAAACCAATTGATACCAAAACTACTCTCAAACCATCTTCGATGGTGATACCAAAATTTCAGAGAGGTCAGTGGTGACTACACTAGATTGTTGCTAAGGCTGATAGCATTCGCCTTTCTCGGCTTTGTGTTGGCCTCACACTCCCGCTTAGCAAAGGCAATGGTCGAGGGTTTGTTCCTCCTACTGCGAATTTGTGATCCAATACTTTGTTAATTATTTTTGAAACATTGATAGAATATATGTTAGAAAACAAAGGAGAAACACCAAGTTTGAATTCTAGAATTTTAAATTATGATGAATAGATTTGGAATTTTAGAATTCGAGTAGCACCGTTAGTTCAGAAGAAAAAAAAAATAGATTTGGATTATGCGCAGTTACTTGGATTATGTACAGTTATTGACTTCGTGTAGTCGTGTACTCACGGCTTCCTGATTGTCTGATCTCAATCGTACCGTCTAAAATTTGAAGATTGAAACTTCACATTTTATAAAATCAAAATATCCCTTTATTATGGACTGTTTGATCGAGATCAGACAGTCAAGAAGTTGTAACTGCGCGACCACACACATTCAGTGACCGCACAAAATCCAAATAAAATAAAAAATTCAAAAACCAAGATTTGAGTAAATGTGTGCTAACATCTTGTTCGCTCGCTCACCAAGATGAACCTGATCCCCGCGTGTTTGCCTCATCACATTGGCTCTAATAAAATTTCCTATCAATCGGCATTTTTTTTATAAAGAAAACGATTCTCACTTTGATATTTGGAAAACCCTAGAAGACTCTCTCTCTCTCTCTCGTAAAAATCCATTTTAGTCCCTGAAAAAAAGTGTGAAGCCCGATGTTACAAAACTACTTCTGAGATGACATTAATTTCGTAGACAAATGAGTCCTAATAAATTGACATTGATGTGAGACAATGTGCAATGTGACATGTCTTGTTAACATGTCATATCATAACCTCTATCGGTAGAAGTTTGGATTAACCAAATTGAGTGAAACTTTACAATTTTGATAATGTATTTATCAATTCGTAAAAGTGAAGAACTATTTTAACTTGTTATGCATATAATTTCAAGATGTATTTTCAAGTGCAAAATATATAAATAAATAAATAAATAAATAAATAAAACCTCTCTTTTACATAGTTTTTCTTTGAAACAAAAAGTAATCCATGGTTTGTTGAGCAACAAAAATTTGGGTTCTTGTTCTGATTTATTCTCCTTGTTATTTTTAAGGATTTTTTCTCCCTTGTTATTCTCAATAATATGATAGTTTAGAATGCTTCAAAGTCAAACATGTTGGCTGCAAGGCAACTGATGTCTGTTGAATCTAAGCTTGATTCTAGTAGTTAATTCATATTGTGATGAGATTGCTTGGTGTGCAAGCAATTGAGAGAAAGTGTAACTAATTGCTTATGTGGCAAGTTAGTTAGTGAATTTGTTAGAATAACTAACTAGAGTCAGTTAGAGTTTGTTTTACCTAGGTTGTTAGAGTTTGTTAGGTGGTTATTAGTTGGTTAGGGCCTAAGAGAATCACCAATTCAATGTGGTGATCTAGTATAAAGTGCTTGGCTCATATTAGTGTGTGTAATCAACTCTTTTCCCCTATGTGGATGAATAAAATTGATCTCTCTTTTCCCTAATCATCTTCATCTTCTTCATCCTTTCAATTACTCAAATGCTTTTCATTCTTTCCATTCAAACACATTGTTGCTGCAAGAACAGTAGATCCTGCATATCGTGCTCATAGGCAAGGCCTAGAGACTGTGCAGCGCGCGCGTGTGTTCTTGCCAAGCCCAAGCCAGCCTGTGCAGGCCTAAGTGATTTTGTGTAAAGCTTCAAGCTGCGCCAACATCTGGCATCAAGAGCCTGGTTCGTGCTTTAACCATGGCAACCTTTAACAATGGTCAATTCCCTGCGAATCTACCAATTTTGGATGGAAAGAATTATGATAATTGGAGCAAACAGATGAAAGTGTTGTTCAATTATCAAGATGTGATGGATCAAGTGATTAGTGGTGTGGAACCACTCTCAGAAGGTGCAACAGAGGTTCAAAGAACACAACACAAAGAATTGAAGAAGAAAGACTACAAGGCATTGTTCATAATTCATCAAAGTGTAAGCCCTGATATCTTTGAAAAGGTTGGAGATTGTGAATCAGCTAAGCAAGCTTGGGATATCTTGGCTACAGCTTATGCTGGAGATCAGAAGGTGAATAAAGTGAAGTTACAAACCCTAAGAAGCAAGTTTGCACAGCTACAAATGGAAGAGAAAGAAACTGTAAGTGAATTCTTCACTAAAATTGCAAAATTAGTTAATGAAATGAAAGCCTGTGGTGAAATTGTGTCTGGTACAATGAGAGTAGAAAAGATACTGAGATCTTTAACTCCTAAGTTTGACTATGTGGTAGCTGCTATAGAAGAATCTAAGGATCTTGACAGTATCAAGGTTGAGGAACTGCAAGGATCTTTAGAAGCACATGAACAAAGGATGAATCAGAGAAATTCTGATAAATCCAATGGTGAGATAGCATTACAAGTTCAGCAGGGTAATAAGAATAAGAAAGGAAAGGTAAAATGGCAAGGCAACAAGGGAAAAGATGGAAATGGAAAAGAGAATCAAGATACCAAAGGAGGTGGAAATCAGAAGAAACAGTTCAATGGTGGTAGAGGTGGTTACAATGGAGGTGGAAGAGGTGGAAGAGGTGGAAGAGGTGGAAGAGGAAAGTTTGACAAGAAACACATTCAATGCTATAATTGCCAAAATTATGGTCATTTTGCAGATGAATGTAGATTCAGAGAGGAATCAAGTGATGTTGAGGCCAAAATAGCTAGAAATGATGATGATGATGAGGGTTCAGTGATGCTTCTTGTAACTACAAAGGATGAAAATGACTTTCAAGAGAAATGGTATCTTGACACTAGATGTACAACACACATGACAAGGAGGAAAGATTGGTTCACAAGCCTAAAAGCTACTCAGAATCACAATGTAAAATTTGCAGACAATAGCAGCCTTGCAGTACAAGCTATTGGTGATGTAACCATCAAAAGAAAGGATGGTAAGTGTTCAGTGATTTCTGGTGTATTGTACATACCAGGTATGAAATGTAATCTACTCAGCATAGGCCAATTGCTAGAGAAAGATTATAGAATTGTAATGGAGAATAGGTTGCTGAAAGTGTACAACACTAAAGGTAACTTGATGTTAAAAACTGAAATGTCAAAGAATAGGACATTCAAGATTGGGCTCAATGTTCTGAATCACAAGTGCTTGATGACTGCATCAAGCAGAGAAGAATGGAGATGGCACTATAGAATGGGGCACTTGAATTTCAAGGACCTCAGCTTGCTGCAAAAATCAAAGATGGTGACAGGCTTGCCAAGCCTGCAAATTCCTGAAGAGATTTGTGAAGAGTGTGTACAGTCAAAACAGCACAGAGGGAGCTTCAGCAAGCATGCAGCAAGTAGAACCAATAATGTACTTGAAGTGGTGTATTCAGATGTATGTGGTCCAATGCAAGTGAATTCAAATGGAGGTAACAGGTACTTTGTAAGTTTCATAGATGACTTTAGCAGAAAACTATGGACTTACTTGATAAGTAAGAAAAGTGATGTGTTTGAAATCTTTAAGAAATTTAAAGCTACAGTTGAGAGACAAAGTGGTCAAAGACTCAAAACCCTAAGAACAGATGGGGGTGGAGAGTATGTATCACATGAATTTGCAAAATTCTGTGACAATGAAGGCATTGTGCATGACATAGTCCCACCATATACTCCACAACAAAATGGGACTGCTGAAAGAAAAAATAGAACAATAATGGATATGGTGAGGTGTATGTTGAAGGGAAAGCATTTACCAAAGGAGTTATGGGGTGAAGCAGTTTCTACTGCTACTTATACATTGAACAGGTGCCCTACAAAGAGATTGAAGGGTATCACACCAGAAGAATGTTGGTCAGGACACAAGCCAAATGTGAATCATATGAGAGTGTTTGGTTCACTAGCTTTCAGACACACACTAGATCAATTGAGAAAGAAGTTGGATGATAAGTCAACAATGATGATATTGGTTGGTTATCACTCAACTGGAGGTTACAAACTCTATGATCCAATCAACAACAATGTGGTGATCAGTAGAGATGTAATAATTGATGAGCTTAAGGAATGAGACTGGAACACTAATGACAGAAAGAAGTCAACTAGTGTGATGATTGAAGAAGTTAGTGAAGAACAAGTAAATCAACCAGTGCCTGAAGTAAGAAGATCAAGTAGGCCTAGAGTTCTACCAGCAAGATTACAAGAGTGTGAAATGAACTCAGATGGTCAAGTGAACAATGATGGTGATTTGATCCATTTAGCATTCATGGCTGAATCTGAACCAATTGATGTGAATAGTGCTCTACAAAGTGAAAAGTGGAGATGTGCTATGAAAGAAGAATTGGATTCAATTGAAAGCAATCAAACATGGGAGCTGGTGGATCTTCCACAGAGAAAGAAGGCAATAGATGTGAAGTGGGTTTACAATCTGAAAGTGAACTCAAAGGGTGAAATAACCAGATATAAAGCAAGATTAGTGGCAAAGGGATTTCTTCAAAAAGAAGGAATTGACTATGATGAAGTGTTTGCACCTGTTACTAGAATGGAAATAATAAGGTTAGTAACTGCTATTGCTAACCTAAATGATTGGCCAATGTATCAAATGGATGTGAAGTCAGCATTTCTGAATGGTCCTATAGAAGAGGAAGTGTATGTTGCCCAACCACCTGGTTATGAAGTGAAAGGTCAAGAGCTTAAGGTGTACAAGCTTAAGAAAGCACTATATGGTCTGAAACAAGCTCCAAGAGCCTGGAACAAAAGGATTGACAAGTTCTTAAATGAAATAGGGTTTAAGAAATGTGTCACAGAACATGGAGTGTATGTCAAGAAAGATGCTGCAAAGGGAGTCATTATAATTTGTCTATATGTAGATGACTTGCTTATCACAGGAAGCAATGAATCTTATATTAGTGAGTTCAAGGGTGACTTGAAGGAAGAGTTTGAAATGACAGATTTAGGCCTCATGACATATTTTTTAGGCATTGAGTTTCTGAGGAATGAGCAAGGAATCTTAATGCACCAGACTAGATATGCATCAGAGATTTTGAAGAAGTTTGAGATGGACAAATGCAATGTTGCATTGTCACCTGCTGAGCCAAGGTCACAGCTAACAAAGTGTGCAGAAGAAGAGGATGTAGACCCTACATTCTATAGAAAGCTGATTGGTTCTCTGAGGTATTTGTGCAATACAAGGCCTGACTTGGCTTGCAGTGTAGGGATTGCTAGCAGGTTCATGGAAAGGCCTAAAGGTTCACACTTGATTGCAGTGAAAAGGATACTTAGATATGTGAAAGGGACCATAAACTATGGTATTATGTTCCCTGCAAGTGATAGAGACAAAGAATGTAAGTTGGTTGGCTACACAGATTCAAATTGGTGTGGTGATCATGAAGATAGAAAATCAACTGCTGGTTATATGTTTTTCTATGGTGGATCACCAATATCATGGTGTTCAAAGAAGGAACCTGTAGTGGCACTATCCTCTTGTGAGGCAGAGTATATAGCAGCATCACTCAGCACCTGTCAAGCCATTTGGTTGAAAAACCTAATTGAAGAGATCAGTCAAGATAGGTGTGAGACAGTTACTTTGAAGATTGATAATGTGTCTGCTATCAATCTTGCAAAGAACCCTATTGCTCATGGAAGAAGCAAGCATATAGAGCTAAGGTTCCATTACCTAAGAGAGCAGGTAAGCAATGGAAACTTGGCCCTAATGCACTGCAGAAGTGAAGAGCAAGTTGCAGACTTGTTAACCAAGGCTGTAACAATACAAGTGTTTGAAAAATTGAGAAGTGAAATGGGAATTGAGACAGTGGACAACATGAATTAAGGGGGTGTGTTGAATCTAAGCTTGATTCTAGTAGTTAATTCATATTGTGATGAGATTGCTTGGTGTGCAAGCAATTGAGAGAAAGTGTAACTAATTGCTTATGTGGCAAGTTAGTTAGTGAATTTGTTAGAATAACTAACTAGAGTCAGTTAGAGTTTGTTTTACCTAGGTTGTTAGAGTTTGTTAGGTGGTTATTAATTGGTTAGGGCCTAAGAGAATCACCAATTCAATGTGGTGATCTAGTATAAAGTGCTTGGCTCATATTAGTGTGTGTAATCAACTCTTTTCCCCTATGTGGATGAATAAAATTGATCTCTCTTTTCCCTAATCATCTTCATCTTCTTCAATCCTTTCGATTACTCAAATGCTTTTCATTCTTTCCATTCAAACACCATTGTTGCTGCAAGAACAGTAGATCCTGCATATCGTGCTCATAGGCAAGGCCTAGAGACTGTGCAGCGCGCGCGTGTGTTCTTGCCAAGCCCAAGCCAGCCTGTGCAGGCCTAAGTGATTTTGTGTAAAGCTTCAAGTTGCGCCAACAATGTCTCCATCAATCATTTTTTAGATGAATTGAAGGTTTACTAGAAAGCATAAAATATTTCTCGTATCATATCCTAATGAAGAAAAAAATGCTAAGGGGTTGCTTGAGAGGATAATATTAGGGTTTGGTAAATAGACAAGAAAATGACACTTTGTATAGTATTTTAGGCTTTGTCTAACATAAAAGAGTGGTTCAAGTGGTACATATTACACAAGTCATAAATAACATTATAATAAATACGAATTTTAAAAAATTTACTGTTGAGTTAAAAATTTATATCATATATATCATCTATAATTTTTTTAAAGAAACTAAAAATTATTTGATGTATGTTATTGCGACCATTAAAATTAACTGATTATGGATTTTATTGAATATTGTATTCTTATTCATACATTTACACATGAAGAAAACAACAATACATTTGTTTTGTTTTCTAACTAATTATACCAACAACTTTATTCATTATTATTTTACAATGATTTTTATTTTACAATGTGAATCTATATGGTTGAACTATTCTTCAAATAGTGATTTGAGATTGTATGGGCCAGTTATACTCTGATTTCCACTCCACATAAATTGGGAAAAAATCTTACTAGCACTTTCAGTAGGATGAACAGAATCAAAGAACACATAATCAGAAGGATTCTTACATAAGTCATAATCTTTTTTTTTTTTTTTTTTTTTTTTTTTTTTTAAAAAGTTGATGGTTTATAAGTACCACCAACTTAATTACAAAGAAAATACTACAATTGCTGCTGCCAAGGATCGAACCCCTGACCAACAGCCTACACCTGTTCAGTCAGCAAGTGCCAACTGAGCTACCCCACCCACCCTATAATCTTTCACTTCTCTTTTACCTCCACAACTGTAATATCCTTTATAAGGGCCACTACCACAGCATGCCACTCCTCCTTCTTTCAAACCTTTTCATCATCAAAGTCACAAATATTAGAACTATATAAACAATTTAGAAGATCAAATCACACAATTAAACGTGACATTTAAAATACAAGTATACATTTTTAATATATATATATATATATATATATATATATATATATATATATATATATATATATATATATATATATATATATATTACAAAAATTCACCGATGGATTCAAAACTACTTATTATCATATAAATTATATTTGAAAATTATTTAATATATTATTAAAATATGTCGAAATTAAATTTCTTTTATACCTTAGACTAATATGAAATTTTACAACGCGTTCAAAAAATGAAATTTGTACCAAAAAAAATTATAATATTATTAAAAACTAATGAATGGTCCCTTTGAGCTTAGCTCAGTTGGTAGGGGCATTGAATATACTATGTAGGAGCTAGGGTTCGAACCACAGACACTCAATTTTTCACCTTTAAGATGAAATTTCTAGCCACTAAACTACTAGGAAAAAAAAAAAGAAACTATTCAACCGATAACAATACTGAATTTTAATAATAAATATGGCATGACCTACCAAATTTGGAAGGGTTGTTTATGACTTCAAAGGCAAGATCAAACAAATTGAAATATGAATATTTAAATCCTTTGATTTGTTTCTTTAACTTCTGAAGTTCCACAGAAAGCATAGTGTTATGCACTTCGGCAATTGCTGAAAACTCTTCAAGGCAGGAACCTAATTTAGTTCCATTTACATAAGCCTTGATGGTTGGAAAACAACCCATAGATGGTTGGTTAATAATTCCAAATTTCCTCCCTCCTAGATCATATATTCCCTGGTTAAGAAATTTAGAAGATGTTTGGATAAGCTTAATTAAGTAATAGTATAAGTGCTTAAAATATAATTTTTCATTTATACATTTTTATAAATAGATAAAATAAGTTTATTTCAAAGTTTATAAATTTTATAAAAATAAGCTGAATACAACTTAGAGACATATTATATAAGAAAATAACTTATAGACATGTCGTAAGTTGTTTCATAAACTGTTTTCGTAGACTATTATTGAGAGCTTATGAAAATAAGCTAGACATGTCATAAGCTATTTTCATAATAATAATAATAATGAGAAATTGGAAACAACTTATAGACGTGTCATAAACTGTTTCCGTAAGATCTCTCAAACAGTCTCACAAATACTTATGTCAATACATAAGTTCAAATAAGTCAATCCAAACAAGCCTTTAAACCAAGTGAACTTTTATATTGAAAAATGCAAAAGAAAAGTAAGATTGACATACTTTGATCACAGTTGTAAGATTACCAACAACCATGGATACATATTTTTGATGAGTGTATAAGCTGGAATTTTCTTGCAAATAATCATCGAATCCAATGTTAATCAAGTAAACAGCTTTGGATAGCAGAGTTGTGGTTTCTTTATCTCCATGTCTCTGTCTAAGTATCTTCTTCACATTCTTGAAATAAGTCAATTGAGTCTTTAGACCTATCACCTAGAAATATCAAAATCTCATCTCATCAAACTCACTTAAACACAAATGAAATACTTCATCTATTTTTTTTTCTTTTCAAGTAGCCTGAAGGCTAGAAAATCCACCTTAAAGGTGAATAAGTGGAGTGTCGCAGGTTCGAACCCGAGATCCTGCACATATAGTGCGATATCCCTACCAACTGAGCTAAACTCACGGGGACATACTTCATCTATCTTTAATTATAAACAAAAGTCTACTATTTAGATTCATTGAATAACCGACAAATATGGTCTATAATATAGTCCAGATTCATCGGTTATTCAATGAATCTGAAAAATAAACTTTTACTTATAATTAAAGATATGGAGTGAGTATATAATAATTTTTTAAAAGTAAAAATAGGTCAACAAAAATTAATGTATTTGTCCTAAATAGCGTCTGCAACACCCGAAATATAAAGTTATTAGACAATATAGTAGATAGTAGATAAAAGAATTGAACAATTGCAACATCAATAAAATTAGCAACATAAAACAGACCAGTCCTTGATTGGTTTCTACTAAAGCCCCAGCTCCACCAGATGCAAAATTGATTCCATTAAGATATTGTTGATTACCAGGAAATAGGTAAGGTTGAATTAATGGCAACTTAGCATACTCAGCTGCAACAAAAGTATTAATTTCATTAGATTGTTAGTTGGTACATGTAAGTTGAAAAGCATTAAAGTAAAAAAAAAAATAACAACTTAGTTAAACATGCATAGTATATAAATGCTTATCTATCACTGTGAGTTTAACTTAGGTTATAGGTATTATATATGTAGAATTTATATTTCTCGACCATTTTACTTGTCTACTTTAAGAGTGAAATTCTAGTCGGTAAGTATGTTACATAACAAAAAAAAGTAAAATGTTAAGCAGTGCCCCGGGACACTGGTTAAAGATATAAATATAGAAATTTTATCTCGTAAATTGTGCATTCAAAGCTTTCATGATATAAAAAGTTATTATCTCTAATCATTAATTTTATCACTTGTTTCCTTTTTTAGTATGCTTAACTAGTACCCCGGAAGCATCGTTTAACATGCCCATATATATATATATATATATATATATATATATATATATATATATATATATATATGTATGTATGTATGTATTTTTTTCACAATTATATAAAATTCATCACTAATTGTATAGTCATTTATTTATTTTAATTTTACTTGTAAAACTAAGTTTCTTTTTTTTTTTTTTGTTTTTGTAAAACTAAGTTTGTTAAAAAGTTAAAAAGTTAACACACATCTAAAATTACTACTTAGTAAAAAAATAATCTAAAATTACTAAAAAAAATAATAATAATAAAATGCGACAAGCGGATCACATCACACAATTGAATTATAAACAAAGAGTTAAATAAACTCAAAACAGTCCACAAATTCTAGCTCAACTGGCAAAAATGTCAAAATTGCTAGTGTCGGATGTCATGATCGAGATTCGAACCCCTGCCACTCTACTTTGTGTGTGTAAATTTTTAATGACTTTGATATTTCGTCTATAAAAAAAACTCAAAACAGCTTTTAAACATGTTTCAAACAATTTCATATGTAATTATGTCAACACATACATTTAAATAAGTCAATTCAAATTGAACACGTATTCTTACCTACAAAATCTGGAATCACACGTCCATTAGAAAATCTACCAGTTGGATAATTGAAGAAGGTTTCACCATATGGTGAGTAATTTGCCTGACTACCAGTAGTATTGATGTAATTATTGTTTCCAACATCAAATAATGAATCTCCAAATACAAATAATGCAACATGTTCATTTGGGAGACATGTATTACCAAGGCACTTTGTTGGAATTAGAATACCATAACTTAGGAAGAAAAAAATTAGGAAATAAAAATGCAACATTTTGCTGGCCATCAAAGTATAATTTTTTAATCCTTAGCTTATATCTTTTAATTCTATCAGAATATATAACCATATCATATAACTATATATAACAAATGGAATTAGTATGGGTTTGAATCTTCCTAGCTCTAATTTGCATGTAACTTTCCAATGTCTTGATCACTAAGCAAATAGCCTAGGAATTGTATAAAAAGTCTAACTAAAAATAATTAAAATTTATATTAGAAATTTTGTTGTAATTGTTTTCAAACTAGAAAAAACGCCAGCAGGGTACAAATATTAGATATTATGCACTCAAAAACTAATATTAGATATTTTGCATCTTAGGATATTATTAATGAAGATTTCCGTGAAATAGACTGAAACTTTTGACTTTCTTATCTTTCAAGACAACTTAGTTTGAAGCTCTTTTTTTCGTTGATAACAAAATTGTTGACAAGTTTTTTCAAAAGAAAAAAAAAATGAAATTGTTGACAAAAGCATAGGTTTTATTTTAATTAACCACTTAACGAGTACACTCATAAAATTTAAATTCTTGAACTATAGAATATTTTATAGTAGTTATGCATGGATTCAATCCTTACACTACGTTTCATTTTTATTATAAAATTAATTTCTAAGAAATTGCGCAGCATGTTTTAAGGAAAATGCCCATAACTAACACTAACAGGAAAGTCTACAATATCAACATGTTTAAGATTGCAAGCTATGAATGAAGCTAAGAATAGAGGTTTTGAAAGCGTCCAGTTTGAAAGTGACTCTCAAGTGTTGGTTGATGCTATTCGTACCAAACGGCGAGGCAATTCAGAGTTTCTTTCAATCGTTAATGAAATTATTCTTGTTATGTTATCATGTGTGAACTTTGAAGTTAAGTTTATTAGGAGACAAGTGAATTCGGTTGCTCACACTTTAGCTATGGCGGCCAATTCCTGGACTAGTTTCCATAGATTTGAGATTATTCATTCATGTATTGAGCTTTTGATAATTAATGAAATGCAGTAAGTTTGTTTGGTTCAAAAAAAAGATTGACACATCCAATCCAAGTTGATTATATAAAGAAATTTGGTTGCGTATATAGTAAATACAAAGAATAAAAAAAACATAAAACAATTTAAATAGTAAATAGAACATTCAAAAAAGCAATGTAACAGTATAAGAATTTGGTTCATCATCTTTAAAAAAAAATGATTAGTAAATTTTAACTCAACCGACAATATCAAAATTTTTAGATTTGATGTATTTACCCGTAATCAAACAGAGACCTCGCAGTTATATGTGAATTTTAATAATATTCATCATTTAATTTTTAGATAAGAAAAGCATATAAATATGACAAGCAAACGAGTCTCTTAACTCCCATGTTAGGGCCACATTTATAACTTATTACTTTTTAGACTTTTAGAACCGGGCTCTATAATTTTAGTGGAACTCCTAACCCCATACCAAAATTTGATATTCACGCCCCTCTCCTTTAAACATTTGATGTAGTAACACTTGGGAAGTTGTAATCAATCACGGTGTTTGTGAGAGAATAAATTGCATAATAGATTGGTTAGGTGGTTAATTCTTCTTTTATAATAAAAATTTAGGGTGAGCGAATGGTGCTCGATCGAAGGCTGATAATATTTTAGAACATAAAGACACTTACAAAAAATATTTACAAATTGCACGATAGATTGACTAGGTGGTTAGTTTTGTCCATACCAATTACGAAAACCTTAGTCTTACATTTTAATAGAAAAATGATATTATCACATTATATGGTGCATAGCAAACATGGAGAAAAGAAAAAAACATATAGATGATAGATGTGATGATAGGTGATGTGAACGAAAATAAATGGGTGAGAATCCTCTCAATTTTTCTTTTTTTTTTTTTTTGGAAAACAATACGGTCTAAGTTTGAAAAAGTACATCATCACAACTCGAGGAGTAGAGACTCCAATAAAATCAGTTTGAAAGTAAGTTCTAACACTAATGGAGTATTATAAATTGTCATCCCTCCATCACTTTCACATGCCAAATTTATCAAAGTGTCGACCACGGTGTTAGCTTCGCGATACGAATGGCTAATTATAACCTTCCAATCCGAGTCTAAAAAAATGTTCTAATAATATGCACCAGAGTACGTCCATCCGGAGAACCTTCTGAAACTTTTGCGAGTGTTGTTACTACCACTTCGGAATCAACATTTATAGAGTTTCAGTTAGTGGAAAATAGACAAAAAGAAGTTGATGTTATGAACTATTCCTTGAGAATAACAAGAATAAAGAAGAAGAGATGAAGGAGAGAAAGAGAAGAGAGAATAGACTCTTGTATTGTTCTATTCAAGGTGTGTATTACATTGTAACAAATAGGTCCTATTTATAGGACACAATTAGGGGACAAGAAAACCTACACAATAATGGACATTCATTACATATTATTCATAACACTCCCCCTTGAATGTCCATGAAGGATATTCTTTCTCTAAAAAAAACTCTAGTGAAGGAAAAAGAGTACATCATCATTTGTGTGTGAACTGCCTCATTAAAAACCTTACCAGGAAAACCCAGTGGGACAAAACCACGGTGAAGGGAAAAAGAGTGCAGAACATATTTATATCTCCCCCTCATAAAGACAATTATTATACATGAGATGAAAATCAAATAATCTTCTGTACTAGCTGCTCCAAAGTTTTACTAAAAGTTGACTCTGTAGAAAATTCTGTCATATCTTCTTTATTATACTCTTCTCTAAATTAGCACTGCGTCTGATATTATCTTCATGTTGAGTTGTTGCAGGAACCATCATTTTGTAATAAAACAACGAATTTCTTGTATGTGTTGAATTACAATCCTCAACAAAAACATCTTCTCAGCTTGCTTGACGTAGTGCTAAAATCTTCACATGATTGGATGATATTGTTGTTTCTTTAAAGTATAATAAATCTATGTTTTGCTTTACTTCAATATTTGGGTTGGATGAATAGGCAAAAATAAAATACTACGAAATTATAGCAAATATATTAGTGAGCTTAATTGAATTAAGATATGGTACTTCAGGACCAATTCAAATTGTTTATCATTTTCTTGAGGCATGACACATCAAATGACATTGCAACCATTTTTAGTATACAACAAATTAGATTTGTCAATGTCAAACTGTTTTAATACTTTTGATATATAATCTTATTTAAATTATAAATTTAAATGAGAATATCTCATAAGCTCTTCGGGAGTCTAGATGATATTTTATCATTAATATAAGCCTCGGATATAAATAATTTATTGTCAAATATAACTAAATCCTTCAGGGATCATCATTATCAAGTGAGTCAGTAAAATACGTTAAAACACATATTTCACATGAATTGAGTATTTCAGATGCTACTCAACTTAATTAATTTTTTGAATTCACTTCAGGTGAATATGCTTCTTGAAAATCAATGATTGACATTTATCAATATACTTGATAAACAATTCAAACTCTAAACATTTTGTTTTTATTATTTTTCTCTTGAAAACTTATTCATATCGATTTATCTCCATCTGCAGATGAAATGGACTACTGGTCCAAAAACATTTCGCTTTGCAAAGCTAGTTTAATTTTGTATCAATTGCGTCTATCTTATTTAGTCAATCATTTCATTGTCTATAATCCTTAATAGACTTTGATTTATGATCCTCATTGTCATTTATCACATATATAGCGCTTTATTATGTGCAAAAATATTGTCAACGTTGACTTCATCTCGGTTCCATCGTATTCCATTCATGACATAGTTTGTCGAGATCTCTATATTTTCGTAAATTACAGGTATCTGATAAGTTCTTCTGGAACTGGAAAATTAATTATGTCAAATACTATTTTCATATCCTCACTCGGGTCATCTTTGTTTTTAGCTCCTTTTCTTATTTGAGGATTTTTATCTTTAGAACCGATTTGCTTACCATGCTTCACGCGTGGTTAGGAATCATTTGCAATATTAGATTGTCCAACAGGGACATTCATTTTTATTGGAGCATTAGCAGCTGTTGATTGATTTCATAAACTTTGCAAATGAGTTATCTTTTGAACTTCTGGTTCATATTGATTTCTAAGAGGATCAAAATAACAATTATTAATTTATTTCAAAACATTTCAATTGAACTTCTAGTTCATATTTTTAGCTGCTTATTATCTCCCCCTAATATTGGGAAAACTAATTCAGCCATTTGATAATCAGCCCATAAAGCTGTAAAAAAATCTCCAATTATTGGCTCTCTTTGGAGATTCATATAAAAATTATTTTCCCAATATTCTTTTACTACCCATTTAAATGCATTATATTGGAGCAATTGAAACGTACCCAACACATCCAAAAATGTTTATATGGGAAAATATGTTTATAAACTAAAATTCAAATAAATTAGGGGAGAGCTTATGTATATAATAATTTGTTGGCATGATGCTATTCAATATCTCAACATACATGTTTGAATGTTCCAAACTATAACTTAGAATGGATCTGCAGGTCCATTATTTTTTTGTTTGTATGAACATATTTCATAAGATGTTTGGTATAAATTTCAATTAACATATGATATTTATCAAATACTTTCTAGAATAATATATATAAAATGATCTCTTAAAAATAATCTCACAAACTTCTGGTTGTGAGTTTATAACAAACATACATGTGACCATTTGGTTGATGCATCAATTCAAATTTTAGAAATCTAATCGGTCCACATGATCGGTGTATTGATTTACAAATATCACCTTATATATATTCTAAAAAATAAGAGACGCTCGTTTTCTTAATTTATCAATTTTCTTTGCGAGCTAGTAATACACAAAAAAAATATTAGATTGAATGAACTTCTGGCCATTCAATATATATCCATAGAAACTTTTCGCATCATAATAGATCAGAGATGACCCAACTGATCTTGCCAATTACAAACTTATTATGATTTGTAAACTTCTGGTTTACAAGAACATGTGCTTCAATTGCACAAATATATATAAATATACCCCAAACTAAAGGCAAATGTTGATAATATGTCTCGTAATGTATAGAGATACAAGATCTCATCCATTTCTTGTTTCAATAGGATATTCATTTATGCGAATATCCTTCAAACATAAAAAAAAATCTTTAAGACTTAAAAATATACAATATATTGGCAAAGCGTAACTTTATTTCTCGATATAACAATGCATTGGCTCTTCTGGAACCTTCAATAATTTTTGTACTACTAAATATAAAAGTTAATTCCTTCCAAAAAAAATATATAAAATTTAATTTTTCATAAATAGTAATATCAATGAATATTTTCATGCTAACAATTATGTTTATGTGGATTTCAGCAGAATTATAAAACAGTAACAGTTAATTTTTTTTTTATCTAATAATTTAAAATCAATAAATTGATTTAAATAAGTAACAGAATAATTAAAAACCAGTTTATATTTACAAACTGTAACCGAATTATAATTATAAGTAATTAAGAAAATAATTGTATTCAAAGCTTAAGAAAACATTATCACCATAAAATAAATTCAAAGTTTAATGTATAAAAAGCTAAATGTAACTTTTTGCTTAGCATATATTTCATAGGGAATAATAATCGTCTACCTCATAGTAAAATATAAAATAGATAGATAGAGATCTTACTAAGTTGTGCATCGAGAAATAAAGTCGAATTATCATGTAAAAACTTTCACATTTCAATTGATAATTATTGAAATTGTACCAATCTAAAATATGATTAACCAAATATTTTTGAAATTATTTTCATAAGTTTGCTACTTCAGGAGCATATTCAAGAGACATTCATAATCATTCTTTTAATTTTGGTCCAATTTATACTAAGATCAAATAGATCATGTGGACTTTAATCATGTTGTAAAAAAAAAAATTAGTTCTTCAGGAACTCAACAACAAATCTCTATTCATAATGGCTAGAGAAATTCACAATTTTACAATCTTTCATGAATGGTTAAATTATTTGTTCTTCAAAAATTATACCAATAATATTCATAATATTGGTTAAGAAAATGCACATTCTTTGAGCAATCCATCAAAGATGCGCTAATATTAAAGCTTTAGCTTTTCAAGAACTATATCACAAGTGATCTTCATATAATGATCACAATAATCTTCATAATTTCTTCAAGAAAATTTTATTCTTTGAGCAATCATTCAAAGATGCTTCAATATTAAGGTTTTCCCTTTTTCTTTTCTTGTCCTTCGGGAACTAGCTAATGTCACATATATTTTCAATAGTTTTGCTAATTTTCCCACTTTTTTCCGGGGCCATGACTATTACCACGACCATAACCACAATTTTGTCCATGATAATCGTGTGTTGCTACATTCACTTATGTGAATGGAATAACATCAGTGGGTCGGACTTCATTCACTTCTGGGAATGATTTTTCATTCATTTATCATTGATACTATCATCAAATAAAATTAAGCAAATAATTAGATAAACATAATAAACACAGTCAAATAAAAAATTCCAATTATCTTTATTAATATTAATATAATGTAACATAAAATTTTATAATGCAAATTAAATAGTAACATAATGAAATTAATAATAATTATAATGTAACCTATAATAATAATTATAATGTAACGTATATTAATTAGTAAGTTATTGAAAAAAAAATTGGCATATGCATATAGAATAGGTAAAGTATGAAAAATAATTTGTTTATACTTTTCAATATGATACATGCAAAATTTGCGTATGATATGCATTTTTTTTTTTTTAATTTTTTTATGTTTTGTACAATATAACAATAAATAAATAAATCCAATGAAATTTGTAGATTGCAAATTTTTTATAAAAATCGATAAAGCTATCCCATGGATATGTATATTGAATTCTTCTCGAATTCTTAGGAAATAATTTGATTTTTCTTTTAAGTTCTTCAGGAACTATATAATATTGTTATAATGTAAGAATAATCCTTTATGCAATCCTCATAAGAATAATCCATATTCTTCGTTATATTATAATATATCTAATTGCACAATCCTTCAAAGATGTATCCGTAATGAATTCTTCAGGAATTCGTGGGTAATACAAATTGATTTTAAAATTGTTTAAGAACTGTATAACGGATCAAATATATATTCAATCAGTTATTTATCCAATCTTTCAGGGATTGATGTTCATTTTACTTATATCTATGAATTTTCAGGATTCATATTTTAAAATTTCATCATACTATGAATCTTCAGGATTCATATTTTAAAATTTATCACACCATGAATCTTCAGGATTCATATTTTAAAATTTCATCATAATATGAATCTTCAGGATTCATATTTTAAAATTTTATCACACTATGAATCTTCAGGATTCATATTTCAAAAATTTCACCACGATACTTCTGGATCGAAGGTTTGTGAATCAATATAAAAAAACAAGAAGACAAAAAATTATCTGAAAGAATAGAATAAAAAAATCATACATAAAATAAAATTGTCACTTCCCTTTGTTGCTATACCTTTCTTGAAAGGGGAGAGACTATCGTGCTGATAACGTGTTATGAACTATTCCTTGAGAATAACAAGAATAAAGAAGAAGAGATGAAGGAGAGAAAGAGAAGAGAGAATAGACTCTTGTATTGTTCTATTCAAGGTGTGTATTACATTGTAACAAATGGGTCCTATTTATAGGACACAATTAGGGGACAAGAAAACCTACACAATAATGGACATTCATTACATATTATTCATAACAGTTGAAAAAAAATTAATAATTGTGTGACCTACTTGGGGTGAGACTCACCACCATGGGCGATTATGCCGCCGGCATGCCTGGCACATGTCTGGGCTGCCCATCTTAATTTTTTTTTTTTGTAATAATAAGAAACAGAAAAGAAAAAAAATAAAAGAAAGAAACGCATCTCGTAAAGGTATCGTACGAGACATATTTAGTCTCTTATGTTTATTTTAGGTTTTAATTTGGTCTCTTATCTTTTAAAAGTTTTAAGTTGGTCCTTATGTTATTGATCTCAACATAAGTTAGTCGTTTTCGTTAAATTTTGAGTTAATTTTTTCCAACTTTTTGTTAAATTTTGAGTTAATTTTTCTAAAACTTTCACATAGTACTCACCTAAGTGGTCTACGTATGCAAATTCATTAGAAAAGTCGACGATTTAAACTAAAATTTGAGGAAAATGACCACCTTGAAACTTTTAAAAGATAAGGGACCAAATTGAAATCTAAAATAAACATAAGAGACCAAATATGCAATTATTTCTGATTTTTAACAACCTAAAACATTCTCAATCTAGAATGTTTGTTTGATGACTTGATGTTGTTTTGAATTTTAAAATTTGTTAAGCTGTTTTGATTGTTAAGTGATTATATAAATAAGCCATTTTGATTGTATGAATAAGTAGTTTAATATAATTATATATGTCGTTGTGGATTCAGTTTTGATTGTAGTCTCTTATTTAGTTGAGCCTTAATTATATTGGAAACATGGCTATACTTTTGCTTGTTGTTTCTTGTTTAAAAATTCCTTCCAAAATTAAATGTTGAAGAACAATGTTTAAATATTTCTATATTCGAAATTTGAGTTGATAAAATTTCCTCCAAAAATTTGTCCAGACTCTCTAACAATCCTTGAGTCGCCACTGCTCACCACTATTCATAAATTTCACTTGTTTCATGATAACTAGTTTTTTTGCATTTTCATTAAATTTTAAATTGAGGAAAAAAAATTAAATTTTTTTTGTTTTCACCCTGGTTCCTAGGGAAAGTGGTCCCTAGTAGTTCAGAGTTCAGGATGAGTTATGACATCAAGTGGTTTCAGTCCCCTCCCAAATGCAGTTGCTGGGGATCGAACCTAATGGAGGCTATGTCATTGATTATTAATCCTAATGGAGTATTTATAAGCTCTTGTCAAAGCAAAATCGTGTATAAATGTCTTAAAGATAGTATACTAAATGGCACCTCATGTATAAAAATGGATTAACAAAGACGTGAAGTAAACATGCAACCGATCGTAGTTTAATTTTTCAATTAGTTGGACAGCATTTTTTATCAATAATTGGAGTACACGTTTGAATTAAGCAAGAGAACATGAAGGAAAAAAGAAAGAAAAAAAACACACGGCGTGACGAGTGGAAAGTGCAAGAAAACACTCATAAGGTCCTTTTCATTTGCGAAATATAAATACAGTACAGGACAGTACAAAACAGAACAGCACAAGACAAACGTTTAAGGTATTGAACAAACTTTGTGTTATACGATGTTTGGTGAACAAAAGGTTATTTTGGTATTTTAGACAACTTGTGCCGATGACAAAAAATTGTCTCGTGGTTCTGTCGGGGACAAGAATTTCAAGTTTTGTCCTGTCCCTTGGCCCCTAGTTTGTTCAGTACCAGGAACAGTTTTAAAATCAAACACAGTACAGCAGGAGTTGTCTTGTCCAATCCCTTACTCCCTCCGTCCCGATTTATAAGGGAAAAAAGACCATTTTTTTGTCCCAAATTATAAGGGAAAATACTCAAATTTGACCAAATTAATTTTATAGTTCCAAAAATACCCCTTATTATATTTTCCAAAACAATTAATTATTAGGGGTACTTAGAAATTAGGAGTAGGATATTAAATGATTTTGTTTTTTTATGGAATAAGTTAATAGGGGTACTTTTGGAAACAAAATTATGTTTTTGATAGATTTTAGAATATTAAATGCATTTCTTAATAAGTGTGTTTTTTTTTTCTCTTATAAATCGGGACGGAGGGAGTATTTTTTAGTAGATCAAACGCACTCATATTCATATGACATCTCATAATCACATATTTCCAACGTATTTTTGCTGTACTCCAACCCAGTACTCTTTCTTTTTTGGATTAATGTCAATAAATTTCAATATTAATAATCAATCAATATTTGCATGTAACTTTAGTTATATGAGTTATGAGAAACATGGCATCTTGCAAATAACACGAATGCCTAAAAAGAAGGAAGAAATACAATATGGTTCTCTACTCTCTAGCTACAAGGAGAGATATTATGATAGTTGGCTATCTTTATAAAAATTAGTTGGCACACTTTTTAATTGTTTTTTTGCTCTAAATTAATGATTTTTGAATTTCAATAGACGTCCAATGTATTTTTACAACTTTGACTCTTTGTACTTCTTATGGGATGAATCATTGAATTAGCAGCGATTGGTTTATAATTTATTTAAATTAATGATTTATATATATATATATATATATATATATATATATATATATATATATATATATATATATATATATCCCTTCAAAGGGATCGAAAATATTTTAGAAATTAGGATCTTTGAATTTCAATAGACGTCCAATGTATTTTTACAACTTAGACTCTTTCGAAATTCTGGCATACAGTAGATAGATGTTGTCCACGATGTTTAGACACCTTTCGTAACATTTGACTAACATAAAGAACAATGAAAATAGTAAACATCAGCAAAATAAATAACACAGATGAATTGTTAGTCCAGTTCGGTGCAACGTTACCTACTCTAGGGCAGTAATGAATCCACTATAATAGTTCCAGTTCAAAGACCACAACAGACACACTCCAAGTCTTCTCACCTAGACACTACTCGTGCTAACTCTACCTATGAACTCCTAGATATGAGACCCAGTCTCAATTCCTTCAAACAACATAGACAATGTTGTTATCAACAGACACGATTCAATGATGGAGACGCACACTCCTATAAACTAGATTATACTCTCGCTTAAAAGCTCTCGAGTAAAACACAAACTAACTCTGTACTTCATAGCTTAGGAGCAGTTCACAATTACAACTCAATAAACTCAGTCATAAGCTTGCATCAAGAAGACACAAGAAAGACTCACAAATAATAATGAACACACTAAAACCCTAAGCACACACTTTGTAAGAATCACGGCTTCGGTGAGTAAAATAGGATTTAGCAACACCCTTTATATAGCAGAACCTTCGTGGGCTTTGAATCAATAAACTTCTGCTCCAAGAAAAACTTTCAGAGGTTATATTATAAAATTAAATCTTTTGATTCCTTAATATTTTATAACAGTCTTGACGACCAAGTAACCTAGTAAACCGCCTTCTGAAGTTTCATTAACCACCTGCCGCATTTTAAATATGTTTTATTTTCCGTCGTACACTTTTTCTTTGCTTTCATCGTCAGTTTAAATTTGGTTAAGGGTCAATTTTGGCATCAAGTGGTTTCAGTCTCCTCTCAATCACAGTTGCGGGGATCGAACTGTGGTCATCTCTGCCAAATTCAACGTCAATCACCACTGAACTAACTAATGATTTGTTACTTGCAACATTTTATTTAGCTTCCTTGCGACATTTTAATTTAGACTAATGATATATATTAGTATTAATATTTAATGTCAATTGCAATGTGAATACATCCCTCAATACACTCACTTTTAAAAAAGAAAAATGGAGTATATTTATGCATTCGTTAGAGTCTACCTCGAATTTGGGTGTGTTTTTCTCATTTTCCAAAGATGGAAGTGGGACTAGTAATTGGGACACTGGTACTCACCTTGAGCTTGTCTCCAAACCCGTCTCGTTTGTATTAGAATTACATTTTTATCTTTCTTAACTGAAAAATTTGTTAACAAACTCTTAAATTACATTCAACTATTTATTTTTATTTTTAGAAGGAACCTTAAATAATTTGTTTCATCTATTGTTTTTATTTAAAAAAAAAAAAGCAAACTGTTGAAATAACATAGTTTTGGACTTTTTTTAATAAAAGAATGTCATAATGTATGTAGTACAAGTTGAACATAAATACATAAACCCGATTAAATATGAATTTAAGGTTCTATTTTTTATCCCCATCAAATATCAGAACGAACATAATAAGATACTCAAATCCCATTAAAATTGGGGATGGGGAAAGACAAAACATGTCTCCGCCCCATCATGCCTAATTATATGTCAGTTATTATACAGGCACTAGTACAAATATGACATATTACTTAAGCTTTTTACATCTGACGAACATATGTCAGATGTAAAACGCTATATGGAGTAGTCTTTTCATCTGGTCTCAATATCCACAGATGTAAAAAATATATAGACAAGACTTTTTACATCTGACTTCAATATACCAGAAGCATAACTAAACGCGGTGGCAATCTTGTAATTATGGCGACAATTATCTAAAATATATATATATATCTGGCCATATTTAGCCTCAGATATAACAAGTCAAGTTGAATAAAAAAAAAAAAATAATATTTTTTGGAACCAATCAGCTGATGGAGTATCTCTCTCACAAGACTTAAAAAAAAACAAAAAAACGCTAAGTGTAAAAAAACACAATCAGATATCCCTAAACGCTAAGACTACCAAAAGAACCAAAACGCTAAGAACGACCCATCTCTCTCGCGATGCAACCCTAGCGCCGTCGACCTCTACCTCTACCTCTACCGGCGCCGTCGACCTTTATCTCATTCGTCTTCTCTCTCTCACTCGCTCGCAGTCGTCCTAAGCGCCGTCGTCCTCTCTCTCACTCGTCAAATCGAACTCCAAATCGAAGCTTTCTCCAAATCGAACCCCAAATCGAACTCCAAATCGAAGCTTTCTCCGGCCTCTACTCTCACGAACGGAACCTTGTCTTTCCCTCTCACATCGATTCAGGTACTCTTCTTTCTTTTTTAATCGTTTTTAAATTTTTTCCTTTTCGTGATTCCTTTCCCTGATTTCTTTGTGTTCTACTTGGTTTTAGCTCTTTGTGTTTCGTGATTTCCTTTTCTGCTTGTATTATTTTTTGTTACTGTTATTTTCACATTTTTTAAATTTCATTTAAAGTTTCAATGATTTTTTGTCTGGTATATATGGTGGAAATCTGTTGTTGTTTATAATTTATCTGGTATAATGTTTATTTCATTTGAAGTTTCAGTGATTTTAATTTGAAATATGATTCATTTGAAATATGATTTGATTTGAAATAAGTTTCAGTGATTTATCTGATTTTAATTTGAAATTTTTTGTCTGGTATATAGTGGTAAAGTTTAAGTGATTAATTTGAAATATGATTCATTTAAAGTTTCAGTGAATTCATAATGTTGGTATATAGTGATTTATTTCATTTAAAGTTTAGTGGTAAAGTTTAAGTGATTCATTTAAGTGATTGGTTTCCCATCGGGTACGAAACCAATACTTTAAAAGGTCTGTTGCATATCTTAAAAGGTATTTAAAAGGTATTTAAAAGTTTAAGTGATTCATTTAAGTGATTGCTCCTAAATGATATTTAAAAGGTTTCATATCCTTCACGGCAAAGCTGGTCTGTTGCATATCTTCATTGTGTGTTCTAACAATGCATTGTCTCACAATTGAAGCAATCAAAGGAAAAGACATGTTCCTTTTTATTATCAGTTTCTTAATTGACATAAATGTTTCTTGCAGAATCACTCTCTTTTGTTGTTCATATCAGGTATCAAAGTTTTGACTTGAGTTGATTTGCTTTCTGCAGGTTTGTGGAATCTGGTTCCGTTTTTCCATTTTGAGAATCTTCGATCACTTGACAATTATGTATCCTGGTGGTTATACTGCTGCAATTACAAACTTATCTCCAAGAGCTACAGAATCTGATGTACACAATTTTTTTGGATACTGTGGTGTAATTGAGCGTGTCGACGTAATAAGGTAATGTTACTTGACCTTAATTACTGATTGATAAATTTTCTGCAAGTCAAAATGAAACCTTTTGAGTTTAATGTGCATGGTACTGCTTAATGTTCAAAATTGAAAATTCTTTTGCATTTGTTCCTGATTTAGTCTTGAGTTGACTTTATTTCATATTGCCATTGAATAAAAGGATTGCTTGTGGTAAGTTGGAAGGCCTAGATGGTAGAAAAATTAATTTACTTTATAGTATCGTCGTAGATTCTTGGAACTAACTGAAAAAATGACTTTTTTTAATAATGATGCAGATCCAGTGATTATGAGTCTATTGCATATGTGACTTTTAAGGATGCTTATGCCCTGGACACTGCATTATTGCTGAATGTAAGACTCTTAACTTCTTTGTTTGATTTCATGGATCAACTTAATACATAATGGATTTATAAAGTAAAATATTATTAATTATACTTATGCAGGAAAGGTTATATGTGATAATGGAAAAGATCATAATAGAATGAAAAACAGCCAATGTATAACATCCCATGTCGAATATCTAGAATACGATATAGAATATACATATTGGTACTGGAATACATCAAAAATTACAATAGGATTAGACTTCCAATTTTTTTTTTCCGGTGATGATATATAGGCTGCTGTGCTGGGATCTATGAATGCTTAGAAAGTGGGATCTTTGAATGCTTAATTTGTCCACCAATCATCAATATGCTTATATGCTATCTAATCCATTTTTACCATTAATCAATATTATTTTAGCATGTTGCCAATTGATTCCACAACACTCTATGTACCTTCCCAATATTATGGCAAGTGTCATTCCTCTTCTCAATATTCCTTAAAAATTTGTCTGTTTTAATGAATCTTCTAGTGCTTCTTCAGTTCTTTTTTCTTCCAAGAGAAAAAATAAAAATAGTAAGCACTTCACCTCTAATAGAACCTTGTGCATAATTTGCATGTGCAACTATGGAGAGGAATGTATATGCATTGTTTGTGATGTTGTTGATATTTACTCTTGTTTTTTCTCTATCTGAAGAGCTTAATGCAGATGGAAAATATCTGATGGACATAAAAGTGAGATTGTTTGACAAATACAATCATCTTCAGAATTGGAATTCAAGTGATTCAACACCTTGCGGTTGGAAAGGTGTCATCTGCAACAATGACATCGATCCAGTAGTTGAATCTCTTGACTTGCATGCAATGAATCTCTCTGGCTCTTTGTCTTCCAGCATTGGTGGTTTGGTTCACTTGCTTCACCTTAACCTGTCTCAAAACACTTTCTCTGGTTTTATACCAAAGGAAATTGGAAACTGTTCATGTTTGCAGGTTCTTGGTCTCAATATAAATTGGAAACTGTTGAAAAATAAGGCATAGAAATATTGTGAAATTATATGGTTTCTGCAACTACAGTGACTCAAATATGCTACTTTATGAGTACATGGAAAAGGGTAGTTTGGGAGAGTTACTTCATGGCGAATCTTCCTCTAGTCTTGATTGGTATTCCAGGTTTCAGATTGCTCTAGGAACTGCACAAGGACTCTCTTATTTGCACCATGATTGCAAGCCTAGGATTATTCACCGCAACATCAAGTCCAATAACATACTTATTGATCAGGAATTTGAAGCTCATGTTGGTGATTTCGGTTTGGCCAAGCTAATTGATATCTCAAAGTCTAAATCAATGTCTGCAGTTGTTGGTTCTTACGGCTACATTGCACCTGGTAAGCAATCATTCAAACACATTCTTTTCTTTCTTTATTTCTCAACAATCATTGTTGCATTTATCTACAAAGTTTTAAACCATGGATGTGTCGCAATATTGTGAAAAATCACAATCAAATATGGCTGAAACAGTTGCCATGTTTTAAAACAGGACCAAATTGGTCGGTTCAAGTTGAACCACCAGAAACCGGCTAATTCACTGGTTGGTTTGATCCTAGTTAGACTACAGACTGGTTTAATCAGATTAAACCGGATTGAACTACGATTGGGCCCACCTTTTTGTAATTTTTGGCTCCAGCAGCTGGTTCACAATTTTTATGCTATGCTGGTTCACAATTTTTGTGCTATATGCTGGTTCACTAAAAATGGCTATGCTGATTCATTTACCATACATTAATTAACATGTTGTAGTTTACATATGAATTATGTTATTTACATATTGTAGGTGTTCAATGATCCCACGACATTAACAGAGGAGGAGTTGTATGATTTGCGAGACCGCTGGGCAACTTGTTTTCTTCAACTATATAATCCCGAGGTAGATTATGATGATGCCGACGAGAAAGATTAGGAGCTAGCTAGGTTTGTGTGAAGTTACAATGTACTAGTTATGATGATGTTTTAATTTGTATTTTGGATGGATTAGTATTAATTATTATGATGTTTTGTATTTTGGATTACAATGTGGTTGTACTTTAATGACATTATTACTATATATATGTTGAATGTTGAATGTTGAATTTGAATTTGGCTATGGATGTTGAATTTTAGTATTATGTTCTTGATGCAAGTTATGTTATATTGTTGGCATTGTGGGTTAGATTTTTTTAATAAAAAAAAAGATTTAAAATATATATAAAAAAAACGCAGGTAGACTTGGTCAGATATAAAAATAAAGTTAAGATTTCACATCAGGTAGACTTGGTCAGATGTAAAAAGTCCAATTTAATTTTAAAAATATAATATTTGAATTTCGCCTTGGTCAGAGGTAAAAAGTGTTTTTTTACATCTGACTACGCCAGATGTAAAATGTGTATACTTACTAAGTCTCGTGCGCCTACATCTGAAATTGTTCAGATGTAAAAAGTGGTTTTCGCCAGATGTAAAATAGCTTTTTTCTACTAGTGAGGTAGAGGTGAGAATAGGTTAGGTCGAGTTAGACTTTGTCAAACTTGAGCCTGACCTGTCAAAAAATCGAAGGTTTGAGCCTGACCTATCATAGGCTTATTTTTTAGGCCTGGGTTTGGTCTTTTGAAAGCCTAATGTGACCTGTTAGCCTGTTTAAAAGCCTATTTCACATGAACATATATAAATAAATAATTATATTTATTTTTAAATATACTTATGAACTAATAAACCAATGTTCTTTTGATATTTAACATGATATTTTAGAGATTTTGATTATATATGTCATCATATTTCAATTCTAGTTTATGATAATACATATATATATATATATATATATGTGTGTGTGTGTGTGTGTACACATTAATAAACTTCTGAAAAGTTAATAAATTTATAATTTAATCAAAGTACAAATTTTAACATATAAATAATAATAGTAATAAAAATATTATTGATATTAACTAAAATAAGCCGGCCTAGTAGGCCAAAAGGCTTTTGTGATGGCCTGCAACCTGGCCTGTTTAACTAAATTGACTTATAAAAAAGTCTTAACATGCTCTATTTAAAGAAAGAGGTTGGTCTGACCTGAGCCTATGTAGACTAGGCCTTAAGACCTCGTAGACCGGTCTGGCCTATTCCCACCCATATATACACATAACTCAAACAATGTGTGTATCCACCAACTATGCAATAACTAAGTTTTTTGGAGTCCACCGAGACAAGGGTGGTTAAAATGCAACGTCAGTGCCATGCCGAACTGCATAACGAAGGTATAGCATTGAATTTTTCCATCATTTACTTCTTTAAACAACGTGAAAATTCTACAATATAATTTTCATGATATTTTTTTCTTTATTATCAATGTGAGACTTACATTGTGATTAACCCAAAAGTTATAATAAAACATAGAACAAATTAAAAATCTCTATAATACCCTTCCTTTTCGGTTCTCATCAAATCTTTCTTATCCATTTCAAGTTTCAACACACTAAACAAAACAACAAACATGACCATGTTTTTCATCTAAATTATTGATGTTGTCTATTTGTGCTTTTGTTCTCTTAAAGATGTTAGATTCAAAGTGTGCATTATATTCATTCAATGTAAGGCATACACCTTATATAGGAGTTACAACACTTTAGCTTATGGGTCAAGCAAGCCAGCTAACACATAAGCCTTAGGCCCATAGGCGCGCACGAATCCTATACACAAAACTAGGCACACTGCAGGGTAGATTACACTTAACATATCCACTCTTAATCTACACAATACAAACAAACATAGGACAAGCAAAGTAAAAGTTTTACAATCACTTAACATTGCAAACACCTAATATTTCTCTGAATTTGGTAAATGATTCCAATTTCAGGGGCTTGGTCATGACATCTGCAATTTGATCACCTGTGCTGCAATGCTTCAACTCAAGTATTCCATATTTGACAAGATCCCTCAGAAAGTAATATCTCACATCTATATGCTTCATCCTTCCATGCATTTTGGGATTCTTTGACAATTTTATTGAAGAGTTGTTATCACAGAAAATAACAGTGCTCTTACTTTGAGCTTTTCCTAACTGATGCAAGATTGTCTTAAGCCAAACTGCTTGACAGGCACATGAAGCTGCTGCAACAAACTCTGTTGTAGAGAGTGTCACTATATATGGGTTTTTTTTGGATGACATGAGATAGCACTTGAGCCAAGTTTGAATACATATCCTGAACTACTCCTTATATCATCAATGTCACCAGCATAGTCAGAGTCAGTCCACCCTTGAAGTTGCAATTCATTTTGCAGTGAGGTGCATATCTGTAGGTTTGTCCATATATCTAGCAATGAGACAAACAGAAAAAGCCAAGTCAGGCCTAGTAGCAAGTAAGTACATCAAGCATCCTACTATCTGTTTGTACTTAGTAGCATCAATTCAATCTGCTTTCCACTTTCATCTTTGCTTAACTTTCATCCTGGAACAATAGGGCTACTCACAGCATTGCACATTTCCATTCCAAATCTTGATAAGATTTCTTTAGCATATTTTTGCTGGTTTATGAAAATTTCATCCTTGCCTTGTGTTACTTCCACCCCAAGGAAGTATCTCATGTGGCATAAATCTTTCATTGCAAATCTTCTTTTCATAGAATTTTTGAAATTTTGAGAAGCTTATGTGGACGCTTCATCTTCTTAGACTTACAATAAAAATCCTGTCTTCATCTTGCTTTACAAATAAGTGTGTTCATGTGGACAATTCTCAAAATTTTCCAGTCCAAAATAAGGTAAAATAGTATCAAGAAGACAAGAACTGTTATGAACTATTTCTAAGCATGAACAATAATATGGAAGAATAGAAAAGAAGAAGAGAAAAGAATAGACTTTGTATTATTCTATTCACAAGTGTGCATTACATTGTAACAAAGGGGTCCTATTTATAGGACACATTTAGAGGACAAAAAAACCTACACAATAATGGACATTCATTATATATTATTATTCATAACAAGAACATTAAAAAGGAGCGATTTTTCATTTTGGTGGAGCAAATTATTAACGTCTTTTTTATTCACAAATTAAAATTGTGAGTGCGTTTAAAAAGAAATAAAAGAAGCATATGTGACTCCAATCTTCTCTAATTTTTCCTTGAAAATAACCATTGGCTATAGTTAAAGAAAAAATATAGGTGGCATCGTACCTAAAACAATATTTCGTTGGCAACTCTTCTTTTTGTCTATTTGGTTTCAAGAAATTGAATGTTGTTCCCACGTTTAAAATAGTTTTTTTTTTTAACCTATGCAACATTTAATAAAAGTTAACTTCATAAACATATTGGTAAGTAAAAATTAGTTTGTAGATATCGTTTGCCAATTTATTTATATGGATATATCCAACATCATTTCTTGATTATGTTATGGGGCTAGACTAGCACTGTCAGCACACTAGGACATTTGTGTCTAAAAATGTGTTCCAATAATGTTTCAACAAAAAAAATGGCCAATATACAACCTAGTTAATAATAAACATATTGGATATATCCATATAAAAGTTAACTTCATAAACATATTGCATGCTGTATATTCAATAAAGTCAATAATCAAAAATAAAAGTTTTAGAATTGAGAGTTAAGTCTAACTCAATCCTACAAAATTAACTTGTAAGGTGAAGATTGAATGCAATCTCGTAATTGATGTGAAACTTCTTAACAAAAAGGATTGTGCTAATTAGTACTCTTTGCATTGATAAATGAAACAAAAATAGTCTAGTGAGCTTAGCTCAGTTAAACATTGCATTATATATGTAGTGGGTTGAAGTTCGAACCGCGATCAAAGTAAATTTTAGGTAAAAATTACTTTTTAAAATATTAAATATACCAATTTCATCTTATAAAGAAAAAAAAATACCATTTTATCTTCTTTTTTTTCCTGAATTCCTTGTTAGCATTTCCATAGATAAAATAGTGTCAAAGTGGTGTAATCCCAACAAGCATAGAAGGAGTTACTTTTGCCGGCTTACGAGTTTCTCGTGCGCTTTATGTTTACTCATTCACTATATAAATAGCGATTTTTATAAAAATAAAAAAATAAAAAGGAGAAAATATCGTCTACTACATAAGTAGCGGACAATATTTAAAAAAATGGTAGGGCGACAAAAATACTCCCAACGGTGAATTAGGGATGACAATGGGTTGGGTATGGGTAGGATACTATAGTACTCATCCTCATACCTGCAGTTTGAAAAAATATCCGTACACATTCTCATACTCTCGTGAGTAACAACATTAGTACCCGTCCTCATACCCTACGGGTACGTACCTAAGTACTCATACCCGTACGTACCCATTACCCGCAATTTTACTAAAAATAAATTGATCAATTATAAAATATCATATTATTTTAATATAATTAATTTTCTTTAAAGATTTTAATGTTGACTCATGAAAATTATAAACAAAAATTTTATTAACCTCATGTTAAAGTTCATTTCTTTGTTGACATATTTACATTGTATTTGTATTATATTATAAATAAACATTTTTATTAAAAATGTGTAATAGTTTAATAGTGTTGTGTTTTTTAAAATTGATATACATATGTATTTATATAATAATATATATAAAATAAATAAATATATATTATGCGGGTATGGACGGGGTGGGTACTAAGATACATTTACCCGCACCAATACCCGTTCACTTTTGCGAGTAATTACTCATACTCATGCATGTACCCAAAATACGGATTGTTACCCTATTCATTATGAGTATTTTTTGCGGGTGCCTAGAGTGAAATTGTCATCCTACTGTGAATGGTACCAGCACAGTATGGCTGTGTATCGCATAGATGGATAATTCATTCCCTTCATAATTTTATCCACATTATTATTATTATTGAAACATGATGGTCCCACGTTACTACAATAAATATCAAAGTGGAACCCACCAACCGAAGAAGAAAGAAGTAGTAGAAGCCGACGTTGTCTACCGAGCATCATTCACTCATTTCTATCACACGTGTCATAATCCCCTCCACTTATTACCTGTCGGCATTTCACTTCCACCACACGATCAAACCTCGCCTTAGATAAATCAAAAAGTAAAAAAGAAACACGGTGCTCACACACACACACGGTGTCACTTTTTTCTTATTTGTTATTCCAAACTATGCTTGCAATTAATTTCTATTATTATTATTAATATTGTTATAAATAAATTTAATTTTTTTATACATTAAAAAATTAATGTATTTAGCTTATATTATAAACTAAATACATCAGTATTTTAACGTACTTAAAAAAGTCAAATTTATTTATGATAATGATCGGAAACACTATCTATTTAAGGAGGTCATCTAAAAGATTTTACATCGAGTAGTTGGAAGAAAAAAATGTATAAAGTTATTATAAATATGAAAAATTCAATTGAGTTTTATTCACCGCAAACGACTGTATTCTTTTGAGTGTATTAAGGTTTACGTAGTTGTGAGTCTTCAAAAAAATTATAGGTGAAAGAGTTTGTAATTTCATCTAGTAAAAATTGCAGATTTAATAATAAATTATTATTGTGTAGAATTTTTTTGGCTTAAATGCAGTTTTGCCCCCCTGTTTTGATTAAATCAGAATTTTACCCCATCTGTTTTAAAACGCGGACTTTTACCCCCCTATTTTATAATTTTTTGGATTTTGCCCCCCCTAAAATTCTGCTTTCGAGTTACAACTTCAAAGTTTCGCACACAACTCAATTTGGATCAATAATTCACCAAAAAGATATCTAAATGACCGTAATCGAGTTATCTTTCCACAGAATCAAACCCCACTAAATTTGGAGTTACAAAAAGAGATTAATTACCGTTTTAGTGAAGGTATGTCCCCAAAATTCTGCACAAAATCTGCTTTCGAGTCACAACTTCAAAGCTTCGCACACAACTCAATTTGGATCAATAATTCACCAAACGGATACCGAAATGACCAGAATCGTGTTAGCTTTCCACAGAATTAAACCCCACTAAATTTGGAGTTACAAAGAGAGATTAATTACCGTTTTAGTGAAGGTCTATCCAATTACTAATTTTGCAGAAATCTACTTATGACCTTCAAATTCAACATCGTCTACCAAACACATCGTAACTCCAAATTTGACGAAATTTAAATTAAAACAAGGGTAATTTCGTTAGCTTTCCGGACATGTAAATACTATTGAAAAATGAGCTACAGTGTGAGAGACATGACAAAAATACAAGTAGTAGTTCGATACAATAATTGATTTGTACAGACCTTCACTGAAATGATAATTAATCTCTCTCTGTAACTCCATATTTAGTGAAGTTTGATTCTGTGGAAAACTAACTCGATTGCAGCCATATCGGTACAAGTTTGGTGAATTATGGATCAAAATGGAATTCTGTGCGAAGTTTTGAAGTTGTGACTCGAAAACAGATTTTGTGCAGAATTTTGGGGGACATACCTTCACTAAAACGGTAATTAATCTCTCTTTGTAACTCCAAATTTAGTGAGGTTTGATTCTCTGAAAAGATAACTCGATTATGGTCATTTCGGTATACGTTTGGTGAATTATTGATCAAAATTGAGTTGTGTACGACACTTTGAAGTTGTGACTCAAAAACAGAATTTTAGGGGGGGCAAAATCCAAAAAATTATAAAATAGGGGGGGTAAAAGTCTGCGTTTTAAAACAGATGGGGTAAAATTCCGATTTAATCAAAACAGGGGGGTAAAACTGCATTTAAGCCAATTTTTTTTAATTATTTGCTAACACTTCCTCTATTTCAAAATAAATGTCAATTTAAAAATTAAATTTTGTTTCAAAATGTATTTCATTCTCATATTTCAATATAATATTTTCCAATTCTACCATCTAATTAATACTATATATGTATATTTCAAAATAAAGCAACTAATAACTTATATGAACAATTTAATAAAAATATTACTTCTTTTAACATCATAAATAAATTTCTTAATACGCATAAAAACCTTAAACATATTCTTTTCATTTCAGGAATATCAAATGATTAATACAAAGAACACAATCATATACCATTTGCGTCCATTTGATTGTAAAATATAAATATTGGACAAAATAATATAAGACAGAACATCAAATGACAAAATTTAAGAGATTGAACAAATTTTGTCTTATACGATATTTGATGGATAAAAGATTATTTTGGTATTTTAGACATCTTGTATATAGAACAAAAAATTGTCTCGTAATTCAATGAAAGACAAAAATTTAAGATTTTATTTTGTGCAATCCCATAAACATTAAAATAAAACGCAATACAATTAAAATTGTTCAGTCAAAGCAGATCAAATAGGTTAATTTTGGTCATTATCACATTTTTTATTAAGTTATTTTTAAAAAAAAATTATTTACCAAAAAAATAAATAATAAAATAAATTAAAAAAGCCACTCTGTATGAGCTGTAGAGCCACAACTTCTATGTTCATCTTTAACGTTACTACAAATACTTGTTTTTGTTCTTGTTCTTTTCAGATACAAACATAAACATTGTTATTATCTTCTTCTCTCTGTCTCGTTCATTACATAATAATTTTATTTTTTTATTTTTTTTATTTTACCCAACCAAACTCCGAAGCTATGGCTGAACTCCAAACCAAGGAAGAAGCAGCTCCAGTTCCGACTCCAGCTCCAGTGGAACCTCCACTAGCTGAGGCACCACCGGCTAATGTTGTTGAGAAGAAAGAGGCAGCAGCTCCGGTACCACCTGCGGCGGAGGACACAAAAGCTCTTGTTGTTGTGGAAAATGAGAGTGAGTTTTTGAATTCCTATGTTTAAATTTTCAATCTTTTTGCTTTTAGAAATCATGGGTTGTCTTCAAAATTCAATTTTTATAATTGTATCAATAGTTTGATTGGGTGAGTTTGTTGGGATAGTTTGGTTCTTGAGAAAACAAATTGAAAAATTAATGAAACTATGGTTTTTTTTTTTTTGTGTGTGTGTGGGTTTAATCATTACTAGTAATGTTTTTGTTATAGTAATTCTGTAATTGTCTTTGAGCTTGAGTTTTTGTTTAATTGAAGGTTTTGTTTTGGAGCTTTAATTTGAATTGTTGGTTGAATTTACTATTGTTCATATATAAGCTTTATTTGTTGTGATGTTTTGTGCTTAATTTGATTATTTGCTTATTGCTTTCCTGGAAAATATTTTTGGGTTCTCATCAAAATCCTAACTTGATGTATTAGGTTGTCTAATTTTTGTCTATATAGTAGAGTGTGTGTTTACACTTTGAAGTGTGCCGAGTTCGAATCCCGTCAAGAATCATTGTAAAATGGTCATTAGTGTCGTTTTAATTATAAAAACAAAAAGAAAAAACAAATAGAGTGGGTTTGTGACTGTTTTCAATTTTTGGAAAAAATGGGAAAAAGTTTATTTTTCTTTACTTTTTCTGTTTTATAATGGAAGGGTTTTATTTAATTTTGGGATTCTTATGATTTTCATTGTTCTTTTGGGAAAGTTGTTAGTAGTTTTAGCTTCTCCTAATAGTAATTCATTTTTCCTCTTATCTGAATTTTCCAAATGCTTTTTTTTTTTTTGTTTTCACCACCAGTTTAATCTGGTTTGGGGTCAGTTCTGGCATCAAGTGGTTCCAGCCCCCTCCCGATTGCAGTTGCGGGGGATCGAACCGTGGTCCTCCCTACTAAGTTCAGCGTCAATCACCACTGAACCAACTAACGATTGTTCATATCTTCGATAAGTGATATGTGAGGCATGCCTTTTCAATTATTATACTTATGGCCTTGGATGCTTTCTATGATGTGACTTGTTAGTTATATATATGGGGTAGGGTTGTATCATTTTCTTTACCTTACCAAAGTTGGTTTGATTCTTTTCTATGCTCATTATGGCAACATAAATGATTATCTAGCTAGCTGTAGTTTTTGGGCCTCAAACTAACTATATTAATAAAAAAAAATTAAATGAGTATAAAGTACAAGTACTTACACTTAACCAAGTAGTTGAACTCAAGCGGGTAGTGAGTTTCGGTGAATGTTAAAATGATGGAATCAGATTAAGTGCAGTCGTGACTGCATGCAGTCAGCGACTGTGAACCGCAAGATCAAGATCAGACGGTTTGGATTTTAAGACAAACTTTTATTTTGGTTTAATATAAAATTTTGAGGTGTTATCTGGACCATTCGATCGTGATCATACGGCCTAAATTTTCTGACTAAACCTACTTTTGAATTCACTCCTAAATTGGTCGGTATACTTGAGTTTGAATCCTGAATGGAACACTTTTATGCTAGATTTTACTTACCTTTAAACCAAACTCCGAAATACTAGAGTTTTTCCTTTAAGAACCGGAGGTTAAGGCCAAAAATAATTTCACTCAACAAAGCTTGTTAAATAATTTCTTGTTCTATATGTCAATAAATAATTTCTCATTAGCCCCTCAAACTGATTATAAAATATGTCCCCTCCACCATGTTTTAAGGAAAAGTTTGTTTTTTTTTTTTTATTGTGTAAATGATGCTTTGATTTATAGGAAAAGTTATTTAAACACTTATAATGTCTTACTGGCATCTTTAATTTATTGAACATAATATAAAAGTTAGCATCTTAATTAGAATCCAATAAAGGAAACATGTATTATTTATTTTTTTATCAAAAAGGAATCATGTATTCTTTTCTTTAGCATTGATGTAATTTTCCAAGATATCATTGCTTTTCTTTACCATTATTCTTTTGGTCTACAGAGACACCAGATCCTATTAAAAAGAAAGCCACAGGAGGATCCCTTGATAGAGGTTAGTCTTGTTCACTTTTCACATATTTCAAATTTCTTTATCATTACCTTATTAATATTTGATCTTAATAATCATAGCTACTTGTTTCATAATCACTTGTGAACTATATATAATTCATGTTTCTGCACCAGATCTAAGGTTTTTTTTGGATTGACTTGTATGAGTTTATCTACCGACATTAGCACTTGTGAGACAATTTAGGAAAGTTTATCAAAACCAACTTCTGACATGTCCATAAGCTCTTTAGGATAACTTGTGAAAAAAAGCCTATAACTTACATAAACACTTAAATGCAAGCGCTTATGCTATAATCATTTAATTAAGTTGTTTATCAGAACAAAGTCCTAACACACGGCGCAAATATATGCCTAGGTTTATTGCTGTCACATTTCCATATCTTTCTTAGTAAAATGAATATTTACTCTTATGAAACTTCTCTTCAAATATGCTTTCTAGAGATGATGGTTAACTAATCAATTTTTCCTGATAGCATTTTTCTTCCTAAAAAGTGACAAAGTATTTTTTGTGGTCTACAGATATTGCTCTTGCAGAAATAGACAAAGAGAAAAGGTTATCTAATGTGAAGGCATGGGAAGAAAGTGAAAAATCCAAAGCAGAAAACAAGTAAGAATTTACTCTAATCTTTGTTTTGCAGTTAGTTAAAATAGGGATGAAACTTAGTTACATTGCATAAAGAACAACCCTTGCTAAAACATTTAGGCAAAATGCATTCAGTGATCCATTAAGTTTTGGGTTTGTAGATAGGTCCTTTAAGAATTTTACGTAACAAATAGGTCTTTAAGTTTTTTAGGTAACAAATTAGTTTTAAGTTTTTAATTTATTGTACCGTTACCTTTCCAGCCTCTATTATAAAAACGCTAATATAGCCCTTAACTTAGTAAGATGACACTGAACGCTGTTTCTTGTTATTTGGAAGCCAAAACGCAGTGTTCACTACCACCTCTTAGTTAATTAATATTGTTAGGTTTTACTGAGGGTAGAAATCGAACTCTTGAGTCTGACCTTCTTATCGCTCCACTTCTTATCTCATCCTCCCCTGACCTCCCTCAATGTTATCACTTAGTTTCGAATCCATTCATGATATTATCAACATGTTCAGTATCCTAAAATTGTGATTATTGCTTTATTTTATCAGAGCACAAAAGCAACTCTCTACTGTTGCTGCTTGGGAAAACAGCAAGAAAGCAGCTCTTGAAGCTCAACTCAGAAAAATTGAGGTAATAATTAACATGTTTAATTATTTATTAAAGTAGTAGTTGCTATTATTGATTAAAATATGGTAGCACTATAAATTGTGAATCACGTTGGTCCACCAAACAGATAAGCACATCTTCTTTAAGGTCTAAACAAAATATAATCAAGATATGAAACTTAAAATAAAGATAATGTTTAATGTTGTGATTGTGACAGCAAAATATGTAGACTTTTGAAGAAATAAATTCTCTTTTTCTTTATCTTGTTGTATTCTTACCAGACATTTGGAACTTGTAATCCAATTATTCTTTTGCTTTTGTCGATGGTATCAAATTAAATACCTATGGAACTCACAAATCACAAAGAGAAATCCTTCTATATAAAGAATTATGCTTATATGAATTAAATAAGAAACTCTAAAGTGGATCAAAAGTTAATACTTTTTCACTGACAAAAATTGTACTTATCTCAATTCTTGGTCAGACTTTACTTACCTCCCGGCCGAACTCTGGATTACCAGAGCCCCCTTCCTATGGAAACCAGAGGATTAATACCATAAATGTAAAATTTGGTAGAGCTGTCAATTTTAACCCGACCCGATAGGTTGGTCCGATGGGCCCGTGCTTTGGTTGGATTGACTCTTTAATAATTACATGCCCGAAAACAACTAGGCCATTTTGGCCCGGACAGATTGGCATGCTGGGTCAGATTGAGTCTATTTTTATGCAATTTTTTAAAAAATTAAAATAGTTTACTTGTTAAAAATTCGAACTAGCCTAGCTCTGCCCGGTGTGTTTTAGGCTAGGCCGAACTACCAAATTTGTGGCATAATGAAACTATAGACTACCGCTCTTCTACAGTTTAATTTGTTTATATATGAGACGGAGGGAATATATTTTATAAGGTCAATATATTAATATATGGTTAGAATTTAGAATAAGAATTTGTTTAAATCTTGAACACCTTTGCAGGAGCAATTGGAGAAAAAGAAAGCAGAATATGGTGAGAAGATGAAGAACAAAATTGCTATGCTTCACAAGCAAGCAGAGGAGAAGAGAGCAATAGTTGAAGCAAAAAAGGGTGAAGAAATTCTGAAGGCAGAGGAAATAGCTGCAAAACATCGTGCAACTGGAACCATTCCAAAGAAACTCTTTGGATGCTTTTAATAATGACATTATACAAGTAATGAAATTTTGTCTATAATGTTGTTATTATTATTGTTGTTTGTTTTTAATGTTGTTTGTGTGTGTAAGGAAAGTAATGGAAAGGGAAAATACAATTGAGGAACATGTTGGACAGCTCATAGGATCTTTGGTTTAGTTGAAGTGTCCAATGTCATATATTTTTTATTTATTTTTTTGTTTGTAGACGAAGTGTCAAACATTACCTGAATATGTTTTCTTTTTAATTATAAAACTCTTGGGCGAATATGATGCCTATTACTATTGCTTTATTTTATTTTAGAGAAAAACGCTCAATTTTATGCATATTCATGGTGTGTAGAGCAGGATCCAACCGAATGTTAAGACTCGTTCATGTTTACTTCATTTGACCAATAAAAGATCAAGTTTGTTCGGGTCTAAGGTAATGACTTGTTCGGGTCTAAGGCAATGACTCGGCCAAAATCTAAAGACGCGCATTAGTGTTTAGTATAACATGTCCCAACCTTATCTTATTACACTAGTAATGAGCTTAATCTACTCCTTTTATGTTAAGTACACTTTTGATAGTTGTCAAAATTGACAAATTTAAGCAATATATAAATGCGGATTAAGAAATTGTTGTTTTGTCTATTTGAACTCGCAAACCATATGGCTAACAAAACAAGAAAAATGTAGCGGTTCAATACCGATGAATGTAGCATATCATATGTTGATTCATATTGTACAACTGCAAAGAAAGATCAAAAGAAGAGAACAAAGTTAAAACGTACGTCATACAATGAAAGTGAAGACATACACTTTGAATGACATCTTGATTTTGCCTAAATTTCTTCATACCTGACATTAACACTTGATAGAATGAATATCGAATCGAAAGTACAATTCAATCGGTACTTGCATAGACATCTGATATGATAGGGTGCATATTCAAACATGAAAATTTTCATTTATCCAAACCTTAAATGTGTGATTTACATCACTAGACTACATGGCAAGGCAGACCCAAAAGCCAAATAATTCAAGTTAGCGTTTTAAACTTTGTTTTGGATTGGGCCAAAGCCCAATGCACGCAGAGCAGAGCGCTCCAGATCTAGCTCAATACCATTCATTCGCGGAAGTTTCTCCTACACGTCAATGGTAACAAACATAGTAGCTATTATACGCCCCTGCGGAAGATACACACCCCACGCACTCCCATGACCGTTAGATCCATCTCTTCGGTTATAACTGTCTCCCTCTATATAAAGGCAAGTTTTGTTGCCAAGGTATACAATTCAATCACTTTTCACTTCATTCTCTCTTGATCACATACTGATTTGAGTGTTGGAGTGCTAAAGTGCAGGGACGGAACTAGGTGCATTTGATTAGGGGCAGCCGCCACCCCTGTTAGTCAAAATGTTATGAATATGCATACTTGAATTACATACTCGCCCCCCTAAAATGTGAGACACTTGTGTTGATTGTTATTAGATTTAGAAAAAAAGCATGATATTGAATTTTATTTCAACACCACTCATTGCACTCCAGCATACACTACTAATCCAACTCTTGTAATTTTCCATTCATTCAATAGACATTCACCATATGGCTTCAAACCAAGCAAAAACTCATAGATGAGTTAACTTTTTGCCACCCTTAATAAGTTTTTCTGGTTCCGTCCCTGCTAAAGTGTCTTGCTGATATTTTTTCCACTATGATTCACCGTGCCTGAGCTCTACCTCGACTTTAACCCCTCAAGTCTCGCCATTGAAATCATCTTATTTTGTCCGGAGCAGGTCAGAAAAGATATGTTGTTTAGCTCACTTTACAAAGATGAATGCCTCGTCATATCTTTTCTGAACCATGTTCAAAACTTAATTTTAATTTTTAATAAGCCTTGTGTATCCAAAAATGGCTTTACAATAATTAATAATGACACCATATTCGAATAGACAAGACTTAGAATTATTGATTGATACTATTCACTACCAATTTGTAGTCAAACTCAAAGACCACATGACATGGTCCAATTCCAAATTCATTATTGTTGTTTATGGAGTAGCATTAAATTCTTTCACATGTGAACCCAACAAATGTTTTTGTACCAAGAAATATGGAATATGGAATAGTAGATATGCTACATACATGTGAGAATGTAAAATTCACATATAATGATGTTAATAAACCTTACAACCTAAAATACCACATTGTCATTTCATTAGTACTATATAATATAATCATCTCATACTTCTCCAATGGCTTACATAGAAAACACTGCTTAGTCTACAAAATTAACCAAAGCATCATTCAACAAAGCACTAAAAAAAAGTGCTTAAAAAAGCTTATTCTAAGAAGCTCATGTCATTGTTAGAAGGAAAATCCAACAAGAGCTGCAATGCAGTGTCAGATGAGTCTTCAAGATCATTAGAGCTTGATGAATCATCACAACCAATATCAAATGACTTGTAGTTTCTCCATTCAAAATCTTCCTTCACATTGCTTGCAAGAGTTGATGAAGCCAAATCTGTTATAGTAGTAATAGCAGAAACTGATCCACATTTTGTGTTATTACAAGATGACCCTTCTTGAGACATGGAACTTATGCACCTAGTTTTATCATCATCGTCGTCGCCGTCATCTGATTTACGAACGGAGCGAAAAGATTGTCCAACTTCAGAGTTCCATATCTTAAGGAAATAGTCAGAATCAGAATCAGTTTTGTTACTTGCAAAAGAAGGAATGTTGTTATTGTTGAATAAAGATGAGTCTTTTGAGAGCCTTGCTTCTGCTTCAAGTCTTGCACTTTCCCATTGAGCCATGTGGCGCGTGGCGATAGATGAATGTGATTTGGAAAGTGGATAGTAATGTGATGAGGCTATTGGTTCATGAGTTTGTGGATCAATTCCCATGCATACGAGACGTTTCTTCAAGTGTGTGTTCCATAAATTCTTGATCTCATTGTCTGTTCTTCCTGCTAGCTGAGAAGCTATTGCAGCCCATCTGTGAAAAATTGTTTCATTTGTTTGAAAATTCTTAGAATATAGCATTGGAAAAAATGGACATGGAAATCATTAACAGATATTAATGCAATGAAATTTTAAAATATTAGTTGGAGCCTATGAAGCACTTACACATATACGGACATCAAACACGATACAAATACTGACAAGTAGACACGTAATAGTGTAAGAAAATGAAAGTGAAATGTAACATGTGTCAGTATCGTGCAAGTGTCGGACACTGATAAATGTTAGACATTGAATACACTTTCGATCTGAAGTGTCAGTGCTACATAGATCAAAGAGGCCCTATACTATGGTAATAAGTACAATGATTCATGTGCTTAGGGTTGAAAAGGTATTTCATTGGTCAAGAAACAAGTGGTTCTTAAAGTATATAAAGGACAATATTAGCCCACCACATGTTACACCCCTTAAATTGGTGATTCAATATCAGTATGGTACTATAAATTTTAAGGATTAATTTAACTACTAACAAAGGACAATTTTTTCCTATCAGACACTATAGATCAAAAATTTCAATTTCCAAATACCTGCAATTGATTGAATTTTAGAATCCATTTTCACATATAACTAAGGAATAGGACCACTCTAAAGTGCAGTCTTACAAACTCAGAAGTAAAATTTCTCTGCTGAAGCAAAATCTAAAGGGAACTCACTAAATTACCTATTTCCAAGGATGGCATGTAGCTGTATGACTAGTTTTTCTTCCTGAGGTGTAAAGGGACCGCGTTTAATATCAGGTCTCAGGTAGTTCGTCCATCTTAGCCGGCAACTCTTGCCGCAACGCCGAAGGCCTGAAAGAAAAGAAAAAACATACAATCATTGAAGAAATGTTTTTAGTTTTTTGCAAAGTTTTATGTAGCTTTTGTCGTCGCAATCTTTGATATTGCAAAAGATTGTGGTCAAATACTATTGTTGCATTTGAAGAGTCATAATTTTTTTTTTTTACGTTGCAGTCACAATCGCGGTTTAGATGTACACGCCCGGCGCTTAAGACAGATAACAGTTAGTATAATATTTTTAGGACTTTATTTTATTGAATAAAAGCAAACACAGCCAAAAAGATCGAAAACTTGAGGTGTTAACTCAGTGGCAAGAGTTTAGCCTCGTAATTTCAAGTTGTCGAGTTGAAAATCCCATCAGAGATGGTGATAAAATGGTCATTAGTGTCACTTTGATTAATAAAAAACAACAAAAACATTGGAACTTTCTCTTGTCCTTTAACTCAATATTATGATCCTAATAATAACTTGTTATGTAAAAAGTATAAACAAATAAAGGGTCACGAAAAATCAATAAAATAAATTTGCTTAACAAGCACATAGCTTATTTCATAGAAAAATCACTTTTAGGTAAAACTTCAAATATACCAACAAATTCACAAGAAAGTAAAAAAAAATAAAAAATTATATTAAAGAAACATATATTTATTCATATGTAAATGAAAAGTTAGATTCAGAACATTTATGTCTTGTTTGGATAAACAGCTTAAACACTGATATCAAAAGCTCTTATCAGATAAGTACTTATTTATAAGTCATTTTGATAACAAAAAATATTAAAATAAAGTCAAACTATTTTCATGACTATCCTAACACACTATCCTAACAAACTCTTATGAAAATAGTTAAAATAAGCCATTTTCATGAACTACAATAAAGTCATTTTTATATACTATAAACCGTTTTCATGAACTATCCTAACAAACTTATGAAAATAAGCTAAAAATATCATAAATTATTTTTGTCAACTCTCGAAAACAGTCTCACAAATACTTATATCAACGGATAAGTCCAAATAAATTGATCCAAACATACCCTTATTTCTTCCTAAGACATAAGGAGGGAAAAAAACTTTGATTCAAAAAAGAAAGCTACAAAACCTGCTAACTTAGGAAGAGAACGCCAACTACCATGACCACCATTTTTCTTGATAAAATTAACAAGAATTTCATCTTCTTCAGTTGTCCATGGACCTTTCTTCAACCCCATTTTGTCACAACATGGTGTCCTTCCCATTTTTTTTCCTCTCCAAAATGAACCAAAACAAAGTACTAATAAATATATATTATGAAAAAACCAAAAAAAATAGTTCTAATATTTAACACCTTTAGAATAATCACAATGATTCATTATTATTTGTAACACTTGAAAAGACTAAGGAAAACACTTTTGTAAGGTCTTAAAGTGAGAATGACATAAAAAAGGGAAAGATTTAAATGTTGAGAAGTAAAGTTTGTGAGATGTTTATGTGAGTGTGAAGCTATTTGAGGAGAAGAAGCATTATTTATTGATTCATACGGCGTTGTGTAAGAAGTGAGAGAGTTGTAAGCGAGTTTTAAGCTGGTTGTGTGCATTAAATGTGTGCAGTCTAATAATATTGAGATATTGAATGTCATATATGTATCATGTTACATGACACCAACTACATTGGTACAAGTGTAACAAGATTTAGTCATGATTTTGTTTTGAAGTGACAAAAATATATTTTGAGTTAATTCATTTTCTAAATTTTGTGGAATGGATTTTGAATGAATTGATTTGCGCTCGATTGGACACGTCCTGTTTAGACGATCACCACTCAACAATGACACGTGGACTGTCTAGTATCGCTGTCCTGCGATCAGATAACGCCTGTCACAATCATAGGGGACAAAAGAGAGAATATATTGTAGGTCTTTTTTGAAATAATTTCTTCCTTGTATAAAGTCTACCAAAAGATTACATGAGGTATGCAATATCTAACCCTAAATATCTCTCATTTATGGCACTTACTGACTTAATCGTCGGAGTGTGTGCAGGTACCACCCCCTCCTTCACAACAAGGTCCAACCATCAAATATTGTAGGTCTTTTCTGAAATAACTTCTTGATCTATGAAGTCCACCAAAAGACTACACGGGGTATGCAATATATCTAACCCTAAATATTTCTCACTTATCACGCTTACTGACTTGATTGTCGGAGTGTGTGTAAGTACCACTCCTCCTTCACAACAGGGTCCAACCATCAAATACAACTAGCTAACCAGGCAAAGTTCACACACAACACAATGAATTCCACCATCGTATCATCCAAATCTCAGATACAAAACAGAACATTGATGTCTTCGCGAGAGATCGATATGCACTTACACACAATCTAGATCTTTTATAAATTTGAGCAAAAAATAACCATTTTTTAGTCAAAAATCTGGATTTGAACCAAATTATATTACCACAATAATGTGTGAAGCTATTAGTCAAAAAAAAAATTAAAAAAAAAAAGTGTGAAATAGAGAGTAGAGACCAAAAACTAAGATAAAATAGAAGGACAAAAAACGTTTATATTAAGGCAAATGCTAAATAGTGCCTCCGGGGCACTTTTTAAGCCCTTAAATAGTAAGTTTTTTATAGAATTTTTATCGGAATGCGTAAAGTCAACGCATTGGAAATTATAGTGTTTAACTTTTTGAATAAAAATTTTCTTTAAATTGAATGCTTAAAGAGTGCCCCGGGGGCACTCGTTAGCAAGACCCTTATATTAAAATAAAAATGCGCATAAAATGTTAACACAAACTACAAATGTTTCTTCTTCGAATTGAGCAAATTGAATCGTTGTCGGAAAAATCTTGCACAAAGATAGTAAAGAGTATGCATTGAACATTTGAAGATATTGATTTGCACAGAAATAGTATAGAAATACAGATGCAATGAATATGATAGTGACTGCATTAATGAGAGACTCAAGAAAAATAGTAGAAAAATAACATAAATATATTTTATCAAATGTGTACGAATAAAATAGTATTGTATTATTCATAAATATGTTTTTCACTATTAAATTAATAGATAGATCTTACAAAAATAAAAATAAATAAAAAAATTAATAAAATCATTATAAACTCAAACAAGTAGATAAGATGGAGTTCGAACTTCGATCATGACGTCTGACCTAATAATTTTGTCACTTTTTGTCGGTTGAAATAAGATTCTTGAACAATCTCATCACATTTTATTTAATCTAAAAATAAGATTTATTGATTGAATAGTATAAACTAACTCATATATAATAGTATTATTATGCAAAATTTGTTGCGGCAAGTGTGAGTGGTTAAGTCTCACATTGCTTAGAAAAGTGGAGGTTGAATACTTTATAAGTGAGAGAATCTATAAACCTAACAGCTTAAGGTTTTAGGTTAAAATGTGGTGTCAAACTCATTTATAGAGTTGTTCTTAAACCCAATGTGGATGATCCCGGCGTGTAAAATTGTCTCGTAAAGTATTTATGTCCTCATTTGTGTAATGAATAGAACATGGACACATACATACACATACAGTGACGTGCTGAGATATGTGAAAGACTGAGCTGAAACGAAAGCATTAAATTGGAAGGAAGATGCATTTAATTTAATCACCATGCAGTGTACGGACACGCATTGAAACGAAACGACTTCATTTTTGGCTGCAAGAAATTAATAAAGAGCAGCATCTCCATTTGGGAGGGAATACTCTTTTTCATACATTTAGTATAATATAGTCAATAATGGAAGAGTAACGTTATTTATATGAGGAATTCTTGCGGGGGACACAATAATTTAGTGTATTTGGACCGATCTGAAATGTATGCGATCGGGGAGATGTGACTGCACTGCACTCAATTATATATAAATTGTTTGATTATGATCAAACGATCTAGATTTTTAGCTTAAATGTTATATTTAAAAACAATCAAAATTTGATCTTAAAATTTAGGCAATTTGATAATGATCGAACAATCTAGATGTGCTGACTACATGCGGTCGCACTGTACTAAATACAATTCCCCATTCTCCATTTGGACACATACATACTTGAAAAATGTACACACAAAAAAAAAGAATCAATCGTTATTTGAAATTGTAACATTGTATTGTTGAAAAAAAACCAATTGATATTTGAAATTGATATAAGGAGGAACATTCTCAAAGACATGAGGACTACTTCAAGAAATAGTTACGCTCACTAGAGTATGAACAATCATATTTGTTTGTCTTCTTATAGGCTTCATCTCAAAGTTTACAGAGAAAACATAAACTAAAAATAATACTAGAAATAATGGCACTAAATTCAAAAACACCTCTAGGTAGAGAATTAATCGAGTTAACTAACATGTTTGAGTCACTTTCAAAAATTACTCGACCCCATCACATATTACTTGCCATCCGAATCGCTTCAAGCAAAGCAAATGCTTACCTTTCAATAATGCCATCTTCGTATGCTTCCAATTTGTTTGAGCCCATAAGGAACTCGTCGTTACTATCTCTACAACAACACCCGGCGGATGTAATGCCGAGATCCACATGAAAACCGGCATTCACATTGCACTTGTACCACCCAGCTCTAGGCCTCTCTCACTTTGCAACATGATGTGGCCTGTTACTTTAATTTTGGTTCTATTGCAGGCAATATACCTCAAACCATTCCTTCCACCCATTAAAAGCTTGCATTCCACTAACTTGGAGATCAAAACTCTTCTTCAAACCACTCGTGATCCAACAAGATTTGGCCATGGCGTAATCGGAAAAAAACACTATACATATTGAGATAGCAGCCTTTGTCAATTTGGAAGGAAGTCTCTACACACACTCCAAAGCATTGTCACGCTTGGGGGGTGGGGGGGAGGGGGCACCTTTGCAAGGACTCTCCAAATATTGTTCCACTCCCCTCCAACATGAAAATGCTCATCATTCATAATCTTGCTTAAAATTAGATTGTCTCCCAACTTTACCAAATAGCACCCAATATGATCCTATCTCATATGATGATATACTGATTCGATCAATGGCACTTCTAAAATTGCATCCACAATCGCTGCAGAGAATAATTCATGAATTTTATCCACATTCCATTTATTCTCAACCTCACACCTTAGTTTTGATACAATATATGTTGATTAATATGACCTGGTGTGATGTTCGACCACATGTTTAGTCATACTCCCGCCATCTCAAAATATAAACATAAATGAGTCAAAGAAATTCAATATATTTGGTTCAAAATTTAAACTAAATACATTCAATTTTATTAACAAACTTTTACTTATATTTTGAAATCCATAGTCTTCCTTATTCCCCAAGTCTAATTAGACAAAGGTCCAATGTTAGGGATGTTCTTTCTTTTGGCGTTTCTTTCTTGAAAGTGTTCTTAAATGTTTTAGGAAAATATATTTATGGAAAAATTTATTAAAATTTCACATTAAAAATAAATGAATAAATAAATAAATAAATAAAAGCAAATGTTTTAGGAAAATATATTTATGGAAAAATTTATTAAAATTTCACATTAAAAATAAATGAATAAATAAATAAATAAAAGCAAATGTGACCTCTTAACTTTAGGAGATTAAAATTTGAGTTGGATAGAAAAAATTATAATTCTTTTGCTCTGTATTAGTTAAAATTAAATTTGTAGATTTCTTTTAAGATAAAAGTGAAAATAATTGATCAAAATAAAATTGGTTATTTTGGGATATAAGTGCAACTGAAAATGAATCATGCACAGGAAAAAAAAAATCATGACAGGAAAATGAATCTACTTTGAAACAAAGCTACTTTGAAAATTAACAAAATACATGAACATCAGACGCTACTGATCATATCGATTTTGGTGACAAGTCCCAGCATTTCTCGAGTAATTAGTGATTGGTGGTGGGTTCAGCCAGTAAATGCCTTGACCAACACCACCAGAACACATAAACTAAGCATGAATTTCAACGGCAACAGCAGACCAAATAGCATGGGAAGGGACATTCATAACAAGGTAAATTATCCCTAAACCATTTATTTAATTAAAAACTACAGTACCAGTAACATCTGCAAAGGTAATCCAACGGAAACAACAACTGGACCCGCCATGGCAGTAAAAAGCCAGTATTGAACTCTGGAGGTTCTAATGTCTTCAGGTTCATGGCTCTCATCCAGAAAAAATTTCAAAAGAACAAAAAAAAATACTAAACAAAGGTTCCAAGAATACCCCAATTTCCAAAGTGCATCCTCTCATGTTTCAGGGGCTCTTAAACCAGAAAATCAAAGGAAAGAAAAATACACTTAAAAAGGGTCCAACAACACTCCAAATTCCATAATTCTCTTCTTATGTCAGGGCATATGCACCTGCTTGAGTGACGATCACATTAACCTGTAGAAAATGCACACATGTTAGCAACAGCAATGGCAAGCAAATACACAATTGACAGATCATGAAACAAAATAATTGAGCATTAACGACTGCACTACTATATGGCAAAAATAATAAACATCCAGCCATCCAGGTATCTTCGTTAGATAACGTTTTGAAGAACAATAAAAATAATATTAAAATTGAAGTCCCAGTAAAATACAACCAATAAAATACATGTTTTTGGTTCGTCACTGCACTTCCATTACAACATCAACGTCTTGGATGAGAGAGATAAATTTGTTACCAAGTAAATATGAAGAATCTACACTTAAACATGCAAATTTATACTTCTAGAGATTAAAACTCTTATCAGGAAGCAGGATCCAAATTGTCAACTGTAAATAGGAATAAGTCCAGTAACGCACCTTAGCTATTCCTCAAATCTGTAAAAACAACCCTTGTAACTACCACTGTCACCGACAATAAAATGCTTGATCAATGTGTGGCGGAATTTGCTTTATTTCAGTGCCAAGTTCTTGTTCAATCCTATATCTGAACAAAAAATGGAATACATCAGCAACCTACAGCAAGGATCTCTAAAACTCATTCAACATCAACTACATTACATACAAATTAAAGCGGTCCTCATAAGTGATCAAGTTCACTGCTAAACCAAGGTGGCCAAACCTCCCTGAACGACCAACCTACCAAAAGCAGAACATCCATCAGAACATGTACACATAATTGGTAGAAAGTAAACTAATTCAGTTGAAAGTGAGCAGAAATCACTCATACCCTGTGCAAATAAGTTTCTGAGTTCTTGGGAAAATCGAAGTTAATAACAACATTAACTGCTTGGATGTCTATTCCCCTAGTAAAAAGATCTGCAAATGTTTCACACAAAGGAAGAAAAATGAAAATTTTAATTTATTAGGACAATGTATCTAAATATAAAATCTCATGATCAGTTTATTAACATACACACTGTTACTTGACGTGGACAGTAAGCCACAATAAACATGTATTAATACTATTACAAAACAAAAGGAATGAAGATAATGTCAAAATAAAGGAAATGGGGACCCCAAATAATTAAGTGTCATCAACATACCAGTACAGACAAGATTTCGGCATGCACCATTGCGGAAATCATGAAATACTCTATTACGGTGGTCTTGCAACATCTTTGCGTGAATATAGAAGCATGAATACCCAAGTTCAGTGATTTTCTTGGCAAGAAGTTCAACCCGATTCACTGAATTGCAAAAGATAATTGACTGGTTTATTTGCAGCTGCAATAGAAACTATTATAAGCATCATAATATTCACAGATGGCATATAAGAAAATCAAGAGGACAAAGAAAAATCAAACCTTAGAAAATAGAGTATTTAAGCAGTGGACTTTCTGTCTCTCTTCCACAAATGCATAAAATTGTGTAATACCCTTCAGAGTGAGCTCATCCATAAGGTTAATGACATATGGTTTATGAAGAAACCTATCTTTGAAGTCCTTCACAGTAACAGGAAATGTTGCTGAAAACATCAGGATTTGACGGTTTGTAGGGAGAAAATTAATCAGCTGTTGAATTGAGGGCTGGAACTCTGGAGAGAGCAGCTTATCAGCCTGAGAAACACAGTAAACTAAGTAAAACTGCAGAACGGTTAAGTGTAACTACTTACTACTGAAGGCATTAATCTTAAAAATGCCATAATGAACAAGCATATTACTAAACAGAAGCATTTGCTTCAATCATCAGCAGAAAACATTTAGGATACAGATTCCTAATCCAACTAAATCAAACATAAATGCAAAGAAACATAGTTATACACCAAATCACACTTGGCTAATTAAATCCAATTGTGTTTCTGGCTCCCATTTTCCTAACATGTTTAAATATGTGAATATTTTCCACACTGTTCATGATCTCAACAGAATTCTATAAATGAACAAATTCCATGTGTAACATATTTACCTCATCCATGACAAGCATGGAGCAATCCTTAAGAACGCAAACACCCTTCTTCGCAAGATCTAATATCCTTCCTGGGGTTCCAACCAGTAGATGAACCGGTTGATATAAACGCATTATGTCATCTTTTAGACTGGTACCGCCTGTTGTAACCATAACTTGGATTTTCAGATGCTTTCCAAGCTCTTTACACACTTGAGATGTTTGCAAAGCCAATTCTCGTGTTGGGACCAAGATAACAACTGTATGATAATCCAAACAGTATAGTTAAAACATGGGCAGAGCATACCAATATGTTTATTTAAAAACACAAACCCTAAAGATATAAAGATAATAAAGAATAACCATCTGCAAAATATTATTACTTTCAACAATATTTGACAGAATCTATCTGGCATCACCTTTAATTTCCAAAATAACTTCTCAATAGAAGCAACAACTCGTCAACAGGATATCAGTTTGTTTGAAGAAATTTCAAACTTTAGTTATTAAAACATACTTAGCACCTAAATCTGAATCCCGATATACCTAACATTAAATGTGAAAGATATTATGAAATGACCATACTACTGTTGGTTTTTGGTCAGAAGAATGTCAAAGACAACTAACAAATATGCACTTTAAGCCTTTTCAGCAGAAAGTCAAAAGCCAAAGACATATTGTAATCAAATTGATGCTCTTTGAAGTCCATACAAAATCCAATCCTTACCTGTCACAAGTTTCATTTTCTTTTCATTTTAAAATAGCAGAATACTGCTCAGAATCAGTATCAGGCTACCAGAATGCTTTTATAAAACTAACATCATTATATATTTATATACAGTCCTATCAACAAGATTTCTTACAATCATGTAAAGCACTGAAGGCAAGAGAATATCAAACCTTGAATAACATTATTATCCTGATCAATTTTTTCCAATGCAGGAATGCAAAATGCAGCTGTTTTGCCAGTTCCATTTTTTGCCCTGGCAAGAATGTCACTGCCGGTGAGAGCAATTGGAATGCTTTCTTCTTGGATAGGGGAAGGTCTTTCAAAACCCTTCTCATATATTCCCATGAGCAGCTCACGTTTCAAAAAGTAATCTTCAAATTCATTTCCTTTAGTTGCTGTCACATCCTGGGAACAAAGAACACAAAGCAACAAGAAAACTGTTACAGACTAGAATTAAAAGTTAATAATGACACCCAATAATCAAAGCAACTTTAATTACTAAACCATGAATGATATCATTTATTAGGTCTTTTAAGTAGACAAAAAATACGGCAGCTCGCTTTTCACACCTTCACTTAAAATAATCCATGAAAGATAACATGATGTAACAAATGCTGATCACAACAGGGAGTTAGGAAAATCAAGCTTGGTTTATGGGCCAAGAAAAAAAAAACGAAAAACTAATCACAACAGCAAGAAAAATCAAGATTGGTTGATACTGATAGGCTACAAAAAGAATCAACTACAGCCAAAGAAGAAACCAGTAATGCGGAGGAAAGGCCTGGAAGCAATCAGGAAAACAAATTAAAGATGTATCAAGATGAGTTGAATAAACCCATTTCTTGGGTAGACACAGATTGGTGACTAGATGAGTTGGAGGACCCAGAAATCGTTCCATATCTAGGACTGTTTTGGGAGAATTTTCACCCGAGATAGGTTATTCAATATCATTTTCAGATGTCTCAAATGGCTTAGATGTATTGAACAGAATTAAGCCACAACCCCAAAAAATGAGGGAAAACAAAATATCCGTTAGTTTGTACCTCATTAGAACAAAACAGAGTGGGGTACTTGACAGCCGTGGAGCTTGAAACATCGGTGAGTATGGTCACCCCGCTGCCACCACTAGACACGAAGATCTCCAGGGAGGAAGATGGGTCATCAGGTGGCAGAGTAAGATGGACTGTTGGCATACTTGTTGAGCTTCCACTGCTGGAGCCACAAGTGTCAAGCCAGACCTTTGTATCGAGGGTAAATTGGAGTTTTGGCATATTGGCTGAGCTTCCGGCTAGTAGAACCACAAGAGCCAAGCCAGTCTTTTGTATCAAGGGCAAAGAATGGCTCTAGCAGATGAGGTGAGGCAGCTGGAACCAGAGGCAGTGTGTAGGAGGAGGAGAGTTATGTTTGGATCAAATGCTTAATTGACCCGATGGGCCAAGCCCACTAGTGGCCCAAGACAATATCTGTGTAGATGATTGGAATACTGTACAGGAAAATGATTTACTGGCTTTAGTGAACCAAAGCCAATAAGCTGAGAAGGTGGAGTACTCAAGGAATGAACAATTTCACAAAATTCAGAACATTGCTGGTAACGAAGGTAATTAAACTAGCAATTTCTCCATAGATCTGTGAGTCTCTATTCAGAGTTGGGTCCCACATGGAATCTATTTATGAGAATCAGGTGCAGAATCGTATTTCTGGAATCGGATGGAATCAGAAGTTTTTTATGAGGTGAAATAGACTGCAAAAATTACAAATCGGGTGGAATCAGAAGTTTTTTATGATTATGATTTTGACCCCACTCGTGTTTTACAAATCGGCCAGGACTCAATGCCCAGACACTTTCAATTTTCAACCAACGCAACCCAGCCCTATTACAACCCCCTTTCTGCTGAGTAACCCAATCTTCCTCTCTCATGGCCACGCAGAAACCACAAGTGCAACCTCGCATCCTCTCTCATGATCAGTTCTGCAACCTAACCTGTGTTCTGCGAACAGAAGAACTTCGACCATTTACACAAAACTGGGATAGTGTATATATAATATATAATAAATACTACATATGTATTAAGCATCTCCACAGATATGGTCTTGGGCCGATATTGGGCTTGGCCGGTCGGGTCAATTAAGCATTTGATCCAAACATAACCCCTCCTCCTACACATTGCCTCTGGTTGAAGCTGCCTCACCTCATCTGCTAGACACATTCTTTGCCCTTGATACAAAAGACTGGCTTGGCTCTTGTGGTTCTACTATAGCCGGAAGCTCAGCAAATTTGCCAAAACTCCAATTTACCCTCGATACAAAGGTCTGGCTTGACACTTGTGGCTCCAGCAGTGGAAGCTCAGCAAGTATGCCAACAGTCCATCTTACTCTGCCAGCTTATGACCCATCTTCCTCCCTGGAGATCTTTGTGTCTGGTGGTGGCAGCAGGGTCACCATACTCACCGAAGTTTCAAGCTCCACGGCTGTCAAGTACCCCACTCTGTTTTGTTCTAATGAGGTGCAATCTAACTGATATTGGTTTTCCCTCACTTTTTGGGGTTGTGGCTTACTTCTGTTCAATACATCTAAGCCATTTGAGACATCTGAAATGATATTGAATAACCTATCTCGGGTGAAAATTCTCCCAAAACAGTCCTAGATATGGAACGATTTCTAGGTCCTCCAACTCATCTAGTCACCAATCTGTGTATACCCAACAAATGGGTTTATTCAACTCATCTTGATACTCACCGAAGTACCCCACTCTGTTTTGTTTTAATGTGGTATAGCAGAAAGCCGCTATTCTTAAAATATTTATTGCAAGTAATTTATACCAGGGTAGTCAATCCCACGGGATCCCGGTGGAGCTGACCGGTTGCTCGCCACTATGGGATGGCTGAGAGCGGCACAGATAGCCTTAGCGGCCGCTATAGCCGGGTTAGCGGCTATCACGCTATCCGCTATCCCAGTAAAATAACATACCTTTTGTCAAAAAATAATAGAAAAATATTAATAATAAAAATACTAATAGTTCAAATAAAAATGTTCAAGTAACTATTTTACTATTAGTATTATTATTATTAATATTTTTCTATTATTTTTTGACAAAAGGTATGTTATTTTACTGGGATAGCGGGGTATCCGCTATCCCGGCTATAGCGGCCGCTAAGGCTAACTGTGCCTGTGCAGCTCTCAGCCATCCCATAGCGGCGAGCAACCGCTCCGCTCCACCGGGATCCCGCAGGATTGCCTACCCATGGACTAGCCCGCCGAAATTGGCACCAAATGAAATCGAACCTGAGACCTTGAGAGGAGCACACTCCAAGGTCCCAAGCCAACACCACTAGGCCAACCCAAGTGGGTTGTAAATCCAATTCTCTTATTAAAAATAAACAATACTATCTTAAGAAATGGAAGCTATTTATCAATTAAAAAAACAACCGTGCAAGAAAATGTAATTGAGGAAATCTCATCATATGAATTAATGGATAGTCTGAAAAATGTATCGATTAGCTAGTATGAAAGAGACGAAAGGAATGAAGACTGTAAATCCACAAATTTTCTTATAAAAAAATCCACAAATTTTTCATATAAAAACAAACAACAAATGTAATTGTGCATAAAAAAGGAAAAATACATAACTACCAAACATTTTTAAATTATTTTAAAGAGGAAAGGTTGTTGTAAAAAGAGATGGTGTAGGTTGCTAACCTAAACCTTCATGGTTTTAGGTGGCCGTAAATTAGCAGCCTCCATGTATATAATTAATACTATAACCGTGATTGACTCTAAATAACTGCTACAAAAGATTTTAAATGCCTAATTGAGTACAGGGCACTCAAGAGGCATGAATCAATCAACCAATTGTCGGTTAAACTTCAAGACAAGAATGATTTAGACCAAATAGTTACAACATATTAGTGTATGAAATGACAACATGATACACACACACACACACAAATAAAATAATATACAATCAGAAATATTACAGTCAAGGTATAGTTCTCCAAGGATCTAAATCAAAATATATGATTAAAATAAATGCACATAACCAGTCACGCGAAGTATTAGATAACAGAACAGTATTCATAAACACAGCATACCTCTGTCCTATAACGTGTATCAGCTGGCGGAATCTTTAGTCTTGCCTTCCAGTCTTGAGAACTAATATAGTAAAACCAAAAAACATTAAGGATAATGAGCGAAAGATTTCTTTCCTTTTGAATGAAGTAAATAAACTAAATTTTACATTGAGCCAATTTCCAAAGGCAAAGGCAAGATTGTACATGATATCAACTCAGATTTGAGCATAAGCATACAAAAGATTGCAAGGGTACACCAGGGAGAAAAAGTGAGTCATATATCAAAGCACCAAAACCATGGTCTTCCACAAAGAAGTAACCAAAGCATGCTGATATACTACTAGGCATTTCTATGATCATTTGAGAACCTGAATACAAGAAATGTGTTTGATCACTTAATTAAAATAGCAAAAAGTCTAGAGTTCAAAAAACATAGGAGGACAGAAAAACCCTAAAGTCGCTATCAGTGATAGATAGACTGCAGCACATTTTGGTAAGTAATGCAGCAGGAACTGGTTTGTGGTATGGAACTGGTTTTGGGTCACAAACCTAGACTTAGTTTGAAAGAACTAGCACATGGGAGACTGAGGTGATCCATGTAAACCCCAACCACTACAGTTCAGTAGTTCACTACAAAGTACATAATGGAAGAATACAACACAGAAAAGCCAAACCCAAAAAATGTCATTTTAATAGCAGATCACCGGGGGCGTTATTTCTATAAACATATACACAATAATACAAAACAAATAATCAAAAGTTATGATGCAACTCTCGTCTTAGTGATGTGCTTGTTGATCCAAATTATAATTGTGTGGAGTTCGTTAAGTGGGCTTGCCTTTTCTTTGGTACCCTTGAAAGTTGTAACCTATGGAGAATATTTGCTTTTGTGAGCTGGTCATATTGGGTGCACATGACAGTGTAAAAGTGGTGACATTGGCATGTCTTGTGACTATTGTTATTGTTATAATTTGATAAAATATTTCTATATAAAAAAAAAAGAAGGTAATAATCGTCTCAAAGAAAGTGTTATGAAAGCCCTAAATACAAATAACAAAAATCTAACAAAGATAACTAAATGAAAAAGGAAATTTATTGCCTCTAAAAAAAGGAAAGTGGCATCGAACTTTGCTGACTCTTTCCATCACTAGGGCTCATTATTTGTTACACGAGATTACGGTGAACAATGTAAGCCAGAACTCAATTTAAGATGCATTTATCAATTGCATTAGTTAAAGTGTTAACAAACATAAATGAACCAAAACTCATAAAGTAAACTCATGAATTATTGCAAAAAAAAGGGACAACATTTATTAGCAAAACCAGGAAGATTGATGTAAGAAAAACATAAAAATTCAAATATTAAGATGCATTTATAAATTGCACTAGTTAAAGTGTTAACAAGCATAAATTAGCCAAAAGTACACTCATGAATTTTCGCAAACAAAAAAATGGCAACTCATTGATTTACCAAAACCATGATGATTGCTGACAATTACCCCCAAAAAATAGAAATAACTCAAAACTTAAGATGCATTTATCAATTGCATTAGTAGAAGTGTTACAAGCATAAATAAGTCAAAATTAAAATCTTACAGTCAAGAATTAATGCAAACAAAAAAGGACATCATTGGTTACCTAAACAAAGATTGGTGTAAGCTACTACAACAAGAATCAACATTAATAGGTCATAATTTAAAATGCATTATTCAATTGCATTAGTTTAAGTGTTAACAAGCATAAATAAGTTAAATCTCTAAAATTACACTCATGATTTATTACCAAAAAATTAACTACAGCATTCATTGCCAAAACCAAGACAATTGATGTAAATTACCCTAAAAAACAACGATGTGTTTTCTTTTGTGATGAATTATCTATTGTCTATTTATACTATAGTATAGCCTGGTAGAAAAATTCCAAAACACTGTCCAACCAGACAACAAGTCACACAAAAAGCAGAAAATGTTCCATGCAATTTTATTCAGAAAAGGGCACAGGCAGAAGCAAGTGTAGATTGTAGAGTGAAGACCGGTACTAAAACTAGGTGACCACACTAGATGAACAATGAGCTACCTCCAGTACCCAATCAAGAGACAAAAAAGTGACCCAAAGAAGATCAATTATACCTAGATGCATCAACTGTAACATCTGAGACTATTCAAGCCATAAAGGTTGTACTATTGTGGAATTAGAGTTGGAATTGCCATGGCAAAAAGGCACAAGGCTCCACTTCAACACTGAGACAGCACGTATGTGACCGATACCAATACCATTAAAAGTTTCTCTTAACAAATTACGATTTCTTTTGCCTTTTTTCAATTACCTACTGCACTAAACTTCAACAATAATAATCATTGAGGCAAGTAAACAAAAGAGACACGACACATCAAAGCATAACATGTTGAATGCACTTAACAACAAATTCATAACCAAACACATTGATAATATGTAATCCCATCACAATCCATTAACCAAAACACTAATCCTAACCATAACATGTTGAATGCACTTAACAACAAACTCATTCATATAACCAAACACATTGACATCACAATCAATTAACCAAAACCCTAATCCTAACCATAACATGTTGAATGCACTTAACAAACTCACTCATATAACAAAACACATTGACAACATATCATCTCATCAGAATCAATTAACCAAAACCCTAATCCTAACAATAAAACACATGCCAAACAGAAGTAATTATAATTAAAGCTAACAAAAACAAACCAATAAACATACAAACCTTGAGTCAATGGCTTCCGATTGCACGGTCTTCTCGACTTCATCGGCAACAGCGTTCGATTCTGAACCACCCAACTGCGCCCTTCTCAGCCACTGTTGTTGTTGTTGTTGTTGTTGCTGCTGCTGTTGCTGCTGCCTTTGTCTCTGCGCATAGAATTGTTGCTGCTGCTGCTGGAACTGATTCTGTTGTTGTTGGTTCTGTTGTTGCTGGTTATGGTGATTATAAGGTGCTCTTTGCTGAAACTGATGGTTCAAATTAGGGCTCTGGTTTGGGTTTTGGTTCAGATTCACGTTGGGATTCGAACCACCACGTCCAGGACCAATCCCAGGTGGTGGATATCTCGCTCTATTGTTATTGTTCATCATCACACCGATTCAAAAACCCTAAATCTAAAACCTAGAAAATCAACAACAACGAAAAAAAAATCGAAAAAATTCCAATATACAAAAATGCGGCGGAACTAAATAACCTGTGAGAAGAAAATCTGAATTAGGGTTCGGTGTATTTATATCGTACAGAAAGAAATACGAAAGGTAGGTTTTAATTTTCTTTCCTTGTGAGAAAAAAGGAAAAAAAATTAGAGGTAAAATGTGTGAATTTTTGTACAGATCTAGAGAAAGATATAATTTTGAGAGGAAAAATTGATGGAAAGTGGGAAAGAAAATGAGAGGGAAAAGAAAGAATGAAATTAGGGTTTGATTTTGATTTGGGGATTTTTGTGATTGAATGAATGGTTTGGAGGAAGAAGAAACTGAAAGAATGAACGTGTGAAGCTTTTGTTATTGTTGTTTGTTCAAAGCTTCTAGGGCGTAGAAACTGTTTTCTTCGTTATTGCTTTATGACCCCACTTTTTCTTTTAATTCTTGAAAGTTCCCAAATTTTGTTCTCTTTCTTGTGTCATCTAATGATCTCATCCAATATTTCATGTTTTATAGCCACATCATGTACTTATATGTAGATATGTCAAAATGTGCCACGAATGAGCCGGCCCACAAAATTAGGATTAAATATATTTTTAAACTTTTTAATTATGAATGTAATTTATATGCACCGTGTAAAGTTATTTTACACATGCATTTAATAATATACTGACATATAATGTATGGTATTAAAAATATGTGATGTGTCGCATTCATAAAATGATATGGCAACAACATCATTGAATATATGTGTAAAGAATTTTTACACTGACGGTGCACAACAATTAAACTCTTTAATTATATCAATTTTTACTTTTAGTGTTCCGGTGGCGAATCCAAGACATGGCTAAAAGTGTACAAAAAAATATTGTCGTACAAAATTTGAACTTTTTCCTTAAAAAATTGTACATTTTAGTCCTCGAAAATATCTCTTCATGCACAAATGGTCATTGTTGATCAAAATTTTAAATTTTTAATGTTTTTCATAATTATGTATATAACATTATCAAAAAAATAATATCAATGTTATAGTTTAGTAGTTTAAGAACTAAAAAAGTTATTAAGTTATTCTAATATTTACTACTTAGAATTTAGAAGATATTATAAGAGGTCATAGTTTCTAGATAGAAAATGAAAGAAGAAAATATAATAGAAGGGAGGAGGAGAAATAAAGAGTGACAAAAGCAATTCGTCAAAAAAAAATAGAAAACATTTACAAAACCAATCTAACAAAGGCGGAGATCTAATTCTTTCCTTCATCGCTCAGCCGTCACCCCACTTTCATATTTCTTCTTCTTCTTTTGGTTTTGATCAATTAGAGGGGGTCATTTAGGAACAATTTTGATCCAAAATCATCCATCTTAATCGTTTTTTTATTTCTTGACATCCGTCCCTGAGTGATCAAAAAGTTTTCTTCGAATTTTGGTCAAGATCAAATTTTAATTTTAGTCTTTGATTTTTTAAAAGTTCACTTTCATTGCTTCTTAAGTTGAAAAATAAAGGAATAAAATGCCAAATATTCTTTTAAAATTTCAAAATTCGTCAAAATTGGTTGTTATCACGTTGGACAATTATGTCCACATGCATAATATTAATGGCCTCATTATTTGCTTTTACACCTTCCAATATCGTCTCTTCCTCATCCGTTTCTTTTCAGAGACAATAATATCTTCATCCATATTAATGCTGTCATGATTTGCTGTGTCTGTTGTAATTTGATTTTTGTCTGTTGCTGGTTGTTTCACACGAGTCTTGATTGGAGGCACAATTAGAGCTGGATTCTTAATGAGAGCAGCAATTAAATCATGTCTCTTTGATGACTCAATATTATCAGCGCTGTCTGCCTTCAATTGTGGACCGTTTTGTTTTTTTTTCTCAATATTTGCTTCATTAATGCCCGTGTCTCTCTCCTGATCGGGTGTCTGCCACATCACTTGTTCATCGTCTCTCAGCCATCTACTCCTAGTTTCTTGGCCGCGCCGGCGTACCTCCGACCTCAGTTTTGGTCCCCACTCTCTAATGTCATCGTCAACTTCAACCGAATACAGGTTGTCACACAAGTACTCAGTGTGGCCTAGTAGTCCACAATAGTAGCAAAAAATTCCGAGTCTTTCATACTTGAGATTCACCCCCCCCCCCCCCTCATTGCCTTTCTTTTTTACTTTTTTTTGTTTTCACCAGTAGTCTCCTGACATCCATCATAACTCGAATACGCATAAACCTCCTCCAAAAGTCTGAACTATTCTTCTCATCATATTCAAGAAACTGGCATATGTAGTTTCCGACATTATGTCCCACCGTCTTCGACATATATCCTGTCGGTAAGTTGTGGATTTGTACCCAGAAAGGTACCATGTAGAGCGGTACATGTGTACAGCGGTATATGCTCTGACTCCTCTCCTCCTCCCATGGGACCTAGGATAAGCATATCTTTGTTGTAGAACCATGGTCCTCCCTTCAAAACTTTTTGAACGATGGAAAAATCGAAAGATAAAAATTTCAATTATATTCGACAACACTCTAATATTTCACAATCAGTTCTACACTTCTCAAAATATTTTCATCTCTTCTAAAATTAAATTTGTAACACCCTAAATAATATATTTCGAATAACATTTATAACAAATAGGTGCATTTGTTGTTATTTGGTGTGGTTATCATGCACATACTTTGTTTTCTAGGTTTATGAAGTTACGAAACATTAAGTTTTTCAAATATTAATATTTTTAAAGGATTGTCATTTTTAAATGTTGTTTATGAGTATCGTTTAACAACTGTTTTTACATTTAATTTTGTTGTAAATATTAAATATGTGTTAGTACGAATATTATTTAGTTTTTATATTAAAGATATTATTATTGACATAACCAATAAGCTATCTTATAGCTTTTAGCTTAAAAGTTCTGTGAAATTTTTTTTTCTACCCCAACAATCTTCACTTTACCCCAACATTTTTCTAAAAATACCCAATATACCCTTATTAAAAATTAATATATTTTAAAAAAACAATTTTTGTCGTATTATACTGTCCCGGTAGAATTTTCATCCTCACGAAAAACTGTTCCGGTAAGTATTTATCCTTACCGGTAAGTTAACTTTACCGGTACACTTTTTAACAAGTGTTCCGGTATGTTAATATTACCGGTACACTTTTTATAACGTTTCCGGTATGTTTATGTTACCGGTACACTTTTTAAAAAGTGTACCGGTATGTTAATTATATTTCGTTTATCATTATACATACCGGTACACTTTTTTAAAAGTGTTCCGGTATGTTAAAGTGTTCCGGTATGTAATAAGTGTACCGGTATGTTATTCTTAATTTTTTTAATTTTAATTTGTTTTTTTTATTTTTAAACAGATATGGCTTATCTCGGCGATACAAGTCAAATGTTGGTAGATACTACAGATGTTTTTACAACTCATCAAAAATTTGCTACCCCAGATGATGTTGTCAAATGAGCTCGAGATGTTGGAGATGCCAATAAAGTCGGTATTATCATTACTCGGTCGGATAAAAAGAACGGAATAAGAGGAAGAAATGACAAGTTGATTTTGGGTTGTGACAAAGGTGGAAAGTATGACTCTTCAGAAAGTTCCACGACAACTGCATCGAAAAAGTGTAACTGTCCATTTAAAATTAGAGCTGCACCTTCAACAGATGGTTCAGGATGGAAAGTTCAGGTTATTCATGGAGTTCACAACCACGGGCTACCTGACCAATATCATGGTCATCCTCGCAAGGCACGTTTAACCGCTGATGAAAACAAACGTGTTCAAGATTTGACAAAGCGTAAAGTAGCACCAAGAAACATTGTTTTAGATTTGAAAGATCAAAATCCAAAGTCTGTTGTTGATGTCACACTTGTATATAGGAAAAGACACATGATGCAAATACAGGAAAGAGGCTCCAGAACAGAGCTGCAACACTTGCTGCAGTTGTTAGATGATGCAAAATATGTCAGCTGGAATAGAAGAAAAGATGATGGCTCCGATGTTTCAATCAAGTTGTTGAACTTGTTTCCCATTGTTTTGGTTATGGACTGCACATACAAAACTAATAAATATAGACAGCCACTGCTTGAAATTACTGGCATAACGTCAACTAACATGACATTTGCTGTTGGATTTGCTTACATGGAATCTGAGAAGACGGACAATTATCATTGGGCGTTAGGTAAGTTGAAGTAATTGATTACTAAGCAAGATATATTTCCTAGAGTAATTTTGACCGATAGGGAGTTTGCTTTGATGAATGCAATTAAAGATATATTTCCACATACTACTAATATGCTTTGTACGTGGCACATAATCAAAAATGTGAATGCGAGATGCATTGTGCAAATACCTAAGGATATGCGACAGAAGGTGAAAAATTTGTGGAGAGATGTTGTTGAAAGTCCGGATGAGGTGGAGTATCAGCAGCGGTTGAATGCGTTTCAGCAAGCATGTGTTAATTCAAGCAATTTTGTCGAATATGTCAATAACACCTGGTTGGCCCCTCACAAAGAACAATTTGTTGAAGCATGGACCAATCGAGTGATGCATTTAGGAAACACAACGACTAATAGGTATAATTTTTTTTTATTTTAAAATTGAAATTATATTTTTCTTTTTTTGGCGTTTAATTGACTATTGTTTGCAATTTGATATTTAGAGTTGAGTCTGCACATTGGAGACTGAAGCAAATGTTGGAACACAGCAAAGGAGACTTATGCAAGTGTTTGGAAGGCATGAATGACAACATAAGACTAGAAGTTGACAAAATTAAGAAGTCTTTTCAAAAGAGTTTTTACTATGCAGAAAAGACACATAGCAGTCCATTTTTTCAATATTTGAGAAACTTTGTCTCCAGGGCCGCTATGACACTAATTTCTGATGAGATGAAGAGAATTGACATTGTTGGAACAAATAAAAACTTGTGTGGTTGCAAACTTAGGTCAACATGTGAGTTGTCTTGTGCTTGTGAATTGAGTGGATATACAACCAGCGGTGTACCGATACCGTTAGCACTACAAGAAAACATGCATTTACTGGCGGCCAAAAGCCCTCAGTAATGCACAAATTTCGTCTAAAATGCATGCATTACTGACGGCCTTGGGCCCTCTGCAATTAGCTCGCCAGTAATGTTTACTGACGGCCCAGGACCGTCAATAACGTTACTGACGGCCTGGAGCCGTCAATAATGTCCTCTGCAATTCAAAAAAGTTGTTCGCGTTTGTGACGGCCTGCAGCCGCCAGTAACGGAATTCGAGGGAGAATTCCTGGCGGCCTGCAGCCGTCAGTAATGTTTTACGAATTAAAAAAAATTAATAATTTAATTATTTAAAAATCAATATTAATATTGATTTTTAAATAATTAAATTATTAATTTATTTTTTAAAAAATTAAATTATTAAATTATTTTTTAAAAATTCTAGTTTTAATAATTTAATTTTTTTAAAAAAATATACTGCATAATAAATAATTAAAAAATATTAAATATAATTTTATTTTTACAAAAAAATATTAAAATTTAATTAAAAACATAATAAAAATATTTAACATAAGCATAATTAAACATAATAATAATATTGTCATTACAAAAAGAAAACAATTAAACATAATATAAATTGTCGTTATGTTATACAAATAATTAAATCAACAACAGATAATTAAAATTACACATCAAGGTTGGTCAGGCGGCTGATATAGTGGTCGCTTCCCCTTGCCACTGTATGTTGGCTGACGCGACCTTCCTCGGCCTCGGCCTCTAGATCAATGTATTAAATTTATTACTTTATTTTTCAAAAGTATTTTGGACATATATATATGTCTACTCAACAATAACATATAAACTTCTAACATTTTATTTTTAAAGTTTATGGTTTATTAAATCTAAAAAATACTAAGTTTTTTAGTTGACAAAACTACCGACTTTTTAACATATATATTATAATTTTTTAAAATATAATTTTTTTCTTTTTTTAAATACATAGTAATAATAAAATGTTAGTAACTATTTCTAAGTGTACGGTAAAAAAAAACTATCACTAAATATTATAAATTAAAATTACATATATTACTTACTTGGGTGCCGGGTAGAGTCTTACTTGGCGCGCTCCTAACCACAAACTCCGCTCCTAACCCACGACCTCCGATGACCACGAGAATTTGCTAATAAAAATGGTAAACAACAAAATATTACAACATATACATTTAAATAACAAAGTAAAAATTTTAACTTTTTCTTTTTAAAAATACACAAACTGTTAAAATTTATCTTTTTAAAAAAGATTTTTTTAAAAATTTTGGTTTTAGAAAAAAGAATATTAATATACTGTTTTTTTAAAAAAAAAAACTTTTTTTAATTTTATTTTTACTTTTTTCGAAAAAATCAAATTTAAATATATTTGTTTTATTTTTTTTTCAAAAACAATAATTTTTATACATAGTGATAAGAAAATATTAGTAACAAATTACAAAATACTAATTAATAACTATTACTAAGCATACGGTAAAAAAAAATTATCACGAAGTATTATAAATTAAAATTACGTTACTTACTTGGGTGCCGAGTAGATTCTTACTTGGCGCGCTCCTAGCCCACGAACTCCACTCCTAACCCACAACCTCCGACGACCACGAGAATAAGACTTGCTATTAAAAATGGTAAACAACAAATATTAGAACATATACATTTAAATAACAAAGCAAAAATTTTAAATTCGTAAAAGTAAAACACAAACACTTACCACTTTTTGTATGGAGATTAAGTTGAAAGTATGAAATTTAAGAGAGAAGTTAGAGAAAATTTAGAGAGAGAATGAAAGGTAAAAATGAAGTGAAGGTGTAATAGATTTGTTGAAGAGGAATATATAGGAGTAGTAATATACAACCGTTGGAATTTAAATTTGAAATATGCATTACTGACGGCCTGGCACCGTCGTAAATGCATAACGGCTTTGTCATTACTGACGGCCTGGCACCGTCGTAATTGCCCTCTGCATTACTGACGGCCCATGACCGTCATAATTGCTCAACGGCTTTGTCATTACTGACGGCTTGGAACCGTCTTAATTGGGCATGCATTACTGACGGCCTGACACCGTCACTAATGCTTAATATTACCGTTTTAAATTTTTTCGTTCCTCAAGAAGCATTACTGACGGCTCCCAGCCTTCAATAACCCACAAATGCATTACTGAGGGCTAAAAGCCCTCAATAAGTTTGGTCAGTAATATTATGTTTTCTTGTAGTGTAGATTCAGTTCACGGTCACTGGAAGAAATTAACTATGGAAGAACCATTGGAGGATGACACAGAGGATGGATATGAGTTGGACATGAGTAATGCAATGGAGGCAATATGGACTCGATTTCGGTCACTTGATATTGTTGGTAAAAGAGCGTTGAAGAGTAAAGTGTTTGAACTTGCTTATCCAGCCTCAAGTTCATTGTGTCCACCACCTGAAAAAATAAAAACCAGAGGAGGAGTGAAGAACAAATATAAAGGCAAAGCACCAAAAGGTTATGATGTGTATCGTGATCCATCATACTTTGAACACGTTGAGAGAGAATATGGTGATTCACAAGGTGACTAATTTATTTTTTTGATAATATAGTTATTGCTTATATTTTTATGTCTATATTCTATTATTATATATTCAACTTTTTTTGTTTTTACATAAATCTAGGTACATCGAAGAGGTTGTGTACACAACAATCACAGTCATCTCAGAAGGAACTATCTCAACCCTCTCAGAAGCAACAATCTCAACCATCTCAGAAACAACTATCTCAGATGTCTAAAAAACTGACATCTCAGAAATATTTGGGGCAATTTCCTGATCATATGCATCCACATATTGTTGACATTGCTGATGTGCTTGAAGATGGAAATTGTGGTTTTAGAGCTGTTGCATCTTTACTTGGTTACACAGAGGAAGGTTGGTCCATCGTCCGCCGGGAGTTAGATGAAGAGCTTAAAAATAATAACAGTTTGTATGAGAAATTATTCAGACAAGATTTGCAGGTTGTGAGAGATTCGTTGGTAACAAATAGATGGTTCACCATACCTACTATGGGTTACTTGGTAGCAAATAGGTATAATGTCGTTCTCGTCACGTTGGTTAAACCTAGTAAGACTTTCTTTCCTATGATGACTTCATATTCCTCTTCAGCAAGGTTTTTTTGTATTGGTTTTGTCAATGGAAATCATTGGGTTCCGGTAAACATGTCAAAGGGGTTTCCGTTGCCCGAAGTTACAGCTGATTGAAAGAAATTTTGTTCACATGAAGCAAGGTCTTGGATGTCAAACTTAAACGGACGCCTACAATATTGGAACCTTCTAAATCCTCTGGTGAAACCTCTTAGTGGTGTTATGTCTGTTGAATAATTTTTAATTGTATGTCAATTAATTAAATATTACCTATTTTTAATTGTTTATTTTATGTCGAATATTTATATTACTTATGTTTTATCAAATATCTAAATTTGTTAGTAACGTTTATTGTGTTAAAAAATATTTTATGTCAATAAAATGCAATGCCTACTTTAGTAATGTTCATTGTGTCAAAAAATAATGTATTGAAGTACAAAAAACATTTGATCGATAAAGTTCATAATCTAAATAAAGTACACGATATAGTAAAAATAGTTCAATAAAATACACAATCCAAAAATAAAAGTACATAAACTAGTGTTCAAAAAAACATAACAATAAAAAACTAGTCATGGGTATGCACCACGACATACATCTAGTGCAAAAAAAAGCTCCTCAAATCCCTCATCATCCCTATCAGCGTCTATCCTCGTCAGAAATGTCTCAAGCGCGCCTCGAGCCATACCTCTCCATCTCCGCTCACGCTGTAGTGCAGTTTCTTGTGGTGCATCATCTGCTGGTGCATCGTCTACTGGTGCATCTGGTGCAGGTGCAGGTGCATAGTGCGGAACTGGTGGTGCTCCATGTGGTCCATCAACAGGGCGACACAGTCTAGGATGTGATACCCTATAGTACCAGGACATGTAATCAGGTACAGTCTCATAAGCATATGTCACTGGACGTGTCGGCCGAAGGATTCGATCAACGGACGCGTGATAACCAATCTAGTCGCTATCAATATCAGAATAGGCAGGAGCTAGAGGTGGTGGTGGTGGTATATACTGTACAAATCCAAACTGCCTAATACACCTCTCGGGCAAGTAAGAAACTACCGTGGATCCACGCAGATGACCACTATACAGAGTAATCAGATCAAAAGGAATGTTACCTCTGTGAGTCTCAAACGGACGCCATATTATGTCATCAGGGGTCAGTGCATCCAATATAGGTCGATACTCGGAGAGCTTGGTCTTCCCTTGCTTATACATCCACCGCATAGCTCGAGGAAAGCCAAGATCATCACAATTAAGTCCCGACGCAGCCCTTCTACCAAGGGTAGGAAAACACTCGTGAATCCAACACTGTTACAAAAAAGAAACAAAAGAAAAAAGAAAATTGTTAACAACGCAACAAAGAGAAAAGAAAATTAAATTACGCAACAAAGATAAAAACAAAATTTAATTACACAGCAAAGAGAAAAAAAATTTAATTACGCAATATCTAAATTATGGATGCACCGTTCAAGTTATCGTATAAAACAAACCAATGCAATACTGGCCCACAAAAATGTATGAACTGCAGACAAATCACTAAACAGAAGTAGCCATTTGGCATCCACACGTGTATAACTCTTATCGGCCAAAATGGTACATCCCACCAACATCAACATCCATGCCCTAGCTGCGCAGTCATGTTTCCTGTAGAAATTGACATTCCTCATATAACTCTCATATAACCACTGCTGCGAAAAATAACCACCCCTCTGCAATACAGTCTCTCGCAATGCAAAGTCATACTTCTCTCCTAACAACTCAGCTGCAAGTTCCGCAGCTTGTTCATGAGAAACTGATACAGGAGTATAAAACTGACCCCTAACAGGTAGATGCAGAAGACATGCCACATCGTCCAAAATAATAGTCATATCGCCGAACGGCATGTGAAATGACGATGTCTCAAGGTGCCACCTCTCAACAAATGCGGATATAAGCTGCGGATCGGTAAGTTTCAAGCTAGTCCGCTCAAGCCAGCACAACCCCGAAATATTCAACCACCCTTGAATAACTTCAGGATGGTGATCAGGAATCCTGTCAGCTAACTTTTTTCCTAAAGATGCTATTCGTAGCTCAATTTTGTCACCTTCGACACGTTCCTACATATATTTAAAAAAATACATTGTGAATAATAAATTAGACCGGATAATTGGATGCATATCATAAGACATTGAAAATGAACTATAATAATATTTTAACACTAAATTTGTATGCAAAATAAGGATTTAATAGTTGTAACGAGAGTATAAACAATACAAATTTTAAAAAAAATGATCAATATAACTTAACAAATAATAACAAAAAAAACAAAGTATTACCTGACCAAACCATACATGACGAGCAACATGATGCTCGTATCGAGTCAAAAGACTCGTATCGATCGGCCCTCCAGGCCAACCCTGCTGCACAGCCTGCTGCTCAACCTGCTCCTCATGCACTGGCGGCAGCTCATCGTGTTCCGGCTCCTCCTGATGTCGCCGAGACTCTCCACGTCCTCTGTTATGCTTAATTCTACCGTCTTATCCTCTTGTACGCACCACTGAAAAAAAAACAAAAAAAAAATAAAAAAAAATCATTGTGAACCGGTACACTTTTTTAAAAGTGTACCGGTATGTAATATGAAACTCAGACGTCGAATGCATACCGGTACACTTTTTTCAAGTGTACCGGTATGCATATTCATACCGGTACACTTTTTTTCAAGTGTACCGGTGAAGAAATCAAACCGGCACACTTCGAAAAAGTGTACCGGTATGTAAAATTACACTTACTCTCTCAATTTCGGCAAACTCACACCGGAACACTTTTTTTGACTAGGGTAAATAATGATTTTTTTTTCCGTTTTACATTATATATGAGGGTATATTTGTCATTTCAAATAGGATTGTTGGGGTAGGAAAAAAAAAATTCAAGCTCTGTTTGATAATTGTTTTTAAACAAAAGCATATAGCTTATTTTTCAAACACTATTTCAAGTAGTTTACAAGCTTATAACTTATCATTTTTTCTTCCAATTTTACCCCTATCAACTTACTTGAAAAAATTAAATATTAATCTTTTTTACTATAAAATTAAATATTAATTAAACATATATTTTTTGTCATTTCATACTTATAAGCTAGTTCAACCGTTAATTTTACCAAACACTACAAATTCAATTAGCTAGTTTATTTGTTATAAGCTACAAGGTTTGTAGCTTATAAGTTAACCGCTATAAGCTAGCTTATTAGCTACCCGCTATTTTTTACCAAACATAGTCATAGTCTTGTCGATACAGAAATTCTTTTTTAAGGTCGTAGTTTAATTTTAATGTATAACATTTTATTCTGGACTTCGTAAGTCTAAAGATAGTTTATTATAGCTTATGATTTTGCTCCGTACAAATATGTCTCGTTTTAATTTTGATTCTTGTGGAAAAAAAATTAATCCCCGCAAAATCTCAAAACTTTTAAAATGGTCATTGAACTAAAAATTTTACTGACATGTCAAATTATTAATGATTTGACAAATGCTGAGTTGGAGTTTTTGCTGACGTGAATATTTCAATAACATTTTCATCTAACTTTTTAATTGAAAATGAAAAAGATGAAGAACTCGGGAACAAGATGAAGATGAACTCATCTATCTCTTTTTTTTTTCTTTTCATAATGCTAAAAATATTCCTCGATGAAATTAAAGCATATCCATGATGTAAGAATCACAAACAAAGGCCATATGATAATTGTGAAGATCATTGTCACAGAAATACAGATAATCAGCAGATTGCTTTGTAACCTTGATCACACAAAGGTCTCCTAAAATAGCCTAGAAAAGTGGTTGTTGGTAAATCTTGCAGAAAAGATGGTATACACCATTAATGCACGTTTGGAGTTTCTAAACAGTAAACAATTCATACATTAAGATTTTAACAACAAAATCAATATGAAAAAGGCTAGTTATGACCTTGTGATAGCATTCCAACTTTCAAGATAGACAAACCAATTTATGAAAATATATTGGCACAAAAAAAAGACAATGATCTCCAACCAAATTAGTCTAATGGTTTCAACTCTCAAACGCATTAAGTTTTCTCCCAGAAAAAAGGCAAGAAGAAATCTGTCATTTTGATAAAATAAATCAAATTCAAGTTGTTTGCAGAAACGACTACTGGTCTTTGATTTAAAACAAGGAAAATGCTAAACAGTACCCCCGGGGCACGGGGGCACTGGTTAAGCATCTTAAAATAGAAATTCTATCTCGAAATGCGTGCATTCAATGCCTCAAAAGTACAAAAAGTTGTCTTTTCAATATAAATTTTATTTTTTATTTCCTTTTTAGGTATGCTTAACAAGTGCCCCGGGGGCACTGTTTAGCATGACCCTTAAAACAATATACCCACAATATGAATTCCAAACAAACAAGCGTATACTTTATTTGTTGCGCTTTGCAGCACGCCTTCCCTGTCCCTTCTTTGGTGGCCCTTTTCCCCGACGCTTCAACATTTCAAGCTTCGATAAGCGTCTACATAGAACAAATAACAAATGCATCAAAATTCTTGAATAAGTGGAAATAACTGTAAGCTAACCAGTAAAAAATATGAATATTTTGATTGAAACCCAAAAACCAAAATACATCCTTCACAAAATTTGGCAGCAAATTTCTTCACTGACATAAGTTACCGTTAATAGAATGCACTTGCTGCAAGATAGCACAGCCAAATTTGTAGGTGAAACCATACCAATACTTCGCCTAATTCGAATATCAAAGAAGTTTTCACATTGACAAAAAAAGTAGTCTAACAAACAGTGGACATGGTCACATGGATAATATCAAAGAATACATCTATAAAATGGAACCAAAATTCATGGACAAAACTTTACCCTGTCCCACCAAGACAATAAACTAAGAATTTCCATGTATGAGGTAGTTTCAGTTCATTAGATATATACTAAGAATTTCCATGTATGAGGTAGTTTCAGTTCATACACATCTTCACTAGCACTGCACATTTTTGCTGACCCATTTGGTTCTCAGCAGCTCATATAGCTTAAGCTGCAGCTGGATTCAAGGCCCTTAGATGCAGTAAAAAAAAAGTGGAAGATCGCTAATTTCAATATTGCTGAGATCAGTTCATCTTCACAAAATGGAAAAGACCACTAAAAGGATACGTGTTGATCTGATAAATGAACTGAATCAAGGACAGGATCTAGCAAAACACATCAGTGACCATCTTGTTTCATCTTCTCCATCATCCCATGAAACCAATGAATTCTTGAGAAAATAATTTCGGCCTACGGGAAAGCTGAACTCTCGTCCTAATGTGGGAGAGATTACAATTTACAACCATCAATGGCAACATGACGAATTAATTTCCCATTGTTCTTTTACAAACAAGAGCCCCATAAAAGATGTCACATATACTGAGTTTAAGCACAAAACTCTTTTCAAGAAAAGGTAATGTCAACAAGAGTAACCGAGTTCTTGCTTCTTTTGTGAAAGTGTGTGAATTGTCAATGCTTGTGGACTTATTTGAATTTGTGGTTGTGGGGGTGCAGAAACACCATGTCCAGATGGAAAGAGCAAGTGATGATCTGCTCAAGAACAGGATATAAGGGGTCTTTCAATGATGGATATAGTACGTGGTAGTTTTAGTTCATTAGATATCATATATAGTTACCCTTTAAATGCACTCAACCCCTTTACCATTACATGGTGTTTCAATTTGTTCCATTACGACAGATTTTTCCTATTAATTGCATAACTCAATCTAAATTATCAAACCCCATCATAGACCCAATAAAAAAAAAAGTCAACTGCATGACACTATTCAATCCATTGGTCAAAAATAAAACAACCCCGCGTCAGAAACTACACCAGAAAGACATAAACACAAGTGAGCCATCTCATTTTTGTAATTACCTCATCCAAACACACTCTAAAAAATGTTGGCCATTAGCAATGGCAAGTCCTTTTCCTATTAACCACTAATGGAAACAACTCAAAATGCTTGGACACATAGTTATGGCACAAGTATGTTGTGTGGACCTTAAGCTATGGAACAGGATCATGTTGAAGAAATGGCTACAAGATGCAGCATTCAAAATTGTCTGATATAGATTTCAATATTCTGTTGTCATAAAAAACAAAAACAATTCTACATGCCTACTTCTATAATGGATGCAACGACAAAAAGTTTCATTCTTTCTTGTGTCCATATATAAAGGTAACTTTCCTCTATTTCTCCGAAAAGCCTAGAACAAATATAATGAGACGTTGGAATAAGTATTGCATATCGAAATAATGCCGTGCCAATTCCCTGATTATCTTTTAAAAATGTTTTGGACAAGCTCATACCATTCAGTGAAACACTTAAACTTGAGTAGGATTACTGGCAAAACACTCCTTATCAGTTTTAACATTTTGTTGCAATTTTAAGACCGGATTCGAACAGAGGACCACTAAAGCTGAAAGAGATGTGTATTCCCTAATCCAAGAAACTCACACATCTTGTGTATATGATTAAAACATGGTTATTTTTCTAATAATTGTGGATACTTTATCCAACAACCAATGAAAATTAGCCAAATAAGCAAATGAAGTAAAGATTAGTTTGTGGGTACCACTCGAAAATTTACTCATTGGCTAATTCTCATTAGTAGTTTAGTAAATTGCCCACAATATTTCAGGGCTAGCCTATACCTCAGATTAAAACATTTGAAATTTTGAAGAACATGCCAGATACTCGGATATAATTTTTGTCTAATTAAATGTATTTAATAAGAATCAATAGGTTAAATAAATATAATAACAATTTGCAGAAAACTAAAAAATAAAAACTAGAATGTATCCCAAAAAATTCGTAATGAACTTATAACGTGAGAAGTCTAATCGAACAAAAAAGGAGCACATATTTTACAAACAAATCCTCACATTGAGTGTACATAGTTTACTACAACTAAACAAGTCCCTTTGCTAACAAACAAATTCAAAGTAGCAAAGAATCTCACAATATCAACACAAGATCATGATCGACTTTGGAACTAATTGACAATATGGCTTTATGAAAGACTAAAAACAAATCAGGTATAAACCAAGAGATGCTCAAAGGTAAAGAAGAAAGAAGACAAAGTGAAAGCTAAGATGATTACGCGTGTAATCAATGGTTATGGACAAGACTTATATGAATTTGACGATCACTCTATTAATTTGTGGTTGTGGGGGTGCAGAAAGACTATATCCAGATGGAAAGATCAAGTGATGATTTCCTCAAGAACAGGATATAAGGGGTCTTTCAATGAGGGATATAATCCGAGGTAGTTTTAGTTCATTAGGTATCATATATAGTTTTAGTTCACTCAATCCCTACCATTACACAAGGTTTCAATTTGTTTCATTACAACAAATTTTTCCTATTAAGTGCATAACTCAATCTAAATTTTCAAACCCTATCGTAGACCCAATAAAAAAAAGTGAATTGTATGACACTATTCAATTCATTAGTCAAAAGTAAAACAAACAACCCTACATAAGAAACTCCGAAACAAAAGAAACTACATTAAAAAGACATAAAACACAAGTGAGCAATATATTTTTCATTACAACAGATTTTTCTATTAACTTCATAACTCAAATTGAATTATCAAACCCCATCTTAGACCCAATTATACATATCAAACTGAACTTTATGAGACTACTCCATCCATTAATCAAAATAAAAACCCTACATAAGAAATTTCATAGAAAGAAACTATGTCATAGTCTCATAGAGACATAAACAAAGACATTAATCAAATTGAACTTTATGAGACTATTCCATCCATTAATCCAAAATAAAAACCCTACATAAGAAACTTCATAGAAACTATGTCATAGTCTCAGAGACATAAGCACAAAGACACTGTGAGCAATCCCTAAAAGTTTTTTCATCACAACATTGACTTATCAGACCCCATGATAAACCCAAATAAGGCTCTGTTTGGCAATGCCAAATTTTGAGCTTATAAGCTCATATTGAAAACGGAGACATGTTTGGTAACATTTTTTCCTCACGAGCTTATATCTTATTTTTACTAGCTTATAGTTTATTTTGATAAGCTAGTTCAATTGGCTTATAGCTTATCATTTTTTCTTCTGATTTTACCTATGTCATATTACTTTAAAAAAGTTACTATTAATCAAACATATTTTTTTTTTATCTCATTTCATATTTATAAGGCAGTTCAATCGCTAATTTTATCAAACACTACAAATTCAATCAGCTAAGTTATCCGCTATAAACTATAAACTAGCTTATAAACTATTCGCTATAAGTTCATCTCCTATTAACTAGCTTATCTATTTTTTGCCAAACAAATCCTAAAAAAACTGATCTTCATGACACTATTCAATCCATTAACTAAAAACAACACAACCCCAAATAACAAACCAAATTCACATAGACATAAACACAAACACATAGAGAGCAATCCCAAATAGAAAGAAATAGATAGTTAGAGAGCAATTACTCTTGTTGTTGACGAGCCATAACAAGAGGGTCATCTTTGTTGATATCATGAGGGTACCATTGAGCAACTTTTTTACCAAACAATTTCATGCGGTAAATTTTGTGCCCAGATTTCTTCCCCGTTGGGTTCAATAGATGACCAAATATGTTGGCTCGTGCTGAAGATAATCCGTCGCCGATTGCCAAGGTTAAAATCTTCTTCAAACCAACGCTAGCCATTGCCGCGCGTGTGACTCACGTGATCGTGTTCACTGTGAAAATGGAGAATTGAATAAGGTGCTGCAACTTCGAATGCTTGAAGAATACATCTTTGTGTAATTATACTTTAACCCCTTTTTTATTTCATATTTACAATTATAATTTACTGAATTTTTTAAGAAACTTTTTGGCCCGTTTTTGTAATATATTTTTTATTTAAAGAATTACTTTATTTTTTAGTAGTTTTTCATCTATTGATATGTTTTTTTTTTGGTATGATGCTAATAAAAAAAAAGAAACAAAATGAAAAAATAACGAAGATAAAAAAAAAATGGGACTGTTAAGATAGTTCAAACTGTGTCACTGATAAAATGGTCAAACATGTTTGTAGGAGGAGAATTGTGAATTACTAAATCAGTATCTAAAGAAGTTCCTAGCTTAACTAATAAGTTAGCTCGTCGATTTCTCTCTCTTAGAGTGTGGCAAAGACAGAGGGATGCGTGTACAAATTTTGAAACTTAAGGCGAAAATTTTATAGAAATTTGATATTATATAAATAAATAATTTTTTATATTAGTCTTTTAGTATTTTCACGAAATTTTGGCAAATGAAAGTATTCTAGACAAGCTCAAATGCAGTCTTGATATGATGAATCAGGCTGTTGAAGGTATGGAGGTGGTGCAACCTGTTCTGAAGGAGAAGATAGCAGCAGCCTCTTCTCAACAACAGGCTGCTGCAAGCTTGGCCGATGCTGTCAAAGCCGATGATGGTGCGAATGAAATGAGCATGAAAGAACTCATTGAGGCCTATGCTCATGATAATGGTTTACTTTTCAAACTTAAACCTGGTAGAATGCACAATGGTCATCAAATATATGGCTTTGGCAATGTCAGCATCGTAATGACTCTCGGAATCAAAAGGTCTATGCCCAAAATGACGAAACATGGTCTTTAGAAACTCTCGAACGATTGCTTGAGTTACGTAAAAGACGCTGAATTCTGTTTCCGGTATGTAAAGTAACAACTCAGTTCTCAGGTACTCTATTTCTTTAGGGGTTTTGTATATGTTATTTTCAATATCCAAAATTGCGCAATTATGATGTAATGTTACCTGCTGTTGCAGTTATAATCTTTGTATTCTAAAGATGAATGAAATGTCATTGAATTGCTATATGATCATATATCATAGTATGCTTTCAATTCTTTTAAAAAGAGTCATTAACTAAATGCAACCAACCACTTTATAGCAATTCTTATCTGTTAATTCTCACATGTGTTTAACTACTATATGCTTCCAGGATGAAGCTGATGTATTTTCTGCTTTCTGTGTCTTGGTCGAAAATTCGTAGGCTTGATTGTCAAATAATCTTTTGAAGAGGTGCGCTTGTTCAGAGTATAATATGATCCAACCACATGAAATCTTGAATATTTTGCATGCTAATGAAACATATATAGCTAGAGTCTTTAGAAAGAGTGGCACATATTATTTTTTTTTTATGTTGCTGGAGCAGAATAGACTGGAAGTTGATCGAATTGAATTGAAACAGATAGGATCTGAGGATTTGTTGTGGCAAGTGTGAGGTGAGTTAAGTCTCACATTGCTTGGAAAAGTGGGGGTTGAGTATTTTATAAGTTAGAGGACTCATAAACCTAATGTCTTAAGATTATATGCTGTCCAACTCACTTGTATGATTGCTCTCAACCTAACATGGATAATCCCCCGGCTGCCCTTTCGTGACCCAACAGGTTTGTTCAAGGTCCAAAAGATGTCGTGAATTGCTCTTTTTCCCGTATTGCTTAGTCATACAAAATACACTAGTAAAGGATATTTTCCGGTAGAAAATATATTACTGAAAAATATCTTACGGTAGAATATATACCACTGGAAAATTAGTTCACACTTGTGTTTATTTCTTTACCAACTTCCCTCACATTTGAAACTTGTTCCAACATGTTGCATATAAGTTATACCAGAAGTCATGAATTTGTGTGCTGAGCTTACATTGCATATATGTTACAGGGATTCAGGTTATTTGGTGTCTAAATTTGGTTTGAGGGCTTCAAATTAAAGATGTCCTGCAAGCTTATAAACTGGTTATTTGGTCATCTAATATTGTCTGTTGCTTTTGTTCTAATACTTTTTCCTCTTGTGGTGATGATCTTAATGATGCAGGTTAGGTCCATAATCATTTTAATTTTGGCTCAAGTTTTATATGACTAACCCTGTTAATTATACATGGCGCTATCAGACACAAAACCTTAACAAAAAAGTAGCAGTTGGTCTATCAAAAGCGCATTCAGATTCATGCAAAAGTATTTCGATCCTACACTTACAAAAACAATAGCACGGTGAAGAGCATCTCTGCGATCATGGAACAACATTCTGTCATTAATGACTGCAGGCAATAGCTGACATGAAAGACCTCTTCATATTTGGCGATGTATAAACTTCCTTCCATCCTTTACCTTCCTCATAATTCTCAACCTGTGTGTGTATGTAATATATGAATGTGAGAGTGAGACTAATACTAAGTGTATCATCAAAGGTAAAAGACTAATGTTAATAGATTTACTTACAGTATCTACCATAGTCTGACAACCATTAACACCTCCAATCACATAGATGGAATCTTTGACCGTTGCAGCAGCAAAATACCCCCTAGCATGATTCATTGTTGCTTCCTCCACCATCCATTTCTCGAGACGAGGATCAAAGACCTCAACACTTGAAACCATTGTTTCTCCATCAAATCCTCCTAATGTGTACCTATGTGCGGGGAATGAAGTAGTTTAAGTAAAACATGTTTCAACCAAGAACAGAACATTGCATGATAAGAAAGGTAAGTCTCTAACTAGAAATAACAATAGTTTTATCTATATGCAAGTTTACCATGTTAATACCTATTGTTGAGAGTCTTACATTGGATATGACCCGAAATTTGTTTATAAGTGGGAGGCACCTCTCACCTTACAAGCTGATTTCATAGCGTATCCAAGATCAGATAGGAGACCCTCAGACCACTCAAGTAATAATGCACAAGATATCGAGTCTTGCGCATGATGGAGTGTGTTGAGAGTCTCATATTGTATAAGATATGATTTGCAAATGTGTTTATAAGTGAGAGACATATGTCACCTTACAAGCCGATTCTAACTCAACTCAAATTCAAAGATTTACCAAATGAACCTTACTGCATATATAGATTTTCAGACAAATAATACAAAGATATAGGTAGAGTTAAGTGTTACACACAGGGGCGGTCCGGAAGGTGTTCAGGAGGAGACCGCAAAGGGCTCCAAATTTTTATGGACACCAATTTATTTATTTTCTTAGTAAGTGTGTGTATTAAAAAATATAATAATATAACAAAAACAAAACCCTACCAAATTTGATAAATTGTACCAGCTATGCATATATCTAATAAAAAGTCATAACCTAAATTTGATTCACTATAAATTGTCCCAACCTAAATTTGATTCACTATAAAATAGAAACCCTTGAACAGATAAATTTAAGTCACCATCATTTCAATAGGTTATAAAAAAAGGGTCATGCCAACTAGTGCTCGGGCAGGGGCGGACCCAGACATAAATTACTAGTGGGGCTAAAAAGCTTAGGCACTAATGGAAATTTTTTTTTATTTTGATAGCTTAGTTAAACAACAAACAATATATGAGATTACTACTAATAGAACATCTATATCCAAAAAAAGAGCAACAACAAATAAACAAACCAGAGAATTTCTATTAAAAAAACGAAACCAACAAACTATATCCAAAAAATCACAAAATTTATATTCAAAAAATTCATGCATATCATTATTGTTTGATGCTTCGCAAAATACTACTTTGAACCAAAATATATAGAACCCAAAATTATACTAGCTTATCAATTAGCTTAAAACTTATTAATTTTTATTCCAATTTTACCTATATTATCTTACTTGAAAAAATTAAATATTAATTAAACATATATTTTTTATGTCATTATATGATAGTTCAATTGCTAATTTTACCCAATATACTACAGATATTTTCACTAATACTTAAACTAATATGTGTACGAGAGACTTTCAATCATCAATAATAAACTCTAAACTGATATTTACATTAATATTTGTATGAATATGTATAAAGAATAATTTAAAATAATTTATAAAATAATTTATTTATTTTTAAAAAAAATATGGGCTTGGGCTGGTGTGGCTATAGCCACACCATGCCTTGAACATGTCCGCCCCTGTGCCCGGGGCACTAGTTAAGGAACTCAAAAGTAGTAAATTTTACATTAAAAAAGTATATTTTACATTTTAAAAACGTTTACTACACAAATTCCAAGACAACTTTACTACTTTTGGTTTCTTAACTAGTGCCTCAGGGACCTGTTAGTATTTTCCATTAAAAAAATAGCCAAATTCTTAATTTGCATAGGGCACCAAAAATGTTAGGGACGACTCTGACAACATATTGCAAAACATTCCAAGGACACTCGTGCAATTCCTCATTGCTACTATGTCAATATTAAAGGCAATCAAGAAGAAGAAACAATGTTTAACTCACAATTTTTCATTTAGAACAACCATTGCATGACAGCCCCGGTTTGTATTCATGTTTGCTATTTTGGACCAAGCATGTTCCCTAGGATCAAATCTTTCTGCGGAACTGCAATTATGTAGAAGAGTCGCTGATATTAGTACAAATGTACAAATATAAATAAATAAAAAATACGGCTTTGTCTATTAAGCACAACTAAATAAGTCTTGTACCATACACAAATTTGTTTTCCACCATTGGATCAATGTATCACTACACCTCATTTGATCCAACGGTGAGATTTATTGATCCAATGGTGAAAACAAATTTGTGCATGGTGCAAGACGTGTCTCACTTGTGTACCATAGACTTGACCATTAATACCTATGAAGCACGAATACAGACACCGGACACGGATAATTCAATGTAATCATATCTGTCAGTGTCGGTGTTGACACCAACGCGTGTCTGACATTGGGACACGCCTAATATGAAGAGTGTTTGTGCTTCATAGTAAAATACATCTAATTATATATAAGTAAAAAATAAAATCATATTTAGATCAACCATGTTTACATGACAAATTTTTTAACAACATATACAAATCAATTAAACGGAAATCAAATTATAAAAATTACTTTAAATAGTAATTTCCATCATATCCACCAGTAGCGTAAATTGCACCATTGAGTTCCACTGCCGCAAGAGTAAATCTCTGGAAATACGAAGAGCATTCAAGCATTAACTTCAACAATTTTGTATGCTTTTCAAAGAAATTATCCAAATGATTATTTTATTTATTCTATAATGTGACTGAGAAGAACAGACATCTTTTAGGCCGAGCTGTTAGTTCACATCCTAGAGGTGACTCACTCACACCGAAGTACTAAAGGCAATAAGCTTGATTGTGTTACTTGATGCATATAAAATTTCCTATAACATCCTAGACCTTAGCTACATGTCATGTCTTGTGAAAAATATAAAAATAAAAACATATGAAGTAAAATGTAAATGAAAAGCAGCATGTAATACAGTTAATCCAGTTGTCATGGTAAGAAGATTACACCTAAAAAATCACATAAACTCTCCCTTTGTTTTTGGTTATCCGTAATTATACTGCTTGGATCTCAATCAAGCAATGAATATTTAACATTTGAAAGACTCAATTTACCTTGTCTAGCATTGAACGTGTGGGGATCCACCGCCCAATGTCAAAATCAAGCATCTCGACGTCTGAGAAGGACTCAAGACCATTGCCACCTCCAACAGCAAATATTTTATCGTTCAAAGCAGCACCAGACAAGCTCCCTTTCTTTCGGTTCATAGAGGGACACAAGGTCCAGTTATCAGAAATTGGGTTGTATGATTCGACTACAGACATAAGCCAAAAATGGTTAACAGAAACTTCATCATATTGTAAAAATAACAAATTCAAAACCATAGTAAGATCTCATACCTGAGTCAAACCAAACACGGTCATCTCCACCACCGAAAACATAAATCTGACCATTGAACTCTACAACTGAAGCATATGATCGGAGACAGTTCATAGGCTTGAGAGATTTGATCACATTCTGAGAAGTACAACACATATCCATGTCTGCTATAGATGATTCTCCATATGAGCCGCCTATTAAATAAAATGAATCTTTGGCATCTAAATGCAGCTCAGCAGTTGGACTGATTACTTTCTCCTCAACATTTGTCGGAGGAATATCATGTGTAGATTCCAACAGTGCACAACGGTCTTTCAGAAGCTGAATTTGCAATTCTGCCTCTATCTGAATGGAAAACAAAAACAAGATAATAGTGATATAAGAAAAGGCATATTCACAAAGTGCACTTCAATAACCAGACAATTCTGCCTCTTGATATTACCAGCTTTTGCTCCAGGTAATTATTTTTTTCAGCTTGCGTTGTTTTGAAATCCGCCAGTGCTTTTATCTCTTGCACCAACTGTAGAATATAGATACATCACCAGTTAGTTGTTTGTAAAAAAAAAAAAAATAATATATTAGTTTACATATAATGACAGTTAACGAACATTCTCAACTACCTGAGCTATGTCGAATTGATGCTCAAATGGAGAGCTAGAATTCTCCTCCTTCTCAGATGGATAGCTGGAACTCTCCTCCTTCTGTAATGGAGAACTAGGATTCTCTTCCTTGTCCTCTGAATGCTTTTCTTCAGACAAATTCCCATCCGCATAAGGAGTATCAGTTACATTGTTATCCCAACTTAGATTCTGATTTTCACGAGCAACAGCCAATTCCTTTAGTTTCATCCATGCGAGGTCCTTCTCATTTGGTGCTGCTTCCTCCTTATCAGTTGAACGGGTATCCAAGGTATCCAATGGCTTAAAGCATTCATCTAATAAATCACTGTCATTGGAACCTGATATCATACTTGAGCGGGTAGAATGATGCTCCTCTAACTCTGATTCAAGCATTTTAAAGGTTTTAGATTTCCAAGAAGGATCATGCGATGGAAGAGGTCGGAATACAGTTGCTCGATTTGTATTCTGCGGAACATAATTAGCAGGCCCAGAATTAGCAGGGGCAAATGGCGAGGGTTTGGCAGACTTAGCAGGGGTGATTGCCAAGGGTCTCAATAAGGCAATCAGCCGGCTTGTTTGTCCATGGTCGAGTTCAAACCAGAAATGGTTATGCATGTAGTAGTTCTCGGCAATTATATGTTTAAACTTTTCTTCAGTTAGTGGCCGGCAGTGTAATTGCAGTCGAATCCGCACCTTGAAAATTAAAAACAGAAGCATATACACATTAGTTACTTTTCATGAGTAATGAATAATAATCCATAGTTCCAACAAGAAAGTTTTACCTGAGCCGGAAACTGTGTTACATCTGAACCGTCATTGGTCCATGCATAGCGGTCGATATACATTCTTCCATCACCCGCCGCCTCAAAAATTCCATGAAGCGTCCTGTCACTATAGTTAAACAGGAAGAGAGGCAGCCCAGGATGAATATTCTTCACATAGGAGTAGTGTGCAGCAGGTAAGCCTGTTGAAACAAATAAAAGTTCCATGAGTTAGAGTTCACAATCCTATCCAAAATGCCTAAAAAGTGAAAACTCAGTAACCAATACCAATAATCTTGTAGCATAAAAAACAAAATGCAAGCATCATGTAATCATGTTCAAGTAAACATCTAACTTTATAAGTGGTTCCATGTTATTTATAGTGAATAACACAATCAACTTCAAAATGCTTTGTAATGTAAGTGATCTTTTTATTTTCTTGAAATGGCCAACGTTAGTAATTCGTTGTTAATCTTAATATTTTTCACCTTTACCGGGACTTAAACCCGAGAGAGACCTTTAACTCCTTAACTCCTTTAACCCTTAACTCAAACCAGTTGAGCTACACAACCCCCTTAGTGTTCTAAGATTCATACTCATGAGTCATGAAAACCACACATGGTATTAATCACAAGAAAAACAATCACATGAAAAATGACTTACCAAATAGTTGTTTGTTTAAACATTCGTTAATCGTCATATTCTTGCAACCAAATACGACACCACCAAGCTCATTTTTTGTCAAATTCCTTCCAAAGGATAGATTTGGACTAGGAGAATAAAGCTGATTCCTAGTCAAAGAAGAAATTGGTGTTTTCTTCCTATTCATGATCCTGTCATAAGAACAACAAAAATGTCAGTACTTCATTGACAACCTATGGCAAAAACTGAAATCACAAATAAACCTAACTTGTTAATATTCCGATTACGCTTCAACGAAATCAAAAAGTAAAAATCTGGGTTTGGTTTGGCTAACAAAACAGAAATTTTCTTCCTCTTTACTTCTTTTCAAATGAAAAGAATAAATGCGTACAAAAATTTCTTCACATAAATGTTTCTGTGAAAAAGATGAACAGAAAATACTACTCTACTTAAGCACTTATATCTATGAAATGATGATAAGTTCATCCAACGAAACAAGTAACATGATGATAAAAGAAGTAATAAACATAAAAGTTTTAAACTTTATTCAAAAGGGTTTAGATTAAAAGCCTAAAATCTATGAAATGACATGAAAATTTCAAAACTTGACTGAAAAAGTTCATTTTTTGCTTATGATCATGAAGAGTGTTTTGGTGAAAACAGAAGAAAATGAGAGAGAGAGAGAGAGAGAGAGAGAGAGAGAGAGAGAGAGAGAGAGAGAGAGAGAGAGAGAGAGAGAGGGGAGTTTGAACGGAGAATGAAGACGAAGCAACAGAGAGTAGTACAGAGAAAAGGAGGGAGCGGTTTTTATTTTTATATTTTTTATTTTATTTTGGCACAATATTTTTTTTTATCGGATAGTCTAACAGCTTGAAATTTTACCTTTAAAGATGGATAAATGGAGTGTCTGAGGTTCGAACTCCGACTCTGCATATGAAATGCTGATGTCCTTAACAACTTAGTTAAGCTCAGGAGACTTTTTATTTTTTTATTACTAATACAAAACTATTATCATTGAAAAAAGAAAATTTGTTTGCTTATTACAATTGAAAAAAAAATTGCTAAATCGTGCTTGTAGGGGTGTTTATGATTCATGAACTGCAGTGTACCATATAAATGGTTCAGTTCAGTAATTGAAACCATTTTTTTATAAAAATCAGTTTATTTCTAAAACCAATTACAGTTCGATTCAAAATCGGTTTAGAACCAGTTTACATCTTTAAACCGGTTTAGTTTCAAATAACCGTTTTAAAACTGATTTTTTTTAATAAAAACAAGTTTATTTTTGAAAACTTGGTTTTAAACCATATTTTTTAAAAACATTTTTCCCAAAAAAATCGGAAACTTTTTTCCTGAAAAAAAAATCAAAAATTTTTCACGAAAAAATATCGGATACTTTTTTTCAGGAAAATATCAAAACTGTTTTCCCGAAAAAAATCGGAAACTTTTTTCTCGAAAAAAGATCGGAAATTTTTTTCTATAAAAAACTCCGGAATTGTTTTTATCTGAAATCAAAATTTTTTTCCCCGAAAAAAGATCGGAAACTTTTTTCTGGAAAAAATTGGGTACTTTTTTTCCGAAAAAAGATCGGAAACATCGGGAACTTTTTTTCCAAAAAAAAAAATCAAAATTTTTTCCCAAAAAAAAATCGTAAACTTTTTTTCAGAAAAAATATCAAAAACTTTTTTCCAGAAAAATCGGGAACTTTTTTCAGAACAAAATCGATATTTTTCCCGAAAAAATATGAAACTTTTTTCTGAAAAAATATTTATGGGCATATACACACGACTATTTAAAGGTTAATAATCTCTATTGAAAAATTTTTGGAGTCTCAAAGAAGAATTCTTTCTTTTCAACTAAATTTTTTTCTAAATTTTTTTCATATGTAAATATGAATGATCCACCTTCTTTGATCACATAAATTTACCTTTTTTTCTATTTGGTAGGAATTTGTACGACTAATAATAGTATAATATATATAATTAAATATTAAATTTACCTTCTTTATGAGCTAAATAGGAAAAAAAAATTGTTGACTTAAAGTTGATGAGATGCAAGAGGAGTTATCGAGGTAGAATTGATGACAAGTAAAATGATTGGGTGAAGAGAATCATACTATTTGTTTGTAAGCTAGTTTAGTGGTTAGAAATTTCACTCTTAAAGATAGATAAGTGGAGTGTTTGAGGTTCGAACTCCGACCTCGGCATATAAAATGTAATAGTATTCAGACCCGTGCCAAGCACGGGTAAAGATGTGTTTGTAGATTTATTGAATTATAAATAATATATTTTATTTCAACGTGAAAAATTAAAATTTTAATTGCTAATAGAAGATAATTAACGACAACTATATAAATATTATATTCGTATAAAATTTAATAATTAAAATAACACTTTGTGAAAAAAACTAACCGTAAAATTTAGGTATAGTGTCATAGATCTTCTTAAGGAAAATTTTCAAAACCAACTTTGTGATAAAAAATTTAAAATGTATGGTAGTTTTTTTTTTTAGGTAAAAATGTATCATAGTTGTTCATATTATTCCTCACTAAACAAATTATAAAGTTGATTGAAAATAATTTTTCTGTGGGATATATGGAAGAGACTTTGAAAAAACTTGTATATCAATATATGAGTAAAAATATATACTACAATATAAATAACAAAAATAAAAATTGATTCCCGTATTAATATTTAAGCAGTTGAAATTAAAAATAAAAAAAGTAGTCTCCCTATTAATATATGCCTAAAAAATATAGATTCTATAAAAATTATAAAATAAATAGGTCTTCGTATTAATATATGAGTAAAAATATAGATCTAAGTATAAATTATAATGCGTAAAAAAAGTATAAATTATAAATAAAAAAAGTCATATGTATTAATGCATACGAAGAAATATACCTTCCCGTAGAAATTACAATAAAAAATATGCTTCCGTATTGATGTATGAGTTGAAAATATGAAATATATGTTCCTGTAGAATATTATATAGTTTATATTAAACATTCACCCATTTACATGTAAAATGTTCATCCTCGTGTATTCAGAGACCAAATTATCATAATAATTGTGAAGTTTCAAAACTCAAAATAAACCTCAAAATGAAGGTTTTTATATTGATATATGAATAGAAATATAGGTTATAGTAGAAATTACATAAAAACAGTAATATATATTCTCATAGAATTATTAAATTTTGTTTTTGATCTCTATAAAATTATGAAATTTTGTTTTTGGTACCTATAAAAAAAAATGTTTCAGTCCATATAAAATTATATGGAACATAGCTGTATTAAAGAATTATAGTATTCTAAACATGATTGAAAAAAATTATTCAAAAATTAAAATATTTAATGATAATTAAATATTAAATAATTTTAAAAAAATAGTAGAGACTAAAATTGCATGCATAAATTTTTTGTATGAACTCAAACATGTAGTAACTTTTTTATAGGGAACAAAAACAATATTTGATAATTTAATATAAGGGTAAATGCCTATTTACCCCCTGCAAAATTAGGGATTTTTCGTTTATCCCTGTGCGGATTTTTTTTCTGTTTACCCCCTGCAATGTCAAGATTTTTTCATTTTGCCCCCTAGATGAATTTTTTTTTGACGTGACATGCACACGTGGAAATACATTAAATTTATATTTATTTTTAAAATTCCACGTCAGTTAATATTTTTAAAAAAAAAATTGAAAAAAATTATTATTATTTTTTTAAAAAATTCTTAAAAATTTATTATTATTATTTTTTCTTTAAGAATTTTTTTTTACTGTAAAAGAATTAATACTTAAGTTTTATAATTTTTTAAAAATAAGTTTATTATTTTTTAAAATTCTTAAAAAAAGAATAATAAAGTTTTAAGAATTTTGTTTTTTGAAAAAAAAAAATTGGCAGTAAAAAAATATTCAAGTTTTAAGAAATTTTTTTTCAAAATTTTTTTATTATTTTTTTAAAAAAATATATTAACTGATGTGGATTTTTAAAGTAAATAAAAATTTAATGCATTTCCACGTGTGCATGTCACGTCAGCAAAGATGCACAGTCAGATGCCCACTTGTCTATCTATGGGGCAAAATGTAAAAATCTTGTCATTGCAGGAGGGTAAACGGAAAAAAAATCGCGCAGGGGATAATCGAAAAATCCTTAATTTTGCAGGGGGTAAATAGACATTTAAAAAAATCAATGTAATAATAAATGTACCTGCTAATTGTAATTGTAATTATTCAAATCATTCTAAACATAGCTGCATTAAATATATGATATATCAACATCTTTTATTACCAAAAAAGTTCAACATTCCTTTCTCTCTATTTTCTTTTTTAAAAAAAAAACTTAGTTTCATTTTTTGTACAACATCCCTTTTAATATGTGTATCGTCCTACTATTCATATTTTAGATACAATAATTGTTTTTCTAAATTCATACAATATAATTATGGCATATATTTGCTAAAAAAAAAAATTATGGCATATATATATATATATATATATATATATATATATATATATATATATATATATATATATATAGGGGTTTTCTAACTTAGACCCTAGTTTGGTCTAAGTTAGCAAGGTGCACCTTTTCAATTGGACCAAAATACCCATTCTTTTAATTTTTGAAAGAATAGAGCAACAGGGGCATTTCTGTAATTTTACATAAAAAAAAACATAACAACACGCGCGTACGGAAGGACCATGGTTACAGACCGTTGATTTCCATCAGACAGCCAAGATGTGATCTCATTAAGACTGTCTGATCAATCAGACAGCCCAGATCATCCTGATCTATCAGATCATCCTGTCTGCGCCACACTAGATTATAAGCTGGAGAGAGAAAATTTTGCTTTTGAAAAGGCAGCCACGTTTCAGCATATGAATGGGTCTGCGTGATTTTTTCCATTTTATACTTTAAACTCGATTATATCGTCGTAAATTAATTTTTTATTTTTTATTTTTTATACCAAAATTCATAATTTTTTTTTTCCTACAAATAGAGACTTGGTTCGTTTGATTTGGACACAAAAAAAAAACGCAATTTTTCACTACCTTAATCTCATTTTATTGTTTACTAAATACGTTACTTGTGTGTTGTAAACTCAACCAACTCACTGAAACCATTATACCAGGAAAATAGTAGATAATATTCTGAAACTTTTGGTATATTTTATGAAATTTTTGGAGACCTGAAACTATTTTTAGTTAATTAAATGAGATAAAACGGTAATTAAAAACTAATGTTTGCTTCTGAAACCATTTAATTGGTAGAATGGTTGCACATAGTTGTATTCTGAAACCATTTTACTGGTAGAATGGTTTCAATGGGTAATTTATTAATTGTGTTTGCTTCTGAAACCATTTATCTGGTACAATGGTTTCAGAGAGTTGTAATCTGAAACCATTTTGCTGGTAGAATGGTTTCAGTAAGTTGATTATTAGTTATTTGCTTCTGAAACCATTTAGCTTGTAGAATGGTTGCACATAGTTGTATTCTGAAACCATTTTACTGGTAGAATGGTTTCAGTGAGTAATTTATTAATTGTGTTTGCTTCTGAAACCATTTATCTGGTACAATGGTTTCAGAGAGTTGTAATCTGAAACCATTTTGCTGGTAGAATGGTTTCAGTAAGTTGATTATTAGTTATTTGCTTCTGAAACCATTTAGCTTGTAGAATGGTTGCACATAGTTGTATTCTGAAACCATTTTACTGGTAGAATGGTTTCAGTGAGTAATTTATTAATTGTGTTTGCTTCTGAAACCATTTATCTGGTAGAATGGTTTCAGAGAGTTGTAATCTGAAACCATTTTGCTGGTAAAATGGTTTCAGTAAGTTGATTATTAGTTATTTGCTTCTGAAACCATTTAGCTTGTAGAATGGTTGCACATAGTTGTATTCTGAAACCATTTTACTGGTAGAATGGTTTCAGTGAGTAATTTATTAATTGTGTTTGCTTCTGAAACCATTTATCTGGTAGAATGGTTTCAGAGAGTTGTAATCTGAAACCATTTTGCTGGTAAAATGGTTTCAGTAAGTTGATTATTAGTTATTTGCTTCTGAAACCATTTAGCTTGTAGAATGGTTTCAGAGATTTGTACTCCGAAACCATTTTTCTGGTAGAATGGTTTCAGTGAGTTGATGTAAGGTAGTGAAAAATGAGATTAAGGTAGTGAAAAATTGGGTTTTTTTTTCTGTGTCCAAATCAAACGAACCAAGTCTCTATTTGTAGAGAAAAAAAAATTATGAATTTTGGTATAAAAAATAAAAAATAAAAAATTAATTTACGACGAAATAATCGAGTTTAAAGTAGTGAAAAATTGCGTTTTTTTTTTCGGTGTCCAAATCAAACGAACCAAGTCTCTATTTGTAGAGAAAAAAAAATTATGAATTTTGGTATAAAAAATAAAAAATAAAAAATTAATTTACGACGAAATAATCGAGTTTAAAGTATAAAATGGAAAAAAATTAACGCAGCCAATCATATGCTGACACGTGGCCTTTCCTTTTTTAAAAGTTTCTCTCTTCGCGTTAGGGCTGCAACCACGCGCGTCTGTCGGCGCGTGTGATGCACGCGCTTGGATTTTGTGCAATCAGGAGCTGCCACGTGTCCTGGGGGGGGAAAAAGAAGTGGGGGGCGCGTGTAAAATTGCAGAAAATTACAGAAATGCCCTTGTTGCTCTATTCTTTCAAAAATTAAAAAAATGGGTATTTTTGTCCAACTCAAAAGGTGCACCTTGCTAACTTAGACCCAACTGGGTCTAAGTTAGCAGCCCCCATATATATATATATAGGGGTTTTCTAACTTAGACCCTAGTTAGGTCTAAGTTAGCAAGGTGCACCTTTTCAATTGGACCAAAATACCCATTCTTTTTAATTAATTAACCAAAATACCCATTAATAGACGCGGATCCAGTGTCGCGCGCGTACCGAAGGACCATGGTTACAGACCGTTGATTTCCATCAGACAGCCAAGATCTGATCTCATCAAGACTGTCTGATCAATCCGACAGCCCAGATCATCCTGATCCATCAGATTCCAGCGCGTGCGCCACACTTGATTACACCTGGAGAGAGAAAAATTTGCTTTTTAAAAGTAGGACACGTGTCACACAATGGTTGGCTGGACGTGATTTTTGTTCATTTAATACTTTGAACTCAATTATTTCGTTGTAAATTAATTTTTTATTTTTTTATTTTTATACCAAAATTCATAATTTTTTTTTTCTACAAATAGAGACTTGGTTCGTTTGATTTGGACACCGAAAAAAAAATGCAATTTTTCACTACCTTAATCTCATTTTTTGTCTACTAAATACGTTACTTGTGTGTTGTAATTTAACACGCACCACTCAACCAACTCACTGAAACCATTATACCAGGAAAATAGTAGATAATATTCTGGAACTTTTGGTATATTTTATGAAATTTTTGGAGACCTGAAACTATTTTTAGTTAATTAAATGAGATAAAACGGTAATTAAAAACTAATGTTTGCTTCTGAAACCATTTTACTGGTAGAATGGTTGCACATAGTTGTATTCTGAAACCATTTTACTGGTAGAATGGTTTCAATGAGTAATTTATTAATTGTGTTTGCTTCTGAAACCATTTATCTGGTACAATGGTTTCAGAGAGTTGTAATCTGAAACCATTTTGCTGGTAGAATGGTTTCAGTAAGTTGATTATTAGTTATTTGCTTCTGAAACCATTTAGCTTGTAGAATGGTTGCACATAGTTGTACTCTGAAACTATTTTACTGGTAGAATGGTTTCAGAGAGTAATTTATTAATTGTGTTTGCTTCTGAAACCATTTTGCTGGTAGAATGGTTTCAGTAAGTTGATTCTTAGTTATTTGCTTCTGAAACCATTTAGCTGGTAGAATGGTTTCAGAGATTTGTACTCTGAAACCATTTTCCTGGTAGAATGGTTTCAGTGAGTTGATGTAAGGTAGTGAAAAATGAGATTAAGGTAGTGAAAAATTGGGTTTTTTTTTCTGTGTCCAAATCAAACGAACCAAGTCTCTATTTGTACAGAAAAAAAATTATGAATTTTGGTATAAAAATAAAAAATAAAAAATTAATTTACAACGAAATAATTGAGTTCAAAGTATTAAATGGAAAAAAATTACGCCCAGCCAATCAGACAGCGACACGTGTCCTGCTTTTAAAAAGTAGATTCTTCTCTCTCCAGGGTGTAATCCAGTGTGGTGCACGCGCTGGAATCTGATGGATTCGGATGATCTGGGCTGTCTGATTGATCAGACAGTCTTGATGAGATCAGAGCTTGGCTGTCTGATGGAAATCAACGGCCTGTAACCATGGTCCTGTGGTACGTGCGCGACACTGGATCCGCGTCCATTGATGGTAATTTGGTTAATTAATTAAAAAGAATGGGTATTTTGGTCCAACTGAAAAGGTGCACCTTGCTAACTTAGACCCAACTGGGTCTAAGTTAGCAGCCCCCTATATATATATATATATATATATATATATATATATATATATATATATATATATATATATATATATATATATATATATATATATATATATGGGGAGGGATCAAATTACACCGGTGTAACATTTGAGTAATGTTACACCGCTCAATAACGCTTTAACGAATACAAATTTTACAAAATCCACCGTTGGATTAAAAGCTTATATCGTATAGATCATCCATGTTGAATTTTACAAAAATCTAAAATCGTTTGATATGTTATTGAGACCGATGAAGATTAATGGTTTATGCGTTTTTATTGAATACCGTTAATCTTGATCTATCTCAAAAACATATTAAACGATTTTAGATTTTTATACAATTCAACATAGATGATCTATACGATATAAGCTTTCAATCCAACGGTGAATTTTGTAAAATTTGTATTCGTTAAAGCGTTATTGAGCGGTGTAACATTACTCAAATGTTACACCGGTGTAATTTGATCCCTCCCCTATATATATATATATATATATATATATATATATATATATATATATATACACACATACACGATTTTGAATAAATTTTGGATTAACTTTTTTTTTTTGAACAAGCCAAAATCAGATATATTAAGAAACAAGTCTCCTTAGCACAAATGTGAAATTTTGGATTTACTATTAACTTACCATAGACGAATTAAATACATCATACTTCCTGAGGCAAGCCAAGATTAAAAACACAACCAAAATCATCTCCTCTCTTGAGCACAATAATGATGTTCTCACTGAACCAATTCAAATTGCTGATCATGTGGTGAATCATTTCAAAAACTTGTTTTGCACTAACTCTTCATTGCAGGAACAATTGCTTGTGGACGAAGTCATTCTTACTTTAGTTAGTAACAATGTCAACAATTTGCTAACAATGTTACCATCTAAAGAAGAAATAAAAAGTGCAGTTTTTGGTCTAAATAAAGATGGAGCACCAGGTCCTGATGGATTTGGAGCTTACTTTTATCAAACTTACTGGGATATCATCCAAAATGATGTCATAGATGCAGTCATGCAGTTCTTCATATCAGGATGGATTTTGCAAAATTACAACTCCAACACTCTTATTCTTATTCCCAAGTCTTCCAATGCAGATTCTATTGATCAATACAGACCCACTACCTTAGCCAATTTCAAGTTCAAAATAATTCCAAAAGTCTTAGCAGATAGATTAGCCCAAATCATGCCTTCAATCATTTCTAGAGAGCAAAGAGGATTTATTCAAGGGAGAAACATTAAGGACTGCATCTGTTTAGCCTCAGAAGCCATAAATCTCTTGCAAAAAAAATCTTTTGGTGGCAACATTGCTATGAAGATTGATATTTCTAAAGCTTTTGATACACTCAACTGGGATTTTCTACTTTTAGTTTTGGAAAAATTTGGCTTTAGTCATGTTTTCTGCAACTGGATTAAAGTGATTTTAAATTCTGCTACCCTCTCTATTTCAGTTAATGGATCACATCATGGTTATTTCAAGTGTTCCTCTCCTTTTTTGTATAGTTGAGGAAGTTTTAAGTAGGGGAATTGCAAAATTAGTTGAGGATGGCAAGTTAGATCTTATCAAAGTTTCAAGGCATACTTTTGTTCCATCTCACTACCTGTATGCTGATGATATTATGGTGTTTTGTAGAGGTAAATTGTTTGGCATCATTGCACTCAAAAGCTTATTCACTAGGTATGCTAATTGCTCGGGACAACTTACCAATGCAGCTAAGTCAACTATTTTTTCTGATGGTGTTTCTCAACCTAGACTAGACAATATTGTGAACTTGATCGGTTTCAAGGTTGGGTCCTTGCCTTTTAATTATTTGGGTGTTCCAATCTTTAAAGGTAGGCCAAAAGCCAGTTATTTTTATCACATTGCGGACAAAATCAAGACAAAGCTTTCAGCTTGGAAAGCTTCCCTTCTATCCATTGCAGGAAGAGCTCAACTAGTCAGGTCAGTCATTCAGAGTATGATGGTGTATAGTATTTTTGCTTATGCTTGGCCTATTCAGCTCCTTAAAAATATTGAGACTTGGTCAAGGAATTTTATATGGAGTGGGGATATCAATAAAAAAAAGTTAGTGACGGTGGCATGGAAAAAAGTTTGTACTCCTCTTGGTGAAGGTGGTTTAGGCTTGAGATCTTTGCTTAGATTAAATGAAGCTGCTAATCTTAAATTATGCTGGGATCTTTTGCTTTCAAAGGAAGATTGGGCCATTATCCTGAAGAAAAGGGTTCTAAGAAATGGTAATGTCATCAATCATCATGTTTTTTCTTCAATATGGAGTAGTGTAAAAACAAATTTTTCAACTGTTATGAACAATTCTAGTTGGAAAGTTGGCACATGACAAAATATCAATCTTTGGCTTGATTCTTGGTGTGGAGGTCCTCTAGCTCAAACCTTGAATGTTAATCAAAATGTCTTAGTCTGGCTCCCTTCTAAAGTCAGTGACATAATACTTGATCAAAAATGGAATATTCCCTTTCATTTGGAATTGCTATTTCCTACTCTTAAAAACATTGTTCAGAAGGTCATTCTTCCCGTTGAACCATTGGAAGATCAACTTTGCTGGAACAATGCTTCTTCAGGTGTTCTTACCATGAAAGATGCTTATGATTTTAAGAGACTGCATTTTCCTGTCAAAGCATGAGCCAAAACCATCTGGTGCAAAGAAGTGCCACCCTCAAAGTCCTTGCTAGTTTGGAGACTGATGCAAGACAAGATCCCTACCGATGATAAACTCATGGAGAGAGGTTGTAGCCTTCCTTCTATCTGCTCTCTTTGTCATATTTGTTCTGAATCTACTTTCCATCTATTCTTTGAATGCAATTTTGCGGTTAATCTTTGGAGATGGTTAGCTTCTATTCTTGGCAAGGCACTTCATTTTCAATCTTTAGAGGATATTTGGAAGTTTCGTGATAGCTCTTGGACACCCCAATGCAAAGTTGCCATCAAATCTGCTGTGATTAATATTATGAGTGATATATGGTTTGCTAGGAATAATGCTAGATTAAATAACAAACCTACGCATTGGAAAGCTGCAGTGAATTGGATTCAATCCAATGTCTTTTTGGATGGAAATAAAACCATCTGTTGCTCTTATTCTTCCATCACGGACTTCATAATTCTAAAGAAATTCAATGGTCAATCCATCCCCCAAAGGCTCCGGTTATTAAAGAGGTCATTTGGCATCCTCCTTTTGGCCAATGGGTAAAGTGCAACACTGATGAAGCTGCAAATAACATCACAGCATCTTGTGGAGGTATTTTTAGAAATTGTAACTCTGAGTTTCTTTGTGACTTTGCAGAAAATATTGGCCCAAATTCAGCCTTCATAGCAGAGCTTTGTGGAGCTATGAGAACAATTGAATTGCTGCTAATCATAATTGGCATAATCTTTGGCTAGAGTCAGATTCTTCTTTAGTAGTACTTGCTTTCAAATCTCATGATTTAGTGCCTTGGTCTTTAAGTAACAGATGGTTTAATTGCTCCAAGCTTCTTAGAAACATGAATTTTGTTGTATCTCATATATATAGAGAGGGGAACCAATGTTCTGATGGGCTTGCTAATGTTGGTCTTAGTATAGAAAATTTCACCATTTGGTATGAAATTCCTCAAGCTATTAGGAACAGTTATTTTGCTAATAGATCAGGTAGGCCTAATTTTAGGTTTATCAACTTTTAAGGGAGGTTTTGACCTAGTCCCCCTCCTTTTTTGTAAGTTCTCTCTCCTTGTTCTCTTTTACCTATATATATATATATATATATAATTTTTGAGGTAGTAGCACTTTGCTACTCCTCCTTTTTGGCTAAAAAAAAAAAATTAAATATAAAATGTCATGATAATGACAACCCTTTTAATCACAAAACTCTACAAAAAGTTAATAAAAGAAAAGAAAGTGCGCGTGTGGTAATCAGTGGCGGAGCCAGGATTTTATTTTTGGATGGGCCGCTAAAAATTATAACATATAAATTAAATAAGAAAATTATATTATTATATTATCTATTTCTTTTTTAAGCATATTATATTATATATATAACAATTGAAGTTGTGATAAGTAAAAAGTTGATCACTCTAAATAAAATATCTTAAATTTGCTCCGTTAAAAAAAAGTTTCTCATTCAAAAATTAAAGTGTGTACCTTAAGATAATATTAACGTGTACAAGTGACTTAAAAGAATTAATAATTAAGTTTGAATGAATACTTTCATAAAATTGATCATCAAAAAATTATATTTTTTGTTATATTACATATATAATAAAAGAAAAATGATATAATCGAAAATTAATAATATTAATCAAAAGAGAATAATTTTTTTTATTGATAATAATTGTGTTCACACAAAAAGTTAACGAGAAAGATAATAATGTATATATAACTATGAAAAGCTAATTTTACAAAAATAATATGATTAATTTAGTGGCTTACTTTAATTTCATTTCATCTTGATTTGTGTGGGTTTTTACATAGTAAAATTGATTTTTTAAAGAAAAAAACAGAAAACTAAAAAAATCATCAAAACAGATAAATAAAAAACAAATGCTATTGCAATGACTAGAACTCAAGCCAATTTAATACCCACATACCACTTAACCACTTGGCCAACTTAAATTGTCTTCAATTTTATCGCGTCCAACATATATATAGCATATACTCATAATTTTATATATGTATAGGGGTATCCAGGTAATTTCCAATTTTTTGGGGTGGGCCATGGCCCTGCCTGGCCACCCTCTAGCTCCACTACTGGTGGTAATAATAATTGGTGTACATATTAAGCAATAATATAAATTTAGTTAGGGTTAAATATGCAAAAGGTCACTGCACTTACGAGTCATTTGAGTTTTAGTCCCTGCATTTTAAAAACATTTCATTTTGCCACTGCACTTTCATTTTACTTTAAAAATGGTCCCCGGACCTTTTTTTGTTGTTGAAATGACACATTTTTGATGATCTATCACTGTTGACTGGACTTTAGAGTTGCAGTGAATCGATCAAAATACCCTTAAATAAGTAATTTTTTAAAAGTAAATAAAATTGACACATCATAAAAAAATGTGTCACTTCAACAAAAAATGGGTTCAGCGACCATTTTTAAAGTAAAATGAAAGTGCAGTGGCAAAATGAAAGGATTTTAAAATGCAGGGACTAAAACTCAAATGACCCGTAAGTGCAGGGACCTTTTGCATATTTAAGCCATTTAGTTAAATATCAATTTGACATTCTAGTGGCCACTACAAGAAAAAAGATTTTCGGCAGCGACAAATGTTGTTGAGAAAAATACAAAATTGCTGCAAAATGTATTTTTCGCAACAACAAAATTATCGCTGCATGTCGTTGGCATAGATTCCGTTGCGAAAAGTTTTACAAGGATAATCAATGTCGCTGCCATAACTAGTGTTTTCGCAACAACAAAGATCGCTGTCGTATGATGACTATTGTCGCTGCAAAATGTATTTTTGTCAACAAATAAAGTCGTTGCAAAAATATAAGTATTTTTGTCAACAACTGAAGTCGTTGCAATAAGTTATTGTTTTCAACAATATTTTTTTTAGGCTTAAATATCACATTGGTTCTTGTATGTTCCCATTTTTTTGGTTTTAGTCCCTGTATGTTTTAAAAAAAAAAACAGTTCTTGCATGTTCAATTCCTTTTGGTTTAAGTCCCTCCCCTCTCAAAAATGATGATGTGGCTAACGGTATGACATTTGGCATGCTGACGTGGCAAATGAAGGACCAAAACAAAACAAAAAATTTAATGAAGGACTAAAACTAAAAAACCATAAACATAAAGGGACTAATGTGATATTTAAGCCTTCTAATTTTGATTTTGGTCTTAAAAGGCTCATCATGTTTTTAATTTTCAGCGAGAGTCTTGATTTAACTGGAGAAATATTTCATAGGAGAGAATTTACTTTTGTTGGACCAAAACTGCAACAAATATTTAAGTAGAGGATAGAAAAAATTGATTTTAAAAGGGTTTTTTTTGCGAGCAGGCTGTCCTGCGAATCGTGGAGGAGGCTCTGAAATTATGGGTTGGACTTAAATCAACCCTACAAAACCGGTTTCTAAAGTGATGATTGTCTTTACTTTATATTTCATGTATTTAGATTTTTATATTTCGTGTGTATGTTGCAAATTGAATTGTCCGCTTAAAACAACAATGGATGAAATGAACCACTCACTAAATTAAGGGGGTGTATTGGATTGAGATTTCAATGGATTTTAAAATACTTTTTTATAATAAAAAAATCTTGTGGTATTCAATCAAGAATTTTACAAAGTTAAATAAATCTTGTGGTATTCAATTAAAACAATCACGATTTTTTTCAGGGCAATAAAATATGTTAGTATTCAATTGAGATTTTTTATCACTTTTAAAATGTCTATCGGTATTCAAAAATCTATAGATTTTGATGGACTTTTTTTGAGATGGATTTTAATGGACTTTTTAGTTGAAAATATAAATACTTTTGTCATCTAACAATCTCACTCAAACCCTCAAGACTTTTCTTTTCTTACAAAGGGTGCGTTTGATTCGTAAAACAGCAAGGACTGGACAGAACAGTACAGGACAAAACAAGATAATACAGGACAGGACAAACCTGTACCGGAAAGATATAGGACGATAATATTTTTATATTCGAAAATAAAATGAGTATTTTTCGTATTTTTTATAGTTGTACTGTGGACAAAAAGTTGTCCCGTGGTTTAGTGAGGGACAAAAAATCTTGTTTTTGTCCTGTCCCTTGTTACCTAATTTGTCCAGTCCCATAACCAATTTCAAATCAAACAGAGTACAACAAAAGTTGTCTTGTCCAGTCCTCTGTTTTTTAGCAAATCAAACGCACCCAAAGACTTTTTTCTTCTTGCAAAACTGGAGTTCCCGTTCTTTCTTTTACTACATCCTATACTTTTCAATCATCTTCTTGAATGACTATCATATACAATTCCAATTTGCAATTGTTCATCGTATACATTCATCCGCCAAAATAAACAAGCAAACTATATATGTTTCATCATTTCAATCATTATATATGCCACTTTGAAAAATTCTGAAACATAATTTTGCAACAAAAAAATATTCTGCAACCAAGCCTCTTTCTTTTATGATTCATAGTTGTTTTTATAGACTTTTTTTTATGATTCTGCAACGTTATAAAAAAGTGGTAAGAAGCATAAAAAAACCACTGTTTTCTTTACAACGTTTATTTGTCTTTTTTTTAAAAAATATTTTTTTAAAATATTCATTTATTTGATATTGATGATTGTTGATTTTTTTAAGGAACGATTCATTTTCATTGATTCATTCATTATTATTTTAGAAGATATTTGTATCGAATTTATTGAGTCATTAAATTTTAAAAGTCTATAAAGTATTTTGAAATCTCAAAAATCTGTGTTATAAAGTCTCACAAATTCTTGTGTTAAGAATCTTGATTGTAAAAAGTCTTTTAAAAAAGTCTTCTAAAATCTCATAAAATCAATATAATCTCACAAAATCTTTTAAAATCTTCAAAAAATTTTTTTGCTAAAATTGTCTTATGAAATCCAAATCCAATACACCCCCCTAAGACATTGAAATCAAGTTATTAATGAACCATTTATAACAAATCATTTGAGAGAATTCGAGTTCGATTTATGGTGGGAATTATTTTATTGGTTAGACTTTATTTAGCTCATAGTCGAACGGTGGATTATTAGACTCCTTCCCACGAGATCTAGAGGGTTAATAAAAAAAAGAAATAAACACTCACTAATTAATTTATGATTGAGAGCAATAATGGACAATACTCACCTACAAGCTCACTAATCTCTTATATTCTAAGCTTATTCCGATACGCTAACCTTAAACCTAATCTTTTTTCTGCTCATTTTCAATCTCATTTTAACCCTAATTTAATTCCAATAAAATGTTAAAAAATATCTCAACAAAAATCGAACCCACGACCTTTAAGATTTACTTGGTGAATTTGCCACTAGGCTACATGAATCAATCTGATATAATTTGGTAATCCACATGTAATAAATATGAAATTAATGTTTAATTTTGTTTAAATAGAAATCAACCCCGTTTTCTTTATACAACTCCAATTTTTTTATTATGTAATACACATTCAATTTCTTTTTATACAAATCTTTTTTTTTTGTTTAAATAGAATTCAATTAATTTCTTTCCTCTCATTTTTTCTCCCGGTTTTTACATTAATTAATTTTTCATTGGATTTTTGCAATATTCAGTTCCAAATTAATTTAAATAAGATGCGTTATAAATTTGCATTTGAGTTATATCTCTTATATATTATAAGCTTGCTAACATAAGCTAATCTTAAACCTATTTTCTTTTCCTCTCATTTTCCGTATCTTTTTTATTGTGGCTTTATATTTAAATTAAAAAAACTACAAATTTGTCTACAATAAAAATCGAATCTACATTTGCTTACAATAAAGTCTTTCAACCACTAGAGTATATATGTGCTTCAATCGTGATAAAAGTTAGGAATTCTAATATGTTAACCATGTTTTTCAATAAATTTGAAGACAACATTCCTTATCTCTTATATTATAAGCTTGCTAACACAAGCTAACCGTAAACCAATTATAAAAAAATCAATTATAAAAAAAATTGGGATATGACGAAATGTGTATATAATTTTTACACGTCCGATTACAAAAAAATATTTACTCAATTTTTTTTTTACAAAACATGTTAAATTTATTTTCTTCGTTGCCACTATTCTTTTATGCCAAAGAAAATCATAACTCAATTTAAGATCACAATGTGAACGTTTAATATTTAATCAAAATTTAAAATAAAGAGTAATGACAATATGTTAAACATGTTAAGATATATCTTTCGTCGCCAGTGTTTTCACATGGTCAGTTGTATGTTGCAACTTCAAGAGTTACTTCTAGAGAATGATTAAAGATTCAGATTATCGACAAATACGGTGAAAATGCAAATAAAATTTCGATTATAGTTTATAAGAAAGTATTTCGTAATATATCATAATTTCCGTTATATGAAAATTTATCCAAATTTATAGTTAATATTACTCTAATTTTTCAAATACGTTTTAATCAGACCCGTGCGTGCACGGGTCGGAAGTTCTAGTTAATTTATGAAAAACTATATAATTCATTATACATGCTTAAACTATATGCATTTGAAATTAACAACCATTTCACGTTCTAACAAATCGTTCGTAAGCAAGCTTTGAATGAACCTTGATAAAATAAAAATATGATTAAGATCTATTATTTGAGGTAGTTGATGCATATATTTAGTTTAACAATAATCATCAATCAACATAAAGTTAGGTCGAAGTGGAATTCTCTATCCTATGGCTAATAGTCAAAGCTTTCATACATCATTCATACAACAAAACAAAAAGATGGGTTTCAACCTCAGCTCTATTTTCCTTCATTCTCCTGTTTTTATTTGGTACAAGCACTTTTATCGTCCAATGGATTGACCTTGTAAGTCATATTCTTACTCTCTTGATCATCTTCTTAATCATGCTCTTTCTTTCATTAAGTTAATTTTAATAGCTTTTGATGCATATATATATGCTTTGTGGTTTTCTTGGACTAGTCCAAATTTTGTTTATCACTCTCTCACACACAATTGTTAGAACCACAACCTTGACTTACTAGCCTACTGACATACTTGGAAAAAGGGTATAGTGTTAAGTTGTTGTCCTAAAAGCATGAAAGGAGAATAGGAGGACAAAATATGTTAAGTTACACATCCCCCCAAAAACACTAATAAATATTCTACTATGGTACATGTACTAAAGTTTATAGAATATTTGACTCGTTTAATTAAAATAATTCAATTTAAAGTTTATATAATATTTAACAAGTCAAACTTATTAAATCACGAATAATTAATCATATACATAATTACATATCTAGTTGAAAGTTGAAACATTCAAAGGTATAACATGTAAGAGACTAAGGTTTGATGAATAAACAGCCGGGCCATTTGTATTATAATGTTTTACTAGTATAACTTACCCGTGCTATCGCCCGGGTTAATGTTCTGTGAAAAATATAGATCATTTTTTTTCACACATGAAAAATATGGATTATTAAAATTTTAATATTGTGATTTTTTAATTATTTGTAAAATTAATTTTATATTTAATGTAATAGTTTATTTAATTATGATAAAAGATCCAAATTTTGGAGATTTTAAGGAGAAATGACATAATGGAGAGTGATACTCCACTCCCCGTTCCCAACTCACATGTTCATATATTTGTTCTTTTATTTTCATAAAAAAAATGTCATTATGCAAAAACTAATCTAACGGTTAATATATTTGTTCTTAATCGCCATCTCTCTCCTTTAGACATTTGTTTTCTTCAGGAGTATTTTATCTCATGTCCCCGTGTGAAAAAATTTCACATTTGAGAAGCAAAATGGGGCAATTTTAATTTTAATATTATTTATTTAAAAGTAATGAACAATAGAATTGTTTGTCATTTGCTTGACACAAAAATAAATTATATAATTTTTTTAAGCATATCTCATTTGTTAATGTGCAAATTTTAAAAAATGTATCTATTTGTTTTTATTTTTATTTGTTTATTTTACAGTGATGTATGGAGAATAAAAATAAAGTAATACATGATATTATTGCTTTTAATTCTTTTTTTATATATATAAAATCATTGTTACTTTCCCTGCTTTCAATTGATATCGTATTTTTTATATAATAAAATCTACAAATGTATGTCTCACCCCCTGTAAGTTATTTTTTGCTTAATACCTCCATGTAGGTTATTTTTTTATCAATACCCCCGTATTTTAATATTTTGTTTGGTACAAATCACTATGTATTTTTTTTATTAGAAAAACCACGTTAAGGTAATCCATAATTAATAGAATAATAAAATGAATTAGAAAAATAATCTATGAAGTCAATTACTTCATTCCTTTTATATTTCAGACAATGACACCTTTTTCTCTACTTAATAAGTATGAAGTTTAAGAATTTTTTTTTTTAAGCATATCAATTTCTCAATTCCACATTTTTCCAATTAATTCTATAGTATAGTCATTCGAGGAGTTTCTATTATTTTATCAGTGTATTTGTTAAATATCACATGAAAAATTAGACAAATAAAAAAATAATGAGTAAAAAAATAGAGTACAACATTTATTTATAAATAATAGTAAAAAAAACATTTATAAGCATGATTTAAATCCAATAAAAAATATTAGAGAAACTCATCCACTCTCCGTTTCCGATCGACGTGTTATTTTCTCCCTTGTAGCCATCTTCAGTGGTCTTTACTACAATGCAATGATCTCATGAACATAACAAATTGAATAAATAAATTCTATATTATTTTTCAGATGAAGATCAACCTCCCCGTGACCATATTTTTAAATGATTCTCTTGTTTAGAAAATAAAATTGAGAAGAGTGTTACTAACATTTTCTTAATATATTCTATATATAGTGGTGAGACTCACATGAGTGTCACTCACTTAAAGAGCGAGCTGAGTAATTGAAAGTGTTAAAAAAAATAGTGTTTCTGGCCTTCTTTATTCATAAACATGTTCATGGTTTTTTTGTCAAGTAACAGATGTGGAAACTTTGTACTATATAATAGTAAACACTACAAATAATGTGGATCTACACATATTTTTTTGAACATCAAAAGAAAGAATTCTATAAATTGCAGAAAAAAGCACTAAATTATTTCTTTCTTTTTCTGTTTTCACAGCCAGTTTAATTTGATTCGGGGTTAATTCTGGTATCAAGTGATTTATTTGATTGATATACAACATATGAATATTCAAATGCATTTTGACATGTATTAACATCTAATGTATTACAATAATTACTATAATACAGTTAAGCATAATCCCTATTTTTATTGCACTAATATTATATGAAATTTGAATTTTAATAGGATGATCTTATTCATAGAAAGTTTAAATATGGTCAATGCATAAATAAGTCATTATATTGAATTGAATAAATATAATTGTTAAAAAGTTATTAGAGTAAAGACATAATTTCTTCTGATATAAAAAAAAAGACACAATTCATTCAATATGAATATTTTACTTTAGTCTATGTCAAGGTTTTAAATTGTGGTTGCGGTCATGGATGTGGTTGCGGTTGTTGCGAATGCGGTCATTACGGTCGCTGCAACGCGCAATGCGGCTATTGCGGCGTGAAATCATTTTGACATTTCACAAGCTATATAAAAGGAAACTACTATGTAACTATATTATTTATTCATCATTGCATAGTCTTAGTTTATTCCATAAACACTAATTTGAATGTGCTTAAAATACACATTCATAAACACTATATGATTTAAAGGTCATAAATTTTATTTTTTTGTGAGAAAATTTGAACCAACATCGTCGAAAATGTCTGATGCGGTTGTGGTGCGGTTACGATGCGGCTGTACACGTGAATATTGAGTTGTAATTTTTGTCTCTAACATGCAAAGATCACAAATATTTGCAAGGATCATGAATCTGCAATATACAATGAAAACAATTATAATCAACAAAAAAAATTACAATCAACAAAACAAAATTATCTATATTAAGGACATATGCATTGTAAATAGTCTAATCTGCGTAGAAAATAAATTCATAAATAAGTGCTCAATAAATTCATAAATAAGTGCTCATAGTATTTTATTGGTCATAGAGATGTATAAAAACAGTAGTACAAAAATAAGCCAACAATGAAGCAGGTGAAAATGAAATATACTACTCACACAAAATAGACGAATAGAGAAAGAGAGTACCTTTAAATGTTAACTGAAACAAAAAAAAAAATGTACAAAAATGGTTAGAGTAGAACAATATAAACGTGAAAATAAGTAAGTGAACAGAAAAAAAAAAGTGTGCTATACCTTTTAAAAAAAATGGAAGAAAAACAAAATGTGATAAATAATGGTGAAAACTATACCTATATATTGATCCCAGGCACTAAAACGTTTTTGCTGTTAAATGATATTAATCATGATTAGAATTTTCTTTTTATAAGTCAATGAGGATTTTCTCAAAATAAAAAAACTTAATTACTGTCAATAAAGAGCATAATTACTATTCACACAAAATTTTGATACAAAAATAATAATAATAATACGTGATTGACACTAATAATATATTAATGAATTAATATGTAATATAATGAATCAAATGATTTGAATATATCCTGATTTAATTGAAGAACATTAAATTCGATTTATAAACAATAATTGAAAAATGATTGAATTTCCAAATTAGCCAAAAATTCTAAGTAAAATGATATCATCATGTAGAGAAATTGCAAAGGCCTTCATAGTTAGCCACATAGGAATTGGAGAAATATTAGAATGCCACATAAGACATGGATCAAGGAAATGGTGCCACATAGGAATTAGACCATGAGAGAGAAACTCCTAAATATATAAATAATAGATTAGTTAAGATAATATAATGCAAAGAAGAAAAAAAAGTGTCTATATTTAGATTCCTATAAAATTAGTTTTTAATTAGGTGCATCATGCAATTGGTACACCATTTGAAGAATTCTTTTATTTTTTGTTGGTCAAATTAGCTTATAGAATTATAAGGCTAACCTTTCGCATATTCAATTTTCATTGAGTGAATTATGAGTTGTGTTTAGCATAATGACGAGATGGCTTTCCTTCTCCATCATCATCCTCATTGTATTTGTTGCAACTTCTTTCATCTTGGAAATTGACCTTGTAAGTCTCTTATATTTTCAATATTTGTGTTTTTCTTTTTGTTATAGATATTGCATTCTTTAATCATGGTTGTTTTTGTTTCTATAAACTTTATCCTTCATTCATATCTTTCTCTCTAACTTTGCCTGAATTTTCCATTTCTCACTTAACGACCGAGCTTTCCTTCTTTCTTTTTGAGGGGATCGTCGTTAAGTCAACGTAATGATATTCTAATATTCAATACTCCCCTCAAATTGTAACGGAAATCGGCAACCATATTAACTTGCTCTCCAATAAACTTAACTTTGCAGTGAGATCGAAAGTTTAAAATGGCCCCAACAACACCGAAGAATATTACCTACATTTTTTTTTGGTAAAAAAAGGGATCAAATGCCCGAGAAATTAAACTATTCTAAACATATAAAACTTTCCTAAAATCATAGGTAAGAACTTGTAACACAAGGGATACATCATTTAAGCACCTATCCACATGTTCATATCCATGTTTTGGGCCAGAAGCTAAAATAATCCCCATAGCATCACTTTCTTCTTTGATGCAATCTTACGATTTAGAGACACTGATCAAAATTGACCGGTAAACAAAGCCACAACAAAACACATGTTTTGTTGACATTTTTGTACGAATCCCACTTCTGTGACCCTGACATACTTGCGCGCCCCCTGATATTCTCAATTTACCCACTGGCTACTTAGAAAGCGAGTGTAGAAAAGAACAAAACAAAAATACCATTGTTCGCTTGCTACGTCGTAAGTATGGAAAATTGCAAAAATTGAAAAACCACAATTCACATTCTTGCGAACTATAGTTCACAAAAAAAAATCAATTTTTTTGTCCTCTTCATCTTATAAGGCATGAATACTATGAATTAAATTGTGTTAATATTGAAAGATTATTATATATATATATATATAGAGAGAGAGAGAGAGAGAGAGAGTAAAACTAATGCACCAAATAAAGAAATAAATTATACAAAGACAAATAGTAAAATTGATCTTAATTGTAAGGATTATCATTCTGCATAGTTGTCACCGTTGAATTGCAATTAGTGCACATATTATTCATATTTGATTTTGTATAAGGGTCTTGCTAAACAGTGCTCCCGGGGCACTCTTTAAGCATTCTATTTAAAGAAATAATTTACTTAAAAAATAAAAAGTGGAACATTTCAATTTTCGAGGCGTTGACTTCACACATTTCCATAAAATTTTAACAAAAACTTACTATTTAAGATGCTTAAAGAGTGCCCTGGGAACACCGTTTAGCATTTTCCATGATGTCACAATTGATTAGCAATTAGTGTATATATAACTGTCACAATAAATTAGCATATTATGCTCCCTGTTTGTATCAGTCTCGCGTGTATATAATTAATAGTCTAGTATCTATGAAAATCACTACAATCAAATATTAATTTCTATCCTTTTATAGAGTCACCGTGTTTAATACTATGAGTTCGCAGTCTACTACGTAGCGAACTGAGTTTTAGTTCACATTCTACGTAGCGAGTGACTATATTTTTTACTCAAATACAAGATGTTCGCCCTCCTAAATGAAAAATATCATGAAAAAATAGTTCACATTCTAGGATGCGAACACATTTTTTCATGATTTTTTCCATAAAGGGGGCGCAGACGCTGAGTTTGAGTTAAAAATATTGTCACTTGCCACTTAAAGTGCGAAAAGTACTCGCATCCTAAAAAGCGAAAGGATTAATTTGGTCATTTCAAAGGGTGACTAAGACATTCTGGGGTACGAAAAGTTGGATTCTTTTTGTACTAGTATTAATCTAAGTATGCTTTGAGAGTGGTTAATCTAATCAATGTTCTTTTTTTTTTCTTTTTCTTTTCAGTCCATACTAACAAGAAATACTATATTCAAGACAATTGAAGTCTCAAACAACAAACAAGAAAAATCTAAATTCCCACTAAGTTGCAACACAAACTCAACATCAACATGTCCATCTTCCTATCCAACAACATTTCATCTCAATGATGATTCATCATCTCAATCATGTCCACATTACTTCAAATGGATCCATGAAGATCTTAAACCATGGGAGAAAACAGGAATCACAAGAGAAATGGTTGAAAGAGGACAAAACATGTCACATTTTAGGCTTGTGATTGTGAATGGAAAAGCATATATAGAAAAATATGCAAAATCTTTTCAAACAAGAGATGTTTTTACAATATGGGGAATTCTACAACTTTTAAGGTTATATCCTGGAAAAATACCTGATTTGGAGTTAGTGTTTCAATGTGGTGATAAGACTTTGGTGAACAAAAACCTTTTTCAAGGACCACAAGATGTGTCACCTCCACCTCTTTTTCATTATTGTGGAGATGAAAATTCATTTGACATTGTTTTTCCTGATTGGACCTTCTGGGGTTGGTAAAACTTCTATTCCCTTTAATTAGAATTTAAATGCATCATTAACAAGTCATTAGTTACAATAAAAACTATAAATAAACTCAGAGTGAATATACTATCTCCGATCTTTTTATAAGAGACAATTGAGTCAACAAAAGGTGACGTATCTAGTTTATATTATAAATCAGATACATTAACTTTTATTGACTCAATTATCTCTTATGAAAAAGACTAGAGAGAGTACACTATTTTTCATACTTTTTTTTTGGGTCAGGTGGCCTAATAATTAGAAAAAATGCTGTTATTTTTATTAAATATATTTTAGATTTTTATAATTAGTTGTGAATGTAAACATAATGATCATGCAAGGAAAAAGGAAAACAAAACTTATATAAGTTTACATTTTTTTTCTTCTTCTTGGTAGGTCTGAGCTCAACATAAAACCATGGGAAACAACATTAAACAACATACAAGAAGGCAACAAGAATATCAAATGGAAGGAGAGAATACCTCATGCATTTTGGAAGGGCAATCCAGAAGTATCTTATATTAGAAAAGAACTTTTGAAGTGTAATGCCTCGGAAGAACATGATTGGAATGCTCGAATATATGATATCGTAAGTTCGTAATCTTATGCCTCTCGATTTCTTTTAGAGTAATTGCATCAATTTTTCGAAGACGAAAGTAATATATTTTTTTTTTCTTTTCAGAAATGGGTAGAGGAAAAATCGAAAAAATTTCAGGACACAAAATTGGAAAACCAATGTACCTATAGGTATGCCAATTTTATTTTTAATTTTTTTTAAGTATTATGTGTGATTTTGAATTTTTTTTAATTCATTTTTTGAATTTGTTACATAGGATATTTTAGAACTTATTTGCTAAAGTATGAAATTTGTGTGACATGTTTTATGTTAAGGTACAAAATTTATGCAGAAGGGGCAACATGGTCTGTGAGTGAAAAATACATAATAGCATGTGACTCCATGACTATGTTCATAGAACCTAGGTACTATGACTTCTTTACAAGAAGCATGCTACCTTTGAAGCACTATTGGCCTATAAGTTTCAAAAACATGTGTGAAGAGATTAAGTATGCAGTGGATTGGGGAAATGCTCACCTTGATAGAGTAATAATCTTCTTCCTCAATTTTCCTCTAAATATTTTCTATATTAAAAAAAAAAACAAATTTGTGTTAAGTTTTTTTTTGGTTAACCTGATTTTTAAGGGAATGAAGCTTTTGTAATTCAGAGTTCGGCCGCGAGGTAAATAAAATATAGCCAAAAATTATTTTCATCAAGAATCGAACTCGGGTTATTCCGAATGATTCATCTTAAGAGAAACTCATTAACCACATGAGCTCAATATCTTAGTTCAAACTTGTGTTATGTTAAAAATATGCTAGTTTTATTGCACTTCTTTTTATAATATATTCCCTCCGTCCCTTAATATAAGCTCACATTAGGGTTTTTCACGCATATTAAGAAAAGTTGGTAGTGTAATAAATGTGTACTTTTTGAGTATTACAATTACTAAATTATTCTTGGTGAAAAGATTATTTGTAGTTGACTTTTCGAATTTCAATGTAAAGTAGGGTTATGTTTGGAAAAATAATAATAAATGTGTCTAGGGAATTGAAAAATACTTATACATTTAGGGACAAATTTTATCTTTAAAAAGTGTGCTTATAATTAGGGACGGATGGAGTATACTATAGTTTCTTTTGGCAGAAATATATACTATAGTTTAGTTGCTCGAAAATTGAAGCATGCATTTTGTTCCTACATACAAAAAGAACTTAAGTTAATTGGACTTGACTACATTGTACCCCAAATATTGACATAATTGAACTTTTTTTTATGGCATATACATTGATTCACATAATTTAAGAAAATATCCCCATTTGAGTCTTTAATTAGCATAAAACACTTCTTACATCAATCCCATATGACCCTACAAAATATTGAAATCTCGATTGGATGTAGATAAAACTACATGCAGTTAGATCAGATTTAACCGTATGATTAAGATTAGACGGTCAAATTTAATCTGACGGCATGACAACTGCATGCAATCTAGATCCAAAATATTGTGATATGAAATTAGTATATTTTTTTAAAAAAAAAGTTTAATGATTATGCACCGACGATGCTAAATGTCACAAAAATATCATTAGAATATTATTTTCTAAATTTTTTGAACAAATATCTAAATAGGAACATATAGTTGAATGAATGTGTCAAACTTTTTTACAATCAGTACTAGGAACATATAGTAATTACTAGGAATGTTTCTAGTTGAAGGAATGTGTCATTAAACTCTTTTTTTTTTTAAAGTTGAAGTCAACATATCCTTGAAAAATGAATTTTTCTTCGTATGATTAAAAGAGGGGGGGAAAAAAGAAAGAATTAACTCAATTACTAGTAATTACATTAGCTATTTTTCTCACTAATATATATTTAAACTTACTAAGGAAAACAACATTTTGATTAATTGCAGGCACAAGCAATTGGAGAAGGAGGAACCAACTACATAATAGATAATTTAAAGATGAAATTTGTTTATGATTACATGTTTCATCTATTAAATAGTTATGCAAAGCTTTTGAGATTCAAACCAGAAATACCAAAAGGAGCAGTTGAGATTTGTGCTGAAAGTATGGCATGTTCATTGCGTGGAGCAAGGAAGAATTTCATGGTTGAATCCATGGTTTTGTCACCAAGTGATACACCTCCATGCACAATGCCACCTCCTTATACAATTGAATCTCTTCAACAATTTCTACAAGAAAAAGAGAATCTAATAGGGCAAGTGAAGACAAGGGCAATGAATAAAGAGCTATAGTGACATTTGTTTTGTAGATGTAGATATAGTTCAATGTCATTCTAATAATTAGTCTTAGTGTAATTGAAAAATTCTTAATTGGAAGATTATTTTTTGTCAAGTAATGAATCTTTAGCTACATTTTATAAATTTAGATTGTTACATGAATAAAGAACAAATTAAAATTGTCAATTTCTTAGAAACATGATAGCAAACTATGTGATTTCGCCAAATTTCTCTATGTTGGTTGTTCAAACTTTCTCCTTTTCAATTTACCATGAAGATGCACTTTTGTGTCTTACACATGTAGATACATTAGTATTTTAGGGTAAATAAGTTTTTACTCCCCGCAAAATAGGCGAGTTTTGGTTTACCCCTTGCAAAAACAAAAATTTGGATTACCCTGTAATGTGAAGATTCTCTAGTTTACCCCCCCCCCCCCTCATGGAAAATGTTGACTTAAGATTTCATTCTTTTGCCCCCATAATGTTAGCGAGTTTTAGTTTACTCCCTGACTGACCATGTCACGTCATCATTTTTGAGGAATCTTAGGCAAACCATTGTCAAAGTAATCTAGCAAACTTGCAATCAATAAAAAGGTGTTGAATAATATGTGTTCGAACCATAGTCATGAAAAATGTTATCGGTAGGGGGAACATTCCAAAAAATCTTCAAAAGAATAAGAGATTTGGAAGGAGGAATACTGCAATCTCTAGTCATCTTGAAGCAATACTGCAACCTTGTAAATTTGGTTCTGTTCTATTGTTTTTCACATTCATTTGATTACACATACTTTACTTGTTTTGAATTATTGGATGGTACCAGTTCTTGTTTAGGTTTATTTCAGGAGGATTAATTAATAAATCTATGTTTTTTTTATTTTTTTATTTTTTTTATAAGCAATTAATAAATCTATAGAACAATTCAGGGTTCAAGTCCTGGCAAATGAGAATGTTTCTACTATTCGCGATGATAGAAAAGTCTGATTTAGAATTATTCCTGTTCTGGTAAAAAAACAAGGGGGGTTTGTATTATTGATCAAATGGTGTGAATACACTCAGTTCAATCCCAACAACACTGGGAGTTTAATAAGTCAGAATTCGTCCTTTTACAAATGAGAGTATGGAGCTATTTATAGAGCTTCCAGTCTTCTTCTCCAAGCAAGGGTTCCTAAAAATCCGGTCCTTAGCATCTTCTTCGGTGGTGTGGCGTGAAAATAGGGATGAGAATCTTGGTCTCCAAGCCATGGCAGTTGCGAGAAGTTTAATTCTTCCTTCTTAAGTTAGCGGTTGATGCAAGGAAGGAGAAGATATTTTCAGTAACGCAGAATCCAATCCTTTTTTGGCGTTGTCTTAGAATTGATGGTCGCGCCCTAGCTTCTAATCGCCTGTTTTGTGTTTTACCTGCTTTGGGCTTATCATCCTTTTTACTCTAATTGGGCTTATTGGATATTTTCTTAAGCCCATTGCCCAGTCCACAGCCCCCCAAGCACGAAGTCCAAAGGGGTGAAGTGCTTGAGTTTGATTCGAATTTTCCCTCTAAAATTTGTAGCGCGGGAACGGTTTCATCACGTTTTTCCCCACTTTCTGATGCACGATCTCGCTCTCCTATGCCGTATCTATCAACCATTTCTCCATTTACTGATGACACGATCAGATATTTCCTCTATAAAATGGATCACTCGACGATAGGATCCGCTCATCACCTTTTCACCTGCTTACCTAACAGTTTTCTTTCTTACAGTATGTCTCCCAAAAATCCTCCCTTTGAATGTGGTCAATCCCCTGCTTCCCCCGTCATCAAGCGGCTCCGCCGTATGTTGACCCTGAGTACGGAGGACTTAATGGACGATTTTGGTGAATTCTCGGAATTTGTCAAAGAGCTTAATGACTATTGTTGGAGGCTGTCCAAGGAAGAGAAGCGTTTTCTAGACAGTGTGCTGCGTCTAGAGAAGGAGTTAAAGGATAGTGCATCCTTCGTGATTGCTGTGGAGAATGTCAAAGAATGCCACGCCGAAGTTGTCGAAGCTGTCGACAGTCAGATAGAGATCACGAAAGAAACCATGGGTGTGCAGGAGGAGATCTTAGGGATATGCTTCAACGAGGAGCGGAGAGTGGACGATCGTTTGGCGCTGCTGAACAAGGAGATGAAGCCGCTTGTGAAGAGAAAAAGGGCTCTTCAAGGCGAAATCAGGGACGATGTCACTAAGCTGATTTCTAGGCGTCACTCCCTGGTGGACCTATTGGACAAGCAGAACGAACTGAGGGAGGATTTGAAGCCTATTGAAGAGAACATGGTGAAGGCGAAAAGGGTGAAACGAGCGTTGGAGGAGATGCATCGTATCGCCGTCGCCGATGCCAGTGAATTGGGGGGTTCCACCATGCCATGAAGTTCCTGCTCGCCAACTTTTTCCTTTACGCTTTTTTCTTTGCATGTTTGTAATTTTCTTTTGCATTTAGGACATTCCTTGTTTGTTCTTCATACCTTTTGCTTTCGTTGTATTTCCCTTAAGTAATTTGAATTTCAATCTTTCCTTTTCCGTTATACGCTGTTTTCTATTTCTGCTAGTATCGCCCTCCTCTAAAATCTCCATTAACTTAAGTGGGTCAAACATTGACTTTTTGGAAAGATAAAAATAACGGTTCTCAAGACAGTCAAACCAAAGTAGTTGCGACCGTCCAAGCATTAATTACGACCGTTAATAACGATGTTAGGGTTGGGCAAGATTGGCTATAAATATCAACTGTTATTCTCATCAACTTAATTTGAATCTTTATCATGGAAAATAACAATGCGAAAAAACCTGTTGCCAGAAGTACTCCGCCTCAGCGGAGGAAGAAAAGAGTTGAGGTTTCAACCTCTAACTCCACTCGCTCCCGAAGGTCTAAGGATGTCAAAAAGGTGGAGGTTATCGTTCTTTCCTCGGATACCTCCGATTCTGGTAGTGGTGATGAGGACTACGTTTCGTTTCTGGAGACCTATGTTCCTCCTGAGCTTCGTGCTTCCTCATCCAGTGAAGAAGGGGGGTCCCGGGTCACCGTGGAATCCAAGATGACTTTCCCTGAGCCTGTGCAAAAGGATTCGGAGTCTGATTGATAGGATTTTAGGATTTCTCCATGTAACCTTGGTTTCTCCTCGTTGTACTTTCCATTTTCTGCTAATAATAAAGATTTTTCTTTCTTGCTTTGAGTAGAATGCATTATTTTATGTCTTGTCTTTCCTTGATTTTTGGCTTTTTCTCGTTTGGCGTTGTTTTGGATATCTTTGTCGCGCCCCTAAGGCGAATCAAACTTTAAAGAATGGCGCCACTCTCCCCGCCTGTAGGCGTCGTGTTTAGTTATCTGACGATAAATCTTCTAAGGTTTATTCTCGAGATACGCGCTTTGACACGTATTTAATCCGACGACGCGTGCGTTACCTCTTGCTTCAACTTCTGGACTTCGAACAACCGAAAAGGTTTTTCTCTTTAAATAGTACCTCTGTTTCCTTCCCTTTGCTTGTTTCTTCTCGCAAATCCGTACTCTTTTTCGCATATCCTTCTTCGATTCTCCAGCAAGCCTTTGTTCAACGCTACGTGTTAGGACGCTCCCAGCTTTGTCAATTTCTTTGAGGTATTCTTTCTTTTATACCTTATTCCTTTTCGCCGATTTGGCCTGTTTTGCGTAGGAACCCTAGTTTTCTGATTTAGGTTTAGGAAGATGGTTATTTTGAGAGAGTTAGACGATAATGAGGGGAGGGTTCCTATTTCTGCTCCTAGTTATCTCGAATGGGCGCAACAAGTTCGCGCCCATTATACTAGGGCTAATGGTGTACTTAATAGCCGAGGATTTTACTCGGAATTATGGGGTTTTGATGTTGGGAGTAGTAGTAGTGATAGTGATAGTGATAGTAGTAGTGTTGATAGTGGTAATGACAGTGATTGCGTCATAATCTCCCCTTCCTCTTTCACAGGAAAGCGGAAGAATCCTTGTCGAGATCTGGTTGTTGCTGGTTATACTCCCGTCACCATGGAAGTTTCTTCAAAGTATACCAACACGGAAATGGTGAGGAGCTTTAGGAAAGCCGTCAAGCTTTCAGACCCCTCTCATGAAGACCTTATTATAACCGAACCCGTCAGAGAGGACGAGTTTGTATTTTCCAAGAATGACAACCCGCCGCATTATTTCTATCTTTATACCGGCGTAATACAACCCCTTAACATTTGGTTACCTTTTACTTCCTTTGAGGCGGAGATATTGAAGGTTCTCAACGTCGCCCCCACCCAACTCCATCCTAATAGTTGGGCCTTTATCAAAGCCTATGAGGTAATGTGTTCTGGCTTCGAATTGGAGCCTTCAATTGGCGTTTTTTTCTCTTTCTACCACATAAAGAACTTGAAGCCGCAAACTTTGGTCTCTCTTAGCAGTCAACCTAACCGTCGCCTTCTGAGTCTATACGCTTCCAACTTCAAGAACTTTAAGGATTCTTTCTTTCGAGTTCGTAGTGCTGAGAAATTTTCTGACTTGATGTATGATGAGGTTGATGATCCTCTATTCCCTTTCTACTGGACTGATAACCCTAGGCTTATCAAGGGTGCTATCTTTGAGGCCTTAAGCGATTTTGAGCAAGATACCGTCAACTTCCTTGACTCCTATGCCCTTATGGATACCGCCGATATCCTTAGGTGTGAGGGTAATAGTGAAGCCCTGACAGAGTATTTACGTAAGTAGCGCATTTGGTATTTTTCTACTTCTGTTTAATGTTGATCTCGCCTCATTATTAACTCTTGTGTGTTTTTTTTTGTCTCTTTTTACTTTTGCAGAGAGAATGAGGACTATTTCTAATGAGGAGAGGCTGGCATTCTTGGCTAAGGCTCGCCAGCAAAAGGCCAATCCTGTTGTCGCCGTGACTGATCCACTGAAAAAGCTGCAAGTGGAGGAAGCTGCTATGAAGGAAGGGCGGAGCAAGAAGAAGCATGAGGGGCGTATCCGTGTCGAGATCCCGGGAAAGACGGCCTCTGGAGTAGAGGAGACTGAGGGTGTTGCTCCTCCTCCTCCCAAAAAGCAAAAAGTTGAGAAGATTACTCAGAAGGCTGGGGGCGCTGACAAGGGCAAAGGTGCGGCTTCCAGTTCTTCTCAGCCTCCTTCTCAAGACGCTGAAACCGCTGCGCCTCTTTCCTGGAGCTCCTTCGATCCTCTGGAGTTTATTGAGAGAGGGGTAACCATGGTGGGTGACATGACTCGCTTCACCAACACTTCGACGGAAGACCTAAGGAAGAAGGCCTTAGAGTATGAAGTCAAGGGTACTCTTCTTAACTATCTACTGACAAACCGCCAAGAGCAAGAGGTTCTAGAGGCGAGGCAAAAAGTGAAGATGGTTGATGATAACCTCGCTGATATTGAGAAGAGGTATTCTGAGACCAAGGCGAAGCTGGAGGGTGACATTAAAAAGTTGAAGGAAGAGAAGGAGGGCGAGACAGAGAGGCTGAAGAAAGAGTATGAGGAAAAATTGTCCAAAGTTAAAGAAAGCTATGCCGCTTCGGAGGCCAAACTCAAAGAGAATGCTGCTGCCCAGGCTGAGAAACTCTCCAAGCTATCCGAGGAGAAGGATGAAGCGGTACAGTCTGTAGGGACCTTAGCTGATGAGAAAGCTAGATTGGAGAGTGATGTCACAGAGCTTCAGCTCTATGCCGCCAACCAATATGACGAGGGCTTTTCTTTTGCTATAGAACAGGTTAAGCTTCTTTTTCCGGATCTCGATGCTAAGCGCCTTGGCGAAGCTGATGCAATGAATCAAATTGTTGACGGCAAGCTCGTTCCCTATGTTCCTCCTCAGTGAATGATCTTTTTGTAATGATTTTGTTTCTGCCCTTCTGTGGCTTTTTGTAATTATTTTGTATGCCCTTTTTGTGGCTTTGAACAATTTACCCCTTGGCTGGGTCCTTTATAAATTTCTTTATTTGCCTGATTTCTTCTCTTCATAACTTTATGGATTTGCATTACGTTGAGAGGTAACGCCTTTTGTCGTTCTCGCTTAGGAAACTTTATCCTTGCACCTGCGACATCTTCGATTTTCTATAATAATTGTAAATTGATACAGATAACTTTATACCTGTTGTTTTTTGGTGGTTGCAAATGATTTGGCGTTGTGATGAATCGCCTTGCTTTGGTTATGTATAAGCCTTTTCTGGCGGCGTCAATAATCTCGCCTTTCTTCACTGTATCTTTTTCTGACGTACCCAACTCGTAAGACTTACAGGTAACGCCAAGGCTTTGCAACCTTTTTATTTTTCTTTTTCTGACGTACCCAACTCGTAAGACTTACAGGTAACGCCAAGGCTTTTCAACCTTGTTTAATTTTTCTTTTTCCGACGTACCCAACTCGTAAGACTTACAGGTAACGCCAAGGCTTTTCAACCTTGTTTAATTTTTCTTTTTCCGACGTACCCAACTCGTAAGACTTACAGGTAACGCCGAGGCACTGTAACCCTTGTTTAATAATTTTTTTTTTTCTGACGTACCCAACTCGTAGGTGACGCCAAGGCACTGTAACCCTTGTTTTTGGTTCAGCGCTCACATCTGAGTTGATCTTTAAGTAAAGATTCAGAGCTCAAGTTTGAGATAACCATTTTTGTTGGTTCAGAGCCCGTAACTTAATCAGGTTGACCTTTATTTGGGATATGCAGGAAGATATAAACTACTAGAATTTTGAAATTCAATGAGCCTCGATAAAAACCCCCGTTGAAACAGGGGAAAAGAGTGTCTCATTGTTTTTTATTTATTTATGAAAACGGTTCTCATACATCATTTAAAAATATTGCTAAAAGAAGAGAATGGTTTTACTTATTCTTCCACCGATAAAGTGATGCTCCGTGATTAGCTATAGTAGAACTTTAGGTTTGCTACGTTCCATGTCCTTGGGAGGATTTTTCCTTCCATGGTCTCTAGGCGATATGCTCCTCCTTCGAAAGCTTCTTGCACCCGAAAGGGGCCTTCCCAGTTTGCTGCGAACTTTCCTCCTTTATCCTTTCCCATAGGTCTTTTCAGCACCAGGTCGCCTTCTTGAAAACTCCTTTGTTTGACTCTCGTATTATAACGCCTAGCGGCTCTTTGCTTTATGGCGAATTCCCTGAAATGCGCTCTTTCTCTTCTTTCCTCGATCATGTCTAGGTTCTCTTCCAGAGCTCTGTCGTTCTCTTCCTGCGTCGTGGTTTCTCTGCGCCAACTAGGAGGATTTATTTCCACCGGGATCATCGCGTCCGAACCATAGACCATTGTAAATGGCGCTTCACCTGTCGAGGATTGGGGAGTGGTGTGATACGACCAGAGGATGGGTGAGATGTGGGCTACCCAAGCTTCGCCTTTACTATCTAGCCTTCTTTTTAAGGCTCTTAGTATCACCTTATTTGCTGACTCTGCTTGTCCGTTAGCTTGTGGATGCTCCACTGATATAAAGGTGTTTTTGATTCCCTTGCTTCGACAGAATTCAACGACCTTTTCGCTAGCGAATTGTGTACCGTTGTCGGATACGATGTATTTGGGCAATCCAAATCTGCAGATGATTTTCTTCCAATAAAAGATTTTTACCTGTTCCGCCGAAATGCTGGATACCGGCTCTGCTTCAATCCATTTTGTAAAGTAGTCTACGGCGACGATGATCCATCGCGCTTGTTTATAGCCAACCGGAAATGGACCAACGATATCTACACCCCACATGAAAAAGGGCCAAGGGGATAACACTGACTTCAGTGGCTCCCCCGGAACATGATGCAGGTTGGCGTGTCTTTGGCATTTGTCACAGTTTCTTACATACATGGCGGTATCATCATGTATATCTGGCCAATAAAATCCTGCTCTCAATATCTTTCCTGCTAATGCTCTTGAACCGATATGACTACCACATGATCCTTCGTGTACTTCATTCATGATGCGCTTGGCTTCTTCAGTACTGACGCATAAAAGGAGGGGGGACGCGAATCCTCTCTTATATAGCTTATCCCCTACCATTGAATACCATGCCGCCATTTTCCTCAATTTAAAAGCCTTTTCCCTTTCTTTCGGGAGCTCATCCTTTTGGAGGTACCGGATAATGGGCGATCTCCAGTCTTCTTCTTCTATTACCATCATTACCTCTTCCCCGTTGATGCTGGGAGTTTTTATGGTTTCTTGGATAACGGTTCTATGGCTTCCTGGTTTTTTGGTGCTCGCCAACTTTGACAATAGATCTGCTCTCATGTTTTGTTCGCGGGGAACGTAAACTAATTCGAACGAATCGAAATGCTTAGCTAGGTTTTGCACCTTCTCCACGTATTTGATTAACTGCGGCTCTTTCGTTTGAAACTTCCCTGATACTTGGTTGGTTACCAGCTGGGAATCACTCATGGCCTTTAGCTCTTTTACCTCCATATCGCTTGCCAACTTCATTCCTGCTATCAAAGCCTCGTATTCCGCTTGGTTGTTGCTAGCTTTGAAGGCGAAACGTAGTGATTGTTCTATCATCACGCCATCCGGTCCTTCCAGTACTATTCCGGCTCCACTTCCTCGCACATTGGAGGCCCCGTCAACTGAGAGTGTCCAAAACGCCGTTTTCTCTGTTGTTGGCGGAGTAGACATCTCCAATACAAAATCAGCTAGTCTTTGTGACTTAATGGCCCCTCTAGGTGAGAAGGTGATGTCAAATTCCGATAATTCCACGGACCACGCCACCATCCTTCCTGCCAAGTCTGGCTTTCGGAGGACGTTCTTGATAGGGTAATCTGTTTTAACAACTACCTGGTGGCTTTGAAAATACTGCCTTAACTTTCTGGCTGTGACAACTACCGCGAGAGATAACCTCTCTATTCTTTGATACCTTGTTTCTGCTCCCCTTAAGGTTCTACTTACAAAATATATAGGTTTTTCTTCGCCTTCTATTTCTTGAACTAGAGCTGAACTCAAAGCTCTATCCGAAACTGCGAGATATAGGTAAAGGGTGTTACCTGGTAATGGGCGTGTTAAGATGGGCGGTGATGCCAGGAACTCTTTTAGTTGTTTGAAGGCTTCTTCGCATTCTGGCGTCCAGGAAAACCTCTCATTTTTCCTCAGAGATGCGAAGAAGTGGAAACCCTTTTCTCCCGCACATGATAGGAATCTGGATAGTGCGGCTATTCTGCCTGTCAAGGTCTGTACTTCTTTCACGGATGTAGGGCTCCTCATGTCTATGATGGCTTGGCATTTTTCGGGGTTAGCCTCTATTCCTCTGCTGGTGAGCATAAACCCTAAGAATTTTCCGGCTTGTACCCCAAAAGAACACTTTGCTGGGTTTAGTCTCATGTTGTACTTTCTTACTGATCCCATGATGTCCAACAGATCATCATCATGGCGACTTCCCTCGGAAGTTTTTACTACCATGTCGTCGATATATACCTCTAAATTCTTCCCTATTTGCTCAGCAAAAACCCTGTCCATCAACCTTTGGTATGTTGCTCCTGCATTCTTCAGTCCAAAAGGCATGACGTTGTAAAAATAGTTGCAGGTATTCGACATAAAGGCTGTATGGCAGGCGTCTGAGGGGTTCATCTTTATTTGATTGTATCCGGAGTAGGCGTCCATAAAACTCAGCATCTTACACCCCGAGGCGCCATCAATTAACCTGTCTATGTTAGGTAGGGGATATGGATCTTTGGGACACGCCTTGTTTAAGTCTGTGAAGTCCACGCACATTCTCCACTTCCCGTTGGCCTTTTTCACCATGACGACATTTGCCAACCATGAGGGGTATTTTATTTCTTCGATGAATCCTGCTTCCTTTAGTTTCTCTACTTCCTCTGCTATAGCGACTCGTCTTTCTTCTCCCACCTTCCTTTTTCTTTGGGAAACTGGTTTTGTGCTGGGTGATATTGAGAGTTTATGTGTTATCACCCCTTCGTCAATCCCTGGCATATCTGAAGGTTTCCATGCGAATAGGTCAGCGTTATCCTTCAAGATTTTGATGATTCGTCTCCTCTCCTCGCTGGGCAACGCTGTTCCCAAGCTAGTTGTCTGGTGAGGGTAATCGCCAATTTGAACCTGCTCCAGGTCTTCTATAGGGCTTACCCTTCGATCTTGGAATTCCTCCCTTGGATCCATATCTGCGCTCTCTATCATGTTTATGCCGCCTGGAGTTGCGGCTTGTCTTCTTTCGAATTTCCCGCTTGCGCTGGAAGTTCGGTGTCGTATCTTTAAGCTGGACTCGTAGCACTTCTTGGCGAGAATCTGATCGCCCCTTACTGTTCCTACTCCCCCATTCTCGAGGGGGTATTTTATTGCTAGGTATAAAGTGGACATGGCCGCCCCTAACGCGTTAAAGGCGGGTCTTCCTATAATAATATTATAGGAGGTAAAAGGAGTTTTAACTACCAGATATCGCACTTTGATAGTTTTGGCATTGCTGCCTTCTCCAAACGTGGTAAGAAGGGAGGCGTAACCCATTACGTCCACTTGTTCGCCAGAGAACCCAACCAGGGTTCCGGAGTATGGTTGCAATTGCTCTTCTGCTAATTGCATGGCCTTGAAAGCTTCCCAGTACATAATGTCTGCTGAACTCCCCGAATCTATCAGTACTCTTTTTACATCACAGTTCAAAATTTGGACTTGTATCACTAAGGGATCATCGTCATGGGGTGCTACCTCCAAACCATCCTTTGCCGTGAATGCCAAATCCGGTACGTCTAATGGCTGAGGTTGACTTACGAGGTATATCTCCGAGATGGCTCGGCGTACATACCTTTTCCTTGCTGAGCTTGATTCGCCCCCGCCTGAGAATCCTCCCGCTATTGTATTCACGGAGATTCTCCCCTTGGGAGGCTCTCTGTTTGGCCCAGGAGGGTCTCGTGGCTCCTGCCGGGGAACTTTTGGCACGACAACCCGCCCTTGGGCGGCGTCGTCAATGAATTTTCGAAGGTGTCCGCTTTTTATTAGTTCTTCGATTAAATCCCTTAAGCGGAAGCATTTTTCTGTGGAGTGACCTCTACACCTGTGATATGCGCACCAGGCGTTATCGTCCAGCCCCATGGGGATGTTACTGGTTCTCCTTGGGGGGAGGTTTGCCAAACCGGTGGCCAGAATCTCATTTAAGACGTAAACCTTTGAGGCGTTTAATGGCGTGAGGTCTTCATTGGCGGGATGATTCCTGAATTCTCTTCTGAGCGGTTGGCGGTAGGGCTTCCCATGATGCCTTTGCCATGGGTCTCCTTGGTGGCCCCCTGATTTTGGTCGTGGGTGCTCGGGCGCTCTAGCGGCACGGCCCACGTATTCCTTCTCCTTAACGTCTCTTTGCCTTTTCTCGGCGTTACTTTCTTCGCCCTTAATATAACACTCCGCCCTCTTGTTCACCTCTTGCATCGACGAGGCTGGCTTTTGGGCTAAGGACTCATTGAAATGTCCCGCTCTTAGCCCATTGTGGAAGGCTGCCACGAACATCTCCTGATTTGGATTTGAGACTTTGATGGTGGCTTCGCTAAATCTGGCGAGGAAGTTACGCAATGACTCGCCATGGTTTTGGCGGATGGAGAAAAGACTGGTTGATGTGACTTTAACGTGTTTCGATCCAGCGAACTGGTGAATAAATTTTTTATGAAAGTCAGCATAACTCTCAATTGAGTTTCTTGGAAGGTTCATGTACCAACGCAGGGCGACATCCTTGAAGGTGCCGGCTAGTAATTTACACTTTAGATGTTCCGGAGCATTGATTATGGCAGTTTGTGTCCCAATTGCCATCAGGTGCTCCCTTGGATCCGTCTTTCCGTCGAAGGTAGGAAGGTGAGGAACCTTGATTGTTTCCACCACTTGGGCATCCCACAAGTGCTGTGCTAAGGGTTGTACGTCCATGACGCCCTCTCCCTCCTCCTCCTCCAAAATCAATTTCGCTCTTTCTTTCTCATTAGTTCTTTCGGCTTCGATGGCCGCAATCTGAGTTTGTAAGCGCCGAATCTCTACGACGGCGGCTTGCAGAGTGTTAACGTTAGAGTTGTCATGGTTTTCGTGTTCTCCAGCCATGTGAAGATGTTTGATTTTTCGTCTAGTTGCTGTGATAGGCTGGGATCAAATGATTTTACCGCAGCCCCACGGTGGGCGCCAAAATGTTCTGGTAAAAAAACAAGGGGGGTTTGTATTATTGATCAAATGGTGTGAATACACTCAGTTCAATCCCAACAACACTGGGAGTTTAATAAGTCAGAATTCGTCCTTTTACAAATGAGAGTATGGAGCTATTTATAGAGCTTCCAGTCTTCTTCTCCAAGCAAGGGTTCCTAAAAATCCGGTCCTTAGCATCTTCTTCGGTGGTGTGGCGTGAAAATAGGGATGAGAATCTTGGTCTCCAAGCCATGGCAGTTGCGAGAAGTTTAATTCTTCCTTCTTAAGTTAGCGGTTGATGCAAGGAAGGAGAAGATATTTTCAGTAACGCAGAATCCAATCCTTTTTTGGCGTTGTCTTAGAATTGATGGTCGCGCCCTAGCTTCTAATCGCCTGTTTTGTGTTTTACCTGCTTTGGGCTTATCATCCTTTTTACTCTAATTGGGCTTATTGGATATTTTCTTAAGCCCATTGCCCAGTCCAATTCCTATTAGAAATCGAATCAAATTCTATCGAATCGAGATCTCATTAACTACTTGAATTCAATGTTTTGGTTTGATGTTTTTTATTTTGGGTCTTGCTAACGAGTGCCCCCGAGGCACTCTTTAAGCATTCCATTTAAAGAAACTTTTTATTCAAAAAGTTAAATACTACAATTTCCAATGCATTGACTTTACACATTCCGATAAAAATTCTATAAAAAAACTTACTATTTAAGGGCTTAAAGAGTGCCCGGGAGCACTATTTAGCATTTGCCTTTTATTTTTTATGTGATGCAATTAGTTACCATCATTTTTTTTGTCGCGCAGATTATGGAGGAGAGTCCTTGTGATTGTTTGTTTTGATAAGCAGAGTGGCTCTCTCTTAGGGATGGCAGAAAAACCCAAACCCGTGAGACCCACCCGAACCCAAACCCAAGTCAACGGGCGAAACCCGAATTGACTGGGTTTGGGTTTGGGTTTGGGTTTGGGTGACACCCGAAAATATGGGTGTGGGTTTGGTATCACTCAAACCCACACCCGAAACTCATACACCCACCCGAAACATGTTAAAATTACCTAAATACCCCCACATATATATAAGTGTAAAAGTAAAATTAGGTTTTTCACAAACCACAAACCAAAATTGTGTTTGAATTTTGCTTGAAAGTTGGAAGAACTTAATTTTGGTTTAGTTGTAATTTAATTTCTTGAAAGACTATTTTGTAATTTTAAATTCCCTTGTAATTTTAAACCTATGTTTTTGCTAAGTGATTGACAATATGTTTAAATTCCATTGTTTTTGCTTAAATTTGCAAAGTAGTACAAAATGTGTTGTGGGTTTGGGTTTGGGTGTAAAAAACCCGAACCCAATGGGTGTGGGCGTGGGTGTGGTTTTGCCACCCGAACAGATTTGGGTTTGGGTTTGGGTTTGTGTGTTGATTTCGGGTGTGGGTTTGGTATCACTCAAACCCGCACCCGTGGGCGCCCATTGCCATCCCTACTCTCTCTCTTATGTGCAATGGAAAGAAAAAAGGGTGTTGAAGGAGTGTTTCAACTGTTGAAACCATTGGAGGGAGTGTTGAAAAAATGATGTGGAGGAGTTGGGTGATGAAATGTTTCAACTGTGTTGAATCTGACGCAGGGGCCACACGGCGGGTTTTGTTTGGTTGCAGCAGGGCGCGTGTGATACACGCGCGGGTGAGGAGAGTGGGCGAGAGTGGGCGAGAGTGAAACGCGGAGAGAGAAAGAAATAAGGACACGTGTCTTCGTCTGATTGGCTCTCCGGATTCTTATCACATTAATACTTTGAACTCAATTATCTCATTGCAAATTATTTTTTTATTTTTTTACCAAAATTCGTGATTTTTTTTTTCTACAAATAGAGACTTGGTTCATTTAATTTGGACACAGAAAAAAAAAACCAAATTTTTCACTATCTTAATCTATTATTATCTTTCTAATTAGTCTTTCTTTTGAAGTTTTAATCTTTTTTTAGTGAAATGGATCCCAACAATTCTTCTATACGTTATTTGTGTGTTGTTTCGTATTTTAAGTTAATTTGCATTGTATTAATTACGTAACTTGTGTATTGTATTGCATTTTAAGTTAATTTGTATCGTACTAATTACGTTATTTGTGTGATGTATTGCATTTTAAATTAAGAAAATAAAAAAAAATATTTAAATAAATTTTGTTAAGTGTATTATTTTAATTTAATTTTAATCGATAATTATAATTTTATTTAATCATAAAAACAAAAATTAAAATTTAAATAAGAATATGAAATAGAAAGTGGTGGGGTAGAGAAAGTGGTGGGGTAAGGTGTTGAATAGAAAAACCATTGAAGAGGGTAAAAGTTGAATGTGTGTTGAATGATTAGGTGGAAGAAAGAGAAAATGATGTGGAGTGAAAAAGTGGGTGTTGAAGATGTTTTGGTGTTGAAACCATTGTATATAGGAATATTTTTTTTCCTACCCCTACATTTATCACTTTACCCCAACATATTTTAAAATATTCCTATTCTACCCTTATATTAATATAATATATTTTATTATTTTTTTAGTTTATTGTTTCTGAAAATGTGTTCCGGTATAAGAAAAATCTTAGAAATTTTGTTGTTACCGAAACACTTTAAAGTGTTTTCCGGTATGGATCCCTTTACCCCAACAATATTAACAGCTGCTTCTTTCTTTTCTCTTCATTGACGATCTCCACAAAGCTACAGTACCCTTATAATTATTTCAACATCTCTTTCTCGTTCTTTCATTCATACTTTACTTTCTCTTTCTCCTTTTTTGGATCTTCATTTTCGAATTTACTGGTAATTTTCTTATACCCTTTTGCTTCAATTACATTATTCACTTCATTTTCATCAATTTTATCAACTTTTTTCATGAATGCCCCTTTTTGCATTATAGGATTTTGTTAATTTTTAATCATTGTCACTATGATTTTATTGAAATTAAACTTAATTGAGTTAATGGGGTTGTTTAAAGTTTCATTTTTTGATGTTTGGATAGATGTAAAGTCTTGATTTTTACACTCCTTGTTATATAATTAGACAATAGTAGTGATATTTTTCTGTGATTTTAGATTTTAGTGATTTGTGGGATTGAGTTTGAAGGACTATGGTGAGGAAATATGGCTTCCTCTTCTGCAACTCTTGCTGGTTCAGTCGTTGCTTCTAATCTTCTCAGGAGTTCGACCGGCGGTTTCATTGGTCTTTCTTTGAGAAGTTTGGGAAGTGCAGGGTAACAACAAAAAAAAAAAAAAAGAAAGATCCATACCGGAACACACTTAAAAAAAAACAATTTACATACCTGAACACTTTTTTACATAGTGTTCCGGTAACCAAAAAAAATTACATACCTGAACACTTTTTTCAAAGTGTTCCGGTAATCAAAATTTTTTTTTACATATCTGAACACTTTTTTTCAAAGTGTTCCGGTAACAAAAAAAAATTTAGAAAAATTTTATATACCTGAACACTTTTCAAAGTGTTCCGGTAACCAAAAAAAATTTGACATACCAGAACACTTTTTCCAAAGTGTTCCGGTAACCAATTTTTTTTTTGCACCATATATGAGGGCAAATTCGTCCATTCAAAATTAATGTTGGGGTGGATGGATGATTGTTGGGGTAGGAAAAAAAAATTTCTGTATATTGTCATTGTACAAGAAATCACACACACACACACACAAACTCATAGTACACCTGATTCTGTTGATTTGTCGTTGAAAAGAGTGAATAACTTTTCAACGCGGTGGGACCCTTTTCCTTTGGGATAATCCTGCATATACGCATTGCTTAATTACTGACAATATCAAATAGTATAAAAAAACCCAAACCCGAGAGACCCACCCGAACCCAAACTCAAGTCAACGGGCGAAACCCGATTTGACTGAGTTTGAGTTTGGGTTCGGGTGACACCCGATAATATGGGTGTGGGTTTGGTATCAGTCAAACCCACACCCGAAACCCATACACCCATCCGAAATATTTTATAATTACCTAATTATCCCCATAGTCTCCCTCAATTTCCTTGGAAGACCTTAAATTTTAGTTGTAATTTAATTTCTTGAAAGTATATATTGTAATTTCTTGAAAGTCTATGTTTGAATTTCTTTGGAAGACCTTAATTTTAATTGTAATTTAATTCAGAGTCTATGTTGGAATTTAATTTCTTAAATTTGCAAATTCTTTTTAAATGTGTTGTGGGTTTGGGTTTGTGTGGAAAAACCCCGAACCCAATGGGTGTGGGCGTGAGTGTTGTTTTGTCACCCGAACAGTCTTTGGGTTTGAGTTTGGGTTTGAGTGATAATTTCGGGTGTGAGTTTGGTAAGTGTCAAACCCGCACCCATGGACGCCCGTTGTCATCCCTATCAACAATGTTGATGATTCCTTCAAGCACAACATCTATATATTGTTTAGATCAATCTCGATAACATAAATTAACTAATGTATCAATAGAATTAGGTGCATGCATTTGTAAAATAGAGGCGAATCATTGCCAAAGTAATCTAACAAACCTGCAATCAATAAAAAGGTCTTGAATCGTATGTCTACGTATATGTGCTCCAACCACATAAAACACACCTTGAAGTAATACCGCAACCTCTAGTCATGAAAACATTATCCGTGGGTAGAACAATCCAAAAAATCTTCCAAAGAATAAGAGATTTGGAAATAGGAATGTGTTCATCCCAAATTTTTTTAGCCCAAAGAAACTGAAGGCTAGGAGGGGCAAAATATAAATAATTTAATTTAGGATCACACTGTCCCAAACATTTATTAAATATACTAAGAAAAATAAAATGTAAAATTAATATTAGTAAAATAATTATTTATACTATTAAAATATTGAATGCACAAGTTCAAAAACAAAACTTCTTTATTAATGTGTTAAACTAGTAGCTCCATCCCCGAAACACTATTTAATATTTTTCATTTAATTTAAGTCTCAAGTTAAACGGGGCACATGAATCCTTGTTAAACATATTAAAAAAGAAAATTAAAGACCAAATTAATATTAAAAATATAAGTTTTTATAATTTTAAGAAGATGAATAAAAAATTTAAAGATAAAATTTTGTTATTAATAAGGTTAAGGGTCATGCTAACATGTATCCTTAGAGCAATGTTACTTAAAATAGTAATTAAGTTTTGAATAAAATAATCTTTGATTTCTAAAGTGATAAAATGACCAATTTTTGATACATATCTTTGAACACTAACAAGTGCATTAAGAGCAGATGTTAGCTTTTCCCTTAGGGTAATTAGTACTTGGAGAACACGGTTTGGTTTAGCATTTTGCTTAATTTCACAGCACTAAACACGATCGCGCGCGAACGAGAGAGAGAGAGAGAGGAAAATCGCTTATATCATCATTCATCACTCTTTGCAATGCAATGCATTCCTCGCTCGCTCGCACCACAACACAACCAATTCCACCTTTCTACTTTTCCGAAAACATCGTTTGGTACTTCTTTACCGTTTCTTTCTCTCATTTTTCTATCTTCATTGCTGCTGCTTTTTCAACCAACATTGTTGCATCATACTGTTGATTACTTGTTCAATCGATCCTCATATTGTTGCATACATACTATTTCACTGTTTATTACTTTCTGCTTTTTGTTCAATCTCACTTCATTTCATTCAACTAATAGATCTGGTTTTTGCTTTAATATTTTAAATATTCGATTCATAATTGATTTTTCGGATACATTTAAACCTTATTTGTTCTGTACAGTGTTATTTTTTTCCTCTTTCAGTCATGCACAAATTTGGCTTTGTTTCTTTCCTTCACTATCACTGATTCAGTTCAGTACAAGTTTTCTTTTCATTTTTTGTTTAGATTCATTTAATGTTTAGGTTATTTGTCCTACTGTACTGTGTGAAAGTAATTTTCAGTTTTGCATATATAGTATGTGCTAATTTAATTGTTGCTGTTTTTTTTTTATTATTTTTGTTTATTTTGTTGTGCAGGTAGGTTATGGAGGAGAGTCCTTGTGATTCTGATTGTGATTTCGTTGCTGCTGCTGCTCAAGATTTGGTGCGTTTCTCTCTCATTGATTTTTTAGTCATACTCTCATTGTACAAGAAATCACACACATACATACATATTCATGCACCTGATTCTGTTGATTTGTTGTTGAAAAAATTGAATAACTTTTCAATGCGGTGGGAGGGACCCATTTCCTTTGGGATCTTAATGAATGCTGCATATACTCATTGTAGCTTCACTAAATTGGTCATTGATAAATAAAAGAGAAACAAATAAAGCATATAATAATAGTAACTAGTGTTTGATTTTGTATGTGAAAAAATTTATATTGATAGTATAGTAGTATGTTGTTTATATTTATAAATGAGGAAGGATTGTTTGACATTCTTTCGAATGTTGTAAATTCAATATGTAAGGAGAGGAGACGTACATAGGTAGGTGACCAGACATGTAGTGATACGATACGATGATACTTTTTCATTTTTGGTTGAATCTCATAAGGTCACTGCTCGGCTGTCTTGGGACGGAAGCGATTCCGCTTCTGAAGCCCGAGAGTTTATTTAATGGTGTGCGTCATGCGAGATCCCTAAGCGTAATATTTTCCAAATGCCTGCTGCTAGTATAGCTTTTTGCTGTGCTGAGTCAATGGGTGGTCCTTCAGCAGACTCATGCTATAATCTATGCTGACTGTGTTGATCCTTATGTATGGTTCTCTGGTACTGGTCTGCAATAGCATCTGTTTATAATACCTGTCACCTATGTAGTGTTACTTATCTTCCATAGCCTTGGTGCTTATCCCTGATAGTTTAGTATAGGTTCTTTAGTAGTGTTGTATTTGCTCACTGCTAAAAGGGAGGCTTTAGCTTGTTATTGAATTGAATGATCTCTTTGTATCAGACTTGCTCTTGAGTACTGAATTTTGCACACTTTGTGCCCAATTAACTAATTTGTGTTCCTTTTACTCTGAAGCAGGAAGAGGATGACACCCATGTCGACGAGGGCAAAAGCTTAGGTAATATCCCTTTAAATGACATATGTAACATTTGATAAATTTATATTGATAGTAGTATGCTTACATTGTCTAATTTGCTAACTTCATTAATGCTAATAATTGTATTAACATACAGCACATGTTAGTTTTTTGTGAATTTTGTTATAGTACCACTGTTTCCACATTTTGCAATAAACTGTCAACAAATATTGCAGGGGCTCCTGAGGAGTTTAATGTAGGTCGATTTTATGAAATTGACCATTCCAACCTTCCACCTGATTGTCCTGTTCAAGTAAAATGTGTGAACATTGTAATGGTAATATGAAAACCTCTCTGTCTTTTGCAAAGCTCCTTTTCAACCATTTCACATAGCTCTCATCTTTGTTGGGTTTCATATACTGGATGTTGAATTCTTTTAGGTCAGTGGCACTGGGGAGGGACAAGTATATCTGAGGTATCCAAGCTGCGGCTCTCTTTGCACGCACTTCAACGACCAAAGCTTTTGGGAGAAAATCCCTGAACTTGATGAGAAGTATGTGATCGGAGTCGAATTCGCCATCAAAACACTTTGCAGGAGCATCACATACGAGGAATTTTCTCAAAGAAGAAACTCATGGAGCTTCTGGGCCTCTCCGACAAAAGAAAACTTTCAAAACCATGACAGTCCAGTTCCAGTTATCAATGATGCTTTTACTAGTTTGGTTTCCAAGCAGGGTTCGTGTTGGTCTGAACTCAAGTTCACGGCGGGTATGATGCAGTGGGGCCAACGCCGGCAAGTTCGGTTCTTGGGCCGTTGTGAGGAGCAAAAGGTTGAATCTTTAAGTAAACTTAATAAGGAAAAAGGAGTCATTTTTCAACCCAGGGAAGGGACTAATAAGAAGAAAAGAAAGAATGTTGAAGAAGAAATGGATGCCGTAAAGGTGGCTCCTTTTGGGGTACCGAGGATGACTCGTGAATGCAAGAAAAACCAAGGTGCGAGTAGTAGCAGTGGGGCTAAAAAGTCTATGAAAGCAGTAAACGACACCAAGGAGCAGCAACTCGTTGTTTATGGCAAAAAGAAGCGAAAAATATCTATTGACAGATGGTCTGCTGAGAGGTAAATGGTTATTAGTATTCAGATATATAACATTTTTCAGTATACAGTTCAGTTTTTTACTTGGTTTAATAGACGTTTGTTACTAATTTGCTGTTATATATGTTATATGTTAATGTTACCTTGTACATTTGAAGGTATAAGCTGGCCGAGGAAAGCATATTGATTATTATAAAGGAAAAAGAAGCTGTGTATGGAAATCCAATAATGAGGCCAGACTTGAGATTAGAAGCACGAAAGTATATTGGTGACACAGGTTTACTTGATCATTTGCTGAAGCACATGGCTGGAAAAGTGGCACCTGGAGGAGTTGAAAGATTTAGAAGGCGACACAATGCGGAAGGCTTAATGGAGTACTGGTTAGAGAGTGCTGATCTTGTTGATATCAGAAAGGAAATAGGTGTCCAAGACCCTTACTGGACTCCTCCCCCTGGATGGAAGCCTGGCGACAGCATTTCACCAGATCATGTTACTAGTAATGAAATCAGAAAGATAAAGGAGGAAATAAATAAGCTGAAACGGTATTGCCAATTTATCCAATTTTTGTTATTGAATGACTAATATTATTAGCTATTCTATTGATTTTGAGTTATTGGTTACTTTTCTTGATCTACAAACAGAGATATGCAGGAGCTTGCATCAAAGAAAGAAAAGGAAGCATTGGTCACTGTGGCTACTCCTAGTTCTTGTTTGTCAAGTTTGAATTGTAAGGACTATGGTTCTCAGGTTTCTAATCAGGTGAGGGGAAGCATAGTAGCTCCAGCTTATTGCTAACATGAATAGTAAAGTTGGGATTGGGAGGTCACATGACATATAGAAACCACCCTTTTAATACTTGTATCTTTTTTATTGTAGGAGATTTATGTGGAGCTGGTTCATAAAAAGGCTAAAATTGAAGAACAACTAAGAGAAATTTCTCTGGCTTTGAATGGCATGGAGGTAACATAAACTCTGTATTTTATTGAGTGCTAGCTGATTGAATGTTTTCATTGCAAAATAATGATGCTATTGTGACCAAATAAAATAATATTGATGCTAATGATTGCTTTGTATTTTCCCCTAGAAAATTTATGTATGAGTCTAAAGTGTTCTATAGAGTATTAACAGAAGTGTAAAAAACATAAAGTCTGGACATACATCAGTATGAAATTCAGTAATATTTTATAATATTTCTCTTTCAACCTTTATGGAATGGAATTTGATTGCCACTGATGAAAGGCACTTAATGCAGGATCAACTGGGAAGGCTGAAAGAACCAATAATGTCAGAATCATTAACACCACAAACGTTAACATCAATGACGGAAAACATTGTGGAGAAGACAAGGGAGAAGAAAAATTGGAATAATAACAAAGAAACAAAATCAGCAGACACACAAATGCTAGGAAGCACAGCAGTAGAGGACAGGGCAGCAAAGATAGAAAGACTGAAAAGTAGTTTCCGAATTTGCAAACCAAGAGGGACCTTTATGTGGCCAAATATGAGTATGTCTCCACAAGTTGTGGCCAACCTTGATGAACACACTATGGTCCTAACCCCAGGCTCAGCTTCCTCTTCTACCACCGCACCTCCGAAGCTTATATCCAAATCTCAGACTCCTAACTTGCTATTGTCCCTACCTTGCCCTTCTTCTCCTGTTAAGCCACTGGCAGAGAGGCGCGCTGTGAGCATAACTACTTTGGCACATGTCACTGGACCATTTTCCCCTCCATTAGAGACTACTACCATCACCAAAAGCAGTTCTTCTATTAACCTTAATGAGACTCCTCTGGATCAGGAGTAATTATGGCAAAGTCCTGCAAGTGCTACATGCATATATAGTTATATAGTATATTTGAAAGAAACCATACAATTTTGAGACTCTTGGTAATAGTAGATTAAGCCAATTCAGTATAGGCAGTAATATAGTGTGGTATATTTTGTTTGCTTGTTTTTCATTTGATAGTTATAGTTAGATATTACAATTATGTGCAATTGAAATTGCAACTGAAAATTATAAATGAAACCAGTATTACTAGTTGAATATCTGCATATGAACTTTAAGCAACATAATTTGTATACTTATTCTACCCTTGTTGATTATTTTTATAGAAACAATTTTTTATTAAATCATGGTGATAGACTCCACTTAGCCCACTAATCCATGATTCAGTTAAAGCCAATCATTAATTTCCACAATAATTCATTTCATAACCTATTGACTCTAAGCAAAAGCACCTAACACAAGTTAGTTTTGTTTTAGCTTTATTATGCTACATATCTTTGTGGGCACTTCTTAACTGTTTCATATTATATTTTTCATTCTTCAACTCCAAATTTCTTACCAAACTTTTATACATTAAATAGCACAAAACTTTGGTAACAATATACCATTATCTCTTTTTTCATATCCTTATGTTGATCTTCCTATTATAGACATTTCTGAACCATTACAATCATCTTCTTTAACAACTCTCTCTAAAGCTTGCAAAGATTGGGATTTTTTCACATAATTAATCATGAGATATCAAAAGATCTTTGTAGCCAACTTCATTCATTATCTAACTTAATCTCTAATCTTCCTTCTGATTTTTTGTATTCAACGGGGGCCTAGGGCCAATTAAAAATTTAACTTTTTCAAGTATTAATTTTGTCTTTAATTTTTTTTATGTTTAATAAATATCTCAAAAGCTTCGGAAAGTGTTCGTAATCTTCTAAAGAACAACGTAATGAGAATATTTTTTCTTAGCATATGAATATCCATTTTAGTTATGAATATGTAAGGACTAATCTGACAAACAGAAATAAAATTCAATGACTAAATTAATTATCTAATAACAAATTGCACAACTAAAATAATTATTATAAAATATAGTTTTTTTTTTTGGAAAAAGATATAATTTTTTTAACTATATTTATAACTTCAATATATTAAAAGCGGTGGCTTCTAACACGAGGGAGCTATCAAATCCCTCACCGGTGAGACACTTAAAAAATACCATTAGATCAAATGGATAATTAAGATCTTTAAAAAAAAAAGGAAAATACCTATAGATATCTACATTCAATTTTACCCTCAATATTATTCTTAATTTCGATAACATGTTTCGTATGTTTCTTTTTCATCCATCTGCAGATCCACAACAAAAACAAGTCTTCATCAAATCACAAAAGCATCTACAATCATAGTCATCTTCCTTAACAAAACCCTAATTTCAATACTCTGGCCCTCTTCTTCATCTTCCACCAATTCCAAAATTGACTCGTCTTTCTTATTTTACGGTTCGAATTATCTCCATAGATCATTACATTACGCGGCACCGCCAATTCCAAATTATGAAATTATTATATTCTCTTTTCTGTGTTAATTCAAAAATAAACAAAAGTGCTTTGTTTATTTCTTACTTGCACTATTTAGCAGGTTTCTGAGAAAGACACGGAGAAAGACAGACAGAACGAAACAAAAACCTAAAAAATAGGTTTTTGAATCTTTTGACTTCATCTATGGCTGGGTATGTAACCTTCGTTTACTTACAATATCTTTGATTTGATTATCATGCTCAGTTTTCAGTTGATTTTCCATTTCAAACATCATAGTACAAGATGAAACTGTTTTGTTACAATATTGAGGTTACCTAGTATCTTGTGAAAATTGATAGCTTTTTTGTGATCATGTTAGATTTCTAAGTTGGATTAGTTTGTCTTTGCGATGTTTCATGTTATATGTTTGAATGTTTGTGTTTTTGTGCAAGTTGTTAGTTTAGGTGTTTTCTGTTTTTATTTTATTTTTTATATTTTGAGCGAAACCCATTTTAGCCCTCACATTTTTCTGACGAGCAATTCAATTCCTGATATTTTCATCTTCCACCAATTCCAAAATTGACTCGTCTTTCTTATTTTACGGTTCGAATTGTCTCCATAGATCATTACATTACACGGCACCGCCAATTCCAAACATCGATATCTCTTACAGTAGCTTCCATGGTATCACACTAAACCCTAACTATTTTCAATTTCAATCATCAATTAAACTGTTTGAATAACAAAACGACTTCGATTTATGCTTAGTTCTGCGTTTTTCAAAACTGGTATTTATTCGTAAGGTGGAAAAGTGAATGAAATTCCTGAATAATAGTGTATGGTTCTACTCCTGCTGGCCAGAAAACTTGCTTGCACATACATGGAGTAAGTTTTCATATCAATTTTGGTTGTTGACTTGTTGTATTTCTTCTAGCCATGAACCACTAAAGAGTTGTTTAATGATATTTTCATATTTTCTTTGGTTTGAGATGGATGATAGTGATGAAGAGGAGTTATTTACAGAGTAGTGTTACCTCATCAACACAGACATTGTATACCTGAATGGAGGAATCATCCATGCCAATAGCAATTAAATTGTTGTCCTAAGGATGGAAAGCAAGAAAGGTAGCAGCAGGTGGTGGAGGCATGAAAGTTGTCATCGTCTGCACATATACAAGGTTACAACATTTTGAATTTTGATTATCAGGAAATTAGGAATAATTGCAAAACATAGTCTTCAATACTGATTAGGCTCATAAAGTGTTGTAGATATTTCTGATAGATTCTTATAGGGTGAAACGTGTGTGTATCGATCCAGTTATAATTGATAAGTTCTGTGCACTTGGTTCATGTTCCATGACGAGTGCCGAACTCACCAAAATTAATATAACCGAGTTAAAACACAACTTGTAGTATTAGTGACAACCCGAATCGTTTCCCGATTGACCAACTATGAAATCCAACCAAATTTAGTAATAAAGTGTTGGGTTATTACAAACTTACTACAAACCAACACTGTACTCTTAAAGAATAATTTCCAATTACTCAATAAATTCTTAATTTTATCTTGTAGTTGAAATCTCAATTTTAACTCTATTATTATTTAGAGTTGGGTTGTTACAGTTTCATAAATCAAACCTCAATAATGTCTACACCCAAGGATTGATTAAGAAAATTAGCCTTCCATTGAGCTTATAGAACTCATGGAATACAAGATTACAAAAGAAAAATAAGTAAAGGAAAACCTGAAGATGAAATAAAACAAGTTAGAAAGCTCTCACTCAATTCTACATATTTTGTTGCTCAGCCCTGCTTCCCTATTTATACCACACATAGACCGCCTCTTGTTTGATTTCCAGCAGAATCCATTCCTTAAACATTAAGTTTCAAGTGCAAGTTGTGAGAAAGTAACATCAATTTGCTTCAGCTTTTGTCTCTTGTTCGTTTCTGCTTCATGTGCTGTTTTCTTTGACTTTCAATTGTTGTGTCCTATTTTACTTCTTACAGCAACATGCCACTTCAAGTGGGCTTTTCAAAAAGGTAGAGTTTGCCTCATTTGGATAAAAATTGAGTAAGTAATGACCATTTGATTTGTTTAACGTGACATACTATAATGTTGTTAGATTTATATTCCAATTGACGATTGTGTTGGAAATTGGTTTTTGATGGTTGCCGCTGTTGACGACCAAGTATTGTATCATCTTGACCCGGGCTTTGAAACAAGAACTACTATACCTAGACAGGGGGTCATTAAGAAAGTGGTAAAGTACTTGTGAAAGTTTGTATTTGAACTTTTTGTTAATCTATTAATTACCTTATTTGATTTTACCACTTGAATTTTGTAGTGGCAAGTTATCACCGAAATGGTACAAACTATGGCGCAAGCAAATTACTATCCACCAGAGTTTCTACGTGAAGTGGACAAAGACAATTGGGATATGGCTGACCCTGTAGGACTTGTTTCTGAAGGATTTTGGTAACAAAATATTTAATTTATTTTAATCGATGTATATTCGATTTCCACACACACATATATATATATTCACCTTCCAAACACATGTGAATGTGATATTTGTACATTTTGAATAAACAGTCAGCACTCTGCGGTGTGGGTCTTACAGTGGCTAGCAATGGGTTCGTCCTTTACACCAAACATTCATGTCATGGTGGGTATCTTTAACTTAAAATGGTAAATTATTTATGTAATATTAAGTCTTTCTATCAACACTAATATTATCAATTAATTGTAACAGCTGAAAGAAGATGTTGTTAGAATGAAGGCGGCAATGGATTTGTTGTTGGGTGATCATAATGAACACAAAGACATCCTGGTGGAAAAGGCTATAGAAAGGCTTGGCATAATAATATCAATAATGCCTAGAAATCCAAAAGTTTCAATTAGTTTTTGCTAGGACATTGTAGGCATGTCTACAATGGGTTAATCTGTTTTCCATTTTTCCTATGTTTTTTTGTTTTTCCATTACTTTGGTTAGTTTTGCTTATTGTTGTTTTACACTGCACTCTTTTCTTTTTTCAACATGGTTTAAACTTTGAGTTTATTTAGTGAAGTTTTTAACAATGTCATTGTTTCATGCAAAGGTGTTGTTTGATGTTTAGCAATCTTGGATGTATCATTTTACTTTTGTTTATTAGCACTTATGGTGCATAAAATCGTTGACCATACTTGCTTTATGATTAAAGAGTTGAGTTACATACAAGTTTTTAATATCAACAATTCTCTGTATATCCGCGATTTTATGAAATCAGCAGTGAATCCAAGCTTGCACTTAGATGCCTCTTACAGTTGTGAACATGAATCTGTATATTGTTATACTCCCTTGTTTTGGCATTATTTTTTCACAGCATTCGCTCTTGTACTCATCTCTTCCCCCATAGTTTTTGCTTCTTATACCTTGGTGTAAAATATGTGGAGAACACATTATTCATTTATCTATTTTTGCTGGAAATGTAAACAAGAAAATGACAAGTATTATATATATGTATATGAACAAACTAAGTAGTACACTACGTTTTCTATTAACTTCGAACTCAGGCGGCAGCTTCGCTCCACCTTTGCTTATTCCTTTAGTATATAGAGTACAGTAAAAACAATAGTAGCTTGCTTCTTTATCAACAAATATTTTATTTTAGAATCTATACTTCACTAATTGCATTTGGCAATACTAAATTTGTGCTATTCTGGTTCTTGTTAAATCTGCTCTTTATTTTTTCTTTTAAGGATAGCTTCACAGACACTTCTCCCCTTTGGGGGCGGTTTGCATATAGTATCCACAGAACAAGGCAGAGCAGAATGCCGACTGAAATGAGTCCCAGTCCTACATTAATAATCTTGAGGTAATGCTTTAATGGAGGACAGTGACTTGAAGTTATTCCAGTGAATGCATCCCTGACAAAATTGCAATTCTGAAGGCTAAGTAAGAGTGGAGCATAATGTTCCAATGCATAGCTTTCCTTAGCTGCGGCTGCGAATTGCGCGTAAATTTCTGGGGTCACCCTACCAACTGTAGTGCAAATACCCGATTCAGATACCTCACATACATAATTCTTCCAGACCTGAAAATTTTAAACAAACAGATTTAATGTGATCCTCTGTATATCATTTGCAGACAGAGAGACTGAAACATGATACAAAAATTTAGAACAATCCAAGAGCAAAACTTAGAGGTTATTCTTCAATCCAATTTCCCTATGTCGATGTTTCTTTATTCAGCTAACTGATTGGCAAATCATCAAAATAGTTAGAAAGTTTCTATTATGTTTTTAGCTATACCTTAAGAATTTGACAGAAATGTCTCATAATTAAATCCAATAGAAGAAACCAAAACTAACAACTTGTTGAATTTCTATAAAATTCTCTAAATTTTTTCAAAAACCAACTTGGTCATTGTTTATAAATCATCTTTCAACCCTGCATGTACACTTATTGATGAGTAAACCATAGAGTTATTAGGATTATTGTGCACATCATCAACAACCATCTTGCAATCCATTTCAAACAACACCTTAGTGTAGCCAAGTGTTGATATCAATTGAAGACTTTTGCTGCAAACACCATGCTTCTGCTTCCGCTGCCGAAAACTTGGCGTTGATGCTTGCTGTCATAGCTGCTACAAACTGTCCTTTATCGACCCTTATGCACGCTCCCAGTCCAGCCTTGTTTTCTGTCGAGGAGAGTGCTGCATCTAAGTTGCACTTGACGAAAGTGGTAAAGACATGATATTTAAACAAAGCCATAATATATATTATGTATTAATTGAAGTATTTAAAGATACTCAAGAACACTACTAGCATGCTCAAAACTAGCCTGCATAACTTACCAGAAACCACCATATAACAGCAACAAAGGGATCAACAAGAAAATCCAATTCAAAGCAACATTCTTCACTAAAACATACATCAATAAATAATGTCACTAAAATACATTTACCTATGATAAAATGCAAGTGTCTCATTTAAACTTGTTTCTCTTCCTCATCTGAATCAAAGCTTTGTTGAAGTAGCCTTTGCACATCTCCATAGTTCTGTTAGCATCTTCTAAAAATCACTTGAATCTATTCTTGAACCAGGAAGAGCTGAAAGTATTAGTATGGCATCTCTAACATTTTATCTCCACTATAAGAAATCCAGTTTTTGTATCAAACAAGCTGGTTCAGATTTGAAATACAAACCAAACAAATATTATAAAAAGGAAATGAAGCCAAAAACTACCTCTGAAACAGTGTTAGAAGTACTGAATTATGCTCCCAAATCTCCTACTAAATTAACTTCATCATCATTACATTTAATGATTTATAACAAAACAAAAAATAGTCACTTGGATAGTTGGATTTAGGATGATTTTTTTTTTTTGGAAAAGCAAAAATAGATTAATAAGTGAACTAAGAACAAAAAGCGCTGATACAACCATAATGCAACCACCTACTCTAACAAAATATAAATCATGAAGCTGGACCTCTATAACACAAAACAGAACCAGCATAGCAGAAGCACAACAATACACAGACAGCTTCACTAATGAATTCAACAATCGACACCCAGCTAGCTCCTATTGAAACAAAGCCGCACTAATCCAACACCAACTAGGACATTTGCTTCTGCCAGCAGAGATGCAATTTCAGTCTCAGTTTGATAGTAATCACTAATCAGCGCCCATCATCATGGTATCCTAGATAGCAAAATCCATAAGAAGGCGTATACCAAATAGAAGATGAAAAAGATTCAATACCTTGCATTTTTCTACTTTGGTGGGTGGTAAGAATCTCGGGGAATACCTTGCATTTTTCTACTCTGGTGGGTGGTAAGAATCTCGGGGAAGTGAAGAAAGGTGTCTTTGAATCATAGAATTGAAATTTTGGAGGCTGCAAGTAATGACACAAATAATTAGTAAATTTGCTACACTTATCTTTATGAGCAAGAACTTGCTCCAAAGTAAAATCATGTATTCACTTTTTCTCGGTTGAATCCGGCTGAATACCATTATAGTCAGTGAGCATGACCTTAAGAAATACTGTATGAACCTATATAAAAATAAAGGATTACCTTGATCATTCCAGAAAAATGAAGGATCATACAAACCACTCACATACTCAATCTGGTTCTGTCTTTCAACTTTCTTCATCCCTTTCTGACTTCCATTCCCAATATTACTTATAGCTCTTTGCATCTGCTCTTGAAGCTAATTCTAAACTTTGAAAAGTACAATTGCTACTTGCATCTTGACTACTCAGAAGAACTTGAGAGTCTAGATAAACCATAAAACATAGTATAAACTTCATATAGCTACACCCATATTAAGCCTAACCAACCAACACATCATCATCTCATAGCTACACCGCCCATATTCTATGCCTCATCATCAACAAATTTCATATCTATGCCCGTACTAACAAACCCATAAGAAGGCGTATACCATCACTGAAAATATTCACACAATCCATTATTATAAACTGACAAGGAATTTAAATCATCATATTCATACATGAAGTAAGAAAAATCCAAAATGTAAAAGGCATGACAACAGAAAAATAAATGGGGGAAATGGCTATAAGAAAAGGGAAAATACCTACCTCCTTCAAGCCTTCGACAATGATAACAATCCTTTAATTTTTGGGTTCAATTTGGGATTTAGGGTTTAACAAGTTTTGGGAATTGCCGAATTGGTGGAAGATGAAGAAGAGGGCCAGAGTGTGAAATTAGGGTTTTGTTAAGGGAGATGGCTATGATTGCAGATGCTTTATCTGATTTGATGAAGACATGTTATACGAAATTATGAATAATATTGAGGGTAAAATTGAATGTAGATATCTATAGGTGTTCTCCTTCTTTTTTTAAAAGATCTTAATCATCCATTTGATCTAATGGTATTTTTTAAGTGTCTCACCGGTGAGGGATTTGATAGCTCCCTCATGTTAGAAGCCACCATTAAAAGCTGTTAATGAATTTTTCTTAAAATAAATTATTCTAGAGAATTTGAGTTTAATTTTTTTTATTTACAATGAACGGATAATCGAACCCAAAACCTATAGCGTACTACCCAAATCCCTCACCATTAGACCAAAACCTAGTGGCTTAATTTGAGTTTAATTGTTTATATAAACAAACCCACTTGAGTTGGTGCATTGATATTGGCTTGGGACATGAGAGTGTGCTTCTTTTGAGGTCTGATGTTCGATTCTCTCTAGTACCAATTTGAGTAAACTAATTTAGATTTCGATAATTTTACCGGTTGAGCTAAAATTTATAGGATAACCAAATTTTACTTACTTTACCTTGAAAATTAAAGAAGTGGTACCGGCATACCAAACCAAACCTACCTATACAGTACAAGACACTACTACAGTACAAGACATCATGGTTGTATTGAACAATCAGAAACCACATTTTTCACACTCTCTTTCTCTTTTCTTTCAATTTTCAACGTCAATCTAAGCATGCCACTATATTCCATTTAACTTTCTCACTTCTCAGAAACTCACTCCATTTCCTCTTTCTCTTTTTATTCCTAACATAACATAACCGATCTCTCTCTCTCTCTCTCTCTCTCTCTTCCAAACTCTCAATCCTCAATATCTCAGGTTCGCTCATTTTTCCCCCTTTTCTGTGAATATGTTTTTTGTTGTTGGATTTTATGGGTTTTGATTTTTATTTTTTTTTAATTTTTTTTTTAATTTGGGTGTTTTGAGAACTAATTCTTATCCTTAAAAAAACATTTTTTTTTGTTGTCTAAATCTGCTTTTGGAATTGGATTTTATATGTATGTGTGTTTTCCCCCTTTTTCCGGAAACATTTGATAGAAATAAAAAATTTGGCTGAAATTTTCTTCATAAAAGTTGCTTCTCTTCTCTGGGTCAAAACAAAGTTTTTATTTTTATTTATTTATTTATTTTATTTTTATTTCCAGTCAATTTTGAATAATATTGGGTAATTAATTATCATTTTTTTTTAAAAAAAAATATTAGAGAGGAATATGAATATGAATAAAGAATCTTTTGTGTGTGTGTGTGTGTGTGTGGGAGATTTTTCTTTTTAGTGTCTGAAGATTCTTATCACATGACCTTATGTACTTTATAACAAGGTTGAAACTTTTTGAACCTTGTTCTTTGTTACTTGATCTTTAAGAATTACTTCCTTTCTATTGATAAAATGTCTTTATTTTTACTGTAGATGCATGAATTATGGTTATGGTAGTATAGCTTATGAGTTGTGACAAAAACCAACTCAACAGTAATTTAGATGTCTTATTGCTTTCCTTCAAATATGCACATAGGAACACATGAATTTTATTATTTTGTGCATTTAGCTAACTTTTGTTTTGTATTTACCTTCATGATCCATTTTGACCTTTGTAGCACAACACCTACACTTGTAATGGAAGACATCTTCGGTTTCTGACATGTGTCGGTGTCTGATATGAATTGGTGTTCGACACTGACACGACACTAATACATGTGATTACATTCAATTAGTTTATTTTCTTAAATTGTTACCAGTATCGATGTGTTAGTGACGTGTCGGTGTCTGTGCTTCATAGATTTTGACTATTGGAAAAAAATGATACTTAGAACATTACCTAAGTAATGTTTATTTGCCGGAGAACTTACAAGAATTTTAACTTGATATTTGTGTGTGGTAATGTTATAGTTAATACTTAATATGCCTCCATATGATGTGTTTGTCGCCTTTTCTATGTTAAAGGGGATTTGTCTGCCAACAAGATTTTGAAGTTTAGATATGTCACAGAATGATTATATTATACTATTTCTTAATGTTTTTCTGAATATTATTTAAAAACGTAACAAATTGCTGATTAAGAGATATGCTTTTTTTGTCAAAAAAAAAAGAGATATGCTTTTTATCTACAAATTATTTAAGCATTTCGTGCGACCGAAAATATTTACTTGCTACAATAATGTTGCTCTATTTTCAGTTTTTGGTATTTATATTATATTATGCTTCCAGTTGTTTTAACTTAAATACATCTTGGAAATTTGTATCTGAGACTAGCGTTCACGAATCCTATGTATTTCTTTCTTTTCAGGTATAATAACGTATCTCTATCTAAGTTTTCGTGGAAGCTGATTATTGACAATGAGCAATCTTAAACTAGGCGTGGAAGTTGTGGGTGCTCATGACCTTATGCCCAAAGATGGCGAGGGCTCGTCTAGTGTTTTTGTCGAACTTCAATTTGATAATCAGAAGTTTCGGACAACTACTAAAGAAAAAGATCTAAATCCCGTATGGAATGAGAAATTTTATTTCATCATTGCTGATCAAAGCAAATTACCAAACCTCACACTTGATGCCTGCGTCTACCACTACAATGGCAAAAACAATAGTTCCAAAGTCTTTCTTGGTAAGGTCCGTCTCACGGAAACCTCATTTGTCCCGGATTCTGATGCTGTTATATTGCACTACCCTCTGGAAAAGAAACTCACATTTTCTCGCGTAAAAGGAGAGCTTGGTTTGAAGGTATTTGTTACGGATGACCCTTCTGTAAGATCCCCCAAACTTCTTTCTGATGAGGAACCCTCTTTGAATTCAGAACAGCACTCGAACAAAGATCAACCACCGGGATCATTGACAGATTCGATCCTGAACATGTTTTCTCGTAAGAAAAATGTGTCGAAGCACACATTTCATACCATTCCTGGTTCTAATAAAGAAGAACATCGATCTTCTCCACCAGGAGCTGCAAAGTTGAATGTGGACCATGGGAAGCATGAAATGAAATCTGGACTTCCTCCGAAACTCATGCATGCATATGCAGATTCGTTGCATCCAATTGATTATGCACTCAAAGAGACGAGCCCTTCTCTTGGAGGGGGACAGGTAATTGGCGGGCGAGTTATTCGTGGGAACAGGCCATCCAGCACCTATGACCTTGTTGAACCAATGCGTTACCTTTTTGTACGAGTTTCAAAAGCTCGCGACCTTCCATCAAAGGGTGTGACCGGGAGCCTTAATCCATATGTGGAGGTAAAAGCTGGAAATTTCAAAGGAACTACAAAGCATTTAGAGAAAAATCAGGAACCTGAATGGAATGAAGTGTTTGCCTTTGCAAGGGACAATCTACAGTCAACAACAGTTGAAGTTGAGGTGAAAGACAAAGGTACGATACTAGATGAAACTGTTGGCACTGTGAGGTTTGTTCTTCATGATGTTCCTACACGGGTTCCACCAGATAGTCCATTGGCTCCAGAATGGTATCAGATTGACAAGAACGGGAAAAAGAAAAAAGGGGAGGTGATGCTTGCTGTATGGTTTGGCACACAAGCTGATGAAGCTTTTCCTGATGCTTGGCATTCTGATACACTCTTCCCTGGAGAAAACTCTTCAGTTTCCCATCATCAGATGCGATCAAAAGTTTACCATTCACCAAGATTATGGTATGTACGGGTTAGAGTGATTGAGGCACAAGACTTGATTCTGTCAGAGAAATCACAAATCTCAGATGCCTATGTTAAGGTGCAGACTGGTAACCAGATCTTGAAGACAAAAGCGGTTCAATCGAGGACGAAAAACATGCGTTGGGATCAGGAGCTGATGTTTGTTGCTGCTGAACCGTTTGATGAACCATTGATCCTTTCTGTTGAAAACCGCATTGGTCCAAACAAGGATGAGACACTTGGGGTGGCTGTTGTTCCTTTGACCAAGGTTGATAAGCGTGCCGATGATAGAATTATCCGTACTAGGTGGTATAACCTTGAACAGTCCATGTCATCTGCGACGGATGAGGAACATGAGAAGAAAAATGATGTGTTTTCTAGTAGAATTCACCTCAGTGTCTGTCTTGACGGCGGGTACCATGTTTTTGATGAGTCAACTTATCATAGTAGTGATCTTAGACCCACATCAAGGCAGCTCTGGAAGAAGCCAATTGGCATCTTAGAACTCGGTATTCTAAATGTTGATGGTCTTCATCCGATGAAAGCCAGGAATGGAAGAGGGACATCTGATGCATACTGTGTGGCAAAATATGGGCGAAAGTGGGTTCGTACTCGAACTCTTAGTGATACTCTTGACCCAAAATACAATGAGCAATACTCATGGGAAGTTTTTGATCCAGCAACAGTTCTCACAGTAGGAGTGTTTGATAATTCTCAGGTTAATGGTCCTGATAACAAAGATTTGCTAATTGGTAAAGTTCGGGTCCGAATCTCAACCCTTGAAACTGGCCGTGTTTACACAAATGCTTACCCTTTACTGATGCTTCATCCTTCGGGTGTTAAAAAGATGGGTGAACTTCACTTGGTCATTAGATTTTCTTGTTACTCAATGGTTGATTTGATGCACTTATATTTTAAGCCTCACTTGCCAAAAATGCACTACAAAAGGCCCCTTAACGTTATGGAACAGGAAATGCTGCGACAACAAGCTGTCAATGTTGTTGCTGCCCGCCTTAGTAGGGCTGAGCCTCCACTTAGGAAGGAGGTAGTTGAGTACATGTCTGACACAAATTCTCATCTTTGGAGTATGAGGCGCAGCAAGGCAAACTTCTACCGTTTGATGACGGTTTTTTCAGGGTTTCTTGCAGTAGGGCGATGGCTTGGGGGAGTTTCCACCTGGAATCATCCTATGACAACAGTATTGGTGCACATTCTTTTTGTAATGCTTGTGTGTTTCCCTGAACTTATTCTACCAACCATGTTTCTATATGTGTTTGTTATTGGGATGTGGAATTGGAGATTCCGCCCGAGATGCCCACCTCACATGAACACCAGACTCTCTTACACAGACAGAGTAACTCCCGATGAGCTTGATGAGGAATTTGACACATTTCCTTCCACAAAGAGCCCTGATGTAGTGCGATGGAGGTATGACCGGCTAAGAAGTGTGGCTGGAAGAGTTCAGAGTGTTGTTGGAGATTTAGCTACTCAAGGAGAGAGGGTTCAAGCACTTGTGAGCTGGCGTGATCCTCGCGCTAGTACCATGTTCATGGCATTTTGCTTTGTGTCTGCTCTTGTGTTGTATATGATCCCCTTCCAGGTACCTATTCTTATATGTGGATTTTACTTTATGAGACACCCAATGTTCCGAAGTAAGGTACCATCGGCACCAGTTAACTTCTACCGCAGGCTACCTGCCCTCACAGATGGCATGCTTTAAATGGACTGCATGGTGTGTGGTTATTGTATTTTTACCTACCGACAGCAACACTGTCATCGAGTCTTTTTGCAGTGATTGTAAAATAGCTATCTTGTCAAGTCTTGTTTTATTTTAGTGTTGAGTATAATTGGTGGAGATGTATCTATACATGCTGTGGAAAACTATTATGCAGTTTTATGCTTTCAAGCATTTCCTGCAGTAGCATTTAATTTTATGCCATTAGGAACCATGAACCATGAAACTAGTTTGATGATGACTTGAGGTCAAAAAACTCTGATGAACTTTTAATGCAAAACTTGTAGAGGTTTTTTTTTGCCGCCCTACCTACTTCTCGTGCGCCCTACGCGTTTCTATTTTAACCTTCTGCTGTTTAAGTAGCGGACGTTATGAAAATGAGAAATTTTTGACAAATTTTGAATATGCCGTCCACTACCTAAGTAACGAACAGAGGTATTTTAGTAAATTCGTAGGGCGCTCGAGAAAATGGGTAGCATGACAAAGAAATTCTCAAACTTGTAAGTTTTTGAGAAGGAAAAGACAAAGGATAATGTAAGAATCCTTTCAAATATTGTCACTGTTTTTTCACAGTACAAACAACTTTAGAGGTGTCAACAGCTTTGTTCAATTTTCAAGCAATCTGGTAAAGCATTTTCAACCACTCATTTTATTTATGTTTTTTATTTATTTGATGAGTATTAAATTTGGACCATTAGATGGTGTGAATGCACCAAATTCATATCCGTCAAAGTCATCAACAACCTATGGAACACACAATAAAATTGATTATAACATGATTATAATATGTACGGAGTATTCCTTATAGTTACGGATCCGGATTCCATGCAGTCGTTTTTTGGTACAGTTGTGCAATCACGCTATTTATAGTCGTCCAATCAAGATCAGACGGTCATGATTTAAAGATTGTATTTAATGATTGCATTTGTTTAAACCGTCCGATTGTGATCGGACAGCTATAGAATGACTGCATCGAAAATTCAAATGCACATAATCCATTTCCTAATGTTACAGAGTATTTAATTATAACTTTTCTAAAAATATGTAATATCAATCGTTAGTTGGTCCAATGATGATTGGTGCTAGACTTTAGTAGGGAAGATCACGATTCAATTCTTCGTAACTACTTAATGTCAGAACTGACTCCGAATTAGATTAGACAGTCCAATGAGCCGGATACTCATTATATAAACTTTCAATCCAACGGTGGATTTTATAAAATTTGTATTCGTTAAAGCGTTATTGAGCGGTGTAACATTAGTCAAATGTTACACCGGTGTAAAATTGATCTCTCCCCATATAGTGGATTTTATAAAATTTGTATTCGTTAAAGCGTTATTGAGCTGTGTAACATTAGTCAAATGTTACACCGGTGTAATTTGATCTCTCCCTATATATATATATATATATATATATATATATATATATATATATATATATATATATATATATATATATATATATATATATATATATATATATATATAAGACTTGTACATCATAATTTTGAGAGGGGGTAAAGAGCTATTAACCCCTTTTTTTATAGAGTAATGTTACACTGTTCAATAGCGCTTCAACGAATACAAATTTTACAAAATTCACCGTTAGATTGAAAGTTTATATCATATAGATCATTCATGTTCAATTCTATAAAAATCTAAAATCATTTGATATGTTATTGAGATTATCAAGCTTAACGGTATTCAATAAAAACACATAAAGCGTTAATCTAAAATAAGTTATTTTAAATATTATCGTTGACTATTTTTATACATTTAATTTGTAATAAATTAAAAATAGATTATTTAATATATTATCTTTGACTAGTTTAATACATTTAATTTGTAATAACTTAATTAGAAATATAATATAGCTAAACTCATACAAGTTTGAAATATATTAGAATTTTCCTTCCAATCCCTTTTCCAAGTCTATATATAATATATGCTTACTCAGAATCATAGATTACAACAGCCAATTTCAAGTTAAGAAAATGAGAAACAAAATTATCTCTTCACTAGCTATTCATTTAATTTTCAGGACAAGCACATGTCATCATATAATATATTTTTTTTACTAATTGATCTGAAACAAAATAAAAACTAAGATCTGAAACAACTAACAAAAATATGAAAGGTTTATTTGTTTGATTTCTGCAAATAATACTTGCATTCTGGATGTTTCAAAACAAACAAATTCATTAAAATATGTCTCAATTTGATAATGATTATAATTCAGGTATATATCATTTTCAAAAGAAATAATCATAATATTATCAAACAAACACAAAAATAGAGAAATTCTTATGATTAATACAAGCTTAATTTGCGAATCACCAAACCCCTTACCTTAGTGTGCAGAAATTGGCTTTTTTACTACAGTAACACCCTTTCAAAAATTATGTTCCAAATTACCACTTTTTTTTTCTATAATGTACAATAATAGATCAAGTAGACGAGAAGTATAAATTAAAAATAGATCTAGAATATATATTAAAATATATTTCACACATCCTTCATGAACACATTATAAGTTTGTAAAATATAACATTTCTCTCCTCTATCAAACATGGATATAAAAACAACAAAGCATGTACCAAAAAAAAAAAAAACAAAGCAAAAGAGTATACAAAATTAAGAGAGAAGAAAAAAAAAATTGCGTCATAATTGTTGTTCGGTCGGTTTCGATTACCAAGAGATAGAATTTTATAGACTCGCATCCGTCCGTATGCAACCAGTCATGCTCGATCTTTTTCGCATTACATGAGTAAAAAATATAAATCAATTATTTATATTAAAAAATTACAGTTTTAATAATATAACAAAACAAAAAAAAGAAGCAAAGGTGCTGAGAAATCGTGTCTCCACACACCGATTTCTCTTAGGCTTTTAAAATGGAAATGAAAATTTGGTAGTAAGGTAATCGTTTTTCTAGGTAGCGACTTTTAAGGGTGAAAATTAAATCACTGCAAAACCATGGTATTTTGGTACATAGTAGAAAAAGGATGGTAGTTTAGTATTTAATTTTTAAAAGTGTGTTACTGTAGTAAAAAAGCCGCAGAAATTCTCTCCTTCTCTTCTGCTCTCTTTTCTTTTCTCGTTAAAGTTTGGACAATCCTATTTTTGTTCTCATGTCATTCTATTTATAGGGAAAAGTTAGGTTTTCTTTCTCCTAAAGAAAAGTTTGATACAAAGAGGCATGTGTGTATTTATACTGAATTTATATTTGGGGATGTTATGTGCTATTTAGGACGTGTCTATCCTTGTGTTGGAGAAGTTAATACATACTTGGTAATATGTATCAGAGCTTTACGCTTCATTACTTTATTGAATCTTTAGTATGTCGGACTTTAATTCAATCTGAAACACACATTATTTTTTCACTAAAAAATATAAATAAAACTAATAAATTCTTCATCGATTTTATTTACTTCAGAGTTTATGAGAAAATATTTCAAAAACCAAACTAAAGATACTTGATTGTGTTATGAAATATAAGTAATAGTAATAATATATAAGTATAGAGGAGAGAAGAAGAGAAGAGAGAAAGAATAGAGATTGTATTATTCTCATCAAAGTGTGTCTTTACATGACAATACAAGTCCTATTTATAGGACAATATAATGGGTCAGTGGAATGAGTCAATGCTTAATGGACATCCACCAAATTATTCATAACACTCCCCCTTGGATGTCCATCGAGGATATGCCTCGTTAAAACCTTACTAGAGAAAACCCATTGGGAAAAAATCCTAGTGAAGGAAAAAGAGTACATCATCCTTTGTGTGTGAACTGCCTCATTAAAAACCTTACCAAGAAAAACCCAGTGGGACAAAACCATGGTTAAGGGAAAAAGAGTGCAGAACATATTTATATCTCCCCCTCATAAAGACAATTATATATGAGACGAAGAAAATCAAATAATCTTATGTAGTTGTAGTAGTTGCTCAAAAGTTTTACTTGAAGCTGACTTTGTAGAAAAACATGTCTTATCTTCTTTATCATATAATCTTCTCCAAATATGTAGTTTGTGCGACATTATCTTCATGTTGAATCGTTGCAAGAAACCTTTAGAAGAAAACTCACAAATTCTTGTATCCGATGAATCACACACTTCAACCAAATTACATTCTTGATTTATCTTCTATAGTGCTCAACTTTCCTCATCATTTTGTTTCATAATATTGTTATTGTTGTTTGTTTCATAGATCTCCACGAGTAATTGTACTTCTTCATGTGAACGTATAGTTTGTTTGTGATCTATAACTTTACGAGGATTAAACCAAATACCTGCATATCTAAAATAACAAAATATATACTTGATGATATATTGACAACAAATAATAGGTCCATAATGTATTTGGCCCCAATTGAATTAAAATGTGGTACTTCAGGACCAATTAGTTCTTCATCATTTACTCGAACTCTAAAATATTCTTCAAATACTTATTTTGTAAGAAATGACAATATTTCAAGCTCTTAAGGAGTCTCTTGATGATATTTTTATCATCAACATAGATAGATAAAAAAAATTCATTGCCAAATATTTTCTTAAAATGAACAAATTGTCATTTTCATATTTCTCACTTGGAAATATTCAACAAGAATATTATACAACATGCATATATATTGCTCGAGTATTTAAGGAGACTTATTCATGTTTATTAAGTCACCTTTCCAATAGTTTGATATATGTGTCTCACGAAAATTAAATCCTTTTGGGATTTTCATATAATTATCAAGTGAGATGATTTTCATGTAATCATCATTATTAAGTGAGTCATTCAAATACATATACTAAACTTAATCAATTATAAAGAAGTTCTGAATTCACTTCAGGTGAATATGCCTCTTGAAAATTAATTATAGACGTTTATCATTATTCTTTAATAATGAGTCAAACTTTAAATATTTGTATATTTTCTTTTCTCAAATAGTTTGAAATGTATGTCTCGTGGAAATTAAATCCTTCAAGGAGTTTTATATAATTCACACTAACAAGTTAGCCATACAAATATATCGTGACACATTTTTCAAATAAATTGAATTTTCCATGTGTTAATAAACTTAATCAAGTAAGAGAATGATTTTGATTTCACTTCAGGTGAATATTTCTCTTCACATTCAATGGCAAACTTTTACCAATATGCTTGAATAAAAAAATCAAGCTTTTAATGTTTGTATGTCAACATTTTCTATTCACACGAAAATTAATTCGTATCTATCATGTTTTACATCTTCAGGTGTATGGACTGCTGGTCCAAAAATCTTCACTTTGCAAAGTGACTTTAATTACGTAGTAATTGTGTTTTCATTTAGACAATCATTGTCTATAATTCTCAATAGAATTTAGTTCATGATCCTCATTAACTCTTTTCACAAATAGCGCTATATTATATATAAAAATATCATCAACGTTGACTTCCTTTCGGTTCCATCATATTCCATTCATGACATAATTTTCATTCATGACATAATTCTTCAAGATCTCTTTATTATCATAAATTTCAGGTACCTGAGAAGTTCTTCTGGAACTTAAAACTCAATTATGTCAAATACTCTTTTGAAGTTTTCATATCCTCACTTGGGTCATCTTTCTTTTTAGCTCCTTTTCTTATTTGAGGATTTTTATTGTTGGAACCGACTGATCTACCACACTTCAGGGTGGTTAATACTGATTTGCAAAATAAGATTGTCCAACAGGGACATCCATTTTGTTTGGAGCATTAGCAACTAATAGTTGATTTCATAAATTTTGCAAATGATTTATATTTTGAACATTTGATTCAAACTATGAGGATCAATGTGAGATAATAACATTAATTTATTTCAAGTGATTCATTTGAACTTCTGGTTCATATTTTTCAGCTGCTTATTCTCCCCCCTAATATTGGGAAAATTAATTCATCACTTGAAAATCAGCCTACAGGGCTGTAAATAATTCTCCAATTTTTGGCTCAAGATGATTTATAATAGATGGAGATTCATATCAAATACATTTTCTCAATATTCTTTAAGAACCGTTTAAATGCATTCTATTGGAGCAATTGCACATACACAACACATCCAAAAATGCTTATATGGGAATCATGTTTATAAACAAAGTTCAAATTGTAAATTAGGGGAGAACTTATAATAACTAGTTGGCTTGATGCGAATTAGTATCTCAATATACATGTTTGAATGTTCCCAAAATATAAATTAGAAGTTATGATCTCATAAGTATCAGTCATGTAATTACTTTAGACGTCTAAAGAATGGATCTTCTAGTCCATTTTTTGTATGATCATATTCTATTTGATATCGATTTCAATTGACATACGATACTTATCAAATATTTTCTAAGAATTTAGAAAATGAGATCTTAGCAAAACTATTTGAGAAAACAAACTCACAAACTTCTGGTTGTGAGTAAACATGCATGTGACCAATTTAGTTGATGCATCAATTCTCTAAATGGTCAAAAATCTCAAATTATCAATTTCTTTTGGGAATTAGTAACCGATAAAAATTATTAGAATGAAGGAACTTCAGGCCCTTCACTATATATTTATAGTTTTTTTTTTCGCATCATAATAAATCCGGGATGACCCAACCGGTATTGCCAACAATAAATTTAATATGATTTGTAAACTTCTAGTTTACAATAATTTGTGCTTCAATTGCACTATTATATATAAAAGTGTAGTATAAACTTCTGGTTTATAATTTTTTCATTACACTTAATTTATCCAAAATATGTGTAGTAATATATAGAGATATTCAGCATATCTTCATTTACCATATCCTCGTTTCTTGTTTCCATATTGATATTCATGTATGAATGACAAGAAGATTATACTTATGCAATTAATTGGTCTGCAAATCAACATCTCCCTTATTATTGGGCTGAATTGTTACTATTATCATTTATGTCCGTTTAAAAACGTTTCATCATATTAGCGAATGAGTGCCCTTACCAATCATTGGTACATTTATATAATGAGCTCCAAGCAAAGGTTGCCACTCGAATTCTTCCTTGCAAATGGAGCCAATAAATTTTGATGACTTTATAAATCATCTCAAATAGCCACAAATCAACGGCAAACCAATATATAATAATAAAAAAACTCTAATAATAAATCAATGTAAGGATAACTTAATAGTCAATTGTCTTAATAGTTCCTCAAAATAATAATTTCAATAACAGTTTGCAAGTGAGCATTCAAATAACAACAAGACAATATAAAATTTACAAAATATTTACAAATATTCATATAAATAACATTTGGTGTAATAATTGTCGTAAAAAAAACATTTGGTGTAATAATTAACAAAATTGAGCCTAAAATAAATTTCCAAATAGAACACTTTAACAAAATAATTAACATTAGTGGTACAACTTTTAAAGTAAAAGAAAGTTTCTCATATAATATTTTAGGCTCAAATCGTGAGATTATATAGTTTAAAATTATATATGATTCTCAGTTCTCACATTCAATCAACACCAAATATTTAAAAATTTCACAAAATAAATTCAAATCCCATAAACCAAGGATATGATATTAATATTAAACAAATATTCTTGGATTGAATATATATATATATAAAAAATATTCTGGGTATAAATTATAATTAAATTTATTTCCAAAAGAAAAAAGATATGTTTAAGGTATGAATTATAATTTTATTTCCAAAAGAAAAAATATCAATTAAATTGATTTATTATGGAAGAAAAAATATTTCTTTAGTAAGACACAATTCATACCTTAAGCATTGTAGTAGCTGAATTAATTCATAATAACACAAAGGACAAAATTATCATATAAAATAAAATGAATAAAGTATTAAGTCATGCACACATTTTATTTTAGTAACATTCAAACTTAGTATATAAAAGTAACAGGAAACATCATAATTGTCAAATATAATGTAAATAAATAATCCATTAATTTATGATTTAAAATGTTAAGTTGATTTCATCTTGCAAAAATCCCAAAATTAATAGGTAGTATCACAATTACAAAAATTTGGCTAATAGAAATCACAAAAGAAATTAAATGATATGATATTTCAATTGATATTTGAAAATCTGTCAAATCAACTAGTTTTATTTTCAAAACAAATCATTTAATCTCAAATGAATCAATCATAATACTTCCTTAATCGATAATGTAATAAATTGAAAACAATAAAAGAAAGAAATAAAAGGCATTCAATTGTTTTCAATGAGATTGATTGACCAAATTAACATATGAATGACATATGAAAAATCAATATGAAAATTTGTCTTAATTTAGAATTTAGAAATAAAAGGCATTCAATGTTATATTTGGAAACAGTATTAAATATGAAAATTTGTCTTAATTTAGAATTTTTAACGGAAAAATCAATAAGGCCATTGACCTTTGTTTTTAAGGTTATATTACTGCAGGCCGTAAAAACGGTGCGATTCATGCTACATGCTTTCTTTGAAATTTACTTAGCAACTGAATTTTACAATTTTATCCATTGAGTTCTTCAAGAACTATATAATAAATCACTATCAATTTACAATCCTTCAAGGATGTAGGAATATTGAATTCATCTAGAATTCATTGAAGAGAAAAAGAAGTTGTTTTATTAGTTCTTCAGGAACTATATAACACATAAAAGTATTTTGATGTGCAATCCATTAGGGATGCATGGTGATAAATGGTGATATTTCGTAAGTTCTTCAGGAACAAAATTAATTTTTTAAGTTCTTCGGGAACTAAGATTATGAATTCTTCGGGAATTCATGTATTAAATGTCTAAGTTCTTCAGGAACTAAGAATAGGTTCTTTAGGAACCAAGATTATGAATTCTTCGGGAATTCATGTATTAACTTTCTAGGTTCTTCAGGAACCAAGATTATGAATTCTTAAATATGTTTATGTTCTTTTGGATGATCGAAGTGTCGATGTTTCACCATACAGATGTCGGTCACGAAGCATAATGATGCTTCACCAGACTATTGTCGGTCACGAAACTCAAACAATATCAAACATCCAAGATACATATTATAAATAAATAAATAATTGATCAACATTTTATGTAATATTAATGATCAAAGTGTTATGCTTCACCATATAAATGTCGGATATCACGAAGCGTAAACAACATTGAATCAATTAAATACATAAAGAAATGATGCTTATTTATTTAATTTTAATTATTATTATTTGATCTTTATAAGTATACAAGGTTCAAACGATTCATAATCATATAATAATCAAAAATAAAAACTACTTGTGATTTCATAAAAATAGAATAAGAATTGCGTACCTCAGTTGGTAAGCTCATGCTGATAACGTGTTATGAAATATAAGTAATAGTAATAATATATAAGTATAGAGGAGAGAAGAAGAGAAGAGAGAAAGAATAGAGATTGTATTATTCTCATCAAAGTGTGTCTTTACATGACAATACAAGTCCTATTTATAGGACAATATAATGGGTCAGTGGAATGAGTCAATGCTTAATGGACATCCACCAAATTATTCATAACAGATTGACTATTTCAATTGATTCGACTATTTTTCTCAAAAAAATCAAACTAACTCATTACACCCTAATAATTAGAATACTTAATTCTTGATTCTTGATGATAAAAAAAATATTAGAATACTTAATTGGGTGAGTTCATATTATATATAGGCTTGGTTATATGATTCCCTTGGTTCGCTCTATTTGTGTGACCCAACTTTGAATAAAAAATATTACATTAGTTTAATAGATATATTCTTTCGATGTAAATTAATTTTACATTAATATTTAATAATTTTTTTTTTATATCATACAATTAAAGTCGGATATAGTATGATAATTTGATAGAAATATACAATTATTATTATTATTAATGATTAATGATAACTGTGCATATAATATTTTCTCATATATTAGGTTATCCTTGAAAGCAAAAAACTTTCATATTTGACCATAAAAAAAAAAACAAAGAAACTTATGAATTAACCATTTTTCATGCAACATCCACCAAAACTATCTTAGTAAAAAAAAAAACAAAAAACCACCAAAACTATCCTATTGTGTTGTCTTATGCTCATTTTATCGCTTCAAAGGTGAATCATGTTAAGCAATAAAGACTATGTAAAATTTCTAAATATATTTTTAAATTAGAATTTAGAATTAGTTGATTTTGAACTTTAAATATAATAATAATTTTGCTTAGCTATGACTGTACTAACTTAAGAAATTATTCTTTGTATATACTTTTATTTACTATAAATGATTATTTCCAAAAAAAAAATTATTATCAAATGATAAGTTATTGGAGGAAAGCACAATGAATTATTTTTTTTACTCGATAGTCATACATTTTATGTAGTTCATACTGACCATGTGAATACCAAAACAGTCATAACAACATTATGATTCATGTATATAAACAACGATAATATTATTGATGCTTGTAAATAATTTTTATTTTATTTTTTACTCTAACAATTACTTTTCTTTGTTATATTTGGAATATTAAAAAAATTGGTAAATTGGCAAATATTTGTTTCTTTTATCTCTAAATGATGATTTAATTTGATATAAATATCTCAACAAATATTTGTTTCTTTTTATAATTATCTTCTTCTTTCTATTTATGATAAATCTCTCTCGACACACTATATCTAATATTTGACACTTTTCACTAAATATTTTACTTCATTTTTTGATTAATTAATAATTTTTTTGGTATACTTAATTAAAGTATAGTTTATTTTATCATAGTTTATTTTAATAATTACTTTTTTTTATATTTTTGTGTTTTTTCAAATTCAATATTTTTGTTGCTTTCGGATGTGTCTGAATACTATTATTTTCTATTTTGCAATAATATTTATTTTAATTTGGTATGAATATATCAACATAAATTTTGTTTCTAATTTTTTTTTGACAAATTTTTATTTAAATTTTATCACAATTTATTTTCATAAATTTATTATTTTTTAATTTTTAATATATTTTATTCATTACTTTTTATGTTGTATAAGTTTCTCAACAAACGAAGTATAATATATACTTTTATTTTTGTTATATCTTTTATTCTATTTTTTTATAAAACAAATATAAGGTGAGGGGATATGCTCGGTCCAAGACACAGAAGACCTTAGAGCTTTTATAGTCCTCATAAAGGTAGCGGGCCTCGAACCTAAGACCTCCTAGATCTAAGATCTATAACCACTATATCTCTAATCGGTGTGTTGTCCATGTGGTGTATTTTTTATGAGATTCTTGGTAGGAAGCCAATTTTCCTATGCACTAAACGGAACTAATTTTAAGTGTTCTTGGAAGCCAACATGAGTCTGATTTTGAGTTTATTGATAATCCAAAAGCCAATGGGTTTATCAAATCACTTCCCTATACACATGGGACACACTTCTATCGTTTATACCCACAAGCAGATCATTAGCCTTAGATTTGTTACAAAATTTGATTGTGTTTGATCTAACTAGAATAATTACTTTATTAGAAGCACTTCAACATCTGTATATGACTGATCTATGTGATGCATATGATGTAACCCTTATGCTCAAGTTCAAGTCAATCTTGACATAGATGAAAATTGAGCGAAGAAATCAAAATTAGGTTCTACTTGTTCTTTTGTTATTAAAGAAATGCAATTTGAATAAACTTTTCCAATAGCTACCATTTATTTATTATTTTTTTGGTTACAAATAGCTACCATTTAATAAAGAAATGCAATTTGAAAAAACTTTTCTGATGGCTACCATTTTATTCACTCACGAAATTGGTCCCTCTATTCTAAAATCGTTCAGTTTTGGTCTCTCCATCTCAGATTTTTATACTTAAAAATGATGACTTGGTATATTTTAAATTATATGGCATACAATCCAAATATGTAGATTCATCAAAATGGATTAATTATTTATATTTTATTAATTAAATTATAAAAATGAATAATTTCTGAAATTGAAACTAAAGTTTAATGAGTATGTTTTCTTGTAATTTCATGAAGTTTTATCACTCAATATCATTAGGTTGTATGTTTCACAATTTAAAATATATTAAATCACTATTTTTATGATCGAGAGATCAAAACCGAATAATTTTAAAATAAGGGGACAAATTTCATGAATGAGTGAAAAAATATAAGACAAAACTATATATATATATTTGTGTCTTTCTTAACCAAGAAATTTGTGTCTATTATTCTTTATATATATATATATATTATGTAATGTATTATGATAAATACACACCAAAACACACAAACATACATATACACATACTCGCAGAATCACTTGTCAGATTCATTGAATAATTAATATATTTGATTTATATTATATAGTAGATACATCAATTATTATTCAATAAATTTAAGAAGTGAAATTTTGTTTATAATAATACGGAAGGGAGTATTTATATATGTCTAGCCAAATATTTATGCATCTGACCAGAAAATTTCCATCTCACCCCTATCTTTCTGAGGCACACCTAAAGCCTTCCAAACAGCAGAAGAAGCATCAACAATATTATTCAAACACCCTCGAGTAGAATCACATTCATCAACAACCAAAGCTTTAACCCTTTTACCATTTCCAAATATATTAATCTTTTTCAAACACCTCTTCTTATCACTCTTTAACCAACCAGTTGATAGTGCTACAACAAGTGTATTATCAGAATGAAATTTTCCATCACATTCTGATGCTGATCCTCCATCTCCACCTTTCTCAAAATTATTCAATGTTAGTGTTGCTTTTGTGTGCTTAGTTACTTTAGGTGAACATGTTGTGTGGGTTTTTCCTGGTTTACAACTGTTTGATTTCAAGTTTTTTCCTCTTACTCTTCCTTTGTGTGTGGAAGCTTCAATGCTTAGGCAAAAAGTTGATACAATGATTAGAAGAAAGATTATGGTTTTAATGGTATTTGATGAAATTTTGACACCCTTCATTTTATTTTTATTTTCTCTATGTTTTTTCCCTAATGATGGTGTGTGAAGTAGAGTTCAGCATGTAGGATATTTATAGAGATAACAATCCCAAAAAGACAAAATTATTTTGTTAAATAAGATTAGGGTCGACGCTTACTATATTTGGAGGTTCTGCTCGAATATTAAAAATAGGTTTATAATAAAAACAATGCAAATTTTATAAAAGTAATCATCATAGTCAATCGCTTTTATTTTAAAAACTCGGTATCTGATTCAAGGACCGACTAATATGAAGGAACCAATTTCACCGTCTTGAAACCTTAAGAAGAGTACACTCCAAGATCCCAAGCCAACCCAACTGAGTTATAATGGTCTATAGTTAATTTATGCACATCAAATATTCAAAAAAAATTAACAATATATAACAATTATCGTAAGATCTCAAAATTTTAAAGTATCTTCTAAAAATTTAGAGAGCCACCTAGCAAGAGCACATAGTATTGGGTCGTGCCGCAATAAGACATTTAAGTTGTAACGAGATTATTTTTCATCAAGTCCAATGGTTAGTTTGATGGAACATATGAGTTTGTCATCTATCAATATAAAACATGATATGAGTTAAAAGTTAAAACCTTAAGTTGCCGATTAAATAAAATTAATTTAATAGTAACAAAGCATGCATATGTTAAAATCTTGATATTACCTCCGGAGTTAAAACAAGCCGTTTGTGGACAATAAAAATGAAAACGTTTCTGACTTTCTTCCAAAATTGAACATAAGTTGATCACGTAACGATCACGGGTCTCTTTTAACTTAACTAATTATTTTGGGTTGATCATTGGTTTGGACATGCAGTGTTAAAATTTTTAGAGAGAATTTGTCACCTATTTGAGTCCTATAAAATTCTAATAATTAGTCTATCTTGTATTTGATAACAGAGCGAAGACATGTGAGACTTTGGATGGATGGAGGATATGTTGTGTCAAAGTTGGTATTCATCCAAGAAGTCCCACATAGACCGGTTGGAAGAAAAAAAGGTAGAATGTTATTATAAACAGGGAGAGTTATATTGAGTTTTATTCACGACAACAACTCTATTTTTATAAGGTTAGGGTAGTTGTGAGTCACGAGAGGAGAGTTTGCAATTTTTTCGTGCAAAAATTGGAGTTGAGGACGGTTTGCAATTTTTCTGTGCAAAAATTGTAATTGAGAGTGTTTGCAATTTTAGTCATCGTAAAAAATTGCAGATTTAGTATTATATTATTGCAGATTTAATAGTAAAATATTATCGTGAGTTTGTTTAGTTTAGTTTTTATTTGTTGAAGATTCTATTTAGTTTTATTTATTGTGTGGAGATTTTTTTTCGATTATTTCTCCAACAAAACCTACTTTATGTGTCTCATAGGTTCTTCGACGGAGATTAGTTATTGTTAATGGTAGTGAAAACTAAAAACTTTAAAAAAGAAAAACTTGAGTCAAAAAAACTTTGAAAAAGGAAAACGGAAATTTTAATTTTTTTTTTCTTGAATCATACTTTAATAAAGAATAAAAAATGACTACATCACAACTTTGGAAAAGATGACTACATCAAAATTTAGTATCTTTATATGGGTTGCTTCTAATGTGGTCAAGTAGCTCAAATTGTGCACCATCCACAAGTTGCTCATATTATTATAACGAATACAAATTTTATAAAACTCATCGTTGGATTGAAAGTTTATATCATATAGATTGTCTATAATTTTTTTTAAAGAAATCGAAAATTATTTGATATGTTATTGTGACCATCAAAATTAAAGTTTATGAATTTTAATTGAATACCGTTAATCTTGATGAGTCTCAATAACGTATCAAATAATTTTTAATTTTTTTAAAAAAATTTATGGATAATCTATATGATATAAAATTTCAATCCAAAAAAACGATAAATTTTATAAAATTTGTATTTGTTATAATAATATTTGAAACTTGTGCACCATAGAAGACTTAGTGAAGTCTTTCATTAGCTTAAGCCTCTTTATATATAGTGTAAATTTAAATTAACCAAAGTTGAGGTAGAAATGGCCGATTCAAGATGGTACATCAAATGATTCCCCAAACTTGTAGATTCTGAAAAGAGGAGAATCCAATATTATATTATGATTTTAATAACTGTATACACAATCATCTAAACAATGATGCTCTCGTCATGCGTAATATGATTTAGTAAAATATCATTATAAGTATTTACATTGTAGGATATAATTTTTTAAGTAAGATAGCATTCTCTATTTTCTTTTTCGTAAGATGATAGCATTCTATTACTCTTTTATACTTACATGGGACCAATGTTTTTTCTAGAGAATAACATATATAATAATAAATATCGAATGAGATATTCCCTAGACTCAAAAGTACATCCAAATACGGCAAGTCACCAAGATTAATTTATTTAGTTTTAATTATATGAAGACAATTTTCTGTCAAAAAAATCATATGAAGACAATTACAATCTTTTCATGAACATTTCTTGTTGTTTTTAACTGTAGCTCAATTAGGGACATTAAAAATATTGTCATAGATCTTAGATCCCATGACACTATTTCTCTCATTATATTCTAGTAGATTAACTAAACATGACTAACTAAAGAAACTGGAGTTCGAGCATTGTTACAACCATTTACTATTTATGTAAATTTTTAGCCACTAAAGTATATGACCAACAAAACAAAAACTAAACATGATTAAGGCTCCGTTTGTATTAGCTTATTTTTTAGTTTATGTAAATAACTTATGCAATATTATTATAAATTTGTTAAAAGGTAGTTTATGATAAAATAACTTATAAAAATACAATTTTCACTACCGTGAACTTATAAAATAGCTTAAAACCTATAAGGTTTGGAATGGGGCGGAAATATCCGAACCCCATCAAATATAGGATTGAGTTCTACTTTTTATCCTTATTGGAGATCAGACCTGGTAGAATGATATTCAAATTCAAAATTAGATTTCCCAAAGTTATAGCAGGGTGTTGTAATTGATCTGGGCCATTCGATCTCTGATTGGCGGCTGAAATCATATTATTTTATAAAATTGTATTTAAATTTGAACTGTCTGATCTCAAATCAACGGTCATGATTGATTACAGCGTAAAACTGCGTCATTATTTGACAACAGTGAATCCATATCCCTCAAATTCTTTTTTTTTTTTTTTACAAGATAATAACACTATCCTCAAATTCTTTCGTATTGGTAAAAGACAAAAATCATTCCCGCTCCATTTTCATGTCTAAACATATCAAATTTTAAGTCAAGTCTACAGTTATGAGTTGATATAACCAATATTTGTATTGTTGTGTTACTAGTAAACATCGATAGTATATGTGATAATAGACAATGAACCTTAATTTTGTTATTTTTCACAGTAGATGGATCATTGTGTCATCATATATAAACCAAAAATATAAATATGGTATATAGCATCAGCATGTTACTATTCATGAATATTACAAAATCAAATGTCAAGATCAGGCTGAACAACACACATAACCAACTATATTTATTTAAGACTATAATTAGTGGCTTGTATTGTAGTAGAAATTTTGTTATTGTCGAAGTTTTGTAACACAACAAACAATTGATGTTGATACTATAATTATTTGCTTGTATTCGAGTATGAATTATGATTTTTAGTTGTTTCCTCATTCTCAACAATGTCGAATACAAAATTGATTTATTTGGAATATGGTGTTAGAATTGTGTGAAAAGAATATGTTAATTCATAGAATATATATCTCTGCAGTGAAAATATATATTTAGTGTAATTAAATTAGATTAGATGTATGGTTAAAGAAGTTTTACCGACGGCTATGAAGCACGGACTCCGACACGGACACCGCCACACGGACACGGACACCACGACATCGCTAATGTGAAAAATATAGGACACCGACACCGCTACATATTTATAAAACATATAAATCGAGAATCAAAATATATACATGTAAATCTAATTTGAGCAAATTATTTTTTAAACAAAGTTTTAAAACAAGATATGATAGTATTTTACCTTTATTTATCCATCTACGATCGAAAAAACTAAAACTATCGTAATCAAAATGTAATGTCTCCAATCCCTCATTGATTAATATTGTTGTTTCTACACATCTTTAACTCTTGTAGATATGTCTGATATGTGTCTAAGGAGAGTATAAGCAAAGAAAAAATAATTATTTTTGGGACACTTGTCCGACACGTGTCATACAAGTGTCTTACAGGTGTCGGACACCGATTAAAGGAGTGTCAAACTAAAGGAAAAATTGAATTTTTTTCGACATCGATATGAGCTATCTGACACGTGTCGGACGAGTGTCATACGAGTGTCGGACACTGACACGTGTCAGATACCGCGACACGCCTAATCATAGAGGTGTCGGTGCTTCCTAGACAGACGGTGTATACAACTTAGTTGAAAGTTCGGCTGCGAGTAAAATCTGGCCAAAAAATTATTCCATCCAGAAATCGAACCCGGTTTCTCCCGAAATCCATCATTTTTGGTGAAGCTCTTTAACCTGATTTGGTTAGACTCTACTATGCTTCTAAACATATGGTACAAATATAATTTTTACAAGTATAGAAATAAAAGACAGTCGCATAAAATTCAATAATTTTTAATTCTAAAAATGAATCCTCTACTTTTAGGAAGAAAAAGTCATTGTAACTTTAATGTATTTGAGGAAAAAAAACAAGTTGAGAGAAAGAAAAAAAAAAGTGATAATAAGATGAAAGTGAGAGAAATATTGATGAGAAACAGAAAAAATTGAAGTGATTTTTCTACAAGGTCTATTTGGTGGCCAAGATTAGAGAAATAAAATATTGTAACATAAAAATGGACAAGAGCAATGCTATTGTCACACTTCACAGAAAAAATGTGTTTAGAAAACATCAAAATTATAGCAGAAAATCATAACACATGAGGTTGTAAGAATTATGTTTGGAGAGTTTTCTATACTCACGCTGACAGTTGCATACCGCTCAACCAAACACATACTCACATGAGTATATTTAAGTTCCAAAATGTCAATTTTATGCAAAGTTTGACGACTGATGATTTGGCCGAGCTAACGATTCATGACAAGACTAATACAAAATATATTCTAGAAAGCGTTATGAGAAAGAACCTGATACTATTATATACTGTATAATGATTGCTCTTCTCCACATTACATCCCCCGTGTTGCTCACACAAACAAAATACACCACTGAAAGATATCTTTAAATTAGAATTTTACACCACCGGAAGATATCTTTCGATGAAATGGGGGGAATTCTGAGCAATATCACGGGAGAGAATAGGAATTACCGTTATATATAGTATGGAATGCAATAGAGAATGGCATGAAGCCCTAATTCATGGCAAGTGTTGAGGACTTGAGGTTGAGGGAACCTTTCATGCATACTTTGAAAGAGTACTTGCATTTCTTGACACAATTCAATGACAAAAATCGCAAGATTTTTAACTCGCAAGACTCCTATCGAAAATAATATTTTGTTTTAGAAGGGCATATATACCAACAACCCCTCGAACCATGTTGTGGGAGATCAGTCCCTTCTGCTAATCGCTTTGATTAGAACTACGCCATCATATCACATAAGTCGTGATATATTCACTTAAACCACAAAAAATCTAACCAACTATCAATTTCCATCAAAGAAAAAATAACCAAGATAGCAAAATCTTCAAATTTAAATACCTCACAACTACAAAGATATGAGTAGAACCCCTAAAGTCAATCAATCACAAGGTAACATAAATGAAATTCCACAAGTCAATAAGGCTTTCTCTACTCTATAGTTGATAATGCCAATTATGTCATAACTATGCGAAAATTAGATGAGTAACCATCAATCTTAAATATTTACCAAGTACTGGTGTATGCTAATAAAATAAAATTATCACCCGCGCATTAAATCAATGTCAATATGCGAATTACGCATATCCAAGGAACGCGATGCAGGCCAAGAATTGAGAGATGATGGAGTAAGATTTTGATTTGGTGAAGAAATGTTGTTCATTGCAACTGGATTATGAACTCCATGCTGATGATGCTGATGATGATCTGCCTCTATACCAACTTCTTGACCTTCCGAATCTTCAATCTTCTGTTTCTTTGTCTTTTGTCCGCCCCACATAAAGCTCCCAAGTATCACCTGATAGTCATGACCAATCAAATGTAACAATCCAAATAAAACTCGGGTTTGGGATTAATTTCACTTTAAGTGATATTGTTCGAACATGAAAAAGCCAACACCGTATAAAAATGCGGATGTGGATTTGTTGCAATTACAAATCTCATGCAGTTAGCACATCGGTGGTTGTTGAACCAATATTGGAGTCTAGATTTCAAGCTCAATATTTTAGTTTGAAAGAAAGAATCAAAATATGTTTGTTTTCTGCACTGTTTGATCTCGATCAAATGACCATCGATGTGCTAAATGTGTGAATTTGTGACCGAAGTAAATCTAAATCCATAAAAATACAACATTGCTGATATGCAAAGTGACTGATGTGCTAAACATGCGTGCAATTACCTGAACAGAACTTGCAGCAATGAGTAGTCCACCGACGCCTCCACCAATGACACGGCCATCAGGACTTGCAAGACAAACACTTAATGAACCAGTTCGATTTCGGGAGCTACCATTATCAGCAACCAAGTAAGAGCCTGACAAGCTAAGTATCTCGAAACGCCCCTATTGAAGCCAAAGTCCGCCAATTATTAAACATAACCATACATTAAAAAAGAAACAAGACTTTAACATGCTAAAGAGAATTATTGAAGGGATAAGAAAAAGAAACGAAACACAGCAAAACAGACAGATTCTGAATTACATAGCCTGAAGATCGTATAAGAAACAACAACAAATATACATATATAAGAAAATGCAACCACTAACATTATTTGCATATAAAAAAAATGCATTCTTAATCCGAGCCATTCTTCCAAAATAACAAAAGATTGATATGTGATTATATCATTTATATAAGTTTGAAACCTATCTAATATATGCATTTAAACGATCATAAATATTTATGAACCTATAAACACATTGAAACATAGATGCACGTAAAAATGAGAAAGTTTCAAACCTCATATGTGACAGATCCCCCAGATGTCGAAGCTTGACAAAGCGTCACAGTAGAGACAGCACCAGTGGCTGACATAACAAATATAGCTCTAGGTCCCTCCTGAGAAAATGCCAGAATTTTTGTCGCAATGTCCTACACAGAAGAAAATTGTCAATTTTCAAATGAATATTTCCTATATACTTACACAAAAGGCAGAACATGTTGCACAAATTCATTAGGATCGTCATACAGAAAATTGATGATTTTCTAGAGAACAATTGTCTCAAATGAAATCGCTTTCTAGAAAAGTACCATGCCATATTCTTCGATAGATTCATTAAAAATAAAGCAGCACTTCAACGATAAATAAATAAAAGTAAATATATAATAACAAAACAAGAAGATTGATACCGATTGCTATAAAAAATGTGGCATACCTCTCCAATTGCGACATTGATCACATGTGGGGTGAAACCATTCCCAGCTGAACTTGAGATCAACCCAGCTGGCAATAAACACTCAAATCATCAAACACAGAAAATATATAAAAATAATAAAACAAGAGTAACATAAAATCTATCCCCTTAGGTTGAATCAACATTGAGACAGAACCAAACCGGTCCTTACTACAGACATTTCACTAAATTAGCAAATAGGGAGTGCAACTGTTAGGTTATGCTCAATTGGCAATGCCAAAATGCCTTTTGGTTTTATAAAGCGACAAAATTTGAGACAAACAGTTCGTAAGGTCTAGCTCAATTGGCAATGCCGATATTGCTATGTTGAACACCTTCACCCAGGTTCGAACCCAGAACCTTGCAATGTGAGTTTCAGTGGTGTTTACCACTTCATCTATAGACCCAAAAAAAATTGTGACAAACAAAACTTTCAAGAGTTTAATAACTATACAATGAGTAAATAAAACATGTTTTGCATACGTATCCAATCATACTTCACCATCTTATCATAATAAACATGCTTGCATATGTATCCGAATTTGGATTTTCCGCATTCTACAATCCCCACATTCACACAATCGGCACATTGGTGACCGTTGGATCAAAATCGGACCATCCACATTTCAATGCAGATTTTGATGTTTTTTTAAAAAACTAAAATACCAAGCTCGAAATGAAGACCATCGGATCTCGATCTACCGATCATGTGCTGACAGCTTGAATGTCCCTACATTCACGCAGTCGGCACATCGGTAACCATTGGATCATAATTGGACGATACACATTTCCATGCTGATTTTGATATTTTTTTAAAACTAAAATACCATGCTCGAAATGAAGACCATCGGATCTCGATCTACCGATCATGTGCCGACTGCTTGAATGCCCCCCACATTCACGCAGTCGGCACATCGGTGACCGTTGGATCAAAATCAGACGATCCACATTTCAATGAAGATTTTGATTTCTTAAAAAAACTAAAATACCATGCTCAAAATGAAGACCATCGGATCTCGATCTACCGATCATGTGCCAACTTCTTGAATGCCCCCACATTCATGTAGTCGGCACATCGGTGACCGCTGGATCAAAATCGGACGATCCACATTTCAATGCAGATTTTGATTATTTTTTAAAACTAAAATACCATGCTCGAAATGAAGACCATCAGATCTCGATCTACCGATCACCAATGAGTAAAGTTTTGAATAGACAGTGTGGGTTATGTGTGTGGCAATTGAAATTTTTTTGTTAACTCAATTTCTTTCGGTATTAGAGTGCAACATGAAAAAGTAAACAAATCCTAACTCAAATATATGCATGTAATATATTTATGATCAAACAACACATGGATATGAATTTATGAAACCAGAAACATACCAAGTTAAAATTAAAATCAATTTATTTCTACTAAACGCGACAAATTAAAAAGTAGAATAGAAATTTACCAACAGAAGCCAACTGCTGCTTCTTCCCTGAACCTGGAGGGCGACCGCGACCACGTTTCTGTACTTGCGGTACAGATCCAGGTTGACTTGCTGGTGTTGTTGGAGTCAACGCCAACGAAACATTTCCGTCAGCCCCATACTTTCTAGGCCTTCCTCGCTTCCTTTTGACAGGTTCACCAGTTGAAGCAGCCGCAGAAGGAGCACCGACATTGATACATTGGGATGAAATTCCGGAAGAATCCATCGGCAATGTGGATCCAATAGTACCACCAATACTTGATTGAAATGGTGAATTGGTATTCGGTAGTTGACGAATACCGGGCGGACTATGCAATTCATGTTGGTTTCCAGAACCAGGTAATCCTCTCTGCATAAAGTACGATGCAGAACCCGATAATGCAGCCATTTGGTCGCCTCGATCCATGCATTTAAGTTCAAGTCCCTTCAAAATCTTTGACGACAATAAAACTCGAATCCCCTCTAAATACTCAACAATCTAAAATTTACCACCTATCTCTGTTCACATATAAAATCAATGTCAAATAAAAAAAAGTTAGAAAAATCATAAAATTCAATGCGCGGTCAACAACAATTGACTAAGAATTCCGAATAAATAAATAAATTATTAATTGAAAATGTCGTTTATTGAAAAAGTCAAGTATTTGAATTTTCAACGCAATGAATGCACAATTTTCAATAAAAATTGACACTTTTAAGTAATCCCTCCCGTCTTCTTTTTGTTTGGTCAAGTAGCCTAGTTGCCAAAATTTCACCCCTTAAGATGAATAAGTGGAGAGTCTGAGGTTCAAACTCCGACCCTGCATATTGCAATATCCCTACCAACTGCGCTATGCTCACGGGGACAAATAGTAAATTTGGTCGAAGAGGATATGAGACCGTCATCCTGACCAGAAATTTGATAAAACTAACCACAAATCATAAATGAAATATTTCAACATTGCGAAATGTACTCAGACTAATATTTTTTGTTTTAACCATCCAATTCTCAGGGAAAATGGACCGAGTAATCTGGAATTTGGCCAGAAGATAACGAAAGTCTGATCGATAATTGTTTCAGCCAAAAATCAAACTTGGTACTCCGACTAATTCAATGTTAACTAAAACTCATTAACCATTTAAGTTCAACCACTTTCATATACATACTCTACTCAATTATACATATGAATGCTTGACATCTATATCTAAATGTGAAGAGCAAGCAAAAAAGGATAAGAAAATTACCTTAAGACTCAAAAGCAAACCAAACCTGCAGAAAACAACCAAAAAGTATAATCTAGATCAATGGAAATAATCTACAAAATCAATTATTATAGTAAGGACAAAAATAGAAACTAGATTACATCTTAAACTATACACAAAAACATGAAAAAATAAGAGAAGGCTTGACATTGAAGATAAAGACCAGCTTAACTGTAACAGGTCCACTCTCACAGTCACACCAACCAACCCATAACAAAAACTTCAACACTAAGCAATTTCTAAAGTAACCCCATTTTAGCTTACCCTTTGATGCAGACACCAAGAAAATAAAAAATCCCAAAACAAAACAAAAAAGGTTCCTTTTTTTTACTCTCAATGTTATAAACCCAGTTTCAAACTCAAGTAAAATGAACAAAATGCTACACTAAAAAAAGCAACTTTTATATAAAACTACACAAAAAAGCTGCAACTTTGGTGAATTAAGTAAAAAGTAAAAGAGATTTTTTACACCTTAAAGCATATTTAAGCATAAGGAAGAGATAGTGCTATGCTATGAATGCATAATTCAAAAGGGTGAAGAGAGAAAAAGAGAGTACTAACATATGAAGAGAGAGAGAGATAGAATCAAAACTCAAAAGGGTATTGTGAATTGTGATTGTGATCATGTGGTTCACAATTCACGTACTCCATGATGAAGATGTGGTGGAAGCTAGTGTGAAAGTTGAAAAACGTTCAACGGTTTCATAGGGAATTAAAGAGAGGTGGTGGTGGGTGACAGAGCAGCACAGAGAGAGAGAGAGAGAGAGAGAGAGAGAGATGAGAACAAAACAACATTAACTACAGAATGTGAAAAAAGTAAAAATGAAAAAACATTAGTGTATGAATAGTGTTTGAAATATGCTATGTTTGTGTCTGATTTTTTCTCTTTCTTAGTGTGTGTGTCAGTTGCATAAGTCATTATCAGATTGCATAAGTCATTTTATTTTTCTAGGGGGTGAGGATGATATGGAGGTCTTTATTCAGATTTTCTCTCTCCTAGTTTGATTAATAATCATGAATGATGATAGTGATCATGAAAATATGGTCTATATAGAGTTTAGCTATGTGCTTTACTAACTGGCATTTCACAAACAAACAAAACTTTTCAACACAAAAGCACTTCTTTTTTGGATTTTTGGAACTTTGAACTAGGATTTTGGATAACATGTAAACACACTCTCAACAGTGAGATTTTTTGTTTTAATTTGTAAAATTAATTCATTTATAAATTAGTGTTTTGAAAAAAAATTATTAATTTTTTTATATGTGAATTATACTGTAGACTATCTTCATAAGTGGTTTAGGGTTAAGGGCGGTAAAAAACTTATCAGAAAATTTAATGATGGTAGACCATACTTTTCAAAATTAATACTTCATGACTCTCCTTGTCTTTACGGATAAAGAAGTGATCTGAGTAGTGTCGATTTAATATAATAACTAAAGATTTCAACAGCAGAAAATAAAAGTTTGTTGTGGTCTGGGATCCTCGTCAATTATAGAATTCTGACTAATTAATGATAAATTTGTGCATGAAAACCAACAGCTACTAAGGTGTCGTTTGGCTTGACTTTTTTTTATGTCTTAGAAACTATCTGAAAACTAAAAGTAAAAATAAGAGCTTTCAGAAAAAAGAAAAAAAAAACTAAAAATATTTGGTAATTGTTATTTTTTTTAGCTTCAAAAGTCTTTTATCTTTGTATTTTACTCATAAAAATTAAGCAATTTATTTTCTAACAAGAACTTCTTAAAGATCTGTTTGTCCTAACTTCTCCTTTTATTGAGTAAAAAAATTTGAAATAAGTTAGATCAAACGGTACATAAGTATTACCCTGAGTTTGTGTTCCATTATATCATAATTTGAGCTAATAATTTATACTTTACAATAAGCTCACATGACAAAAAAATAGGTTTAATTGCATATTTGGTCTCTTAAGTTTATTTTATGATTCAATTTAGTCTCTTACGTTTAAAAAGTTTCAAGTTAGTCATTTCAAATTTCTATTTAAATCATCCACGTGGCTAAATGATTTGCATATGTCGAACAACTTAGGAATGTTCCACGTGGAAATTTTACATGAAATTAACTCAAAATATATAATTGAAAATTAGTCGAAAGTTAACGAAAAGGACGAACTTTTGTTGATATTAATAACTTGAAATTTTTTAAACGTAAGAAAGCAAATTAAAACCTAAAATAAATGCAAGAGACTAAAAATGCAATTAAGAAAAAAAATAATATTTGGTATAACATATTTTCCTTTCAAACTTATTACATATTATTTTTATTATTTTATTTAATGAGTTTAAATTTTTTCTTGTACTTTTATCTCTTCCATCTTTCTCAAAGAAAATATATACACACACAATAATTCAACCACTAATTTTATTGTAATATTTTTTCTACAAAACACTCCAAATTTGACTCTAATTTATAAATTAATTTATCAATTACCTTTTGTACAAATTTATCAATCATCTACTACTTATATTTTTAGTCATGAGAGTTTAATTTTGTAAGGGAAAATTAAATAAAGTTAAGTATTACACTGATTAAATTTGACTCATCCAATATCCCTATCGCTCTCTCAGCATAAAGGTTAGGAGATCTTGACAAATAAAAAAAGTGACAGAGCTGACTGAAAACATAGCACTCCTTCACTGACTCACTTTCAGTCTTATTTCATCACATATAAAAAATGAATTCAAAATTGATGTAAAGTATGCACTCAACATTTTAATGGGATGATTCAAATTTAAACTGTTTTTTATATATATTTAATATGAAATTTGAGACTAAAATTTAGACCGTCACAATTTAGTAACTGGTTAACTGTATACTCGTAGACTGCACATAAACCATATTATATATTCTCTCTGATCTTATATACGTAATATATTAAAAAATAAATATTTTCTTATACATAGATGGTGGAGTATATAAAATATAGATATGGATCACTTTATTTGTTTGCATGTGACTTACCTCTGCCCTCTCCATATAAATGGTCCATGGCCATTCTACACCACACAATAAATATCTATCAAAGGTTGGGAGGGATATGCTATTTTCTTGACAACCTTTCAACCAAAGAAGAATATCTTCCCTATTGGTAGTACACCTATGACAAAACAACAACATATATGTTCATCATCTATTGTCTCATAAATCATTATCAAAGTTTATGCAATTTGCTTGATTTAAGTACAATTAATTTATTTAAGAAAAAAAAAGAATAGGTGTCATCATATATAACTAGTTTTATTGGGAGGAAAAAAAATATAGTGATTATTGAGTTGAAGTGCCTTAATTAGTGCCCTGGTCTCCTGAGACACTAGTTAACATGACCCATAAATATATTCTCTTTTCGTAGAATTCATACTTTTTAAATATTAAAATAAATGTTTGGAAAAAAAAATAATGTTTGTTGAAATATAATGATATAAAGTTATCTGTGAAAATTATTTAATAATTTTGTAGAGGTGTTCAACATTTGATTCATCTTCTTCACTAATTCATAACAAAATATATATAAATAGAACTCAAAATTGTATAAGTTTTAAGTTTTTTTTTTGCTTTTGTTTGCTTCAATCTTCTCCTAAACTCTAAAATCAAAATTCTCGATTCTTAGTAAACTCTAAATATACCAAACTAAAAAAAGAATTGAGGTTTAATGAAATATTTCAAACCCTTCTCATGTGTCTTTGTTTCAAATCCTTCATTGTGTTATAAAGGTATAAAATAAAAGAGTGACACATACACATTTATATAGAGAATTATTCTTATATGGTCACGTGGCCAAATATTTTTTTTTTTGTCACACCCACAAAATTTGAATTTTTATTTTATTATTTTAATTATTTTATAAATAATCAAAAATTATGTGAGTGTGACTATATGATCACGTTTATAAAAATAAAGAACTTGTGTGAGAAAAAATAGATAAATGACGAATCTGTTACAAATAAATAAAATGATAAAATCCATACACATTTATAAAGAGAATTATTCTTATATGGTCACGTGACCAAATATAAATTTTTTTATCACACCCACAAAATTTGAACTTTTTATTTTATTCTTTTAATTATTTCATAAATAATCAAAAATTATGTGGGTGTGACTATATGGTCACGTTTATAAAAATAAAGGACTTGTGTGAGAGAAAACGATAAATCAAGAGTGATGCATACTTTTGGGTCACTACTTGCATTTGGTTTGGTTTGTGGTTGACTCTCCTTGATCTTTGTGTCTCTGGTATTTTCAGATTTGTTGAGATGTGCAGGTCTCAAGATTTAAGGTTTGTTTCCATTGCCATATTGATATCCCTATCACTCTCTAGATTTGACGCAAGACTGTTTGACACTTTGGCTCGAAAGAGTCTTGAATGCTTGTTGTGATTTATCACAAGGGGTCGTGGGTATGTGATTTGGTCCGTGTTGACGTCAATTCACTCACCAGTTTTCAAACCTAAGTTGGTGCTTCCAGACATTCGCTAAATCATGATTGCCGATTGGTGATAGTTTGTTATGATTGATTAGGTTGATTTAATTTTGAGTTGATTTTCCTATAGATATCACCTGTTTGGGTTGACCTACACTTTTGTGAGGTTTTACTGGGTCAGGTTCTATGTCCCCCAATTTTTATCTCTCTTGTAATTTCTTCTTTTTTTATATATATTATTATATGAATGTGGTAGACGATGGGGGTGTTTAGGTGTGCCTACGGTGATACTTCCAAAGATCCTTTGATACTCGCTATTCTTTTAACTTATAAAAAAATAAAAAATAAATATATTACAAATAAATAAGATAAATAACTCTTGACTTAGAACGTGCTCTAACATCTAAGCCAAAAGGTTGAAAATATAATAGACACTCAAAATTAGAAAGAAGGACTCTGAGCTTCGAATCCAATCCCGTTTGGATTTGACTTATTAATAAGCTTATGAAAATAGCTTATAAAAATTATTTGTGTTAATTTATAAGTTTTTACTAATAAAAATTATATTTTTATAAGTTATTATTTCATAAACTATATCGAAAAGCTTATAATAATACATAAAACTTGTTTATTTGTATAAGTTGTTTTGCATAAACTAAAATTAAGTCAATTCAAATGTGCACTAAGTCGGACTTCAATACCCAAGGCCATTTTAGACATTGACAAAAAGAAACGGCATTTCTTCGAGTTGGGATTTTCTCCATTTTGTATTTTTTTCCATTTCCTTCATTACTAGTATATAGTTTTAAAAATATAAATGAAAAATGGGACATTAAATAAGTCAATTTCTTTTTTTTGTCAAGTAGCCTAGTGGCTAGAAAACCAACCTTAAAGGTGAATAAGTGGAGTGTCTCAAGTTCGAATCCGGACTCCTGCACATATAGTGCGATATTCCTACCAACTGAGTTAAGTTCGCGGGAATAGTCAAAATCTATTTTATACCCCTCAAAATATTAAAAGACTTTGTTAAAAAAAAAACTAAAAATCATAGAAAATTGAGAAATCCTTACTCCATTTCTTCATATGATAATTGTTGAGTTTTCTACACTTCGAACTTCCAATTTGAGACCAAACACTTTAAAACACATTAAATTGGTAGGATCCTAACACACACACACACACACACAAATATGCATATATCCATATCTCAAGAAAATTAACAAATGTCATTATTATTTTTTGTTGAAATTTTTAGAAGAAAATCATGTTATATGACTCGATGAATTAACTTGAACCAATCCGTTCATAACTAGGTTGAGTTTTTTTTTTTTTTATCCAAATTCAAATCAATGAAATTTTATTCTAAACTGGAGAATAAATTTGGTCAAAATGAATCCAACCCAGCTTGTGTTTCTTTTTACAAGACTAATAAAAAAAAATTCTTTAAAGAAGAAAGTTCGAGCTGCGTCGCTTTGAAGAATATCCAAATAATCTTTCAGAGAAGATGCGTGAATCATGAGATCGAAATCTGAAAAGGCTTCAAGTTTGACTAAAAATCCGCACAATTGTTTCCTTCTCGATCAGAGAGTGTGGTAAAGAGTAATGTTACTTTGAGAAATCAACTCTTTGATGTCTTTTATCAACACAACATAGAAAAGATATTATATATTGAAACCTTTTATGAGGTTTTTTTTATAATAAAAAAATTATATTAATAAGGAGTACAAGGAGTATTCAATCCTTACAATACAAGAAGGAAACTAAATAGTTTTAAATGCTTTTTAAGCATAGTGGATTAATACACCAATTGAAAACCTTTTATGAGGTTGATGTAGTGGAAAGAATCAGAGTAACAGACCAACTTATCAATAACCATATATTTTTTGCCAAAATAAGACATGAGTAAATGACAAATAACTCTGCAAATAATATGTCTGGGTACCTTTGAATGAAACTCAAGAAACCTAACAAACACTAATATTTTTGGACAAAGAGATGAAGTGAAACAACAAAAATAGATTAATCTAAAATTTAAACAAAAAGTATAAAAGTGAAATGACTGAAATCAAATTTCACTCATATTAAAAGGACACAAATGCTAATTATTCTTTAATAAACTACAATATATTCGTTGACATTGTATTTTCAACATTCTTTGCTATTTGTTGAATTGCAAAGACATGTTGAATATCAATTTCTTATGAGAATAAATTTTAGTTAAATTTTATTCACTTCACCATAAACTCTAAATTATCTATTTCACTTTTTCTTCGTATAGAGAATTAATATTAAAAAAAATACTGTTACAAAATTGTCAAATAATTTGTCAAATAATAATGGTTTCTCATCTTTTTCTAAAGACCAAATTCTCATATCCTGAGAATATTTGTCAAATATTTTTATGGTGTCTAGTGTTCTCCTTTTATAAAAAAAATACTTCAGCACGCTATCTAAATAAAGAAATAATTAAAATCAAAATCCTTATTTGGCCCACATTGGATCATGAACTAGATTCTTCTTTTCCAAATATAGAAACACTTGAATTAATTATGATTTATTTTGGAGACATCTTTGATGTTTTTATATTGTATTTGATTTGAGGCGGATTCTAGTGTGGGAGACCATGATAGGTCTCTCACCGATGAGTCATGTGATCTGTGGACTGGATTGAATGTGTACATGATATTATGATGTACTGTCAGTATTAAATTTTTTTTTTTTTGAAAAAAAAGTTTTTGATATTTTTTCGGGAAAAAATTAGCGATTTTTTTTTCCGGAAAAAAGTTCCCGATTTTTTAGGGAAAAAGTTTCGATTTCAGATAAAAACAATTTCGGAGTTTTTCTAAAGAAAAAAAGTTTCCGTTATTTTTTCGGGAAAAAAGTTTCGGATTTTTTCCGAAAAAAAGATTTCGATTTTTCTGGAAAAAGTTCCGATGTTTTCCGGAAAAAAGTTCCCAATTTTTTGGGGAAAATAGTTTCGAAATGTTCATCTGAAAAAATTTTGCTGATACAAAAAAGAGTGAAAAAACAGAAAATATTTAAAACTTTTTAGACACCACAAACTAAATCTCATTCATAAAAGTGACAAGACGATTCTCTCTTTTTAGACAACCAACTTCAAAACACGCTCTCTTGATGGATTCTACCACTTCATTGATCGAGAGAAATTCATCATAAAAATAAATGCATTCTGCTCTCTCCCAATCTCCCATACGAGGTGGGAATAGGTCAGGTCGGCCCACAGGAGCCTATTACATAGACTTAGGTTAGACCAACATATTTTTTTAAATAGAGCTAGCCAAAACTTTTTTATAAGCCATTAAAAAAGCTTTTTAGACCTATTAGGCCAACCTATTTAAATTAATATAAATAATATTTTTACTACTATTATTATATATTAAAATTTATACTTTTTTAGTAGTTTAAGTTTATTAATCTACATTAGTTTTTCATAGATATAAATATATTATTATAACAAACATTAGTTTATTAATTCATATATAAGTATAATTAAAAATAAATATAATTATTTATTTAAATATGTTAATATGAAATAGGCTTTTAAATAGGCTACCATGTCATATTAGGCTTTCAAAATGCCAAACTCGGGTCTAAAAAATAAGCCTATGATAGACCAACAAACCAAACTCAGACCTTCGATTTATTGACATGCTAGGTTAAGGCTCGGCAAAACTTAGTTCGGCCTAGCCTATTCCCACTTATATGACTGAGTTTAAAAAAAATCATTAATAACATGCTCCAATAACTTTCCTTTTTCCTATCACAAACACAACTATTAGTCGTTTCTTTTTAATAGATAGTTGAACAAATGACCTCTTTACAGAGGCGTCTCGCACACATGTGCGATGTGCGAGGTGTGCGATGGCATTGGGCCTCAAAATTTTGAGGGCCTCAACTCAAAATTTTGAGGTCCTATAATATTACTTGTATATTATTTATACCTATAAAATATCAAATGTATATTAATAGTGTTGTTTTTAGGGGTAATCAGCTCATCTTATTCATTGATCATAAAGCCTTTTATAGGCAAAGTACAAATAGCTTGCAGTCCAAGCCAACCAGTTGGCTGTGCAAGCCTGCAGGCAAGGCAAGGCAGGCCAGGCTTAGGCGCGCGCGCACATCTGCAGGCCAGCAGGCATGGCTTGGCTTAGGCTGCAGCCAATTTCTTATCATACAAGCTAACCAATATCCTAACATACCCTCCCTTAATTGAACACATACAAACACAAAACACAAAAACAAATGTTCAATGTATCAAGCTATTAACATCACACATGCCTAAGCCCTCCCTTAACTTGCAAAAAGACTCCAGCTTCAAAGGCTTAGTGAGCAGGTCTGCTAACTGTTCTTCACTTCTGCAGTGAACCAACTCTATAGTTCCATCCTTAGTGAGATCTCTAAGGAAATGAAACCTAACATCAATGTGCTTTGATCTTCCATGCATAATTGGATTCTTTGAAAGCTTAATTGAGGAGCTGTTGTCACAATAGATCAAAATACACTCTGATTGCTTCATCTTCAAGTAATTCAGCACATTCTTCAACTAAATTCCTTGACAGGCACATGCTGCAGCTGAGACATACTCTGCTTCAGTGATTGACAAAGTCACAATTGGCTGTTTTTTAGAGGACCAAGAAATAGCACTACCTCCCAACATGAACACAAAACCTGTAGTGCTCTTCCTATCATCTAAATCACTAGCATAATCTGAGTCACACCACCCTTTCAAACACAAATCAGACTTGGAATTAGACCTGTACAGAATTCCAAACCCTAAAGTACCTTTCAGATATCTCATAATTCTCTTCACAGCAGTAACATGCATCTCAGTTGGCCTTTCCATGAACCTTGCCACCAAACATACTGAATAAGCCAAGTCAGGCCTTGTGGCTAGTAGATACATTAGACACCCTATCATTTGCTTATAGACAGTTGCATCTGTCCCTTGCTCAGTTTCATCTTTAACTAGTTTGCAACCAGGAACTATAGGGCTATTCACTTGATTACAATGTTCCATACCAAACATAGACAAGATTTCTGCTGCATATTTCTGCTGAGTAATGAAAATTCCATGGCTATCTTGATTAACTTCTACACCAAGGAAGAATCTCATCTTTCCCAAATCTGTCATAGCAAACTTCTTCTTCATAGATGACTTAAATTCATCCATTAATCTTTGATTGTTTCCAGTGTAGATCAAATCATCTACATACAGACTTACCAACAAAATCTCATTCTTCATACCATACTTGACAAATAAGGTATGCTCATATGGACATTTCTCAAACTTCTCTGCATTGAAGTAAGACTCAATTTTGTTGTACCAAGCCCTTGGAGCTTGCTTCAATCCATACAAGGCCTTCTTCAATCTATACACCATGGACTTATCCTTGCTGACATACCCTAATGGCTGACTTACATAGATGTTCTCAGTCAATTCACCATGTAAGAAAGCAGATTTAACATCTAATTGATAAATCTTCCATCCATTATTAGCTGCAAATGCTAGAATGGATCTGATAGTATCCCATCTTGCAACTGGTGCAAAGACTTCATGATAGTCTATGCCATGCTTCTGTGTGCATCCCTTAGCCACCAATCTTGCTTTGTACTTATCAATTTCTCCCTTCTCATTATACTTTGTCTTATATATCCACTTCACACCAATGGAGTTACAGCCAGCTGGTAGAGTAGTGAGCTCCCAGGTATCATTATTCTTGATTGACTCCATTTCAACATCCATTGCCTGTCTCCAAACTTCATGTTTCACTGCTTCATTGTAAGTAATTGGATCATTGTTAGTGTTAATCACTGCAAGATTATGCAGTTCCAACTCATCTTCATCAATTTCTGCAGCTTGACCAGTTACATAGTCATTCAGTCTTACAGATGGTTTTCTTATTCTTGGACCAAGAGGTGAACTTCTCTCAGCTTCACTATCACTAGATGTTTCATTTACCACATTTTCATTGTTGATAGCTGTAGCTTGTTCATCAGTACCAACTGGATCCTCATCAATACTTCCATCTGCTGATTCAATCTCTTCCTAGTCATTATCATTTCTAGCTGGTTTCTTTGGTTTATTCCAATTCCAGCTCTTTGATTCTTCAAAGATCACATCTCTACTGATTATGATTTTATTTTCAACAGGGTCAAAAAGCTTGTATGCTTTAGACTCTTCACTAACACCAAGCAAAACACACTTTTTGCTCTTGTCATCTAACTTCTTTCTTTGACTGTCATGAATGTGTACATGAGCCACACATCCAAAAACTTTAAAATGATGCACAGATGGCTTCCTCCCACTCCATGCTTCCTCTGGTGTCATATCTTTCACACTGAGTGTAGGACTCCTATTCATCACATAGGTTGCCCATTTAACTGCTTCAGGCCAAAATCTCTTTGGAACATTTCTTGCATGAATCATACTTCTAACAATGTTCAGCAATGTTCTATTTTTCCTCTCAGATACTCCATTCTGCTGTGGAGTATAAGCTGCAGTCAGCTGTCTTTTAATCCCTTCCTTACTGCAGAAGTCACTAAAGGCATTAGAGGTATATTCACCACCTCTATCTGTCCTAAGACATTGTATAACACATTTAGCTTCTTTCTCAACAAGGGCCTTAAAAGATTGAAAACATTCAAGAGCAAGAGACTTTTCTTTTAACACATATATCCAGGTTTTTCTGCTGAAATCATCTGTGAATGTTATGAAGTACCTGCTTCCTCCATTTGATTGAGGAGTAATAGGGCCACAGATGTCTGAATGAACCAGTTCTAGTTTTGCAGATGCTCTCCAATTTGCTTGTTTTGGAATAGAGTCTCTAGATTGCTTACCAGCTAAGCAATCAACACAATTATCTTCTATTTCTTCAAGGTCTGGTAGTCCCTTCACCATTTGCTTCTTGGATAGGGTATTCAATCCCTTGAAATGCAAGTGACCATACCTTCCATGCCACAGCACAGTTGATTCTTGCTTTGCAGACATCAAACATCTAGGGTTGATAACAGTTGCAGAAATCATATACATTCTATTGCTAGACATAGCAGTAACATCAAACCCTTTTCTTCATGATAGATCTTGCAAACATCATCTTTAAAGATAACTGTGACTCTCTTTTGCTGCAATTGTCCTATGCTAATGAGATTGGTTTTCAAACCAGGAACAAAGTACACATTGGTAATCACATGAACTAGATCATTAATCTTTAACCTCACACTACCTTTTCCCATCACAGCCATTCTTGAATCATCTCCAAGTTTGACTGAATCTCTATAACTATCATCAAAATCAATGAACCAATCTTGATGACCTATCATGTGATCACTACACTCAGAATCAAGATACCATGGTTCAATTGCATTAACTTTTGATTCTTGATTGATTCTAGACATAAGCAGCATTTCTTCTACACTATTGTATTCAGCATAGTGAACATTACCTTCATACTCAGGGCATTCACTCTGATAGTATCCAAGCTTGTGGCATTTGAAGCATTCAACAAACTCTTTGTTTTGCCTTCCTCTGCCACGACCTCTACCACCATTGTTTCTTCCTCTCCCTCTACCAGCACCTTTCTCAGGATTGGAGATTTTCAAAGCTTGCTCATCTGTAACTTCAATCTGTCTCTTCATCCTTTGTTCTTGCACAATCAAACTACTCTGCAAGCTATCAATGGACATAGCTGTAACATCATTTGATTCCTCTATGGAGCAAACCACATAATTGAATTTTGAAGACATAGATCGCAAGATCTTTTCAACAACTTCAACTTCTTGCAGAGTTTGACCCTGTGCACTCATGCGATTTGCAATAGCAAGAGTTCTTGAAAAATACTGCTCCACTGATTCGTTTTCTTTCATTTCAAGAACTTCAAACTCACGTTTCAATGCTTGCAGGTGAGCACGTTTCACCTTCGTGGATCCTTGGTACTTGCGTTTCATAGCTTCCCAAATGTCTTTGGATGTGTTGCGAACAAGAATCGTTTCCATAATGGAACGATCAATAGATTGAAAGAGGTAGTTCTTTACCTTCAAGTCTTTCAATTTGAGCGCTTCAATTGCTTGCAATTGCTCAGCTGTAGCATCAGGTGGCGCCACCGTGATGCCTGGTTCAATTAAGCTCCAAAGTTCCTTTGATCGTATGAGATTTTCCATTAGCATTGCCCAGTGTTCGTAATAACCATCAAATTTAGGAACTTTTGTGTGATTATACTTCGTTTCTTCTGCCATTGATGAAAAGAAGAAGCTTCAGATGAGGAAGAAAGAAGAAGAATCGTAACAGAAAACGGTTGCAAAAGTGGTTGTAACTGATTTTGGTTAGGAAATTGCAATTTCTCTCTCTTCAGGTCCCTAGAGGAGAGAACCTGATACCAATTGTTGTTTTTAGGGGTAATCAGCTCATCTTATTCATTGATCATAAAGCCTTTTATAGGCAAAGTACAAATAGCTTGCAGTCCAAGCCAACCAGTTGGCTGTGCAAGCCTGCAGGCAAGGCAAGGCAGGCCAGGCTTAGGCGCGGGCGCACATCTGCAGGCCAGCAGGCATGGCTTGGCTTAGGCTGCAGCCAATTTCTTATCATACAAGCTAACCAATATCCTAACAAATAGATTAATTTTTAGGCCCTAAAATAATAGTTATATATTGTTAATGTTCATAAAATATCATATGTATCAATAGATTAGTTATCTATAATCGTAAATATAGTTCTAGTCCATTTTAATCTTTGCATACAATTTGATCTTAGATTAGGATGTTTCTTTTTGACGTTATATACAAAGATAATTATTTTGTATTTCTTGTTCATTTAATTTAATGCAATTGATTTAATATTGATGATTTATATGTTTATAAGAATGATTTTTTTTATATTATATGCAATTTAAATCAACAATTTTTTTTAAATTAATTTTTTTTATTAAGGTGTCATTTTTATATTTTGCACAGAGTCTCCTAAAACTCGGAGCCTGCCTCTTTATCACCTAAGTCCATCAATTCCTTCTCCCCAAAACTACCAAGTCATATTATCACTCTTTATTCATCATATTAGTTAATTAGATACTAAATACACTTCAATTAATGCAAATAACAGGCTAAAAGCACAATATGAAATCAAATACAAACAAAAACATTGGAATAGTGAGAAAGCAATTCATGGCCTCTATCTCTATCATGCATGTGAGGAATAAGTGGTGCCTTTTGGTACATAAAAAGTTGTCTCTAGGAATGAGTATTTTTTTACTAGGAAATCCTACTTGTTATTTGTTAGAACTCCAACCACATTTTTGGAGTTGAGAACCTCTCCGTTCTCTATTCTTTCCATTTTTTTCATTATCAATTTTTTTTAAAAATGTTTTGAGGTGTATAAAAGAGATTTGGACCCGTCTCATAAGTGTAGCTCAAATGATAGCTATCAGGGATATTATTCCCTCCGGTCCTATATATAAGAAACACTTTGGAAAAAAAATTTGGTCCTTTTTACAAGAAACACTCTTTAAATTTATTCTTTATTAAATTGATAATCCCTTATATACCCTTATTAAATTGTATAAAATGCAACTTATTCCAATGTTATGCATTAATTACACAGACACATTCCCAAGGTTAATTTTGGAATAACACATGATATTTTAGAATTTTTAATTAAAAAAATAAGTCTCCTTGGTATGTGTGTTTTTCTCAATGTGTTCCTTATATATAGGACCGGAGGGAGTATTTGAGTGATCGGGATTCGAACCTTGGATTTCACATTTTTCCACATTTAAATGTGTGAGAGTCTAGCCACTTGGCTACTTGATAAAAAAAGAAGAAGAGATTTTGACCTACTTAATATCACACTTTTGCATTTATATTTTCAAAACTATATAATAATAAAAGAAATGAAAAGAATAGAAAATTGAGAGAATCCTAGCTCGCATATTTGCTATTGAATGTGCAAATATCATTCCAATCTCAATAAATAAACAATCACCCCCAATCTAAAAAGACGAGCTACCATTCCATTTATTCTAACTTTAAATAAACAAGACGCTGTCAAAAAAAAAAAACTTTAAATAAACAAGATACTCCTATGACACATTAACAATTAGAATAAAAAGTTATGTCGCAACTAAATGAAGAAACTTAACGTTCCATTAAAATGAAAAACATATGCTGTACTGTACTGCTGTAGTATGTTGATATGATGATATAATTGCAACTGTACTTTACATAATAAATAGATAAATAAAACTTCAAAAGAGTATACTAAGCTAAAAAAAACATTTCCTAATATATAAGAAAAAAAATTATTATCCACATCCCCACACCTATTACCATATCTCCCACATTTTGTTATATCATCATTATGTATTTTCTTTCCCACACCCCCACTTTTTCATTTTTTTTATACAGTAGATTTACTCTAAAACAGAAAAATATGGGGTGTGAAAACAGTTGTGCTGGTGTGAATTTAATTTAAATCAATGTGTGTTTTTTGGTGAAATGCTTAGTAATAAAAATAGAGTTTTACATTTCGCACCCGCTAATATTCCTCGGTCACCCCCTGAAATGACCATATTACCCCTCTCACATTCTAGACAGCGATATGTGTTTGCATTCTAAAAAGCGAGTGTAAAATACATGTTCGTCTTCTAGAAAGCGAACACCATCCTAACCATTCGCCTTCTAGAAAACGAACACGCCTTATATATAAGGCGTGCTCATCTTCTTCCCTCCATTTCTGCAGTTACAAAAAACGGAAAAAAAAAAGCTCCAAAAAACTCACTCCTAATTAAGACATAAAAAGTCCGTTGTGGATTACCAACCACTCTCAACCATGGTTACAAAACAACACCGTTAAAAGTGATATGGGTAACCCACAACGGACTATGCGACTGTTTACACGAAACTTACTACAGTTAAATTAAGTAAAAATAAAAGTAAAAATGGAAGAATTAAGAAACAAAATGACGGATGGAGAGAAAGAAGAGTGGTGTGAAAAAAAATTCACACATATGCTCCCAATTTATAGAATTCACCATGAATTCCGATTGGCTGATGCATTTTCACCGCCTCCCACATGGCCAATCACATTTGGCCACGTGACAATCAGTTTTGACTGTATGGGAGCTGTTTTTTTACTGCCGATAAATTCGCTATTTAGATAGCAAACACTACGTTCACAATGTTCGCCATGTACAATGTTTTTTTTTTTGAAAACTTGGTATCCGGCCTTAGGACCGACAAATCCAAGGGGACCAATCCCACCGCCCACTTGCGGGGGCCCCATTTAAAGCCAGAGTTTTTTTGCTCTGTATGGACTTAGCCCACCGAAATTAGCACAAGTGGGAATCGAACCTGAGACTTTGAGAGGAGCATACTCCAAGGGCCCAAGCCAACACCACTCGCCATGTACAATGTTAACTGCGGTGTTCCAATTTTGCAAATTTATACTTTCGCATTCTAAATAGCGAGAGGGGTGTTTGAAATTAATGGACTTTCGGCACAAACCTGGCCTACAAAATGTCACTTGTCAGGTGAATAAACCATGCTTGTGGAATAAAATATTTTTCTTTTTTTGAAAAAACAAAGTCAAAATTAAAACAAAAAAAGTGCAAATATATTAAAAACACATTATTATGTTTTTGGGGTAGCTTCTAGGGTGAGGGTTCAACTAAGTCCCTCACCGGTGTACCATTCTATCTTACCATCAGATTAAATTAGACTATATGTACTCACTGGTCATGGCCACACATGATCATATCTTCTCTCTACAACCACGTTATGTTCTTTCTCTCCCCTGCCAAATCTTACTTTGATTTTGGACAACCACCATATGATGGAACTCCGATTCCATTTATTCCACCACCATTACACATAATTAATTTTGAGTTCACGTAGAATCCTACAATTTGCTTTTATTTTGCCATTTAAATCTAAATTTTATGTTTCATTTTGTCCCAATTGAAACATCCACAAATACTTCAATATAAAAGCCATCATCCACTTCGGTTTCCCTTCTACTTCTAGAGTTGCTCAACTCCGTTGATCTTTGGTGGTAGTATTATTGAGTTATGATAAAATGATAACTAACTAACTAATAATTGTTCTTTAATGGTGCGTGCACTCATTTTTTGATAGTAGGGATTTTTTTTAAAATCCAGATTCCATATTTGATGTTGAAGAAAAATATATTCATAGAAGTCCAAACAAAAACTGTCCACAATGGGGATCAAATTGAAACAGAAATTGAGTAAACCCAACAATAATGGTTTCCTTAATGTTGGATTGGATTTATATCAAAGCTTTGGATTTAGATAAGAGATGGAGACGTTATTTGCTTAAATGTAGAAGTTGAAGGAGAGAGAAATAAAGTGAATGTAAAGTGAAGAGATTGGATCCGATACAATGGTGGCTAATGGGTATATTTAATCTAATGGTTAAAATGAATGGTATACCGGTGAGGGACTTAGTTGAGCCCTCACCTTAGAATCCACCTGTTTTTGGTGTGGATAAATTTAAAAACAAGTCATCGCTGTTTCAAGCATTTTCAAGCTCTATCTTAATTTTATATTTTTATCAAATAGTTGGTGGACCGAATTTTACACCTTAAAGGTAAATAAATCTACAATCTCAATTTTGAATTTCAACTCATGTATATTTCAATATCCCAATTAATTGAGCTATGTTATGTCCATGGGGATGACTCTTTTAATTTTAATAGTTTACAATATGATGCGTTAAAATAGAATTTAAAATTCTATCTCGTTATTTGAATATTGAATATTCTTTCTTTTGATAAGTTCGTTATTTAAATATTCAATTCGGTAACGAAGTAGAAGAAAAATTTTTTTGGTGAAAAACATGTAAACATGTGAATTATAAGTATATCATTTTCCTTGTCATATAACTTTAAGGCTTTATTGCGAGTTTAAAGGGGATGAGAAGACTTTGAGTGGAGGTTAGTAGAGAACAAATAGAGAAATTTTGTACATATTTTTAGAGTGTATTTTTGGAAAGAATAATAACAACATAGATTGAATTTAAATAAATTATCTAAAATCACCCTTCAATACATAGAAACTTTGTACAGAAATAAATCCCCAAAGTCTTCCCCTCCCAGGTCATCTAAAGTTTTCCCCTTCCTCCCCTCCCATACTTAAAAATAGATTTTCTATTATGCAGCACTTGGTATAGCCAAATATTTCATCTCTCAATGCTTTATTGGCCAGCTGAAATAGATTTAGTAATTCAATATTGTATTTCCCTCATCAATGATTTTATTTCTGTTTATGTTAAAAGAAACCTAAATGTAGAGGCACATAGTTTGGTTGACCTAAGCCAATTTACGAGGTTCTAGGAAATGCATGGATGGGATTGTCCCAAATATATCAAACTTACCTTTGTATGACTCTTCCTGTTTTCTAATCTATGAACAAAAGAGGTAATATAATAATCGAAAAAATAAAAAAAGAATGTTGAACTATGTCAATTGGAAAATCAAGAAAACTCATGGGGAAAAGCTTCAACAAGCAACAATCAAACGCCAATAACATTCACATATTGTGCATTTCAGAACATTTATGCTTTCCACTTTATATTTATTGTGCAGTTTAAGCTTTCAATAAGCAATTCTTACAGCCAAGATTATGCAGTTTGCAGTTCATTAACCTAAAAAAAAAAACCTAGCAGATACATTGTTTTCTTTGTTGTGATTAAGGAGGACCAACCATGGATACTGATGGATAGTATAGCAGTTGTTTCAACCCTACCTCACACTATCACAAGAAAACGGAACACTTTATTTATAACTCTTAATTACTCATTCAACCACCACCAAAATAAATAATTTAGTGTCTACAAAAAATAGCACAAGGGGCAAAATACTTCAGGTTGTAGCCAGATTGTCATAAAAGAAAATCGAAGACCTGCATCATATAAGTTTTGTTTTCTATATGAAAACTATTTTTACTGGTATTTGTTACCAGCAAAAACTAACAACCAGTTTCTGAGCTCTAGGGAAAATTTACACACTAGTTGTTCCATGTCATAACATAATAATCAGTTTACCTACCCTCACCCGTTTACCTGTGTGTGATAAGTTAAACTAAAAACCCCTTTAAGTTCAGATTCATAGATATGACTATCATTTTTTTGTAAAAGCAAAAATCAAAATAATTGCCCTGACTAAGAAGGCCCGCATATATGAATTCAATCTAATGAAATCAACATCCATGATACATGTATTCTACCGAACACTAATGTCTAAACAGATTTCGTTTGCATGTGTTTGGTTGGGTGTCCACATGTTTAGACAGTGTTAGACACCAATCGCACGTCATGTTAGCATGCATGTAATACATTGTCAAATAAGACACACCAATAAAGAACTCATTATCTTTCTGGTGGGTGAATTTCATCCCATGATGGATGATTCTGTCTCCCAGTCATCATAAGTGAAAATTTCATTAATCAATTACAAGATATAAAGATAAAAGTATATAGCTGATTAGAGACAAAATTGCAAGAGAGAAACAGCAACTACAATGAGCTTAGTTACCTAATATACATCTCATCACACTCTCATAGTCAAATAGTGTAACACAAAAAAGAATACAGAAACAGAACCTTAAAACAACTCTGTCATCTATCGATTTTTCAACGCATCAGCCTAAACAAAAAGACTTATTTGTCAAGCTCCATTGCTTGGGCAGCTTTAGCTTTAGACAGAGCGGTCAACTTGGTCTTCACTTTTTTCTTTCCCACCTGAAATCCACTTCCACTCTTCTTTTTCCTGTCACTACCATCAACCTACAAATTTTTACAACAAAAGCATCCAATCATTAGTCCTCAAAATACACACAAAACAACAATTCAACCTCTCTAATCTCTACTTTTGGTTTTCCTTACAAAGTTTGAATCTAATATTCAGCTTTTTTGCACAATTACACACATTATATATGTAGACACTAAAGCACCAATAATTAAGATTGAAAGTGCATCCCACATGGACCAGGTTTGATAGTAGTCGCCTAGTCGGTCCTTCCTGACTGACTGCACTGCATTCGGCCACATTTGAGCTGTCCAATGCAAGATCGGACGGTTCAAATTTAAAACTCAATTTTATATTTAAAATGTTAATTAAAATTTGAACTTAAAATCTTGACCGAGATCAGACGGTCTGTATCTACCGGCTGCGTGCAATTTGACTACACTGAATCCATTTCCATCTCACACCCGACACATGTAGTTACATTCAAACCCTTCTATTTATTTAAATTATATTCAGTGTCTATGTATCAATGTCTGTGTATATGCTTCTTAGTTGGCAACAACCGATCAACTTACAAACATATTAGTCCATATCAATTTATATTTATCAACTAATTTCGTTGTAATTCTATCAAACACTTCAAATTCAACAACTAACTTTTCACCTACAAGTTATCTTATCAGCTATAAAATCATGTAGATGTTATGAAATATCAATAAGGAGATTATGGTTGACCCACTATCTAATTAAACAAGTTCAGAACTTTTGGCATAAAAAATAAAATTATATCCAAAATTAATAGAAGAAACCCAAAATCATATATTAATTTTTGAAAAAACAAATTAAAAATCTCAGCAGAAAAAGGAAATTTGATAAATCAAAGAAAAAAGCTCACTTTCATCTTGTTTTTCTTCGCCTGGAGCTTCTTATCTTTCTTTTCCTTCTCTAGTTTCTCTCCTGAAAGAAATAATCACAAGTATGAAATCAGAACATGAAAAAAATTGAAGAGTAGGTTTGAATTGGGAGAAAATTGAAGGTGAGAGAGTACTTCTGAGTTCGAATTCGTGCTGCCTCTTTCTCTTTGCGAGATTGTTCTTCTTCGACATATTTCTTCACGTATTGGAAAATCTGAAAGACGCAGTGATTTTTCACAAAACCCTAATTTTTATGAATTTGGGAAAACCCTTAAGTCTTATACGAATGAATTAGTTATTTTGTATTTGGTCCTTCAGTTTTACTGGTTTTCTATGTTTTCCTCAAAGATTTTCTTTATTACATATAGGGGCAAAATAGATATTTCACGCACATAATTATAATATTTTATAATATTTTTTTTAAAAATGCATTTTTTAAAAAGTTGCATTTATTTGTTTTTATGGAAAAATTTGAATTTATTATACTCGAATATTTGGAGGTCTCATAATTATAATATTAAAGTTGTATTTTAAAAATGCATTTTTTAAAAAATTGCTTATAAAGTGTTATTGATGCGGTATATGCATCCTTAATAAAAATAAAACAAAATTCAGGGTCGGCCCTGTGGGTGTGCAAGGTGAGCCACCGCACAGGGCCTCAAATATTCAGGGCCTTTAATTGTTTATTTATATTGGTCTATTAAAAAATTTATATAAGAAAAAAAAATTAATGACTTTGTTACTACTAAAAATATTTTATAACTCAAAAAATAAAATATTTAATAAACACACTCTTAATTTTATAAATAATTTGCGGTTGATTGTAAAAACAGAAGCAACATTACAAGAAAGTTTTTTTTCCCCAAGAAAATGTAAAGTTGATAATGATATTAGATTGAAGATGTATTTTAACGTCATTGATTAAAATGTCGCTTTTAGATGTTATTTACTATGATGACTATTTTTTTTTGTTATTTACAATTTAAAGAGAGAATGACTTTTAAAAAAAATTATATTTTTTATTAAAGATCCATTTTAAATTTTCAAACAGGGCCTCCAAATACTCGGGACCGGTCCTGACAAAATTATATGCATCCAATTTTTTTCTTCTTCCGTTTGTTAACAATTAGGCCTTTTGTGCATCCAAATTAATCATTTAAGTGTTATGTTGTGATGGTAATGGTTGTTAGTGTTATTTTGGGTTTTGAATTACTAATATGTTTTGGAATTTTGCAATAATTATAATTTAATTTTTTTCCGGCTTAAAAAAAACCTTTGACAAAAAAAAAGAAGCTTTGTACCAAAAAAAAAATTGACCAACGCGTGTATCATGGTGATTTTTTATTTTTTTTACAATGAGCTGGGGATCGAACTCATGACCTATAACATATATACTACCAAACCCCTCACCACTATACCAAATCTAGTGGCTTTATCATGGTGATCTTTGGCAAGAGTATCATAATTGTCTTTCAAATTCATTTAAATAAGTAATAAATATTGTGGACCATATATTAATTAAGTGGAATACTAGTTAATTAAATGTACCTTAACTATTTTTGAAATACATTAAGTGGGATACTAGTTAATCTAGGGCACATGTTAGCGGGACCCTTTTTTTATCTCCCTTTCCACTAGTTTAGATCTACGTTTGCACGACATAGATATTAAATAAGTTTGTGTGCCGAGGTCCCATGTTCGATTCTTTTTAGTGCCAATTTGAGATGACTAATTTAGCTTCTTAAAAGAAAAAAATTGTGTGGACAAATATACATGTAAGTATATTAGATTGAAATTTTTTAAATTTGCAATTACAATGACATCTTAATCTTATCTTAATAATATAATATCTACACATAATAACATCATAACTGCCTGCATATCTTTTACTATTAAAAGGAATGTTGAGTTGCTCACAATCAAGTATTTTGTTGATGTGGCACTCTACAAGAAAAGTTTACAATCTCTATTAAAAAACTTTTTCATCATCTCCTTTAATTAAATCATTTTAATTTTAATTATCAATATATCAAATTATCAAGTTTACAATCTCTATTAAAAAACATTTTCATCATCTCCTTTGATTAAATCATTTTAATTTTAATTATCTTTAATTAAATCATTTTAATTTTAATTATCAATATATCAAATTATCACTATATAACTTCTTAAAAGGGACCAACTAACTAAAATGAAAAATTATTAAATTAAAATGGACCAACTAATATATAAGATTTATATAACCACAAAATATTCATGACTATTGGAATTCTTTCAATACTAATACTAATAAAAAAAGGAATCATTATATTTCAAGCAAGTGAGTCACTTTGATATTCCAAACCTCTTTGATCAATCTCTTAAAGAGCTGAATTTAATAAAAAAAAAAAGTGTGTCTCTCTTCCTTGCAAGTTAATTGGTTCCTAAATGAATTAAAAGGGACCAATATAACCACAAAATATATTCTTTCAATACTAAGAAGAAAAAAAAGTGGTATGTGCTATGTATTATGATAGGTTTTTCTTTCAAATTCTAGAGCTAGAAAGTGGTATGAGCTAGAAAAACACTTTACTATAAAATGAGAAAGTTTAGTGACTAATAGGTTCACTCTCACTCTTTATAACCACCACCCCACATTCTTTTTCTACTTATTATTTCTAAATCTTAATAATTGATATTTTCACTCAATCTTTGAGCGTATTTCTACCATGGTGCTATGTATTGATATCCAACAATATTCATTTGTACTAATGTTTAGTTTTTGTTCTTCATGTGTAGGTTGAAAGAAATAATTTTTCACTACAATAGAATGTTAATGGATGAAAAGGCCGGTATACTCAATTACTCTCATCAAATTATATTGTTCATTTAAAAGTTATCTTTAAAATATATTTTTTATCATAACAATGATTGTAAGTAAACAATCTCATTTTTCTCATTTATTTATTGATATTGGTTGTTCATTTGTTATCGAGAACATAGAACGTTATATTATTTTAGTCTACTTACTCCAGATCCATGTGATAGAACCAGAGGAAGAAAAAAGTATTTACTAATTTATAAATTTTTTGTTTGAGTCATCATTTACTTTCTCCAAAATAACTCTTAGGTACGTATTCTTCAACTTTTAATAATGTCTTATGTTCTTTTCTTACTTTCCATGTATGCCTTCACTAATTTATTGATTTCTATGGCAGAATATTGACTAAAGTATCTATTGATTTTCATGCATCCTTACGAGAAATTTGTAAAACAAATAGTCACTCATATAAGAATATTTTATCATCTATTGTATATTCAGTTTCACCCTTTTATTATTTATCCATTTTGTATTTCATATTCTTCATATATGTTAATCCATATTTTTTATGGTTGGATATCTATTATATTGATCTGCCAAATTATATCTTGAAAATTGACATAACATCTTTTACTATTAAAAGGAAGCTTGAATTGTTTTTAGGCCTTCTTTGTGATGATGTGGCACCTCTAAGAGAATTTCTTACAAAAGAATATATCAATAATGAAAAATGAAAAATTTAATTAAAAGTGACCAACTAATATTATAAGACCTACAAATTTATATCTCGGTTATGGTTTAGAGAGAGACATAAATGATACTATGACCATCAAATTCTCATGATTGTTGGAATTCTAAAATGAAATTCTCACAAGAAGATATATCAACAAACAATGATGTATTCTTATATTATTTGTCTCAGCTTTCTACTAAATTTGGACTTATAATGATAAATGATAGTATATAATGTAATTGAGAAAAAACTGAATTGCGCCATATTGACATTTTTGCGTCCAACTTTACTAAAAAAAATTCTGATAAAAAAAAAATAAAAAAGTCTTCCTTAGAGATTTTTTTTAATAATATGCAATTTTACTAAAGTTATTGTATAACTATGAATATAATTTTATATTTGATACCGGACTTTTTAGAAAAGAGAATTGATAAATATGAGAACAATAACATGTTTATTATTGGTCCATAGAAGAAAAAATAATTAAAATCAGTTATGAGATTTATTTTATGCTTAATTGCAAATAATTTGAAACACCAATTAATAGTGTGACTTTTGATTATCTGCAAAAGAAACAGCACACTAAAATGAAAAGAATTAAACTTCATGTGTTATTGTGGTTTTTGCATAAAGAGATCTAATTTCTTATGCTATAAATTAACATTTGCATAGTTAATTTGTAAAAATATAATGCAATGATAACTAAACACTCATTACAATTAAATCTTATGACTGTTGGAATGCTTCTCAATGTAACCATGATCCTTATATAACTAATATCTATTCACATGTATCACATACTTTTTGTTTAGTCATGCTCTCTCATTTTTTGTATTTAAATTATTTTGTATGTTTTCTATGTATAGATATTTTAGCAAATTATTATGTCTATATATATGAATGTTATTCTATTTTCAATATCCATTTTTCATCTTTTTAATGACTGAAGTTTAAAGATTGCTTTATGCAATAAATGTGGTCATTGCAGTGTGATGATTGTGGAGCACGTCCATTTGATCGGAAGTTTTCATTCTATTTAAACCATGGATTTGGTATGTTTTGTAAAAAAAAAAATGTATGTCTCAACTACATTAGAAATAATTTGAATGTATATGACCTATGCAAAAGTTTAGAAGTTAAAGGTTATAATTTATTTTACGACATATCTATAAGCGAACTTTAAATTGCTCTTATGTCTCGTATTTTCTTATTCTTTTTTGACCAATAATACATCGAAGATGAGTTAAATATGCTATTTTAATATCTATCATTTAACTATATAATATTATTATATTTATAACAATTATTATTTTTCATTTATAAAAATATTTTAATTATATAGTTAATCGAACCCGTGCAACGCACGGGTTTACCCCTAGTATTTACTAATAAGAGACCTAACAATAGTATGCATACAATCCTTAAAAAAAAAACAGTATGCATACAAGTATGGAAGCTAAACGCCAAACCAGATGTCTTTGAGCAATAGAAAAATGCAAACCTTGCATTCAGCAATATCAATAATAAAATGCAAACAAAACCGCAAACCAGTATGTAGTTAGTAGCGTACTCATTGATATATAATATACAATAAAAATACCAAACCAGTTATAACAAAACCACTTTGTTTAAAGAGTTGCAACAAAATTCACAATATTATTATTGAATAAAAGGAGTAAGAGTAACTAAAAATTAATGTAAACAAAACTTGAAGTGATCCTAATATGATCTCTTTTTACAAAGAAGAATTGATTCAATATTGGAATAAAAGAACCAATTAATTTCATTTTTGGGCATCTCATGTTCAAATTCATTGCCTATTATTTTATGCCTTTTTTTTGGTTCTTTGGTACATTAAGTGGAGAGTTAATTATCATAAGCTGCCAATGAGGAGCCACTCATATCAATTATTTCTACATTTGCCAATAGTAATTGGTTCATCACATTTACTTGGATCAGTATCAAATTCACAGCATGGCATTCAATTTGAGAAGCTCAAAGGATCTCACGTTTTGGACAACTTTTCTTTTAGAAAAACAATTGTAAGGCTATTTGCCATTTATTTTGAATTAGGTGCTATTTTAATTTTTTATTATTATTATTATTAGGTCCATTGAGCTACTTTCAAAAACTCTATAAATCCTAAGTTCTTCTATGAAATAAAGGAAGTTTTTGATTGAGTAAAAATACAAGAGTTATTCTCTTTGGTTCTCTTAACCTCATTTTTAGCTTATCGGTTTGCCGTTGCACTAACTTTTGACATATCAACCGGAGCCTCCATAGCCGGTTGTGGCATCTTTGCGACTTATCAATCGATTTTTCCACCCTGATCGCGGCGTCTTTCCACCACCTCCGCCATCTCAACTCTTTTTTTTTTTTTTTTCCGACCGCTCCGCGATTCTCATCACCACTTCACAAATGTGTATTTACAATTGTGGTGATACAAGACTCTCATAGTAAATATATGATTGCTCATTCAGAATATCGGAATCTGAAATATAATTCAAGCTACCATTATTTAAGTTATAGAGCAAAAATTTGGCATATATTCTGTATTCCATCTTTAGCATTGTGAATTTCGTCACCATCATGTTCAGGCAGCAACACTTCCTTATAAGTCTCCTTCACGAGATCAAAAGAAAGAAATAGAATCACATCTTGGTTAGAACTAACACCACGTTTAACAATTAGCCAATCTAGAGTGCCACTCACAAATTTTCCAGCGAAACTAGTAACGTAACCAGGGGCAGAAGGAAAATTCTCAATAGTTGTCCAAGAAGTTCCACCAAAAGTATAAATCTTTGTCACTTTTTCAGAATCATAAGAAGCTATATCAAGATAAACAACTACAAGCAGTTTGTACTTGTCATTAATATGATCATAGCCAAAGCCATGATATTTGACCCACATACGTTTATCATAAGAATGAAGGGTTTGGGATTTTTTGGATTTAAATCTGATAGTAGGGTTCCATAATTGAACATAACCTTGATCAACATAAAACAAACATAGCAACCCATTGCATGATCCAAAAATATGGAACCTATTTTCCATGCAGAACTCATGAGGTTTAGTAGGTTTTGATGGATTTTCAAGCAATGCTGATCGATACAGCCATAAGAGAATATATGTTGGTGGGTTATGTTTGGTTTCACCATTAAGATCTGAAGGTGACTCTTTGCAAATTTGGGATGGGAGATTAGGGTTTTCCATGATTTGCAAAAGCATTTGAACTCAAGAAGCGATCTCACCGGAAGCCTCAAGAGTATCTGAATGATGAGTTCCTCAGGCAAGTGGTTACAAAATGCTTATGTGAATGTTGTTCTTTGCCAAATAGATACTACAACATAAAATGTGGCTTTGGCTAGCATGGAAGACTTCAAGTCTTCCATGGTGCACAAGTTCCCGATATTATTATAACGAATACAAATTTTATAAAATCGACCATTGGATTGAAAGTTTATATCGTTTAGATCATCCATAATTTAAAAAAAAAATCGGAAATCATTTGATATGTTATTGAGAACAATCAAGATTAACGGTATTAAAATGTTTGTCCTGTCAGCCGGTTAAAAAAATGGAGCGGGAGACAAAAAAAAATCAAAATAATAGGATAAAAATGTTTAATTTTAAAATGGGGTCAAAATCGTGGATGATGTAAAATAGAAAGATGAAAATTGCAATTAATGTGAAAAACAAAGAGAAAGTAGAAAATGATGAGAGGCAACAAGAGAGAAGCTTAACTTTACATATGATTGCAACCAACGGCCATACTACAAGGTCATTTTGGTAAATCAACTCCCACCTCCTTCACCGATCACTATCAGTCACTTGCTAAAAAAAGCTCTCTTAACATGTATTGTATGTATTCACACACTCTACACCTTCTACTCTTTTTTCCATACAAGTAATAAAAATCCAATCTTTACTCTTTCCAAAATACTGGGTCAATTTCATCACTACCATTTTCTTCAGAAAAATTGTAAATGGCAACTGGGTCGAACTTAGAATCAGTGAACAACAAAAGGGGTGGTGGCACTATTGAACCTAAAGTTCCACCTTTTGTTCCAAAAACTGGTTACAATCCAAGAGATTTACGTTCATGGGCCAAGAGAACTGGTTTTGTTTCTGATTATTCAGGTGAAGCAGGGACAAGTGGAAGTGAAAAGTTTGAACCTTTTCAACTGAGGGGAAGAAAAGAGAATGAGCCTAAGATAGAGATAGATCCAGTTGTTGGGAGGATGAGAGACAATAGAGGTATTGAGATCCAACCAGCTTCACATGGAGGGGTTGGATTGGAGGAGAATGTGAAAAAAGAGAATGAGCCTGTTTTGGCTTTGAATCCTGATGGTGAGAGGAAAGTTGGTATGAGAGGGAATGGTAATGGTAATGGAAGTAATGGTAATGGTAGTAATGGTCATGGAGTATCTGCAGTTGCTCCTATGCAAGATGAAAAGTATGATGAGGAGAATGTGGTACAAGATGAAGTTAAGGTTGATTTGTTTCCAGAAGGAGTGGAACCTGTTGTTGATGGTGGATGGAAGGGACCGTCAGAATTGAAGTGTGGTCTTAAAGAAAATCCGGGTTTTGGTTAGTTTATGTTTCATTGTTTTTCTGTTGGTTATTCTTAGAATTTGGGTTGGGCCTAACTCAACCCTGCAAAATCGTCTTGTAAGATGATGACCGCCGTTGCTTATAACTCAGGTCATGCCATCCCGCATCCAATGTGCGACAACACCCCTCACGCCCAACGGGTTTGGTGCGTGGATATAAATGATCGGTGGTCCGATAGCAGAAACCTAATAGTAGGTGGCCCAATAGATCTCGGAGAGGCTCTGATACCATGTTAGATTCTGGGTTGGACCTAACTCAACCCTACAAATCCGGATTGTTAGATGAGGATTGCCTCTACTTATAAACCCATGTTTAGGTTATCTTGCATCCAATGTGCGACTCTCTCTTAACAGTTATGATTGTTAATTATCTCATATGGTTTATTTGATTCATTAGTTATAGTAGTTTATGTTTTAGAAAATGCTGATTTTGGATTGTTTGAAAGTAGTTTTGCTTAACTTGAGTACATGCGGAACAAAATTAATGTCTTATGATGAACATTTGAACTGTGTAATACTGTGTAACTGTGTTTTAAGCAATGTGAATTGAATGTAGCTAAATCCATGTGTTTTAATGATGTGTATTATCTTAAGAATAGATTAGGAAGCAAGATAAATTAGCATAATCATGTTCCTTTCTTTAACTTGCCCAAAAATCAATAACTCGGTTTTACTTACACTTTTATATCTTCAACTGCAGTATCTCTTATCTATTATGGCTTACAGCACTATCTATCATTGGCTGGTTCACTTGTATTGATCCCATTAGTCATGGTGCCAGTTATGGGTGGAACCGATGTAAGCGTATGCTGTTATTTACCATTTATTACTCTCTACGACAATCAATAGTTCTTCGGATTTTACTTTTTTATGTTAACATTAATCACTGATGACAGAAGGATACCGCTACCGTAATTTCTACAATGTTGTTTATTTCTGGCATCACAACTATACTGCACTCCTACTTTGGTACTAGACTGCCTTTAGTTCAAGGGAGTTCTTTTGTGTATTTAGCACCGGCGTTAGTCATTATAAATGCTCAAGATTATCGCAATCTTACAGAACATGTAAGTTCCTAGTTCATTAACAAACACAATCTTAATTCATCAATTACTCAAGGTTCTTAATCCTGGTTATTTCAATTGCAGAAATTTAGGCACATAATGAGGGAACTTCAAGGTGCTATAATTGTTGGTTCAATCTTCCAATGTATCTTGGGATTTAGTGGCTTGATGTCTATCCTACTCAGGTAACAAGAATTTTTACGTCATATCTTTGTTCTATTCACCATAAATATCTTTCTTCATTTGTTCAATTTAGTAAATTTGTATATTTTATTAGTATGATGTTCTGCTACCTCATTGAAAATATACGATGTGTGTGCATTAACGTGCGAGATAAAGAGGTGCATGATATTGGTCAATGAAGGGATAAGTAATACTGAACTTTTATCAAATGAGAGTTGTCACGATTTCGGTCTCGCATGTCAATTCTTTACAATATTACAATTTGTTGTAGGTTAATCAACCCAGTCGTGGTTGCGCCAACTGTTGCTGCCGTAGGTTTAGCATTCTTTAGTTACGGTTTTTCACAAGCTGGCATTTGCTTGGAAATTACTGTTCCACAAATTGCACTGGTTCTATTATTTACTCTGGTGAGTCATGCAGCACCAATCACTGGTTCCAAAGTAATTGCTTGATTTATAAACAGGTCACGGGATTTGGAATTTTGTTAAATTAGATTTTTATGTTCAGATATTCATTATTTCTTTATTTTGTCTTGTTTGAAGCATCTCCGAGGAGTATCTATCTTTGGACGCCACTTATTTCGAATTTATGCCGTAAGTATCTAAAATTAAGACATTCTTTCTTCATTTTATATTGAGAATATGTGGCTATAATAACAGACTCTTACAAATTACTTTTTTCATATATGTAGGTTCCATTGAGTGTATCATTAGTTTGGATATTTGCATCCTTTTTAACAGCAGGGGGTGTGTATAATTACAAAGGATGCAATCCCGATATACCGAGTTCAAACATTCTTACAGACGCATGTAGACAGCATGCATATACCATGAAGCATTGCAGGGCTGATTCCGATGCATTATCTACTGCTGCATGGGTCAGAATCCCTTACCCTTTACAGTGGGGCATCCCTATTTTCCACTTCAGGACTTCCATAGTCATGGTCATAGTGTCACTCGTTGCCTCTGTCGATTCAGTAAGTATCACATTTAAAAGTTTAGATGGATTTTTGTTTTGAAAGTAAGGATTACATATAGCGGCGTATCCAGGACTCCGAGTCACTAGTTTATCCTTTTTCCAGGTTGGAACTTATCGTACTACTTCTCTTCAAGTTAATTCGAGGCCTCCAACTCGAGGAGTTGTTAGCCGAGGTATTGCACTAGAGGGTTTGTGTAGTATATTGGCTGGTCTTTGGGGCTCAGGTACTGGTTCAACGACTTTGACAGAAAACGTGCACACAATTAACAGCACAAAGGTGGCAAGTAGGATAGTAGTGGAACTTGGAGCAGTTTTCTTGATCATATTCTCATTTATAGGTAAAGCAACAACCCTTCGTGTCAAAATCCATAATTGTAGATTAAAGTTTAGACGTTTCTCTATACAGGCTGAACATACACTTAAATTGTATTTTCTTTTTGTAGGGAAAGTGGGTGCCCTTCTTGCTTCCATTCCACAGGCTTTGGCTGCTGCCGTACTGTGTTTCATGTGGGCTCTTACCGTGACATTGGGCCTATCGACTTTACAGTATGCTCAATCAGCCAGCTTCAGGAATATGACAATCGTTGGTGTTGCCTTGTTCCTTGGTATGTCCATTCCATCTTATTTTCAACAATACCAACCTGAGTCGAGTCTTATACTTCCCAGTTATCTGCTTCCTTATGCGGCGGCATCAAGTGGGCCATTTCATTCAGGCCTTAAACAAGTAAGTCACTTCTGTATGCAGAAACATATTAATGATCTTATTTTACATATTTCTCTATCTGCGATAAATATTTATGATCTTAGTTTACATATTTCTCTCTCTGCAATAAATAGTTAAGGGTATTATTGACAAGGCAAATGCTACTTATCGCGGGAACCAGAATCACGAATTTGTCCTGAATGATGTGGCACCGATTTGCATCATCTAACTGTTAATTTAATAAACCCTGTTTCTCTCTTCTCTCTCATCTCATCCCCAACTACAACAGCCCCCTTGTTTTTTTTAATGCAATTCTCCTTTGCTCCTCTTCTGAATTTCTCTCTCAAATTCTTGGCTGATTGTTTTCCCCTCTCTTTCATAATATTTCTCTCAAACTCTTGTAACCAAGATCTTTCTATTACCTCTCAAGGCCAGCTTGTTGCTCAATTGGGTTTTGTTTTTTCCTTGTTTGGAAGTACTGTTAAGATGGGGTTTTTAAAAGTAAAGATTTTGATAACAATTTGGGTTTAGAAAGTCTTTATTTTGAGGGTGTATCCATGGAGATCATTGGGGAATTGGTTGGCTATAGAAGAGATTAATAAATTGAAGCTTCTGAACTGTAAAATAATGGATGGTTCTTACTTTGTTCTTTGTTTGCTGGGTAACAAATTAAGCTCAAAATGAGTGTGGTTTGATAGTGTTTGTTGTAACTTTTGAAGTTTGATTTGTTGGCCTCATTTCTATTTGTAGACATGAGAACAAAAAAATTAGTGGCGGGTTCATAAAAAATAGATAAATAAAAAGCAGAGAAAGGTTTTTTCAGACAAAGCGGTGACGGGAAGCGGTTACAATAATTTTTGAAGCACTATCGTTATTTGTTTTGGTAGAAGTTAAAATAAATACGTATATAATAAATGCTCAAACGGATTTCATGATACATTCGTGAGGATTTTCCTCGCGAGATATAGCAGCGCTGTATTGACAAAACCAAAACTAATGTTGCAGTGAATTTTAAAAACGACAAATAAACAATTTTTTTCTACAAAAGCGACAATTAAAAAGGTACGGTGAGAGTAGTTTACAGATTGTTCCTGCTTGGAACTGAGATATCGATACTTAGCTAGATGATGCTCTAGGTCTAAGTCTGAGTGTATGTGTGTATGTAGAATGTGATGATCTTTCTTAGGTCACAGGGGACCTATATATAGGCTAGGCCATAACGGCCTTGGGCGAGATTCCCTCGCCCTAGTAGTGGAGTTACTGACGCCGCCATTCCAGGGGTCGTTCCCCCATGTGGTCTGTTATTTCGGCCTTATCCCCTCACGACTAGGGGAAGACATTGGCGTTACGGGAAGGTATTCGGGCTTGGTCCTTTTGGGCTCCTGTAGTCCTAGGCGAATGGCCCAATAGGCGAGGTTGGGCTTGGGCGAATAGCCCCCCGGTTTTTTATCCGGTCCACAGATGAATATGCCTATCACTAAGTATAGATTATTTCACAAGACCCTATCATTCTCATTGACACGTCACAGTATAAACTTGTTTGAACTATGGTTAGATAGTGAAATATAATCAGACGGCTGTGTAAAACTTATTGTCTTATTGTTCATGTATAGTTATCAAACTCCTGTATTTTTGTTTTAATATTGATGAGCTGAGTGGTCATTTTCTTTGTCCAAAACTTACCAGCTTGATTTTGCTATCAATGCTCTTATGTCCATGAACATGGTGGTTACACTGTTGGTGGCATTTCTACTGGACAACACTGTCCCAGGAAGTAAAGAAGAACGAGGCGTGTATATATGGTCAAGAGCTGAAGACGTTGCCGCAGATGCTTCACTGCAATCTGAATACTCCCTACCAAAGAAAGTTGCATGGTGTTGCTGTTGGTTGAAGTGTTTAGGGGTCTAACTTCGGACATTAAGAAAAAGGTATTGAAGATCATGAAGTAAAAGGTAAATGTACATTGTAATATAGTTATTTATAGCAACATTAAATTGGAGAAAGGTTTGAAATATTCATTATGCTAGGAAAATTGTTTAGTTACTTTAACATGTCAGTCAAAATTGTCTAGTGAAAGAAAACAATGTATTTAAGAGTTAAGAGTTACTAAATATTTTTTTTTTTATCATTAAGTGTTTATTATTTTAAAGTTCACATCCAGTATTTAAGAGTTGTCGCAAGTCACTGACAAAGGGGAAAAAATGCGGACATTGATTATCTACACTGTTTAGTAACTATAGTATATTTAGGAGAGAAAGTTTACTAAGAAAGAGTTGGTAGATTCCTCGAGCCTACCCGCTATTTTAGCTGCGGTACTTTCCGCCTCCATATTACTAAAAAAAACTTTACATATTTCTGAAAGTGTAGTTTTGAACAGCATAAATTATAATTTGTTCTTTTTTTAGGTGTACTTTCATTATTGAACTCGTGTTGAGGGGCATGGAAATTTTTTCTGCTATTTTTTCAGGCTAACAATCGTTCAAAAATGTTAATGAGAAGGAAAAATGTGACGGTCATAATTTATGAATTTAACTGTACAATGTACAAAATCCAATGAACGGAATGTGTAATTTGGTGGTAATGTGTGTTTCAGCCTTAAATTCGTCTAGTTATATTCTATCATGTTATCACAATGCAAGTATTTTTTTAAAAAAATATCATTATAATGTAATAAGATAGTAAAATATGATTACATATAAAATTTGGATGAGATTTTCGAGTATTTTTCAGTTTAACCATAACTTGAGTCCTTGAAATGCAAACGTTAAAACTCTTGAGTTCACTATACTATTGTAAATTTGTAATCCTACTAAAGGTTAATTATTGCAAGTGCACGCTGAGTATATAGATAGTTTATATGCCAAAAATACACGGACATTTTGGCCTAACGACCTCCCATTTAACAAAAAAATAAAATAATATCAATCGTTAGTTGATTTTGTGGTGATTGGCGTTGAACTTGGTAGGGAGGACCGCAGTTCGATCCCCTGCAACTGCGATCGAGAGGGGGCTGAAACCACTTGATGTCAAAATTGACCCCCGAACCAGATTCAACTGGTGGTGAAAAACAAAAAAAAACAATTAAATAAAATAATATGGACATTTATAGTATATGAACTAGCTACATACTCGTGCATACGCACGGGACGCGCAAATGTTTTTTTTTTCTTACTAGAGCTTTTAAAAATTGTTGATTAACTTCTTAATTATAAGGAAAAAAAGCTAGGTAAAAACGGTACCATAGTCTACAACAGGATGATAAGAGAGATCAAATGGATAATAGTGTAATGCCGATGCTCGCTCGAGGTCTAGATGAGACAGTTGTTCCGCGTTGGGATGATATGGAATTGGGAGGGGATTGTCTCCCGTGTAAATACCACGGGAGAGTATCCAGTTTCAAAATCCACCCTTCATTACTTTTTTTTGTTATGATTGAACACATGCAAAAAACAAAATGGGTGGTTTGGATTTAATGGGAGAAAAATGTGACCGGAGACAATCTGCTCCCATATGGAATTACCTTCATCTCAGTCCTTGGAGTCAAAGAATGAACAGAACATGATCGCCAACATTGGATATGTTGGGGATGAATGGGATGAGGAATATGATATGGGGAAGAGGAAGAAGTTAAGGAGATTGAAGCAGAGTTTTGGTAGGCCAAATATTTTCCAACTGAATTTTGTATTTGGCTTATATATGGTTGAGTTTAATTAGGTATGAAATAAAAACTTTAAAAGTTGTAATTTACGGTTTCTCCCGTACACTATTTACAAATTGTATACAAGCAATCTCACGTTCCTTTTTTGTTTTTATTTTTGCTTTTCCATAGTTTCCTTCTACTAGAAGTAATCTTAGTTTCGACGTGCCAGACCACTAAATGTAGATATGAGAATTTAGCTTCTTCTGTTAGACTCAACCCTCGGTTGTCACAATCTCGCTTTGTAACGATATTCAGAACAGACGAATGCAGATTAAAAAATTGGCAGTGTTTGACAAAACACTCGTTAACTTTCCTAGTACACCTATGTTTTGTGCAAAATGTTTTCATGTCCTTCACTAACATGACAACAATATTGTAGGCAGCATTTGCATGATTAGAAACTGCCTTAGTTCTGAACTCCTCATTCTTATATAATTTACAGAAACAATGAGGCCATGATGAAAAACATGTAAATTCTGCACAATTTTACCTCCTGATGATGCTAGGAGATATCCATTCATCACAGCTTTACAATACAAAAGATCTTTGAACATGGTGTGGGTAGAAACAGAGAGGTTGAATGGAAAAGTTCAGGTGATACAAGTGACATATAGGCATAGCATAACATAAATGCAAGAGGGGAAAAAATCAGAATAAGAATATTTCAAACTAGCTAGTATTTTGGAAATATCGAGCACCAACTTAATGCAAAAGACGATTCACTCAAAGTGAGCATTAAAAAGGTTAAAACTACAGCACAAGAGTATAAGAATATGATGCCAGTATGTGTAGCATAGAACACATTCTTGCAAAGTGCAAACAGACTCTTAAACAGCCAATTTGTTTATCTAGAATGCTCGGAAGATATATAGATAATAGAGTGACTTGTGAAACCATTATGGTTTATAGGTCAATGACAGTAACAATTTAAACATTCATGCCCACTACAGACCAAAAAGATAAAATCATGTCCACATGTACAACAAACTTTATAAAACCGTACTTAAGATAATACTTAAAATCTTCATAGGAAAGAGTAAAAATAAAAGCTAACCAGTCTTAGCTATGATGTGTCCGAACATATTTTTGAGCTCCTTCAAATGATTCTCGAGAACATCTATGTCATTGTAATGGTGATTCTCATTCTCATCAACCAAACCTGTGGCCACCTTAATTGCATCTTCGATCTTCTTGATTTCTTCTGAGGAGAGCCTTAAATTAATATTCTTCTTTAAAGCACTTCTCATTTTGTAAATGTAGTCATCCAATGCATTCACTGCTTCAGCCTTCCTTAGGAATTTCATGTCCTCAGCATGGTAACTCTCGGCTTCTTTAATCAATTTTTTAATTTCTTCAGCTGACATCCTTTCTTTGTGATTGGATATTGTAATTTCATTCATTTTGCCACTGCACTTTTCCTTAGCAGAAACTGTCAAAATACCATTTTCATCTATAGCAAAACAGACATCCAAAGGATGGCCACGAGGAGCCAGGGTATGACCAGAAAGAATAAATGAACCAAGCAAATTGTTGTCACTAGCTCTTGTTCTCTCACCCTCAAAAACCTCAATCATGGAACTGGATTGGTTATCTTCGATTGTAACATATGGTCTTGTCTTCTTGACAGGAATGCAAGTGTTTCGAGGAATCACCACACTCATGATATCTCCTAGTACAGACCTACCAAGAGACAAAGGTGTAACATCCTGCAGCACCAACTTAGGAACATTCTTAATGTCATCACACAACAAAGCAGCCTGAACAGCTGCCCCATAAGCTACAGCCTCATCAGGGTTAATGCTCTTGCACAACTCCTTCCCCTTGAAAAACTCCTGCAACAGCTGCTGCACTTTGGGAATCCTAGAAGACCCACCAACAAGAACAACATCATTTACCTTACTCTTGTCCATCTTAGCATCATTAAGACAACTTTCAACAATCTTCGCACATTCATTGAAAAGGTCCATATTCATTTCCTCAAACTTGGCCCTATTAATTGACGAAGAAAAGTCAATGCCTTGGAATAAAGAATCCACCTCAATAGCGGCGACAACAAGAAAAGAAAGTGTTCTTTTGGCCTTCTCGCAAGCAGTTCTCAACCTCCTCAAAGCTCTTGGATTCCCGCTAATATCTAATTTCTTCTTTCTCTTGAACTCTTGTACAAAGTAGTTCACCATTCTGTTATCAAAGTCCTCTCCACCAAGGTGAGTGTTTCCAGCAGTGGCCTTAACTTGGAATACATTATCCTTAATTGTTAGGAGTGACACATCAAAAGTTCCACCACCAAGATCAAAGACAAAAATATTACGTTCTCCAACACAATTAGTTATCTTGTCAAGGCCATATGCAACAGCTGCAGCGGTGGGTTCATTCATTATCCTCATGACATTGAGGCCAGCAATAGCACCAGCATCTATGGTGGCCTTTCGTTGAGAATCACTGAAATAAGCAGGCACAGTAACAACTGCATTTTTAACCGGTGATCCCAAGTACATCTCAGAAATTTCTCGCATCTTTGTGAGTATCATAGATGATACTTCTTCGGCACAGAGCTGCTTCTCCTGATTCTTGTAATTAACAGTAATCATGGGTTTGTCATTGATACCAGCAACAACCTTGAATGGCCACAATAGAATATCATCTCTAACAACTTGATCACTAAACTTCCTACCAATTAACCTCTTAGCATCTGAAAAAATAAAATTAGTATTTCTCATGATTCAATTGTGATCAGCATTAATAATAACAAAACAATAAAAACAATACAAATAAATAGTTTGTAGTAGCTCTGTTGTGATGGTTGGATAAATCAAATGGATAGTTATGAATGAAGTTTAATTACTCTGTTGGTCCTTAAACTATTAGGAAATTTCTAAATAGATTCGCCAACAATAAATATTTGTCATTGTGTCCATGAATTTGTCAATAATTTGAAATTACACCCTTCAAACCAAGATATTGGGATTGGGCTCAAACAGTTAATGAGCTGCCCTAAGACGAATCGTTCGGGAGAACCGGAGTTCGGTTCCCGTGGAAACAATTCTTGGCAAGGCTTTATTTGCCTCGCGGCCGAACTCTGGATTACCAGGGCCCTTCCCCTGAGAACCAGAGGGTTAATACCAAAAACAAAATTACACCCTTCGACTATTAAATAATTTGTAACTAGGTTTTATACTTTTAAAGGAAGTAGTGAGAAATAGAAAATACCAAAGACAGTGTTTTGAGGGTTAGCAGCAGCTTGATTCTTAGCAGCATCACCAACCAACCTTTGTTCTTCAGTAAAAGCAACAAAAGAAGGAGTTGTTCTGTTTCCTTGATCGTTGTGAATGATCTCAACTCGAGAATGTTGTTCCTGCCACACTGCAACACACGAGTATGTGGTGCCAAGGTCTATTCCAACACCAAGTCCTTCGTATTTCCTCGCCATGAATCTGTTAAAAAGTACATAAACAAGTTCAGAAAAAACACACAAGTCAATATTTTGAGAAGAAAATGAGAAGCTTAACCTTAACTTGTAGTTGATTGTTGAAGTGAAGGTGTGAATGAAAATGCTCCTTGTTGAGGTTTATCTCTTCTGAAACCCTTAAAAGCAAAATCAAGTATTTGAAAACTTTTGCTGAACCTTTCAAACGTCTCTTCAGACTTACAGTCACTGTTCACTTTTACAGTGAACCGTCAAAAATAACACGCAACCGTCATTTTTCGTGGTTTCAACTTGGATTTTTTTATCAAACTACTCCTGTAAAAATAAAATAATACCAAATTACCCTACTTTTTTGAAAAATACCAAACTACCCTATTTTTTGGTGCGAGGAGAATGCTCGATTTTTTTCTCCCTGTACCCCCACTTTTTTACTTTATTTCCGTAATACCCCATTTTAAAAACAATTCTCGTAATACCCCTGTTTGGGGACAAAACTGGATTTTTTTCCCAAAATATACCCCTCTCCCTCTCTTATTTCCCGTAATACCCCCCTCTCAATTTTTTTTCCCGTAATGCACCTCTGACAGAAGACCAACTGGGTAGCACCATTTGAAATGGCGTAATGGCCATGTGATAGCGCCATTCAGAATGGCGCTATTGACTGCTTTTCTGCTTTTTCTGTGTCCCCTGCGCCATTGACTGCTTTTCTGCATCATGCCATTTGAAATGGCGCTATCAAACATGCATCAAGCCATTCAGAATGGCGCTATGCTCCTTGCTGTTATTTTTTCCAGACGCGCGCGTGGCTTGCTGCTTGGGAGGGAGAGAAAGAAAATATTTGTGTTTGAAATTTGTTAAATTTTTTCTACTATCTCATTCTATAAATACCACATTTCACACATTCATTTTTCACTCAACTAACTTCATCTTATTCATTTTATTATCTTTCACTCTCTTTATTTTATAAATAATGGCATCTTCGTCCAATGATTGCCATAATTTTTCTGTTAAATTTGAAGGCCGCCAAGAACATTTTAAGTTACCGATTAGCAAATTGAGTTCGCTTGCAGCTTTAAAGAATAAGATTGAAGAAATGTTCTTGTTAAAAAACAATGAACATATACAAATCCAGCATATGGCTTATTTAAATTCATGCACGGACATCACAAGTGACTCCATCGAAGCTACAACAACAAAATATTGGTACAAATTAAAAGGTGATTTGGAAGTGCAATTGATGTTTTCCTTTGTTGAAAACGAAAATGAACCACATCGTTTGTACGCGACCTTAAAGAAAAGTGGTTAAGTTGTTGTTGTACGTGGTTTATTTTTTAATTTTATGATTTATGTACTATGGTTAATTAAGAATGACGCAAGTCTTCATTTTATGGTTTATGTACGTGAATTTTAGTTTCTTAAAAATGATGTAAGTCTTTATTTTATTCTAATTATTTCGTATGAATGTGATTTTAATTATTTTGTATGAATGTGGACAATTATAAACATAGAAAAAAATTAGAAATTACTTAACATGGATTCATTCATTCATTATATAAACAAACATGGAAAAAAATTACATAAAATTAAAAGGAAAAGTTACGACGAGGGTCCCGCAACATAAGGACAATTATTTCTGTTATGATCCGGCATTCTACATAAACCACATAGGCGCTCTTTTTTGCCGAATTCGTCCATTTCGGTTCTAATGCGGGACTTTTTTGGACGACCTTTCTTGACCCTTTTCATGTCGGGACGGGGAAAAAGTTTCGGGCCTTGGTATGTCGGCCAATACATTTGTCCTTGAACCACTTCGAATGTATGCTCATAAACGCGGCATACATTGGCAACTTTGAACACATCATCAATGTACACTTGATAGTCCAAATGAGCGTGAAAACAAGCAGCAATAACATGTGAACAAGGTAAATGTAATGCTTGAAATTTTCCACAGTCACACCATTTTTCTTCCAAGTGTACTTTAAATGTATCCTTTGGTTGGCCTTCGTGGGGATCCTCAGTTTCCTCCACTGCGAAACGTTGCCTATCATGACGAGTGACTACATGTGATTGGGCCTTAGTCATTGCATCTGTAATCCTTTTCTGACATGGCACAGAATACACCTGACCAGAAGCTAACACAGCCATTGCATCCATTCCGCGTGTTCCAAAAAGTGCCGCAGTCTTAGAGTATGTTGCCTTGACCAATGCTGTGATTGGTAGCCAATCCAATTTTTTTACCCCATTGCCATACACCCGAAATTTTTTCGACGACCAATCATGTCAATCACCGGGAACTCAACGGTTCAATGAAAATGCTTACCACCCCGGTGAACCCCAACAAACCCAACAAACCCAACAAACCCAACAAACCCAACATTTCCCCCTACATTGGGGTTCTGCTGTACCGGACGATATGTTAAATTCAACGTGGGCTGCTGGTGAAGGTTCCTCGATGTCTCAAAGTTTTAATCAACTCGAGAACTTTCTTAACAGGGAAGATACAAATGCGGAAGAGGAATTATATGGACGAGGACATCCGAGGAATGCAGGTCCTCCACCTTGTGGCACCGGAGGCCATCGTAGACATCGTAGACATTAGGAATTTTAGTGTTTTGTTTGTAATTAATTATTTATTTATATAATCGTCTTGTAATAAATTTTTTTCCATCAAATAAAAAAAAACAATTTCTTTATTCATCGAATATTTGTTCATCAAATAAATAAAATCAAATAAAAAAAAAATTAAAAAATTTTCAAACAAAACTCTTCTTTCTCTCCCTCCCATGCATTCAAAAAAATTTCAAATCTCCTCCTAATGCAGCAAGCCACGCGCGCGTCTGGAAAAAGCACAAGGACCTGCATAGCGCCATTCTGAATGGCTTGATGCATGTTTGATAGCGCCATTTCAAATGGCATGATGCAGAAAAGCAGTCAATGGCGCAGGGGACACAGAAAAAGCAGAAAAGCAGTCAATAGCGCCATTCTGAATGGCGCTATCACATGGCCATTACGCCATTTCAAATGGTGCTACCCAGTTGGTCTTCTGTCAGAGGTGCATTACGGGAAAAAAAATTGAGAGGGGGGTATTACGGGAAATAAGAGAGGGAGAGGGGTATATTTTGGGAAAAAAATCACAAAACTGCAGCTGTGCAGGCACCTGCACATGGCGGAACTGCGAAACGCGCCATGTCAGTGTGTATGGCGGAACTGCAGACCTCGCCATTGACATGTGATGGCGGAATTGGGAATGATGCCATGTGCTCAGAATGGCGGAACTGCCACTGATGCCATGTGCAGAAAATGGCGAAATGGAGAAGCACGTCATTGACTCACGCTATCCCACGCTTCTCTGCATGGGGAACCAGTTTTGGTTTTTTTTTTTTTTTTTTTTTTTCCATTTTCCACACTCTCATACCATTTTATAAATACACACTTTACACTTTCATTTTTCACCCACTAACTTCATCTTCTTCATTTGAATTTTTCCTCATTCACTTTTTATACTTTTTATTATACAAGAGATGACATCGTCTTCCAATGTTTGTGACAACTATTTATCATCAACACCTCTATTTTCTGTGAAATTTGAAGGCCGCCAAGAACATTTTAAATTAATGATTGACAAATTGAGTTCTCTTTCTGCTTTAAAGAGTAAGATTCAAGAAATGTTTTTGTTGAAAAACAATGAACATATAGAAATCGAGCATATGGCCTATTTAAATTCATGCACGGACATCACAAGTGACTCACTCGAAGCTACAATGACAAAATATTGGTACAAATTGAAGGGTGATTTGGAAGTGCAGTTGATGTTTTCCTTTGTTGAAAATGAAAAAGAACCACATCGTTTGTACGCGACCTTGAAAAAAATTGGTTAAGTTGTTGTTGTATGTGGTTTATTTTTTATATTATGTCATTTTTTTATGTTTTATGTTTGTGTAATTTTATTCACGATGTAATCCTAAATTTAGCAATTTAATTTTATTTCCTGATTTCGTATGAATGTGAAAAATAATATGTGTGTTTTGTTGCGAAATATTAAAATATAATATATTGATAATAGATAGAAACACATACAAATTACATAAAAAATAAAATTAACTACGGTTAATCAGAGGGTCCGCCTGCATTAGGACATTCTCGATAGTTATGACCCGGCACTCAACATAAGCCACATCGGAACTCTCTTTTTTCAAAATCGTCCAATTATCGGGCGATTATTTAAACTCGACGTGGGCTCAAGGTCATGGTTCTGCATCGGCTCCGATTGAACCCCCCTCTCCAGCAACAGCAGCTAGAAATTTTCTTGGAGTGCAGGAGGATAATGACACCGATAATGAAGAACTATTTGGACTTTGACTTCGTCCTCGTAATCGTCCCCCTTGTGGCACCGGTGGACACATGTAGTATTAGTGTGTATTATTACTACTATTCGAATAAAATATATTTCGCAATGTATATATTTATTTTAATTTTTATTAATAATGTTTAAATTTATTAATTATAATTTATTTTTTAAAAAAGAAAAGCCAATTTTTGGGCAAAAAAAACGTAAAAAAAAAAAAAAGACAAACACCTGCGAACACAGTTGCAGGCACTGAAATCGATGCCAGTCAATGACATCACTCCCAATTCCGCCATCACATGTCAATGGCGAGGTCTGCAGTTTCGCCATACACACTGACATGGCGCGTTTCGCAGTTCCGCCATGTGCAGGTGCCTGCATGGCTGCAGTTTTGTCCCCTAACAGGGGTATTACGAGAATTGTTTTTAAAATGGGGGTATTACGAAAATAAAGTAAAAAAGTGGGGGTATAGGGAGAAAAAAATCAGAATGCTCCATCCAGAGGATAGCATTCATAGGAAGGACGCGCCATCCCCAAGGTAATAATGTTCATTGGAAGGACGCGCCATTGAGAAGCTAGCATCCAATTTTGGCGTTTTTTTTTTCTCTGTTTTTTAGATTCGGCAACGTGTTTTAACTATTGTCGCAGGACTCAAAAAAATGGTTCCATAAATAATTTTTTCATTTTGTTAGTTTTTTACAATTATCGTGTGTTATAGACTACAAATTTTGGAATTTTTCCAAACTTATGGTCTGTTTGGTTCAAAAGAGTAGAAGGGGAGGGATTTTTATAGAGGGGAGGGGAGGGAAAAATTTAATTGTAGATGTGTTTGGTTCAAAAGAGGGAAGGGGAGGGGGATGAGAGAGATTTTAATTGCAAATATGTTTGGTTCACGATGGGAGGGGAGGGGAGGGATGATATAATTAAATTACATTACTTTTTTATCCTTATAATTTATAAGAGTCTCATAATTTTAAAATTATTCACTTTAAATATTTAAATATAAGAACTCAATAGACTCGAAACTCCACAAATGTAATTATTTGTTGATGTTAATTTTTTTTTATCTTGATGGTTGATTGAATCTAATAAATAATTTATAAAAATTAAACTGCACACAAAAATTTAATCTTATAAAAAAAATTATATATATACATTTAACGTAATAGGCAAAAGCAAAAAGTTATATAAAATAAATTAATCACATGTAACAAAATATAAACGTAGGCAAAACAATTATATGACAAAATTGTATATTCGATGCAACAGATTGAAAATTGTGTGGGAATAAGAAATATCAACGAATCAAATAAAAAAAATCGAAAACAAATTATATATGTCTGTATGAGTGAATAATAATTAACGTAAGCAAAAACCTAAACAAATAGCAAGTTCTCTTTTTATAATAAAAAAGTAGCAAGTCTTTTTTTTGACACAAAAAAAATAGCAAGTTAGCAACATTAAAAATGCAAGTAAGGATGATTTTGTTATTTAAAAATAAATATAAGAATAATTATGTCAACATAATTAAAATTGTAATAACATTTAATGTCTCCCCTCCCCTCCCCTCCAAATCCCCCCAATTTGGGGGGAAGCAAAAAGTGGTCTAAAATGTGTTTTGAATCCCTCCCCTTCCCTCACCTCCCCTCCTAAAAAATTGAACCAAACATAAAAAATTGAAAATATCACCCCACCTTCCCTCCCCTCTCTTACAAAACCCCCGAACCAAACGGACCCTTAGTGAATAAATAAAATTTATTTGATTCCTCACCTAAATGGATCCACAGACATACTATACGTGTTGGGATGGAAGATTCTTCAAAAACAATGGTTCGATAAACAATTTATTCATTTTGTTAGTTTTTTTACGATTTAAGTGGGTTATAGACTACGAATTATGAGATTTTTCCAGTCTCACTGAATAAATTGTTAAACTACGAATTTCCGTGTGTTATAGACTACGAATTTCGGAATATTTTCAGACTTAGTGAATAAATAATATTTATTTGATTCCTCACCTAAATGGATCCACAGACACACTATACGTGTTAGGATGGAAGATTCTTTAAAAAAATGGTTTGATAAACAATTTATTCATTTCGGTAGTATTTTTACAATTTTCGTCGGTTATAAACTATGAATTATGAGATTTTTCCATTCTCGGTGAATAAATAGTTCGATAAACAATTTATTCATTTCGATAGTCTATAACCCACAGAAAATGTAAAAAAACTATCGAAATAAATAAATTATATATGGAACAATTTTTTTAAGTGCTACGGTAATAGTTAAAACCCATTGCCGATTCTAAAAAACGAAGAAAAAAAAAGCCAGAACTCGACGCTAGCTTCCCAATGGCGCATCCTTCCTATGAACACTACCTTGGGGATGACGCGTCCTTCCTATGGAGGCTATCTTCTGGATGGAGTGCTCCCCTCACACTAAAAAGTAGGGTAGTTTGGTATTATTTTGTTTTTGGAAGAGTAGTTTGATAAAAAAATCTTTCAACTTGATTGACCGGTACTTGATTAATATTGATCCATTAGACACATATGAGAGACTTATTTTTAATTTTTTATCGATACAACTATACACTCACAAAATCATAAAAATAATTAAAAGAAAAGAATTAAAATAATGTTAATTGATGTTAATTTTTTATTTTTGAAAAAAACTTTTTGATTTGTGTGTATGTGCCCAAATATATTTTATTTGGGTTTGTGCTAAGCAAGAATTGTTCTGTATAGAAAAAATTCTTTAATAGGCATAAACACAAATGACATGTGTTAGACACACTCACAATATCATAAAAATAATTAAAAGAAAAAAATTAAAATAATGTTAATTGATGTGACTGTTATGAACTATTTCTAGAGAATAAGTATAATAAAAAGAAAAAAATTAAAATAATGTTAATTGATGTGACTGTTATGAACTATTTCTAGAGAATAAGTATAATAGAGAAGAAGGAGAGAAATGGAGAAGAGAAAGGAATAGACTATTGTAATATTCTATTCAAGATATGTCTTTTACATTGTGAGATACTCATATATATATATATATATATATATATATATATATATATATATAGGAGATTACATGAGCCAAGAATATGAGCCTAGACTAATGGACATTCACATCTATATTATTCATAACACTCCCCCTTGGATGTCCATCGATGATATGCCTCATTAAAACCTTACTATTAAAAACCCAGTGGGAAAAATCATAGTGAAGGAAAAAGAGTACAACATTCCTTTGTGTGTGAACTGCCTCGTTAAAAACCTTACCAGGAAAACCCAGTGGGACAAAACCACGGTGAAGTGAAAAGAGTGCAGAATATATTTATATTCCCCCCCTCATAAAGACAATTATTATACATGAGATGAAAAATCAAATAATCTTCTGTACTAGCTGCTCCAAAGTTTTACTAAAAGTTGACTTTGTAGAAAAATCTGTCATATCTTCTTTATTATATTCTTCTCTAAATTAACACTGCGTCTGATATTATCTTCATGTTGAGTTGTTGCAGGAACCATCATTTTGTAATAAAACATCTTCTCAACTTGCTTGATGTAGTGCTAAAATGTTCACATGATTGGATGATATTGTTGTTTCTTTAAAGTATAAATAATTGTATGTTTTGCTTTACTTCAATATTTGGGTTGGATGAATAGGCAAAAATAAAATACTACGAAATTATAGCAAATATATTAGTGTGCTTAATTGAATTAAGATATGGTACTTCAGGACCAATTCAAATTGTTCATCATTTTCTTGAGACATGACACATCAAATGACATTGCAACCATTTTTAGTATACAACAAATTAGATTTGTCAATGTCAAACTGTTTTAACACTTTTGCTATATAATTTTATTTAAATTATAAATTTAAATGAGAATATCTCATAAGCTCTTCAGGAGTCTAGATAATATTTTATCATTAATATAAGCCTCAGATATAAAAAATTCATTGTCAAATATAATTAAATTCTTCAGGGATTATCATTATCAAGTGAGCCAGTCAAATACGTTAAAACACATATTTCACATGAATTGAGTATTTCATATGCTACTCAACTTAATTAATTTTTGAATTCACTTCAGGTGAATATGCTTCTTGAAAATCAATGATAGACATTTATCAATATACTTGAATAACAAATCAAACTCTAAATATTTTGTTTTCATTATTTTTCTCCTGAAAATTTATTCATATCGATTTATCTCCATCTGCAGATGAAATGGACTACTGGTCCAAAAACATTTCGCTTTGCAAAGCTAGTTTAATATTGTATCAATTGCGTCTATCAATAATTTAATTGTCTATAATCTTTAATAAACTTTGATTCATGATCCTCATTATTTCTTGTAATATATAGCGCTATATTATATAAATAATCATCGTCAACGTTGATTTTCTTTCGGTTCCATCGTATTCCTTTCATGACATAATTTATTGAGATCTCTTTATTTTCATAAATTTTAGCTACCTTATAAGTTCTTCAGGAACTGCAAAATCAATTATGTCGAATGTTCTTTTGGAATTTTCATATCCTCACTTGGGTCATCTTTGTTTTTAGCTCCTTATCTTATTTGAGGAATTTATCCTTGAAACCGATTTGCTTACCATGCTTCAAGCGTGGTTAAGAATCATTTGCAATCTTAGATTGTCCAATAAGGACATTCATTTTTATTGGAGCATTAGCAGCTGTTGATTGATTTCATAAACTTTGCAAATGAGTTATCTTTTTGAACTTCTGGTTCATATTGATTTTTAAGAGGATCAAAATAAAAATTAATAATTTATTTCAAACATTTCAATTGAACTTCTAGTTCATATTTTTAGCTGCTTATTATCTCCCCATGATATTGGGAAAACTAATTCACCAATTGATAACCAGCCTACAGGGCTGTAAAAATATCTCCAATTTTTTTGGCTCAATTTGGAGATTCATATAAAAATTATTTTCCCAATATTCTTTTATTACCCATTTAAATGCATTATATTGGAGCAATTGAGACGTACCCAACACATCCAAAAACTTTTATATGAGAAATTAGGTTTATAAACCAAAATTCAAATAAATTAGGGGAGAGCTTATGTATATAATAATTTGTTGGCATGATGCTATTCAATATCTCGACATACATGTTTGAGTGTTCCCAAATATAACTTAGAAGTTATGATCTCATAAGTATCGGTCGTGTAATTAACTTTAGATGTCTAAAGAATGGATCTTCAAGTCCATTATTTTATTTAATTTTTTTTTGTATGAACATATTCTACAAGATGTTCGGTATAAATTTCAATTAACATATGATACTTATAAAATACTTTCTAAAATAATATATATAAATAAGCTATTAAAAATAATCTCACAACCTTCTGGTTGTGAGGTGATAACAAACATACATGTGACCATTTAGTTGATGTATCAATTAAACTTATAGAAATGTAATTTGTTCCACATCATCGGTGTATTGATTTACAAATATCACCTTATATATATTCTAAAATAAAATGCTCATTTACTTAATTTGTTAACTTTCTTTGGGAACTAGTGTAATACATAAAAATTATTAGAAATAAGGAACTTCAGGCCCTTCAATATGTATCAATAGTTTTTTTTTTCGCATCATAATAGATCCGGGATAACCCAACTGGTCTTGCCAATGACAAACTTAATATGATTTAATTTGTAAACTTCTAGTTTACTTAAATATGTGCTTAAGTTACGTTGCACTATCCCAAACTAGAGGCAAAGATTGATAACATGTATCGTAATTTAGAGATACAAGATCTCCTCCGTTACTTGTTTCAATATGATATTTATTTATGTGAATATCCTCCAAGCATATATAATAAATTTCTTTAATACTTTAAAATATACAATACATTAGTAAAGTATAAACTTTGTTTCTCGATATAACAATGTATTGGCTCTTCCGGAGCTTCAATAATTTTTGTACTATCAAACCATAGGATTTAATTCCTTCCAATTTTTTATTTTTATTTAATGAATAGTAATATAGATGAATACTCTCATGCTAACAAAATATGTTTCGGCAATTTTTTTTCCAGTATAACATAATAAAAAATTGTAATAATTTATTTGTATGAGAATTAAAAGAGTTGAAATAAAGTATAACATAATAATGTTTATGTGGATTTCAGCAGAATTAGAAATTAGAAGGTTGTAACCAAAAAAAATAAAATACATTAGAAGATAGTAACAATTAAAATATTTTTAAAATTAAAATCAATAAATTGATTTAAATAAGTAACTGAATAATTAAACCAATTTATATTTGAAAAGAATAATCTTTATTATTAGAGGAAAAAAAACGTATGAACCATGCATTCAATCATGAGCTAAATATATCAATAATATTCATTCAATGTATGTGCAACAATGAATATACAAAATATTCTTGAAATTATCTTGTCAAAGTTGCTACTTCTTGAGCATATTCGAGAGACATAAATAATTCTTCTATTAATTTCCTTTAATTTTGGTCCATTCTATACCAAAATCAAATAGATCATATAGACCGTAATCTTGCCGTAAGAATTTGGTTCTTCAAAAAATCTCTTTTTAGAATGGCCGGAGAAATTCACAATTTTACAATCCTTCATTTCATTGAGCGATACTACAAGAATGCTTTAATATTGGATTTTAAGTTCTTCAAGAACTATACAAATAATTTTTTCATTAACAATAGTTAAGGAAATCCATATTCTTTGAGCAATTCATCTAAGATGCGCCAATATTAAAGCTTTAGTTCTTCAAGAACTATATCACAAGTGACCTTCATATAATGATCACAATGATCTTCATAATTTCTTCAAGAAAATTTCATTCTTTGAGCAATCATTCAAAGATGCTTCAATATTAAGGTTTTTTTTTTTTTTCTTTAATTAGTTCTTCGGGAACTAGCTATAATATCACATATATTTTCATTAGTTTTGCTAATTTGTCCACTTTTCCTTTTGTTTTTGTTTTTTTTTTCCCAATTCTAGCGAGAAGCCGAGCTTTTAAAATTAACACAGCCATGACTATTACCACGACCATGGCCATAATTTTGTCCATGGTAATCGTGTGTTGCTTCATTCAATTCTGGGAATGATTTTTCATTCATTTATCATTGATATATACTATCATCAAATAATAAAATTAAGCAAATAATTAGATAAGCATAATAAACACACTCAAATAAAAAAATTAATTCCAATTATTTTTTATTAATACTAATGTAATGTAACGTACTGAAAATTTATAATGCAAATTAAATAGTAACTTAATAATAATTATAATGTAACCTATGTTATGAATAAGATTAATTAGTAACTTATTGGAAAAAAAATTGGCATATGATTATATGTGCTTGCTTGTTAAAAATAAATATGATCTGCACCAAATTAAATTTTTTACTTAACAACAACATGATATGCATAGATCATGAGCAATATACAAAGAAGTATTCTAAGAAAAATTGGCGCATGATATATGTATGTTTAGTTTTGATTATTATTATTACGGTAAATAAATAAATCCAATAAAAATTATAACTTGTTATGACTCTAAATTTTTTTTGATAAAGTTATCCTTTAGGAATGCATGTATATTGAATTTTTCTGGAATTCATAAGAAATAATTTAATTTTTCTTTTAAGTTCTTCAGGAACTATATAATATCGTTATAATGTAAGAATAATCCTTTATGCAATCCTTCAGGGATGCATAATGCTATATAAAAGTATGCATATATTATAATATATCTAATTGTACGATCCTTCATAGATGTATCCATAATGAATTCTTCAGGAATTCGTGGAGTATAAAAATTGGTTTTTAAATTCTTCAAGAATTGTACATAACAGATCAAATCAGTTATTTATCCAATCCTTTGGGAATTGATGTTTTTGAATTCTTCACAAATTCAACCCAAACAAAAATAATATATAAATAATATGAAAAATTATAAAAATAAATAAATTCATTTTACTCATATCTATGAATCTTCGGGGTTCATATTTTAAAAGATACACTTATGAATCTTCAGGATTCATATTATAAAATTTCATGTTTAGAAACGTATGCTTGTGAATCTTCAGGATTCATATTTTAAAATTTCATCACACTATGAATCTTCAAGATTCATATTTTAAAAATTTCACTACGATACTTCTGGATCGTAGGCTGTGAATCAATATAAAAAACGAAAAAAAAATAGAATTAAAAAATACAAGAAATAAAATTATCACCTCCCATGGTTGTTATATCTTTCTTGAGAGGGGAGAGACTATCGTGCTGATAACGTGTTATGAACTATTTCTAGAGAATAAGTAGAATAGAGAAGAAGGAGAGAAAGAGAGAAGAGAAAGGAATAGACTATTGTAATATTCTATTCAAGATATGTCTTTTACATTGTGAGATAGTCATATATATATATATATATATATAGGAGATTACATGGGCCAAGAATATGGGCCTAGACTAATGGACATTCACATCTATATTATTCATAACAGTGACTTTTATTTTCTTTAAACTTTTTGATTTATGTGTATGTACCCAAATATATTTTATTTGGATTTGTGTCTAAGCAAGAATCACTTTGTATATGAAAAATTCTTACAAATACAAATGACATGTGTTAGACACTCACAAAATCATAAAAATAATTAAAAGAAAAGAATTAAAATAATATTAATTGATGTGACTATTTTTTTTTTTTTTTATTTGTGTGTATGTGCCCAAATATATTTTAGGCATAAATGCAGTTTTGGTCCCCTTATTTTCAATATTTTGAAGTTTTAGTCCCCTATTTTGAAAACCAACTTTTTGGTCCCCCTATTTCAATTTTTTTATTACTTTTGATCCCCCACCCTATTTTTGAGTCAATTTTGATGACGTAGCCAAGTCACTTATGACATGGCAGATGCCACATGGACACAATAATTATACATGTAATTATTCTTTATTTTAATTTTAATAAAACACGTTAAAAAATATTTTTATTGATAAAAAAATTAATTTAATTAAACTATATGTTACGTATAAAAATTGAATCCTGCTTCAAAAATAAAATAAAATTGAATCTATGATTTTCAAATTGAATCTATCTTTCCCAAAACCAATATCCTCCCCTCCATGTTCTCCCTAATCGATCCCTACTTCTCCATCCATCAATTAAGTTTTCTCCTCCATAAACATTCTCCACCCTATTTTTGAGTCAATTTTGATGACGTGGCCAAGTCACTTATGACATGGCAGATGCCACATGGACACAACAATTATACATGTAATTATTCTTTATTTTAATTTTAATAAAACACGTTAAAAAATAGAGTTTAATTGTTGTGCACTGTCGGTGTAATTTTTTTTTACATATACATCCAATCACACGTTGCCACATCATTTAATGAATGTGGCACATCATGTGTGTTTTAATGACCATACATGATGTGTCGGTATATTATTGGATGCATGTGCAAAATAACTTTACACCGACGGTGCATATAAATTAAATTCTAAAAAATATTTTTATTGATAAAAAAATTAATTTAATTAAACTATATGTTACGTATAAAAATTGAATCCTGCTTCAAAAATAAAATAAAATTGAATCTATGATTTTCAAATTGAATCTATCTTTCCCAAAACCAATATCCTCCCCTCCATGTTCTCCCTAATCGATCCCTACTTCTCCATCCATCAATTAAGTTTTCTCCTCCATAAACATTCACATATAAAAAGCTATCGTAAAAAAAAATTGTGTCTATAATGTTCCTATTGAGGAACAAAGAGATTGTTCTTTACCCAGATTATCATGGCAGAACTTGACAAATTTTAATTCAAGTATAATGATCCTCTAAAGTAGGAGCAAAATATAAAAAATCCATCTTTATAAAGGAAACACAAATTCTTAAGAAGCTTTAATTTGTTAATTTGGTTAAAAGGGTAAAACCAAAAACGTATGGAAACAATTGAACAGAGATATAAACTCAACGAGTGAGAATAATATTTTTTTTGCAGCAAGAAAAATGAAATTAATTTAGCTAGGGGCACAAGATATGCCCATGGGATTTAGGGTTTCTTTTACTTACGGTATAAGGATTATTTTTTTAACAAATATTATAATTTAATTTATTATTTTATCAATAAAAATATATTGTAATATATTTTATTGAAATTAAAATAAAAAATAATGATATGTAATTATTGTGTTCATGTGGCATTTGCCACGTCACAAGAGAGTTGCTCACATCATCAAAATTGACTCAAAAGTAGGGTGGGGGATCAAAAATTTTAAAAAATTGAAATATGAGGAACAAAAAGTCGATTTTTAAAATAGGGGGACTAAAACTTCAAAATATTGAAAATAGGGAAACCAAAACTGCATTTAAACCTATATTTTATTTGTGTTTGTGCCTAAGCAAAAATCTTCCATATCATGTGTATAGATACTTCCACACAGTGGCGTATGTGGGGTTCAAAGTTTTAAAATTTAGTAGATTGAGTAGTTGTTTCTACGATGTGGGAGAAGGAGAGAGAAGAAGTGGGTGGTTTGGTTTAATTAATTAACTTATTTAAAAAAATATTAAAATATGACTTGACAAAACAATTGATTTTAATTGGATGAGTGTGTAAATATCAATTACTTCATTCTCTTTATTATCTTTAATATGTGGATTTAATTAACATGCACCGACGATGTAAAATAATTTTACATTGTCAACCAATATTAATCATGTTTTCCGCCACATTACCTCACTTTCTTAACATGACATGGAAAAATGATGGTTATTTATTGGATGATCGTGTAAAACTATTTTACACCGTCAGTGTATATCAATTAATCTCTTAATATATAGAGAAAAAAGAATATGTACTGAAGGTATAAAATAATTTTACACCGTCAACCAATACCAACCATGTTTTTTGTCACATCATCCAACTAAATTCCACTTTGTTTATTATTTTCTTAATATGTGCATTTTGTTAAAATGTGCCCTTAAGGCACATGTTAAGATACACCAAAATAGAAATTCAACATTTAATTATACAAGAAATTTAATGCTTCAAAAGTCAAAATACACATATTAGCATTTAATAATTTCTATTTTTGCTTCCTTAACATGTGCCTTAAGGGCACAAGTTAACATTCACCTATATTATTTTCGAGACTATGGCTTATCTATGGTTGAGTTTGATTGGGTGTGAAATCCTTTGTACACGATTGACAAGTTATGCATTGTTATGCATTTTGTTTTAAAGTGCTATCCTTTCTTGTTTTATAGTTTCTTTCCACCAGAAGTAATCATATTTGAGACGTGTCAGGTCACTAAATGTGGATATTTCTCATAATCGTAATTCGAACATTGATACATAACATTGTAGGAATCTAAACCCTTCCGCTATGCCCAATCCCCACCTGTCGAAATCTTTCTTTCTTACATTATTCGGAACGTAGGAATGGACGTTAAAAAGTCTGGAGTGTTTGACAAAATACGAACTTTACTAGTACACCTTTTTATGTGCAAAAGTGCTTGGTTGCATGTAGGGGTGGCAAAACGGGCCGGGCCCGCCGGGCCGACCCGTTTGACCCGCCATTTTTGGCGGGCCGGGCTGAGGTTTTCGGCTCGCTACCTTAAAGTGGCCCGCCCCCGCCTAACCCGCTTAAAAAACGGGGCGGGGTGGGGCGGGGCGGGTTAGCCCGCGGGCTTTTAATTTTTTTATATTTTTTGCTTTTACTAAAAATTGGGCTTGGAATGAGGAGCCCAAATCTCAATCCAGTAATATTTTTCTCTCATATAAAACTTCACGTTTCTTTTTCTTCCAAAATTAGGGTTGTTTGTTTCATTCATTCCATCCGCCGCCGTGCTCCCTTTATGCTAGTATTTATCATTTTATCTTATATTGTAATGAATTACTTATTAACTTAGTTGATGTTTCTGTTAGTTTAATTAAGCGTAATTGTAAGTGTTAGTTTAATTAAAGGTAATTGTAAGAAATTACTTATTAACTTAATTAATGTTTTTGTTAGTTTAATTATCCCTATTCTCTGCTGCAATCTTCTCTCAACTCTTAATTATCCTTATTTTCTGTTAGTTTAAAAATAAGAGGTAAGAATTTTAAGGAATTGTAAAGTTCTAATTCAATCGGCTTAACTTCACAATCTTCTCTCAACGCAATCTGCTAGTATTTTTTTTAACATCAACTAGGAGGTAAGAATTGTGAAGTTATAATTCAAACTATAAAAAAAAAAAAAAAGTATTTGGCGGGCCGACCCGCCAACCCGCCAACTCGCCAATAAACGGGCGGGCTTGAGTTGTTGAACCCGGACACCTAAGTTGCCCCGCCCCGCCCCGCTTTTGGGCGGGCTTAAACGGGGCGGGCCTAAACGAGGCGGGCATGCCCACTTTGCCACCCCTAGTTGCATGTCCTTCAGGAATATGATAAATAGTGTAGGCAGCATATGCATGATTAGTAACTACCTTTGTTCTAAACTCATTATTCTAAGCTTATTCTTATATAATTTCTGTTTATACAATTTATAGAAACAAGACTAGCTTCTACAACTTGCACATTGAAGTTAAAACAGAACAAACAATTGCTTTTCAGATGCATCTTTTTTTTTTCTCCTGTTCTGTTCTTCTTTTCATGTTGATCTTTCTGTTCATCTTAATGTTTTCCTCTACCACAGAAAGTGTCTCTCAAAAGAAAAAAAAATCAATGTAATTTGTGGACAAAATCAAAATCGAGACTTTTGTATCACCTCTCTAGACGGTTACTTGGAAGATAAAAAAGCCGATTTGAATCGACTTGCCATTGTTTAATTTCAATACTTTTTGTATGGGTTGGGACACCAAAAGAGTTCTATGTAGGAGGTTCAGAGTTCGATCTTTGCTACTAACATTTTCCCATCCCTGAACAAATTAACCACCGACACATAAAATAAAATATTTGTGTTCAAAGGTGCAATTTGGTTCTAGATCCTTTCTAATAATGGTTTCACACTATTGTATACCAATTCATTCCCATGTATAACAGTTGCTGACCTCAGTAATTTAAAAAGTTAAATTTTAACATAGGATTGATCCAGTTCATTTAAATGCAAGTTCACACTACAAAATTCGTCAAACCTTACTTAAGAAAATACTTAAAATCTTCTAGAGGATAAAGCAATCTAAATTGTCTTAGCAATGATGTAATCAAACTCAATCTTGAGCTCCTTCAAATGATTCTCGAGAACATGTGAATCATTGTGATGGTGATCCTCATCAAGCATATTTGTGGCCACTGTAATTGCGGATTCAATCTTCCTGATCTTTTGTGAGGAAAGCTTCAAATTAATATCTTTTTTCTTTAAAGCATTTCTCATTTTGTAAATGTAGTGATCCAATGCATTCACTGCTTCAGCCTTCCTTAGGAATTTCATGTCCTCAACATGGTAACTCTCAGCTTCTTTAATCAATTTTTTAATTTCTTCAGCTGACATCCTTTCTTTGTGATTGGATATTGTAATTTCATTCATTTTGCCACTTCACTTTTCCTTAGCAGAAACTGTCAAAATACCATTTTCATCTATAGCAAAACAGACATCCAAAGGATGGCCACGAGGAGCCAGGGTATGACCAGAAAGAATAAATGAACCAAGCAAATTGTTGTCACTAGCTCTTGTTCTCTCACCCTCATAAACCTCAATCATGGAACTGGATTGGTTATCTTTGATTGTAACATATGTTTTGGTCATCTTGACGGGAATGCAAGTGTTCCTCGGAATCACCACATCCATGATATCTCCTAGTACAGACCTACCAAGAGACAAAGGTGTAACATCCTGCAGCACCAACTTAGGAACATTCTTGATGTCATCACACAACAAAGCAGCCTGAACAGCTGCCCCATAAGCTACAGCTTCATCAGGGTTAATGCTCTTGCACAACTCCTTCCCCTTGAAAAACTCCTGCAACAACTCTTATATATTATTTATACCTATAAAATATCAGATGTATATTAATAGATTAATTTTTAGGCCCTAAAATAATAGTTATATATTGTTAATGTTCATAAAATATCATATGAGTATCAATAGATTAGTTATCTATACTCGTAAATATAGTTCTAGTACATTTTAATCTTTGCATAAAATTTAATCTTAGATTAAGATGTTCCTTTTTGACGTTATATACAAAGATAATTATTTTGTATTTCTTGTTCCATTTAATTTAATGCAATTGATTTAATATTGATAATTTATTTGTTTACAAGAATGATTTTTTATTTTATTTTATATTATATACAATTTAAATCGACAATTTTTTTAAAAAAATTATATTTTTATTAAGGGGTCACTTTTATATTTTGCACGGAGCCTCCTAAAACTCGGAGACGCTACTGGTGCATATATATATATATATATATATATATATATATATATATATATATATATATATATATAATTACGAAAATTATACCGTTTCAGAGTAAGGCAATAGGAAAATATGAAGAGAAAAGACGAAAGAAGTGCATGGTACGATGTTCATACATTCATTAAAAAGGTCCATATTCATTTCCTCAAACTTGGCCGTTGAGAGTTTTTTTATTTATTTTTAAAAAAAGCTAAATGAATATGGACATTGATTTGTCTTGTTGATGCTAAAATTGACAAGAGCATGGTAGATGTTGTTATCCTTGTTGGTGGATCTTCTAGGATTCCCAAAGTACAACAGCTATTACAGGACTTTTTCGATGGAAAGGAGTTGTGCAAGAGCATTAACCCCGATGAGGCCATAGCTTATGGGGCAGCTTTTCAGGCTGCTTTGTTGAGGGAAGACATTAAGAATGTTCCAAAGTTGGTGTTGCAGGATGTTACACCTTTGTCTATTGGTAGGAAGGTGGTAGGAGATATCATGGATGTGGTGATTGCTATGAACACTTGCATTCCTGTCAAGAAGACACAAAAATATTTTACAACTGTTGATAATCAACTCAATGACTTGATTGAGGTTTATGTAAGGTTTGATGAATTTGTAGTGGAGACAAGTATTTAAACCATGCCAACAACAGTGTGCTGAAACCATGTTGTATGCACTCCTGTTTCCATTATCAGTTTACAAGTTTCTTTGAGTCTAACCCACTTGGGTTGGTGCGTTGTGTAATAATTAATAATTTAGAGATCGATATATTATATGAAATTAGAACACACTTACTTGATAATCATAATCACAAAGCAACGTTACCGAAATTGCACCGATATCGAAAACATCGATATACTAGACAAGGTCTTCCTCTGCCTAATCACATGCTCCAGTCTTTGAGGTGTTTGATGGGGAAGACAACAAATGAGCGTTCAACTTATTGTTAGCTTGATGACGTGACGGCAAAGGGGACCTAGCCTATCTATTTATAAGATAACAACCCTAGTACCACCCATCATAGACTCTAGAGTTGGGCCTACACTTTGTTTCTACACAAATCAGAATTAGTGTTCAAACCCATTATTACTGATCACAATTATCGGGCTTAAACATCATCAAATGGATCACAACAACATCAACCCGTTTTTATTAAAATCAAAACTCACAATTGATTGCAGCCCACATAATATTGGAAAATATTCTAACATTCTCCCACTTGGGCAAAATCAATTGTATATTTTTAATTTGAGAAAACATTTTGAAAACGACTCTCGGGTTGATAACATATTTTAATGTGGCCACATTGATCCCAAGATGCAACATCTAATTAAGACTCCGTCCAACAAAAGTTAAATGATATCGAATCATAGCGGTAATTATATCATTATCGACACAACACCTTCCATGGTTACAAATACCACCAAACTCCGTCGACTAGTCATTTGTGTAGAGTGTAGCGAGAAAATGATATGTTTGTGATCTCAACCATACTATCATTTTCTTCGTCAGTCCTCAATTTCTCTCAAATGCCTTAAAGCCAGAGAAATTCTATGGTCCATAAGATACCACAAGTCCAAGCTCCAAAACAATGTTGACTACTGCAGTATAATGATCTAATCAACATCGAGCTCCAATATTTTAGACATAATTTCTCTCAAATGCCTCAAATTAAGCCAGAGAAATTACATGGTTCTTAAGATACCATAATGCCTCAGCTCCAAAATAGTGTTGATCACCGGCTAAGTGATCCCGACAACACTGAGCTTAAATTTATTTATGTTTACACATAATGCCTCAGCTCCAAAATAGTGTTGATCACCGGCATAGTGATCCCAACAACACTGAGCTCAAATATTTTTATATTTCAAATAATTTCAATATTATAAAGGAGTTAATATAAAATTTTAAACTCCCACTAATCAAGCATATCAAAAGAATATAAGTTATCTCCCACTAATCAAGTGATTTATGATGTTCAACATTTCAATGGAAACATAACAATTATGTGTGGAGAAATTCATTTTTGAATCAAAACCAAATTGGATTAGTATTATCATAAGAGGCCAATATAATAGTACAATTACCTTTGGGCAGAATGCACCAACTAAGGTCAAAACCTTAGTCAAAACCTCAGATGAGTTAATCAATGAGTATACATTGAGCTTTGAAAGTTGTCACCTTTGGGCTGGCAAATTCCTCCGTTCAACGCATTCTCCAATAACTTCATCTCAAATTAAATTAATTTTTAATCGTAACATATAATAATCACCTTTGGGCAGAAAATTACATGTTGTAATTAAAACAATTACTCAAACTACAAAGAAAATCTCATCGATCAATATAAGTGGTCTCACTTTGGTGGTGACGGTTTATACCAACGCACAAAATTTTCTTGCATAGGAATCATTTGCTCTTTTCAAAATAGGAACGGTAAAAATATGCACTATATAAATGCATCTAGACTGATCATTCATTATTTTAATTCGCATTCCCAACATATTTCTTTTAATGCGGAAAATTAGTATTTTAAGTGAGAGATCATTACTATTAAACAGTCAACTCATAAGAGATCATTACTGTGAAACAGTCAACTCAATATAATAAATACATAATTTATGTAGCGGAATAATATGAGACTTCATTTGAAATATTATTGAGGATATAAAGCAAACAGTCCCGAACTTTTATATAAATAACATAAGACTCCTCAATATAAGTTTCTATAAACATTTATAAATAGTTGACATGTAAAACTCTCTCACTTGATAGAGAATTATAGTTGAATTATCAATCCAAAAATGTTAAAATATTTAAACAAATATTCAACTATTTCCTCTATCACACAATAGACATGTCAAACAATGTCACACTAAATTTATATTTTTCCAGAATAAACTTGAAATACTCTCACTCAATAGAGTAAAATTTTAAAAAAAATGGAGTATATAACATGAAATCATTTAATCATTATATGGAGAGTTTTTAATTTAAAATATTCTAGAAAAATAATAAAACTTTCATATATAATTGCATATTTACTGTTTCAAAACAAATTTAGAAACAAATTTCTCCTTATAAGCAATTATATATGCAGTCACAAGAGGACAAGTAATTGCACCACTAACCTCCAAGAGTGTGACTTTCATCCTTGCAATTAGAGTCAATGAACTTTAATGATTTGAGAGTATAATGAAGTCTTTTACAGCGTCATCTCAAACAGTTCACAAATCAACAACAAACCATTATATCATAATAATAAAGGAGCTCTAATAATAAATCAATGCAAAGATAATTCAATTTTCAATCGCCTAAATAATTGCTCCAAAAATTTCTCTATAAATATTTCATAATTGAGCAGTATTCTCAAAATAATATGAAGTAGCATATCTCTACGTGTCCAAAATTTCTGATTGCCTGAAACTGGGTCACGACGGAATGAATCCCGGCTTGTTTTGATAATGGAACCCAAGTAATTTATTGAGAAAAGAAGGAAAATATGACATTCAATCATGATCAAAATTAGCCTTACAACCAAGTTAACAGATTTGCCATGAATGAAATTCTTTTCCTCGCATAAAATCAAAATAAAATGGCTCTGGAAAATTTAATGATGCAAATATAATTCTTTAGCAACACAAACTGTCCATATTGGAATTTAAATCACTCAAATCAAAACCTATAATCAAAGTTCCAAGCACAAAAATAGAGATGTGCCATATATTTAATTCATAGTAATTGACAAGTAGAGTGCTCATTTTTGTTCCCTTCAATTTACAACTTAAATTAATAATAAATCTGGAACAGAATTTTACGAAGCACATAAAACAAATACTATATTTCAATACATTCCTATTGAACTGATTCGAAACGGTAAGCCGTATATATACAAAACCGCAGCTCAAGAGCAAAAACATAAAACAAAATCAATATGATTTACCATAAAGTGCTGACATCGTAAAAACATATATAAGTTTTAATGTATGTAAAACCGAAAACCATCAATAAAGAGTGAAATTTCAATTCACATAGGAAAACATGGCTTAAAAAAAATATATCAACCAATATAAAATATCGATATACTAGACAAGGTCTTCCTCTGCCTAATCACATGCTCCAGTCTTTGAGGTGTTTGATGGGGAAGACAACAAATGAGCGTTCAACTTATTGCTAGCTTGACGACGTGAAGGCAAAATGGACCTAGCCTATCTATTTATAAGATAACAACCTAGTAACACCCATCATGGACTCTAGAGTTGGGCCTACACTTTGTTTCTACACAAATCAGAATTAGTGTTCAAGCCCATTATTACTGATCACAATTATCGGGCTTAAGCATCATCAAATGGATCACAACAACATCAACCCGTTTTTATTAAAATCAAAACTCACAATTGATTGCAGCCCACATAATATTGGAAAATATTGTTGGTATTGGCTTGGGACCTGGGAGTGTGCTCCTCTTGAGGTCTGAGGTTCGATTCTCTCTGGCACCAATTTGGGTGGGCTAATTTAGCTTCTTCAATTTGTATCATTCCATAATTTTACATAGTTGAATCTTAAGCACCAATACTTGTTAAATTACTCAAATCCTAGTTTATTCTCTCCTTAGATTTGATTACATATATCTTGTTACTTTAAGATTATAAATCAATTTTTTATCCGGAAGATCACTACCATCTGTTGAAACCTGAAATGTCAACTGAATCTGTGGATTGGGATCATCTTTGTTTGGTTGTTGTTAAGAAGTCCCACATCGGTTGCGAGATGGCCTGACTAAGTGTTTATATACTAGAGGCAATCCTCACCTTACAAGCCGGTTTTGTAAGGATGAGTTAGGCCCAATATCCATTTCTAAGATGGTATCAGAGCCTCTCAAAGATCCGTTGGGCCACCCGATATCGGGCCACCTACCATTTATATCCGCGTACCAAGCCCAATAGCGCTGGACGCGAGGGGGTGTGTTAAGAAGTCCCACATCGGTTGCGAGATGGCCTGACTAAGTGTTTATATACTAGAGGCAATCCCCACCTTACAAGCCGGTTTTGTAAGGATGAGTTAGGCCCAATATCCATTTCTAAGAGTTGCCTCTATGTTTCAAGATGCTTGGAAAGCAAGCATTCAAAATTCTATATGTGTCACCGATCAACATGGATTTGAAATTATTACCATAGGACAGAGTAGGCAGTTAATGAACACCATTTGTTACCATCATCAGGTTGTTTGTTATGTCATTTAAAGTACATTTAATCACTTTTTAAGTATAAAAATCTGATGAATGGTATTTTCCGAACTCTTCCCTTTTTGAGTCTAAGTTGGGCCATAATCCGAGCTATGCTTGGAAGGTATTTGGAAAGCTCGGCAAATTCTTATGAATGGTTAGGTGGAGTATTGGCAATGGAACTAATATAAAGGTTATGAGTGAGCCTTGGTTGCGAGAAGCAAATAGAGCATGGATATCTTCACCGCAAGACCAAGGTGTGTATAATTTTTATGTTAATGATCTCTTGCTTCCTGATATGAAAATATGGGATAGGGAGAAAATTGAGTCTATTTTTCCTATGTATGTTGCGAAACGCATTCTTGAGGTTCCATTATTTAACATGGTTGACGAAGACAAGTTAATATGGACTGATAGCACTAATGGTAATTATAGTGTCAAGAGTGGATATAAACTGATAATGAATATTACAGGGAAGGTGGATGTTGTGTCCTCAAAGAAAAATTGGAATAGCCTTTGGACAATTCTTGCTCCGCCAAAGGCCAAGCATTTGTTATGGAGGATAAGTATAGGTTGCCTACCTACTCGATTACGGCTTCAGGAAAGGCGGGTTCCATGTCCGTTGTTGTGTCCAATTTGTGAGCAGCATGATGAAGATGATTGGCATGTAATGTTTGGATGTGCTGCAAGTACACAGGCTATGCAGGCAACAGATTTCGGTTTTAATTTAGAAGCTTACCTGCAGCAAACTAACAGTGTTAGTGATATTATTCTTGAGCTGTGCTTGCGTGAAGACAAGGAGGCAGCAGGTAAGTTCGCTATGCTTATCTGGGTTTTATGGAACAACCGCAACAACAAAGTTTGGAACGATTCATGCGAACCGGGATGAAGCTTAGGCCTAAAAGCAAGTCACTTTTGGGAGGACTGGTTTTCGGTGCAGCAGGTTCAATATGGTGGCTCCCAATACAATCAGCAGCAGCCCCTTATGTGGCAGAAACCAAATTATGGATGGTACAAATGTAACGTCGATGCGGGCTTCCACAAAGAGATAAGTAAAACTAGTGCCGGTCGGTGTTTGTGTGATCACATGCGACGTTTTGTCATGGCAGAGACTACTTGGGTGGAAGGAAATTGCACCATTTTGGAAGGTGAATCCATAGCTATACTTAATGCATTGGAAACATTGGGTCAAAGAGGTTTATCTAATGTTATCTTTGAGACGGATTTTAAAAGCGAGGTGGATGCAATTCATCATTTATGCGCCAGCGAACATGGTTGCACATACTTTTGCTAGGACGGCCGATTCTTGGCCTCACCGCTGTCATTTAGAGACATTACCTCTTTGTATTAATCCTTTATTGAATAATGAAATGATATAAGCTATTGTTTAAAAAAAAAAGTATAAAAATCCGATTGATGGCCAAAACTATAATTAAACCATTCTATTTCTTATTTTAAAATATACTAAATCACTTTTTGACTGAATAATATTTTAAAATCACATTATTAAATCACTTGCTTAGTATTAATTTCTTTTTCTTTTATATAAGACCACAGGAAATAAAACTTAAACTCGAGAATTAAATATATTTTAATTTTTAAAAAAAAAATGTTTCACTTTTGGCAAAACTCAGGAATAAAATTTAAAAATACATATAAAAATTATGGATGCTCTTTGCCTCCGTATTATTCATATTAAAAATCACACTTGAAAAATATGTCTCAATAAAGCAGAGAATATTGAGTAGATTTTAATCAATTTACGAGTCGAATAGAAACCACTATAAAATTGAAGAATAAATATTTGCCCTTGGATAAATATTTCGAAGAATAAATCACCCCGTGTTTCTTTTTTACTTTCGAGTTTTCATTTTTGCCCTTTGATAAATATTTCGAACGTGTTTTCTGAATTATTTTTTTGCCTTGAAAAAAATTTGAAATGTGTTTTACGAATTTGAACTCGGAAAACGCATTCCGAAAATTTTAAACAAGGGCAAAAAATAGAAAAACGGGGGTTAGAAAAGAAACCCGATGTGTTGGAAGAGAAAAATGGTTGATTGAAAAAGAAAGGCCCAAATCCAATTTACAATAAAAGCTCACAACAAAACACACTTCAATTTTCCTTTTCGTTTTCTTCTTCACATTTTGTAATCTCCTTCTTCTTCCTCTGCAACAAGATCTAGATCCAAATCAATCATCAATGGCTACACCAGATCACTTATTCAACCTCCGTAACAACTTCTACCTCGGTGCATATCAAGCCGCCATCAACAGCAGCGAAGTTAACGGCCTCTCTCCCGACGACGTTATCGAACGCGACACTCTCGTTCACCGTTGCTACATCGCACTTGGTCAGTTACAGTTCGTCATCTCTGAAATCAACGATTCTGCTCCTACACCTCTTCAAGCTGTTAAATTACTCGCTCTCTATTTCTCTTCTCCTGATTCAAAGGTCTTAATTTCTCGCTTTTCTCAATTTCGATTTCGCGAGTATCAATTTCTCTTCAATTTATCGTAACCGTTTTTGTTGTTGTAGGAATCTGCGATCGCGAGTATCAAAGAATGGCTTGCTGATCCTGCTATTGGAAACAATGCGACTTTGAGACTTGTTGCTGGAATTATCTTTTTGCATGAAAATGATTTCAATGAGGCGCTTAAGTATACTAATGCTGGTGGAACTATGGAACTGTAAAATTGTTTTCATTCTCGTTTGATTTGATTGATTTATTCGTTGTTGTTGTTTCGATTTCGATGATTATGATCATGAGGAGAAGATATAGATATAGTAGTTTGTTAAGTGATTGGATCTTGGTTTGTATTCAGGACTGCTTTGAATGTGCAAATCTTTATTAAGATGCATAGGTCTGATTATGCTGAGAGACAGCTTAGGATTATGCAGCAGATTGATGAGGATCATACACTTACTCAACTTGCCAATGCTTGGCTTGATTTGGCTGTGGTAATTTTCATACATAAATAAATTATTATTGTTGCTGTTATTGCTATCCACACGAAAAAGGGTTTTTTTGTAAACAAAATGAGTAAATTAATTGATGATGCTTTCTTTGGTGATTTTGGAATGTGATGTATTATTGCGATGAAAAGTGTATTTTTGAAAAATAAGAAAATTTATGTTTTTGTGGGTGAATTTGGAATGTGATGTTTGTTAGTATTGGTGGATTAGGGAGGGGCGAAGATCCAGGAGGCGAATTTGATCTTCCAAGATTTGTCTGAGAGATATCAGTCTACTAGTTTGCTCTTGAATGGGAAGGCTGTTTGTTGCATGCAAATGGGTAACTTTGATGAAGCTGAGACTCTTTTGGTTGAAGCACTTAACAAGGCATGTTTATTTCGTTTCAATTCATTTGATTAAACTTTTGATATTGCTTTTGTTTTCTCATATAGAAGACTGTTTGTGGTTTGATATTATTCTTTTTGATAAAGCTTGAAATTTGGTTGGCTCTTTATTTTAAGAGAAATGCTAATATGTACGATGTATGCTTAGGGCACTTGTTAGTGTACTAAAGATAGAAATCTTTATTGGAAATTGTGCATTCCATTTCTCAAAAAGTTAAAATTGTTTTTTTCAAGACATAATTAGTATTTGTGGACTCCTTAAGGTGTCCCTTAGGACACAAGTTAGTACGGTATGACCCTTAATTTTAATCTTTAGGCTATGCTGAAGTAGGGTTTTATATGGTAATTATTGGTTTTAGAAATGGTGTTTGTGGTGAAGATACACTTTTGTGATTTTACAGGATGCTAGGGATCCAGAAACACTGGCCAATCTTGTTGTATGTTGTCTTCACCTTGGCAAACCATCTTCTAAATCATTCAGGTAAGCTCTTTGGACATCTTTATTGATTGTCATTGACCCCCTATTTCGCTGTTTTTCATTGAAAATATATATCCTACCATGGATGTACATGCATGTGTAGGCGGGTTGAATATTTTTTTTCCTTGAAAAGATTGCTGCTAAAATATGAATCAACTCTTAAAATTTTAATGAATTAAGGCCTGTAGGGGATATTTCTATATGGAATTTGTCTCCCCAACTAGTGGCTTTAGGCCAAATGTTTGTAGCTCTCAAGTGCTAAATGATAGCAATTGGTAATGAAATTAATTAATGGAGTTCCGAGATTTAAAATTCACCAGAGAAAGCTTGTCGACGCTTTCAATAAGAAGCTGTGCTATATATTGCTAAAACTTATGTAAATTCAGATCATTATAACCTGTTGGGTTTAAAATGGTATAATCTGGTTTTAAACCCTGTCCTGGAGTTGGCTCCTTGAAGTAGGAAGTCATAAGTAGGTGGGGCATCATGATCCAAGTGGGTTCAGCTTTAGGGGCTTCGTATTAAACCTAAAATATTTCATGGATCGCATATATTAGAAACTAAACTGCATCACAGTTCTGAATTTGGCTTGTTTCCTAAACCTGATTCATCCGTGTGTCAAATCTCACTCAAACTGTTTCTTGACTGAACTATTTATGTTCTAAACATATCATTCAATAGTAAATAGTTATTTGTAGCATAACATCAGTTGTATGAATAATGGTACATAACTTGGTCCCAATTTCTAAGTATCAACAGAATCTAATGCCATAGTATAACTCCAATAGTGAAATTGTATAATGACAAGTCCAAAACTCTGACATCGTATACATATGTAAAAAAAGTTATATATTTTGTTAAAATACTTGTTTATACGCGTAGGTTCTGTTTATTGATTTGATTATTCTTCAAATTTGAACGGGACCATGCTGGGATAAAACCATTTTGAACAGCCCTAGTAATCTAAAGGCCTTGATGCTTAGAGAAACCGGCATACTTATAGTTTTGTTTTCCTCTTGAATTTCCATTGTAAATAGCTTGCATCGGTAATATCTATGAGATGTATGTATCCTTTTAAGTTTGATAACCAATCACCTATCTAACTTTCCTGTGTGGAACTGTGTCTTTTTGGTTGAACTTGAATGTACCGTTATACTTCTAGACATTGTGTTTTCCCTTTCTAAAATGTTCTGGAGGTCTGGTTATGTATTTCTTGTGTCAATATAATGCAATGTTACATGCAATGTTACGCTGTTTGTCCCCGTGAGTTTATTTATTGTCCCCTGCCCCCCTTGTTACTTAGAAAGTTATTTGTATGCTAATGTTTTGTAGTTTACTGGTATTGTCAGTGTCAAACACAATAAGGTAGTTATGACATACTGAATTTAGTTTCTACAAAGAATCTTTTTCTAATATCATTGGCAATTCTACTAGCATTATAAACAAACCAGTACTGTGCTTAGTTTATGCAATTGATAAAGAAGTTTCACCAGTGAGTGACTTGTAAATGTGTACTGTTTTGCAGCCAGCTGAAACTTTCACACCCAGACCATGTCCTGGTCAAGAGGGTATCAGCAGCTGAAGAAAGCTTTGATAGAGCACTACAATCTGTTTCATGAGCTCATGATTCAATGTCTTTCATGATTTGAATGGTGTGTGGTTTTCCTGAGGAATTTTTACACCTTATCGTGGCTATTGTATTGGTTGCGTATAATCAGTTGGGTAAATGTGTTATAGGATTCAAATTTTATGACGATATTTGTTTGACCTAATTATCAATGTTGCAAAAATTACTGCTGATCATTTTATTGCAAGTTCATATACATCATATTTGTACTACCTTTTATAGGTATTATTATTTCAAGCAAAATTATGACTGTGTAGAGTTCCTGCCAAAGTTTAATGAGCATGTGATTTTTAGCTAAGACCATGTATTTATAACAAAAAATTTGTAGCAGTAATAAATCCATGTAAAAACGTGAATACTGAATACCAACAATCGTTTTGGGTGGGAAATAAAATTATAGCGATGATAGTTGAGGGACAGTAACAATTTAGAACTAGCGATATTGAAATTTAATGCATAAAATGAGTCATTTTCTCAAAAAAAAAAAAAAATTTTGCAATTTTCAGTCCAAGAGCCACAATTCCACTGCATTGTCATGTCAAGGTTGAGAATCGACTCTTGTGCAGATGTAAGAGCAGGTTGGAATTTCTTGAAGGTCGTTTTATTTCTCCCTCTACCCTTTGATATTTTTTGGTGTACTAAGTTTCTTCTAAAAGAAAATTCAAGAATTATATATTGGTGTATGTTTAAATAAAGTTTGGAACTCAAATTTACTTCATTCAAAAATCTCCGAAGTGAAATTGTATTGGATTATTACATCTAGACACTTTATATAAATTGAGTATTCTCTACGTATAATTATGGAGATTAATCATTTAAATTGGATAGGTCTACTATGAACATCAACATTCTTCCATGAAAGATTTAAAAATGTTGCATTCTTGTGGTTAGATTTGATCAAAAAATGTTAAGTTGGAAGTTATTCTTTGGGAGCATTGCTCCCTCCCTTTCACACTAAAAAAAGTCAGAAGGTATTCAAATCAATGAAATCATCTCATACAAGTGCTTTTGAACAGTGACTTAATTTTGAAAATGTATTGAAAACTTTTTTGGCTTAAATGCAGTTTTGCCCCCTGTTTTGATTAAATCGGAATTTTACCCTCCCTGTTTTAAAACGCGGACTTTTACCCCCCTGTTTTATAATTTTTTGGATTTTGCCCTCCCTAAAATTTTGCTTTCGAGTCACAACTTCAAAGTTTTGCACACAACTCAATTTGGATCAATAATTCACCAAAAGGATATCGAAATGACCGTAATCGAGTTATCTTTCCACAGAATCAAACCCCACTAAATTTAGAGTTACAAAAAGAGATTAATTACCGTTTTAGTGAAGGTATGTCCCCCAAAAATTCTGCACAAAATCTGCTTTCGAGTCACAACTTCAAAACTTCGCACAGAATTCCATTTGGATCCATAATTCATCAAACGGATATCAAAATGACCGTAATCGAGTTATCTTTCCACAGAATCAAACTCCACTAAATTTGGAGTTACAGAGAGAGATTAATTATCATTTTAGTGAAGGTCTGTCCAAATCAATTATTGTATGGAACTACTACTGGTATTTTTGTCATGTCTCTCACCATGTAGCTCATTTTTCAATAGTATTTACATGTCCGGAAAGCTAATGAAATTACCCTTGTTTTCATTTAAATTTCATCAAATTTGGAGTTACGATGTGTTTGGTAGACGATGTTGAATTTGAAGGTCATAAGTAGATTTCTGCAAAATTAGTAATTGGACAGACCTTCACTAAAACTGTAATAAATCTCTCTTTGTAACTCCAAATTTAGTGGGGTTTGATTCTGTGGAAATATAACTCGATTATGGTCATTTTGGTATCCGTTTGGTGAATTATTGATCCAAATTGAGTTGTGTGCGAAGCTTTGAAGTTGTAACTCGAAAGCAGGTTTTTGCAGAATTTTGGGGGACATACCTTCACTAAAACGGTAATTAATCTCTCTTTGTAACTCCAAATTTAGTGGGGTTTGATTCTGTGGAACGCTAACTCGATTAAGGTCATTTCGTTATCCGTTTGGTGAATTATTGATCCAAATTGAGTTGTGTGCGAAGCTTTGAAGTTGTAACTCGAAAGCAGATTTTTGCAGAATTTTGGGGGACATACCTTCACTAAAACGGTAATTAATCTCTCTTTGTAACTCCAAATTTAGTGGGGTTTGATTCGTGGAAAGATAACTCGATTACGGTCATTTCGATGTCCGTTTGGTGAATTATTGATCCAAATTGAGTTGTGTGCGAAACTTTGAAGTTGTGACTCGAAAGCAGAATTTTAGGGGGGGCAAAATCCAAAAAAATATAAAACAGGGGGGTAAAAGTCCGCGTTTTAAAACAGAGGGGTAAAATTCCGATTTAATCAAATTAGGGGGGCAAAACTACATTTAAGCCAACTTTTTTTTTATGTCGGACTCCCGCTAATAAGAATTAATGTGAAGCAGTAGTAACACATTCCATCATCCAAACAAATTGAAAGTTCATTTTACACGTAACCTCTTCTAAATACCTCCAATCGACCGAGTTTTATGTTTTTCAAAGTCTACCTTAAACATTAGTAATTCTTTCTTTAACCTGTAGGCATCATCCACCAATTCATTCACAATAAGAATACTATCAAGGATTTGTCTGTTTTGAACAAAAGCTGAGAATCTGACACCACCTTGCCAACCACTCTCCGAATCCTGTTAGCAAGAATCTTAGATAGAATTTTATACAAACTACTCACCAAAGATATAGGTTGAAAATCTGCCAATCTATGTGAGTTCTCAACTTTACCTTTATAAATTTGATTAGCAATATTTAGAGTAATTTAGTAAATTTAATAGTAATTAACTTTATTTTTTTTTTTTATAATAACTTTATTTTTTTTTATAATAACTTTATTTTGGCTTAAATGCACTTTTGGTCCCCCTATTTTCAAAAAAATGAAGTTTTGGTCCCCCTATTTTAAAAACCAACTTTTTAGTCCCCCTATTTTCAGTTTTTTTGAGTTTTGATCCCCCATCCTATTTTGGGGTTAATTTTGTTGATGTGGCCTTGTAACTAATGATGTGGCAACATTCATGTGGACAAATTTAATATCCATGTCATTATTATATATTTTTAAATTCAATAAAACTTTATTTATAAAATATTTTAATTGTTAGAATTATATATTCAACTGAAATAATAATTGTTAAATCTTATAAAATATGAAATTTGAAACCCTGATTATCAAACCTTCAACTACTAGAATTTTATTCACCGTCGGAGAGAATCATTCCTTATGGATTTCACTAATCCTATGGTTTCCGTTCAAACTCAACAATTTTTGAATTTTTAAAAACGAAAAGAAATTAGAGATGATTTTGTGTTTCAATAGAAATTACTCATACTCTTTAAACTATCTATGACTTTGGATGAGTTTGAATGAAAACCCAAAAATTGTTTTAAGTTTGAAGTTTAATTCTAGATTGGTTTTATATAAAGTTGGATGATGATGAAAGTTGAAGGTTCTTGAAACACAAAACTTGCTTTCAATATGCAATTGTTTGATATGAATCAAAGATGATTATGTCCATGTTGTGATTGTTTGTTTTTTCTTAGGTTTAATAAATTAGAGGTTGTGAATTTTTGGATTTTTTATTTTAATGAACTTTCTTAGGTTTAATTAAATTATTTTATAAAATAAATTTTATTGAATTAAAAATAAATAATGACATGGATATTAAATTTGTCCACGTGGACGCTGATATGCATTAGTGACAATGCCACATCAACAAAATTAGCCTTAAAATGGAATGGGGGATCAAAACTCAAAAAAAATTAAAATTGGGGGACTAAAAAGTGGGTTTTTAAAATAGGGGGACCAAAACTTCATTTTTTTGAAAATAGGGGATCAAAAGTGCATTTAAGCCCTTTATTTTTATATTTTTTTATACTAACTTTATTATATTATTTTTAATAGTTTTTTTTACAGTAATTATTTTTAATAGTTTTTTTTAATAGTTAGTTACTTTCTATATTTATTTATTTTAGTGATAAATCAAACGGACGAAAGCTAAAAGGTAAATCACCTAATCCCGATCCCAAAACCCTACTTCATATATTCTCCTACTTCATTTCATTCTTCATCAACAACAAGCAGAAAATCTCTCGCTTTTTCTTTTTTCACCTCTTTCCCTTCAATCTCTCGCTCTGTATTTTGAATAACACGTTTGTCTACCATGGCCGATTATAATTATATATAATCGACGGATCTTATCTCCTACCGCTCACACTTGTGTTTTTGGATGTGGCGAGGTCGAGTCGGCCCGTCACTTATTCATATGGTATTGTTGGTTCTCTTTGGAATTTAGGCATTCCTTTGGCAGATTTCAGTACCTTGCAGTTTACGTGGTTCCCGAGCGCGCCAATCATTTTTACAGCTCATTTGGCTTGCATGCATCCGGGTTGTAACTGTTCTCATTTAGGTGGTTAAAGTCGACGAGTATTACATTAGCTTCAAACTGCCATAGTTGGTGGTCTAGTCCTTTGATTTGTTTGGGCCTTGTATGATTTGTATATGATTTTGATTCTCGGTATGTCTTATGCTCGGGGGTTGATTATGTTAATATATCTCATTTTGGCTCGTTAAAAAAACAAAATTATATATATGGGGGAAATAATATATTCGGATCCGCATCCCATAACACCCAGAACAATCAATACAATAACCATGGTTGCGCTCCGTCTTCGTCGAATTAAACGTATGCTAATTTTCACATGATGTACATTCATATATAGGCCGGTTGAATATTATGTTCCTTGAAAAAATTGCTACTAAATTATGTTACTACTCTGAAAATTTTAATCAATTAAGGCGTGCGGGGGATATTTCTTTATGGAGTGTCTCCCCAACTAGTGGCTTTAGGTCAATGTGGCTCTCAAGTGCTAAAAGATAGAAATTGATAATGAAGTTTAATTAAATGGGAGGAGTTCTGCGATTTAAAATTCTTCAAAGAAAGGTTTTGGACTCTTTCAATAAAATGTTGTGGAATATGTTGGGTTTTTGTATGTTGGCTATATTTTGCAAAAATATCTTTTAGCCAAGTGTTGAGACATATGTGCGTACACCAAGTGTTGAGACAGATGTAACAACACTTGTATGTCTGATTGTTCGCGCCAGCTAGCGTTTTTATTTTCTACTCAATCTTTCGAAGATTTGATTGAAGAATTGTTTCGTGGTTTCTTACTCAACAAGGCGCACGTGATCAATGTGTTTCAGAAGGCAGCTGAACCCTAGTTCTATTTTCTAAAGGAATAAAATAACTTTTAGAAAATATAATATTTGTTTCAAAAATATATCTTGTGAAGATTGCTGCAGAAAATATAAAAGATTTATTTCAAATAAATCTTTGTGCTTCAAGAAGATTAGAATATTTAATTTTAAAATATATTTACAACAAATATATTTATGGGAGGAATATTTGATGCAAAGAAAGATTTGGTAAAAATATATATTTTGCATCTAGAAGATTTCTTAGAGCTGGATCATTGTGAAAAGCCCACGAGGCTCTGCTATTTAAAGGGTGCTGCTAACCCTATTTTATTTACCGAAACTTGAAGCTAAAATAGAATATCAAAGATGTAGTCTTTTAAGGGTTTCGTGTCTTTAAGCCACTCTCTAGGAGAGTTGGTGTAAAGTGAACCACTCGGGTTGTGAGATGGTCACTATGTCCTCACTCAGAAACCTATAGGTAATGAGTTGAGTATTGTAATTGGAGGAAGCTTTTAAGCAACTCCAAATTGTGAACTTAGTCGTTGGCTAGGTGGTGATGTTATTGAAGTGTGTCTTCATCTTTGTCAAGGAGAGTGTCTCCATTCTGTTGTTATTGAAATCCTTACTGGTTGTAAGGTTGAGGGGAGTGAGACGGGGTCTCATATCTAGGAGTTCCTAGGTAGAAGTTGCATTGGGTAGGGATTAAGTGAGGAGTTGTAAACGGGGGAGTTTAGCTCTGAATTAATACTGCTGATAGTGAATTTCCTCCTGGATTGGTATCCCCCAGATTAGGCTGTTAGGCTGAACTGGGTTAACAATTATGTGAGTTGTTTATGTTTTTCAGTATCTGTTTTTAATGCTCTGCTTTATTGTTCTTACTGCTAAGACAAGTGTTACGACAAGTGTCTGAACATCGTGGACAACACTTGTCTACTGTGTACCAGAATTTCAATTGGTATCAGAGCAGGCATCCTGTTCTGTATCTGGGTGAGATCCTAGGGAAGATACTTTCTGGTTATGAACAAGTAAGGAATACTGAAAAGTTGTTTGGACTTGAAGAAGTTCATATTTGTTTGAATGGTCCCTAGAAGTGGAGGATGGACTATTCATGGCACGGTGTATAGCTTTGATGTTTGAGCTTCTGTATGGTTTGATTTATTTTCAAACCTATGTTAACCTGTTGCACCTGGAGTGTGGAATTTGTGCAAAGGTCATTATGGTGTGCCTGAAGTTTGTTGAGGAGTTTTTTTCTGCTTTGAATTCTGCGGCATATATATATGATGGAAAACTTCTGGTGGTTTTGAGTGTGCAACACTCTGTTCTCCTCTGAAGAGGTTCAACTAACTTGTTGGAGATGCCAACGATACTTGAGGGTGATCTCAAGTCCACTCATAAAGGCACTCATATATGAGTTTGTTGAAGAGAGATCTCAAGGAAGTTGTGAGCAATTTATTTTTGCTTCTAACCCTAAAAGCCAACCTCCAGTGGCTTTGATAAAGGATCTCTTGGTGTGTTCCTTGAGAAGGGGACTGATGTCCTCCCATATGTTGCTACATCTGACCAGCAGTATGCAGAATCTTGTTGGATTTATTTTGACACTAGAAACTTATGGTTGACTTCTTGGGTGAGTTTATTTCTGATCCAAGTAAGTGGTAGTGCAGATGTGTGTTTTGCTTTTCCTGTGTAAGCTTGATAAAGGTATCTCATTAAAATTATTTATGTGGAGGTCAAGCTTAAATGTCAAGGACATTTTCTCTGACATCTGGAGAATCCTTCTGATCAAAGGAGACAGATTTATGGAATCTTGTTTATGGCCATGAAACAGATTCTGTTTGGAGGAGAGTAACTTGTGTATACCAACCACTAGATGTGCAGCTATTGAAGGGGAGAATGTATAATTCTCTAGAGTGCTCTGGAAAGTTATTAATGAGGAGTCCTTATTCTGAAGTTGTGAGATCTTGAAGATATGTCAGGTGTAATTTTTTGACATACTTATTTTTCTCAATATATCTGGTGGTATTTCTCTGAAACAGGATGGAGGTTGTTTACTCTAACTTGATATTATCAAGTCTATAAGAGCATGGAACTCTTGTTCTGTTGTAGTGAAAAGAGCTTCATGGGATTATGAACATTGGAGCTGCTTCAACCTATGTCCAATGGTTGAATTGTTATCTACACTTTGGAGTGTCATCCAAATCACCTAGGATAGGCATTTCAGTTGTTTCTAGCAAGGAGGAGTTATTATTTTTGGGAGCAAAGGATTATTGTTCTTTGGTATTGAAAGTTGATCAACTACTGATGGTTGATTCTCTTGTGTCCCCCTGCTATTGTTAATTATGATGTATGGACTTCCACTAAGGCCATAAGTGAGTTGCTGTTGATTCACTCATGGAACTCGTCCCTAAGACGGATGTTGTGTCAGATGTTGAAACATCTATGGCACTTGAGACAAATGTAGTACCAAGTGTAGGTACATCAGTGGCACCTGCAACTGCCACAAATGTTGGTACATCTGGGGTACCTGAAACTGTCCATGATAATGCTACTGAAAAATATGGAACTTCTGTGGTAGCAAAATCTGGTAATATCCTTGTGGATTACTCTGAGTCAGATGAAAGTTGTAAGTCCCTATCCGAAGGTAAGGGAGTGAGTGATCCTGAAGTTGTCATCATGAGTGACAATGTTGTTGGTGATAAACATGTCACAAAGGTATCTAATACTGATGTTGCAAGAAGGACTAGGAGTATATGCAGGTCTGTGTGAGAGGCAAGTGTGTTCATTTCTCTCCCTCCATAATTAACAAATTTTTGGGAAGAAGTTATGAAGAAGTCACTGATCTGGAAATCGCAGATAATGAAATTTGTAGAACAATTTGCTGCTGTTAATTGGGTTCCTACCACTCATTCCAGTAATGTAGCCAAAGAATTGGCTAGGTTCATCTATGCTGTTGGAACTAAGGTCAGGTTTGATTGTGGTGCTTATGTCTTTTATGCCACTTTGGAACATGCTAAATCTTTTGCTCTACAACTACCCATAGCATTTCCTACCTTACTTTGTGGTATTGTTCTTGACCAACATTCAACTATTCTTATGGATGCTGATGTTCCCTGAAGACACTACTACAATTTTGGCCTACAATAACACTAATTTAATAGCACTTTTTCTGAAGTGCTATTAAAAATCTCAATCTGACGCTTATAATAGCACTTTTTGTCCGAAGTGCTATAATATAGTGGAAATAAATTTTAAGCGGGGCCTTTAATAGCGCTTTCCTTGCGAGCGCTATAAAATATATGTCCCTTTGATAGCACTTTTCATGAAACGCTATTATAGGTCTTTCCGGAAAAGAAAAAAAACACTAAAATATTTCGCACTCTCACAATGCTCAAAATCGCACTCTCACAATCGCTTCTTCACAATCGTGAATTAGAAACCTTCGCACCTCTTCACGATTTCAAACGAATCAATAATATTGCCGCCATCGTTCAATCACCTTTGAGTTTTTTTCAATCGATCTTCGTTCTCAGAACAAAGTTCAGTCAGGTAGATTCGTTCACAGATCTGTCTAATTTCATTCTCGTTAGGTTTCGGATTTTACTCACAGATTCACGTGTTCATCATGTTGTATTAGCAAAATATGTATACAAAAGTTAGGTGTTAATTTAATTCCGATTTCCTTTTCAGTTTTAGATGCTAATTGAATAGATTTTAGAGAAAAATTTGAAAACTGATATTTGATTTTACATATTTGCTTGGTTTAGTTGTGTGAGTGAATAAATTGAGAGGAAAGTATAGTCATTAGTCCTGTTAATTTTCTTTGATATAGGTATTTTGGATTATTGATTAATTTAGAGGATATATGTTGATGAAAATTCATTGCATATGTGGTGTTTGTTAGAATGTCTCTAAGAAAAGAATCATTATATGCTTTGTTTGTGAATGTAGTTGCAAGTTTGTATGTGCCTCTAGTTAGCTAATTAATCTCTGTGAAAATTCATTAAAGTGAATCAGGTTCTTTCAATGTGATACATGTTTTCTTAACATCATCTATAGTTAACCTGTGGTGATGGGAAAACACGTTTAGCAATCCATTCATACCCATATACCAGTGTTAAGTTTCAGAATATTTTTACCATTTTAGATAGTGTGGCTCTTCTGTTTATGATTTTTAGGTTTTTGCTTATGTTTAATCTTATTTCTCCAGGTACATTCCAAGATATACCTTTAGTTGGCTAGTGAAACCCATGTGGTTGGTCATAAGTATGAATAACTTCTTGCTTACTTTTTCGGATTTGGACTCAGAATTTTGGTAGCATAACATGATTTTTTTTTGTTTTATATAGACTTTCTTCACAGAGCAGCTGACCTGACTCTGGTACCATCTGTTGCCATTGGGAGGGATCTTCAAGCAGCTAGAGTAACAGCAGGTGAACTTAAAATCCCCTTATTCTCACCACGCCTTTGTCAATGCAGCAAAATTTAGAGACTGATTTGGTTCTCTTGTTGATATACAGCTAACAAGATTCGTCTTTGAAACAAAGGTGTTGATTTTGAAAGTTTCCATACTCGATACCGTTCGCATGAAATGAGATTAAGACCTAAGGTTTGAACCTTTTCTCATTTTTTTCGTTATCTACAAGTTTTGGTAATGATTGGTTTTCATGTTATTCTTACAACAATGGTGAACCTAAGAAGCCTTTGATAGTTCATGTTGGATGGCTTGGAGTTGAAAAGAGTTTAGATTTTCTCAAAGGGTAGAAGAACCTAAGGGTTTCGTGTCTTTAAGCCACTCTCTAGGAGAGTTGGTGTAAAGTGAACCACTCGGGTTGTGAGATGGTCACTATATCCTCACTCAGAAACCTATAGGTAATGAGTTGAGTATTGTAATTGGAGGAAGCTTTTAAGCAACTCCAAATTGTGAACTTAGTCGTTGGCTAGGTGGTGATGTTATTGAAGTGTGTCTTCATCTTTGTCAAGGAGAGTGTCTCCATTCTGTTGTTATTGAAATCCTTACTGGTTGTAAGGTTGAGGGGAGTGAGACGGGGTCTCATATCTAGGAGTTCCTAGGTAGAAGTTGCATTGGGTAGGGATTAAGTGAGGAGTTGTAAACGGGGGAGTTTAGCTCTGAATTAATACTGCTGATAGTGAATTTCCTCCTGGATTGGTATCCCCCAGATTAGGCTGTTAGGCTGAACTGGGTTAACAATTATGTGAGTTGTTTATGCTTTTCAGTATCTGTTTTTAATGCTCTGCTTTATTGTTCTTACTGCTAAGACAAGTGTTACGACAAGTGTCTGAACATCGTGGACAACACTTGTCTACCGTGTACCAGAATTTCAGAATATAATCTAAAATTTATGTAAATTCAGATCATTATAATCTGTTGAGTTTAGAAAGGTAGGTTCTAGCTTTACACGGTTGTTTTGTAATTGTTCAAACCTAATTTAAACGTTAGTTTCATTTCAAGTTAGTTGGTTGTAACTAACTTGTTAGTTAGTAGTTGGTTAGTTGGTTACTTGCCTATCAAGCTAACCACCTATCTTTTGTTTTCTATAAGTAGGAGTTAGAATAAAGTGTAAATATCACCTCTTGTAAATTCTTCTCTCATATTCACTGATCAATAAAATCTCTTTTCTTTCTCCTAAATCTTCTTCCTCTTCTTCAATAACACAAAGTGTGTGTGCTTGTTCTCCAACAAATTGGTATCTAGAGTCTTTTGGTTCATTGTGTAGCATCACAAGATTCAGGTTCTTGGGTGAGATTGTCAACATTCAGAGGCAATGGCAAGTGGCAATCTAGTACACTTTGCACTGCTAGCAGGAGCAGAAACTGTTAAGCATATTGAAGCTTTGAATAACATGAAATGGAAGCAAGCTATGGAGGAAGAACTACGTGCCACTGAGAAGAATCAGACATAGGAGATAGTCAAGTTACCATCAGGCAAGAAAGCAATAGCAGTAAAATGGGTGTTCAAATTGAAGCTCAACCCAGATGGTTCCATAGCAAAGCACAAAGCAAGATTGGTTGCAAGAGGTTTTCTGCAAAGAGAAGGGCTGGATTACTTAGAATTTTACTCACCTGTTGCTAGAATTGAGACTGTAAGGCTGGTAGTAGCTATAGCAAATGCAAGAGATTGGCCTATGTACCATCTAGATGTCAAATATGCTTTTCTAAATGGACCATTAGAAGAAGTAGTTTTTGTGACTCAACCTCCTGGTTTTGTGATAAAAGGTAAAGAAAACATGGTATACAGGTTGAAGAAAGCCCTATATGGTTTGAAGCAAGCTCCAAGAGCTTGGAACAAAAGAATTAATGGATTCCTGGTGAAACAAGGTTTCAGCAAATGCAAGTCAGAATATGAAGTTTATGTACAAAAGTCAACTTCAAGCATCATTCTTATATGTTTGTATGTTGATGATCTCTTAGTAACAGGGAGTGACACAGCTAAGATTGAGAAATTCAAAACTATCATGATGACTGAATTTAAAATGACAGATTTGGGAGAAATTTCTTACTTCTTATGAATTGAATTTTTGAAAACTTCAAAAGGATTAATGATACATCAAAGAAAGTATGGTGGTGAGATTTTGAAGAGATTTAATATGTTTGATTGTACCTATGCTATAACTCCAATGGAGACAAATCTTAAGTTGGAAAAGAATGAAAGTGAAGATGTAGTGGATCCTACAATGTTCAAACAGATTGTTGGTTCATTGAGATATATGTGCCATAGCAGGCCAGACATATGCTTTGCAGTTGGCTTGATTAGTAGATTTATGGAGGATCCTAGACAATCTCATATGAAAGTTGCTATGAGAATATTGAGGTACATAGCTGGCACACTAGATTTTGGAATTCTCTTTCCAAAGTCAGCAGTGAATGCAAAATCAGAGATAATTTGCTATTCAGATGCTGATTGGTGTGGTGATAAAGTGGATAAAAGGAGTACCACTGCTATTTCTTCAAGTATTTGAATGCTTCAATTGCTTGGTGTTCAAGGAAGCAACCAGTAGTTGCACTTTCCTCATGTGAAGCAGAATATATTGCTGGTTCTTATGCAGCATGTCAAGCCCTATGGATTAACTCAGTGCTTAAGGAATTGAAGATCAATGTGAAGAAGCCAATTACACTGCAAATTGACAATCAATCTGCAATAAACTTAGCTAAAAATTCAGTGTTGCATGGAATATGCAAACATATAGAAGTCAGATTTCACTTCTTGAGGGAGCAGGTGAATCAAGGTAGCTTGAAAGTAATTCATTGTGCTACTGGTTCACAAGTTGCAGATATTATGACTAAGAGTTTGAAGATTGACAGATTTTGGAACTTAAGGAATTCACTTGGTGTGTTCCAACTTAGATCATGATGTTGAACATGTTGCATAGGTTTGAAAATTAAGGGAGCATGTTGTTTTGTAATTGTTCAAACCTAGTTTAAAAGTTAGTTTCATTTCAAGTTAGTTGGTTGTAACTAACTTGTTAGTTAGTAGTTGGTTAGTTGGTTATTTGTCTATCAAGCTAACCACCTATCTTTTGTTTTCTATAAGTAGGATTTAGAATAAAGTGTAAATATCACCTCTTGTAAATTCTTCCCTCATATTCACTAATCAATAAAATCTTTTTTTTTTTTTTGAAGCAATAATAAATAAAATCTCTTTTCTTTCTCCTAAATCTTCTTCCTCTTCTTCAATAACACAAAGTGTGTGTGCTTATTCTCCAACATATACACCCTGTCCTGGACTTGGCTACTTGATGTAGGAAGTCATAAGTAAGGTGGAGTGTTGTTATCCGACATGATCCGAGTTGGTTCAGTTGTAGCCTTAGTATTAAACCTAACATATTTCACAGATCACATACAATCTATGAAGTGAAATGAGCATGAATTGAAAAGACCACAAAGTGGCACCAAATGAGACATATAAATATAGTATTTTGCTCACAATTGTACGAGGAGTCCAACCATGTCATTTAATTTAATTAATTCAAAATGTGTAACACAAAATAAAAATTCTAACTTTTCATGTTTCTTCCTTTTGAGTGATTACTTGTTGTACTATTTCTCATGCAGGAATTATTTGTTCTTACACGCGCACGCATGCGCACACACAAAGATATAGAAGAACAACTTTATAATTAAGAACAACTTAAGTATGAGGAGTCTAACCGTGTCACAAAATCACATTAGAACATGTGGGTCCAAATAGATTAATATTTGCTTGACATTCAAAGTTGTGAGACAGACACCCCTCTTAAGAAAAACGTTTAATATTAATAGTGTAGATTTTATTTTATAAAAAAAAATATGGGTTACCCTAAGTTTTGGATATTCGTTTACCACTAATCTAACTTTCTCAGCCAATGGAGCCAAACTCTAAAAAACAACATATTCAGTTGAAAAAAATGGTTAACATAAATTATTATTTTTTATCATAAAAAAAAAGTATACTAATTCATCAATTTTTGTTGTACTTTTTCATCAACACAATGGTAGTGAACGGACAAACAAAATTTGTTGTTCTCTAGCTTTGCTCCTGGGACAGATTTTGTTATTTCGAACAATATGTTGTGCACCTAAAATTAATTATATAATTTTTTATTAATCATAAAGTACAACATGTGTTCAAAAATACCAATTTTATGGAGGATGAATAGAGATTTTAATTAAGAAAAAAAAATCAAACCTCATCAATCATCGGTAGGAATTGACTTGGAGGTTGGAACAACACTACTTTGTTAGTCTGAAACAATGTAACAAATCTAGAACAAAAATAAGATAAATTATTTAACAAAATTTTAGTTTGTGTAAGAATTTCTCATGGTTTGCTGTGTATAGTACACTTCTTCCAATTTTACAAAGTCAATCACCTGAAAAAAATAATTAAACAACTCAGAAATTAAGAACCATAATTAATAATTATATATCATGACAATTTTTCATTATCATATTTAATAACCATTTCAAAATTATTTTTGCTTTTAATAAAGCGTACCTTGTCTCTGGACCTTCCTGTCACTGTGGCTGTTGGAAAATTTCTTGCAATGCCTTTGAGCGTTCCTCTCATATAATTTCACAAAATAATAATAATAATAAAAAATAACCAAATTAATAAAAAATCACAACCAAATTAATAGCATAGTAGCTTGAGAGGAACAAAACTTAGAGAAAAAAAAAAATTATGTAGTCATAAAAGCTTTATGACTCTGTTGATATGACTCTGTTTCAATGAGTAACCTTTTTCAATGAAATGTTTTGGATATGTTGATATTACTCTGTTTCTGTTTTTTGTATTATTTTTTGTATAGTCAAATCAAAATGACTATACTTTCAAATTTTGCCTCCAACAAAGCGAGTTTTAACATCCAATGAGACATTGCAAGACAATGTTCAAAAGTCATCCACGAACCATAAAAGAAATAACTCTTCTTGTCACGTGTTTGACCAAATTTACCCTTTGTAAAATTTATTATCATTATTCATGACATCGAATGCATTTTTGAATGACTTGAGGAAGTGTGCGCGTGCATACACTCACTCGCGCGTGCATGCGTGCGTGCAGGGGAAGAAGCTCTCATGGAATGAGTCCATGAGTTCACTTCCAAAGGTTTGTTTTTGGGCTTGGCCAAAAGCCCATTAAACCAAAGTAAAAGAGTAGACATTGCTATTGAAAGATAGAGAAGAAGAACATATAACAAATAAGAAGAGAATAACAATGTCTTGAATAGAGAACAGAGAGGAAGAGTGGAGCAATGTCTTGACCAGAGAATTTATTATGGTTTTTTCCACCATGATCTTATAAACTTCATCTATCATGGGCAAGAACTCCTGAGCAGGCTGGAAAGTACCCCCTAAAGTAATACATGCAAAAAGTTAATTAGTAAAAAAAACAAAAAAAAAATACTAATAATTTTTTTTATTTGGTACAAAAACATTTCTCACTTTCTTTTTCGGTCCCTTGATATCCATCCCATGGCTTCCAGCATAGTATAATTATGGAAGCCTTACAAAGCTAAATAACTACAAAACAAATATTACAAACAAAATCCAGTTCCAAATTAGTCATATATATATATATATATATATATATATAAATTTTTAAAAAAAATGATGGGATTTATTTTCTTGAAATAATGTACCTTGTCTAAGCACCTCCCACTAACAATGGTTGTCGGGAAATGCCTAGCTATGTCCTTTAATGTTGCTCTCATCTAAGTTAATTATAAAAAAACATTAAAAAAAATAGTTATATTATATTTTATGAAAGGAAATTAGAATCAAATGTGAGAGAGAAAAAAGGGTAAAATGGTATAACTTTGTACTCATGAAAGCTCTATCTGAATTTTTAACAATCGGAGATAGAGTTCCATCATAATCAAGGAAAATTACAATTTTCTTCCCATACACATCTAACAACATTCGATAGAACATGTTAAATGCTGAAGGCTTTTGAGATTCAAAAGGAGTTTGCGAACCATGTTTGGTTCGAACAGGGGAAAATGCTCTCATGGATGAGGTCACTTCCAAATGTTTGGTTTTGGGCTTGGCCAAAAGCCCATTAAACCAAAGTAAAAGACTAGACATGGAGCTGTTGAATGGAGAAGAACAGAGAAGAATGGAGAAGAAGCACAGAGAAGACTGGACATATGACTCATTTATAGTACTATGTTCTAACCTATTATTGTACTGATAAGTGATAAGGGACTAGTTAGAATATGTACTGATAAGGGACTAGTTAGAATATGTACTGATAAACGCTAGTTAAAATGTTCTTGTGTCTTACTCTGTCTGGCATGCATCCTGGCTCCCGAGACTCTTTCATAAAATTTCAACAATTTCTCCCGCTCCTCAAAAGCCCACAGGGACGGAATTGATTTTCATGAAATGAATGGTTATTCGGGAAACGTCTGTTGATGAGGAGGTGTTACATGGTATCAAAAAGGAAACCAGGGCTCCGTTCGAAGAGACGAAGTTTGGTCCTTCTCCCTCACATGCTCCTTACCATGAGCAACTCGGTTGGCTTCGTGAATGAGAACGCTGATCACCCTCACGTTGGAAGATTAACATTTAAAGGGCTGAAAAGGTAGCGACGGGATGTAGATCTTGATTTTGGAGGTAGCGTAGTGTAGTTATAATGCCTTCGCTCTCACATCCATAGCATGAGTAGTATAGGTGGTGAATATGAAATGGGTGGAAGAACCTTACTACTCCAAGTCATTGGAAGAAGCATTGTTTGACCTTTTTTTTGGGTGTGAAAGAGAGGGAGCAATGCTCCCAAAGAATACCTTCCAACTTAACCAATGAATTTTGGATCAAATCTAAAGAATACAATATTGTTAAAACTCTTAAAGAATTAATCTGCACAATTATACATAGCGAATGTCCAATTTACATGAAGTATGTAGATGTAATAATCCGATACCATTTCACTTCAGAGTTTTTTGAGTAAAGTTAATTTGAGTTCAAAAACTTAATTTAAAGTAAACAGACACCACCAATCTATAATTCTTGAATTTTCTTTTTAAAACAAACTAAGTACACCAAAAATATCAAAAGAGGGACATATAATACGACCTTCAAGAAATTCCAACTTGCCCTTACATTACCACTTATGCAGTTATGCTAGCTCAAAATACAAAGCATTATCAAAAGAAAGGAAAAATTACACTCACTTCAAAAATCAAAATGCAAAAAACCAAATAGTTCAGCATTTAACAAATTGCTTATATGTAAAAACAAAATAATACTAATATTTTTGAATAAGTATCAAACGGTGGAAGGAAGATACAAAAATTAAAAAGAACACAATCATTCACTGGATCTTCCCTCAACAACCAAAAGAAAGAAAATCAAACATTCAAATATTGTCGGTAAATCAATTTGTGGGCTCGAGATGTTCCAACAAAACGACACATTCAGTAGGTGATTGAGTTTGAAAATAAAATAAAAAAGTAGGTGATGTGATAAAAAAAATTGGTGAATGAGTGAAACATCAATGTCATTTTTTTTTAACCATTAGATTTTTAATAAAGGAACATAAAAATCTTGTTTCTATCTATTACGGATTATGATCTTTATGATCTACGGTGACATATTTTCTTCGGTGAAATCTCAACCATTCATTATGTCTACTGCCTAAAGTCAAACTCAATTGTAAGAAATTTATATGGTTTAGATTGACAATTAACAATCTCCGATGGATTTTCACGAAAGACAATCTTTGTACATGTCACTACTATCCTGTAATCTGGATTATTATTGGTACACATATGTCATTGTTTGTGTATTTGTTGTTTCACGAAACTTTGTTTGCGAGTTGGATTTTAGAAAGTATGTGAAGAGAGGGCTTATTTTTCTTTTTTAAATTAAGAACACTATAAAATATTTTTTAAAATAATTGAAAGAACATGATAAATGATCAGAGAATATGTTAATCGTATTTAAAAATTATTTTCATAGTATTCTTAATTTAAAAAAGAAAAATAAATTCTCTCTCACATCACTTCTCCAAAGAAACTAAAGTTGTGTTTGTAACTTGCAAGTTTGAAGGAGAGGGCTTTGGAGGGAGGGGAAAATAGCGAAATATTTCACATTTTTTGAAAGATTATTTTTAGAGAATAACTCCTCTATTCTTTCCACTTGTTTCTTCCTTTTTTTTCAAAACTACTCGTGTCCAAACTCGCAAAAGAAGCCTAAAAATCTAGGAAAATATGAAAAGGAAAATGCTAAACAGTATCCCGGGAGCACTGTTTAAGGAATCAAATATAGTAATATGGCATTGATACTTGTGCAGTCAACTTTTCAAAAGTTTAAAAAGTGATATTTTCAATTTGAAACCTTTTTTTTTTTTTTCCTTAACCATTGTCCCGGGGGCACAGGTTAGCATTACCCATAAGAAAATTATGATTGACTTGAACATGCTAGAGTTCCACCAAACAAAATGCAACCAAATACAAGGGAGGGAAATGCTTCATAATTAAGTTTTTATTTAGAATGGAAAAATCAATAAAACAGAAAATAAAGCTATATAAGAGCCTGCACATTATATTATTGAACCATTATTATTATATATGTTGAATACAAATAAGTATAATGAATGAACTACCAACTCCCTAAGAACAAAAATTCATCATCCCATGTATGAGAGAGCAATATAATGGCAGCTGCTATGTATGTGTTCCTCACTATAGCTCTAAGAACTTCCGTAACCGTTAGGGCGAGATTTCTGCCATTTCCATGCAACTTGTATGCTCCTTTCAAGGTCAGTGTATTGTGCAGTCCAGTTCAGTTCCTGCCTGATCTTAGTTGGGTCGCTGTAAACCTCGGCGTAGTCGCCGGGCCGGCGCGGAAGGAAGTCTACTTTGATGTCAACCCCTGTAGCCTTTTTACAAGCGCTCACAAACTCCTTAACTGACCTACCTTTTCCTGTACCAACGTTGTAGATCCCAACTTTACCAGGTCTTGCCTTTTCGAGAGCTTTGACATGAGCATCAACAAGGTCGGTTACATCGATATAATCTCGAATGCATGTTCCGTCAGGTGTGTTGTAATCTGTTCCTGTAACCTGTAAGGTCGCAACAGATGCAGTGAGAACAGGTTCATTTTACATCATGATATACTATTAGCTTAGAGCATTGTTTAGAAACAGGTTCAAACGGTTGAATCGGTCAGTTCGATGCTATGTTTGATCACGGTTTTATGTAGTCTTGTTGAACACAATACAAAAATCAAAGTAACTTATATATGGCAAAATCGTTTGATATTTTCTACAAGAACTAGTAAAAAATTTATTCATCTACTAAGATTTTAGCAAGGTATCAAATACTATTCCGACAATTAGTCTCATAACAGGTTGAATTTGCTGACTTATGTAAACATTAGCAAAAAGTAAGAATGGCAATATTAATATACCTTTAAGCCTTGTGTAATACCGCGAGCTGCATCGAAGCAGGCACCTGAAATTCGACCATGTTCCCGAAGTTCAGGTCTTGGCGCCTCGCCTAATCTCCCTTCAGGGTCTGATCCAATCACATTGAAATATCTAGATATTTCCAACAAAAAAAAAGATCAATAATTACAACAGTAATGATTCTAAATTCTAATGTTCAAATTAACAGTTTTGGTATGTCAAATAATCCAAAATTACCGATATCACTTTTCCTTTTAGTATATATAATGCCAATAAAGACATGAAAAATAAGAAGTGCTGATGTAAAATACAAACCTTAGAATCATTACAGCCATCTTGGAATTTTTAGAAAAATCAAGGATGATATCTTCTGCCATCTTCTTAGCTTTTCCATATGGATTGATTGGTTTCTGAAATTAAGTATATATCGATTTAATACTACACTCCGATGTAAGCCATTGCAAGATGCAACGAAAAATAAAAAGTTTTAAACTAAACTCAATAACTCAACCACACTTGGATTTCGCACCTGTTCAGTTACTTCTGTAATTGGCATCTTTTCAGGTTCCCCGTATGTTGCGCATGTACTTGAATATATAAATGTCTTCACATTATATTTAGCCATAGACTCCAATACCACCAAGGTATTTGATGTAATATTATGATAATACCTGAAAAACAAGTTATAGAACATAAATAAAGTAGAACTCAAATGGATTCATTACAATTGTGTTTAGTACACAAATACAACTTTATCAGTTTGGAAGAACCCGAGTTCGAATCCTGATGGAACAATCTTTGGCCAGACTTTACTTACCTCCTGGCCTGACTCCAAATTACCGAGGTCCCTTTTTCCTTCGGAACTAAAGGGTTAAGACCCCAAAAAAAGTACAACATTTTTTGTGTTAACCCTCTGGTTCCTAGGGGAAGGGGGCCCCTGTAATCCAAAGTTTGGCCACGAGGTAAGTAAAGTCTAGCCAATAATTGCTCCCACCGGGAATCGAACTCGGGTTCTCCTTGGGAACCAAAGGGTTAAGATCCAAAAAAAAGTACAACTTTATCAAATGGAACTAATGTTCCCAAATGTAATCTACAAGTACTTACTTAAGAGGGTAAAGTGTACTTTCTCCGACATATGCAACAGCTGCAAAGTGCATCACAGCATCAAACTTATTCTCTGAAAATATTTTATCAACCTAATAACCAGTCAAGTAAACAATTTTTCCGGGAGATTCATTAACAAATATGCATCGATCGAAGTAAAAATTCAACAGCAAATTATTTTCTGTAACAAGGATACGGATTTTGCATCCCCCAAATCAGCATATATAAATTGAAGCCTTCCAGGTTCTGGAAATAAGCTTTGAAGAACCCTAACGGCACCCAAATTTCCACGCGACAGATTATCCTGAAAGAGACAAAGTTTGTTTAGCACAGACTGGTCATTGTATTTGCATTCAACTTTATCACAGAGAAGTTTTCAGTATTATTGAGACATACCACTATGGTAACTCTATAAGATTCCTTCAGAAGACGTAAGGTAGCATGTGAACCGATATAGCCAGCACCTCCCGTCACTAAAACATGAGTGACACCAGGCTCATGGACAGAAAACTGGACCAAAAAGAGAAGCAGAATCCCGATCAATAAATCAAAACATCACGATGAACGCATAGGCGCATACATTAGTTAATATAATTTATAGATATAGAGACATTCATATAGAAACACGACATTCACGTATCTATTAGATGGATTACCGGACTAGGAGTAGTGAAAGACGGAGATCTCTTGATCACCAAAATACATAATGCCGTTAATGCTACAAGAAGAAAAACCTTCCCGATAAAATTTCCCTTCCTTTTTGGATCCACATAGTCCATACCTGATAGGCAGAAACATAAATGAGAACAAATATATCTTAAAGCTTCAATATAACTATAACTCCGAATAATTATTTATAATACGCGAACAACCAACCAACATGAAATAAATCACAGAACTTCCGACAACTAATTCATATATAAACACCTTATGCAATCGATAAATGTTAAGCAACCGGAGACTAATTCAATATAAACAGAAAATTAGTCAAACCACCATTTGTGCTCAAATTTGGCAGAATAACCTTACCGCCTAATGACATAGATCTGGCTGCCCTTGGCTGATTTCTCGGCCTAGAAAAGTTTAGCATTTGCAAAACCAACAAGAACTTACTCCGCAATATCAACTATCACATCAAGGGCCGCCGCACTCAGGAGGATCTTGAGTGATATGCTGTAGCAAAAAACAAACCATATAAGTTTTCTTTCTTTCTTTCTTTCTTCTGGAATGAAAACAAAACTTCTAAAGAAGTTTAAAATGGAAAAGAAAAAAAACCAGTAGAACAAAAAACAAACAAATTGATGAGTCAATCAAGGGTAAAAGGTAACACTTTTTCTCCAAAAGTTATATTGGTGAAGAGTGAGAGAAAAAAGAATGAAATAAACAATGAAAAGTGAAAAACAAATTCAAAAAGTTAAGATACTAATGACCATAAAACCTCTACAAAAACAGAACCTTGCAAATTCACCACTCACAAAAAAAGACTCAAAATCACATAGCATGTGATGCTGTGAAAGAGAACGTGACATACATGAAAGATCCAAACAACTTAAGCTAAAGAAAATCATGAAAAAACATGGACATAACTTGTTTGTCAGAAAAGCACAAGGAAAAAAACAAAGCATAGTGGACCAACTTTACAATCTTTTTTCAAATTTTCAAAAACAAATATCAATGAATCCATTACCTATGTATGAAACAACAACTTGAAAATTTCAAATCATACCAAACAGTTGAAACACACAAACAACCAAGTTCATCAGAACCAATTTCAGGATCCAATCAACACATCAAAATTTAAATTATTGACAAATTCAAATTCATCAAAAACAGACAAAAAACCTTGTATTTTTTATCCTCATTTTATATTTAGCAGCATTATTAGACCAATTCAAATTCATCAAAACAAAACAAAACAAAAAAATACCCTTTTATTTTTATCACCATTTTTCATTTTGCAGCATCATTAACTAACAATCAACCTAAAAATCAACTAAAACACCAAACCTAAAAAGAAAACCTCAAAGAATCAACTAAAAACAATATCATAATACAAAACCCAGAAATGCAAAAACACCAAAAACAAAAAAAAAACTGAATTAAACAACACGTTTTAACAGTCCAAAACATATAACAGTAAATAATTAACAAAACAAGACCATCAGTGAAATGATTTTTTACAGAAACAAAAAAGAATCTTTTTTTACAAAACAGAATCATTTTATAGAGTAGCCCAGAAGATTATATGATCTTGTAAGAAGAAAAAGAGTAGAACTTTAAGCGTTTCAAAGTAAAAAGATGGTTTTTTTGAAAAGAAAAGAAAGTAGTAGTACCTAACAGATTGTGGAAAAGAGAATGAAAGTGGGAGCAGGTGAAGGAGTAGAATTGTGGGGTGAAGAAGTTGAAATTGAGAGAGAGAGAGAGAGAGAGAGAGAGAGGGAGAAGAAATGGGTTGGGGTTGGATTGTTCTAATAGGTGGAGAGTTTCTCTGTGTATTCATGTTGTCAAAGCGTTACAGGCTGCAAAAGGAAACAACACCGTAGACTAGACTTTTTCCTTTTTTAATTTACTTTTTTATTTTTGTGAAATTTATTTATTTTTTATTTTACCGTCTTAATTAATACAAAAGTCAAAATATATTTTGTTTATATTTTAATCAAATATTCTTTATAATATGAAATGTCAAAATATAATTTGACCGAGGATGAGTGAGTTTTTAATGATTTGTTATTGGTTGTATAAAAAGAAAGGAAAATACATTTTTTTTATCAAGCCAAAATGAGATATATATTAACTTAAAAACAGTCTCCTCAACATAAGGTGTGCTGAGATAGACTATCAAAGTTTACAAAGAGACAGAGAAAAAAAAATACATACTCCCTCTGATTCTATATATAAGAAAACTTTTATTTTTTAGATTCATTAAAGGAAATTAGTTATAGTTGCTTGGAAGAAGTTATGTAGACATTTTGCTTAAGGGGGTTTAAATCTCAGATCTTTGGCTAATTTAAACACTGCTTTCAACCTTAAACTGTGTTGGTCTTTGTTTAATTCTAAAGCCTCTTGGTCAAAGCTTCTTCAAGCAAGAGTTTTAAGAGGTAGAAAGGTAATTCAACATCACATTTATTCCTCCATTTGGAGCAGCATCAAGGAGGAAGCATCTGTTATCTTGGATAATTCTATCTGGCTTTTGGGTAATGGAGATTCTATTAGCTTTTGGAATGATATTTGGTGTGGGTCTGTCTTATCATAAGTTTTTAGCATTCCTTCCCACATCAGTCGATCCCTCACTTCCACAGTTAGTGATTACATAGTCAATGGACAATGGAATATACCTACTCAATTATCTCAGCATTATAATGCTATCAGTTGCCTTGTTCAGCAAGTTACTATCCCCTTAGAGCCTTCTTAGGATAAATTGTTATGGAAGCACACAGATACAGGAGACTTGCAGCTTTCAGAGGCCTATCTTTTCAAGGTTTAGCATTTCCAAGATTTACATTGGGCCAAACTGATTTGGAGTCCAGATATTTCACCCTTTAAATCCCTTCTGGCTTGGAGACTCATGCATAACAAAGTCTCTACTGAGGACAATCTCATGATTAGAGGATGTTTGTTAACTTCAATGTGCAGCATTTGTTGTAAAAATTTGGAATCCTCTTTTCATATTTTCTTTGAATGTGATTTTGCAATCAAAATTTGGTCTTGGTTTGCCAATTGCTTGGGTATGGTTTTACAATTCACAACTATGGAGGACATGTGGAGAATTTGTGATTTAAATTGGTCTCCTCAATGTAAGTCAATTCTTACCTCTGTTATAGTCAATTTGTTAAACACAATTTGGTATGCCAGAAATCAAGCTCGGTTCTGCAACAAAATCATTAACTGGAAATCCCATATCTCTATAATAATTGCTAACGTTTCTCTATCGGGTAACAACTCTAAAAAAACTTCTTCCAACTAAATTAGAGACTTCATGATTTTGAAGCATTTTAATGTTAATATTCATCATCCAAAGATCCCTATTATTAAAGAAATACTTTGGCAACCCCCGTTGATTAATTGGACAAAGTGCAATATTGATGGTGTAGCAAAAGGTAATCCTGGAATTGCTGGTTGTGGTAGGGTTTTTAGAAACCATGCTGCTGATTTTGTGTACTATTTTGCAGAACCTTTGGGCATCACATCTTCCTACCAAGCTGAATTATGTGCAGCTATGTCAGCCATAAAAATTGCTTACAAAAATCGCTGGAATAACCTCTGGATTGAAAATGATTCAGCCCTTGTGATTCTAGCTTTTAACAGCACTAAAATTACGATTACTTGGAACTTAAGAAACGGGTGGAACAATGCAATGTTTCTCTTCAAACAAATGAATGGTCTTGTCTCTCATATTTTTAGAGAAGGGAATCAAGTTGCTGACACCCTTGCTTCTCTTGGTTGTAGTTTATCTTCCTACACTTTTTGGCTTGAACCTCCTGATTTTCTTGCAGCTAGCTTACATAAGAACAAGAAATGTTTTACAACCTTTGGATATTGTGTTTGATGGAGTTTTGGTTTTTGTCCCCTCCATCTTGTTTTGTTGTTCACTTTTTCTTATTTTCTATATATTTTGGGTTGGTTAGCTTGCTGCTACCAACTTCTTTTGCTTTAATATATATATATATATATATATATGGGGAGGGATCAAATTACACCGGTGTAACATTTGAGTAATGTTACACCGCTCAATAACGCTTTAACGAATACAAATTTTACAAAATCCACCGTTGGATTGAAAGCTTATATCGTATAGATTATCCATATTAATTTTTACAAAAATCTAAAATCGTTTGGTATGTTATTGAGACCAATCAAGATTAATGGTTTATGCGTTTTTATTAAATACCGTTCATCTTAATCGATCTCAATAACATATCAAACGATTTTAGAATTTTATAAATTCTAACATAGATGATCTATATGATATAAACTTTCAATCAAACGGTGGATTTTGTAAAATTTGTATTCGTTAAAGCGTTATTGAGCGGTGTAACATTACTCAAATGTTACACCGGTGTAATTTGATCCCTCCCCTATATATATATATATATATATATATATATATATATATATATATATATATATATATATACACACACTATAATATAGTTTAGATACATCCATTCTACGATAAATCTAAAAACTAAACGTTTTTTTATACGTATGACCGAAGGGAGTATACACAAATGATATATATTAGTAAGGTCAGGATTAAATGACATCAACTAGTAATAATCACACATTTTTATGATAAATTTATTATTCTTGATAATTTTTTTTTAAAATTCCATGTTTTCTATCAAAAGTTTCTATAATAAGAAATGCAAATTATATTTTAACTTTTGTTTATATTTAAGATTGAAGGAAACAAGTTTGGATATAGGTATATATAGTCGCAAAGTAAAATTGGACAATCTTTATTAATCTTTAGTTGGTTCAGTGATAATTGACACTAAAATTGGTAGAGAAGATCACTATTCAATCCCTTGCAACTGTGATCGAGAGGAGACTGGAACCACTATATGTAAGAACTGACCTCCAAATCAGATTATACGGTACAATGGATCAGATACCGGTAGTGAAAACCAAAAAAGAAAAAAATTTGGAGAATCTTTACTGACAAATATATTTGTTGAGAATAATATAAATAAATATATTTAAAATAACATAAATTTATATTTATTTATATTAAAAACAAAAACATCTTTACAAGCCATAATTTAATTTGAATTTCTTGATTTAGAATATTTTTAAAATTTGTCTCTTTTTTTATAAGATAAATTTTTGTCTATTATTTAAGAATATAGTTTGAAAATGTATTTTTTTTTCTTATAATTTAGTATCTGACATGTCTTGAATAAAATTACAGCCAACGGAAATACTTATAAAAATCAAAAGAACAAAAGTAAATAGTGAATTTAGTTTATTATTTTGTTTATAAATGGTTTCAAAATACTCTTTTTGTATATTGAATATAGATGTGTCTTACTTTGACTTCTCATTTTCAAAAATAAACTTACTAGTATTAATAACAAATATATTAAAGAAATAACAAATATATCTAGTCATTTAAACTGTAATTTATATATATATATATATATATATATATATATATATATATATATATATATATATATATATTTTACTTATAGTTAGTTGAGTCAATGAATGTGGATCCGGTTGATAAGGGGCATCAATTCAATTTCACGTTCAACGGAAAAATATCATCAGTAAATATCTTCTATTAATGTTTTTCGAGTTTTGAAATTTACTCGGAAACAACTCACCTAAAATTTTTATCATCAAAAGTAAAGAAAAAAAAAATTGAAAGAGTATATATTTTTATTTATTTATAGTTTTCACCATCGATATCCGTCTAATTAAACCGTCTAATTTAGTTCCAGGTGATTTATAAAATCAAGTGGTTTTTGTTTTTGTTTTTGTTTTTGTTGAGAGGGTGTGTCTCTTCATACATTTTTCTTTCATTATAGGCATCACTTTCTTTCATTAGGTACCATTGCCGATTTGCCGTAAACCCTCTGTTGGGGGGTATCCGGCTAGGTATCATTTTCTTTCATTAGGTACCATTGCCATTAACCCTCTTTTGGGGGTATGGGGCTAGTGTGACTAGAATCGTGCAAAATTTTCTCACGCAATATTTAAATTGGTGAAAGGAGATACAATTCTACGATATTTTCTATGATTTTTATTATAAGAAAAAATATTAAATAATTGATGTATTTGATCTTATATAATGTATAGAGTTCTAACCACTACTGGTATATTGCCCCTAATAAACAGTTTAATAGCTAAAATTTTACATTTTCAAGTGAATAAATGAATTTATCATAGTTTGAACATCAGTCTTTATAAAATGTTCCAACCAACTTAGATATGATCACGTGATGAGGTGAATAACTCAACTGGTTTGAGCTTGGGGTTTACTAATGTATTTTTTTTTGGACTACCATGAAATCTTTGTCAGAGATCATGTAGAGCACACAAGCTGAATTTTCATCTTTCAATCGGATTTTTTTTATACATAGGATAGGAGTGGAGATCAAACCTTTGGCCTTCTATTTAAGAGGATCAAAAATCAAAAATCAAAAATCTTACTACTTAAACCAATTCATATGAGTCTAAATAAAACCTCTAACCATCTGCTTAGGAGTCTAGAAATCCTTCCTACTTAGACCAAATTTTTGGTCAAGGTATTAAGCTTTTTTTTGTTACAATTAAATACTATTTTTACTCTTCCTTTATGTGATCATTATTTTTGGATTTGAATTCTCTACATTCAAATATTCTACCTTCACCTATATTTAGTTTATTTTTAAGGACAATAATACTACTAAGTATCTATGGTAACACTTTTGACAAAGGGAGAAAATATCTTAGTTTAGGGTGATGAAAAAGAACATGAAAAGGGTCCCAATGACCGACATGGGTGTCAGGGAGGGACATGGAAATTCCGTTCGTCGACCAAAGAACAACAAATGGTAACATATTATTGGATGTTCAGAAACGTTGTTGTCGAGATGATCTCTCCTCTCTTTAATCACGGGAATTCAATTCTTCAATGCAGACACAAACACAAACAATTTCTTTCCAATAATGCTAGTTAATAATGTTCAACAATCTTTTGATTTTTTTAATGATAAATTACTTCAAACTTAACCAATGTTTTGAATTTGATCTATGATTTAAGTATCTAATAGCTATGTAATACGGATATCTCTATGATTAGGTGTGTTGTGATATCTGACACTCGTATGACACTCCTGGACACGTGTCGGATAGTTTAGATCGGTGTCCGACACTTGTAAAACACTCGTACGACACGTGTTGGACAAGTGTTCCAAAAAAATATTTTTTTTCTTTGCTTATAACTCTCTTTAAGCACATATCACACATATCTACAAGAGTTAAAGATGTGTCGAAACAACAATATTGATCAACGATGGATTGAAGAGATTACATTTTGATTACAATATTTTTAAGTTTTTCAATAGTAGATGGATAAAAAAAGGTAAAATACTATCGTATCTTGTTTTAAAACTTCTTTTAAGAAATAATTTGCTCAACTTAGATTAACATATATATATATATATTGATTATCAATTTATATCTTTTTTAAATATGTAGTAGTGTCGGTGTCCTATATTTTTTACATTAGCGGTGTCACTGTGCCCGTGTCGTGTCGCGGTGTCCGTGTCGGAGTCTGTGTTTCATAGTGTAATAGTATTAAAAAATTTAGGAAGAGTTTGTCAACCATTTGATTCTCATAAAGCTCGAGTGATTAGTCTTTCCAGTTATACACGGAGGAATTATGGTTTATGCCCATTTTTTTTTGCATAATACTACTTTTGTCCCTAAAGGACCTCATTGACTAATTAATAAGGGAAATTAACAAAGTTAATAGTATTGATAACTTTATTGATATTTAATGTTATTTTTACAAGTTTATCCTTTAAGAAAACGAATTTATTTACTCTATGTTTTATGATAAGAATCAGCAAAGCCACTAGGTTTGGTCTAGTGGTGAAGGATTTGGATAGTATGCATGAGGTCCTAGGTTTGATCCTCATTGCCAACATTGTAAACCAAAAAATGATAGGAATCAACATAAATAATCAATTTGTCCCAGTAAGTTCGTGAGTTTTTGATTTTCCTCTCTGTATCTTTATTGTTTTAAAATAATCTCTGAATGTGCGAATCGTTTTTCGTTTTCGTCTCTAACGTTAAGTGTCATTTCAAAAATGATGATGTGACAAACGGAGACTGACGTGATAGTGTGTGACATGACAAATGAGAATGATGTGTCAAAAATATATTGCAGGTGCAACATAGTTCCATTTTCTCTTAAATTTTCTACCAAATTAGGCACGAGTTTCGCAAAATCTAGTTCATTTCAACATATTTCCATCTATATACATAAAACTTCATAAACTAGTAATAAATTGAGTTGAGCAAGACTAAATCTTTAACTATGATTGGTGGTCGTGCCGGACATAATTTTGTTTTATCATTTTCTGATTGGTGTACTAATCCTATTGTATGTTTAAAAGAATCTCCTTTATAATTTTAAGCGATTGAATATCCATTATACTACTTTATAATTCAATTTTGATGTTAAAAAAATCTCTAATTGTGACAAATTAACGTTCATATAAATTGTTTTTGTTAAATAACTTAGTGGCTAGAAATTTCACCATTAAATTGGATAAGTGAAATGACCGGAGTTCAAACTTCAACCCCCTACATGTATAATATAATGTTTCTGCAAACTGAGTTAAGCTCTAAGACACATTCGGATTCTTATTAGGAGAGAAAAGTGACAAATTAAAGTGCACTAATAATTGTGAATCAAAGATTTCATTTTTGGCTCGTTCAAAAAAAAAATCGTTTTTGGAAACATTGAGGTTAGTGTTCATAAGTTATTCAATATCAAAATTGTTAAATTCAACGGGACTACCAATTCAAACTCAATGTGTGACTTTCAATTGTGTTTGTCAATTTATCTACGGAAAGAAAAAAATTATTGATCTGAGAAAAATTACTTTTTTTTTTTTTAAATCGAGTATTCTCTGCTCGCAAATGCAGAGATTAATCCCTCGAGCTTTGCAAGAAAAATTATTTTTAATTGTCAATTATATTATATATGTAGGAGGAATGGAGTTTAAACTTTTATCGAAATTTCTAACTCTTATCACAAACTCATGAACAATCATTATTTATCTATATAAATTAAAAGAAGTCAAAATACAAACATTTGGTCACTAATTCTCAATAATCATTGAGAAGCACGTGAATTTTTCTTTTTTCTCTTTCCCTCAAATTATTTTAAATTCTTTCTAATGTATGTACTGATTACTCATGCATAACAACAATTATTTTCATTTAAAAATGTCGTATGTCATTATCGCACACAATCAATAGACCTACGAAATAAAATAATCTTAATATATAACTAATTTCAAACACTTATGCCAACTATATACTACTCTCCTTTATCCACCTTAGAAGGAATCAATAATCTATACACGATCAAAATCGATTTTGGAAAAATGGAAAGAAGTTATGCACATGAGCCATTTGATGCAATTATAATTTGTTTTTTTATGAAGTTTGTGTTAACTAAGGAAGGTGGCAATGCTATTAGCCTAGAGATAAAGCAAAGTCAAGCAGCTTTCCATTTTATACGTCATGAAAGGGTCTACTAGTAATTAAGATAATAATGTACAATTATAATGAGTTTGTATGTATAGCCTAACTTAACCACATACAGATCTCATCCATCCCATTCATTTTTTTATTTTCATTTTTTTTTTGGTGATAAATTTGATAAATTTCTATTAGTACATGAAATTTCAACTATTAAAAAAATAATTAAAGGCAGAGATTGCCCTGAGTTTTGTCCGGTATGGGTGACGGTCCGTTTATGTAACATTTTTTATTTTTAAGCAAATAACAATATATTAAATAGAAAGAAGGGATAATTAACTTGGGGGTAAGAACATAACTCAGCAACCACACAAAAGTGTAAAGATAATCTTGAATGGGTAATACAACCTTAAGCAATTTACACAAAACACAACTAGACCAAAATCTAGTGAAAGAGTTAAATGTGAAGTAGCCGAAGACACATCAAACACAATCCAGCATGCCCAATGCGGGACCCAAAATCAAATTGCAAAAAAAAAAAAAAAAAAACGAACCAATCTATCTCTTAAGACACGGCGACCGAATCTGACCGTTAAAACAGAAACAAAGATACCAACCGACAATTTGCTACAGCAGCAACGAGTACAAGGCCAATTTCTAGCCTTATATGTAACGGAAAAGGAGAAGAGCAAATGACGACAACAAAGAACGATTCAAGCCACCGTCATAAAGCACTCAAAAACTCCAATCAGCAGATCTGAAGATCCAAACCTAGACCTGTCACCTTTGCATCGCGGATGCAGAATTGAAAGCTTTGATCCTTGACAGGAAGGAAGAGGGTGAAAACAAATTCAGAATCACAACCACCCAGCCGCACAAGAGACAGATGAGGAGGAGCAAATCGAAATGGGTTGAATTGAAACCAACCAAACAAAAATAAAATATGTTTGCCTAACTCAACCCTGGGCCCCTACATATAAATGTGATGTCTCTATCAATTAAGCTAAATTCATCAGGACAAATATTTAGATTATCTTATCTAAATAATTTTGAATATCATATAGGTGTTTAACTATTATTTTTTGGCAAAAATATAGGTGTTTAATTTGATTAAGAAATTAGGTAGTATTTGAATTTTCAATGCCTAACTTAGTGTTCACTTCTTATAGATAGCCGGCCACTAACGGGTAGGAGGGAACCAATTAATCAATTATATGGGTTGTTGGACTTTTTCTATCTTGTTCTTTCATCGTTTTCTATTTGGAAAGAGACATAATACCCAAATAAAAATTATTAAAAAAAAATTAAAATCAAAAGAGACAACCCATCTTTCCAATTCACATGATATAATAAATATATTCAGTCCAAAGGCAACTTCAAAATTAATTTTAGCAAAGTCTTTGTCAAAATTGATTCTTTTTTTATTTAATTAAGTGAAAGTGAAGGAAAGGGATGTCAAGTTGAAATTATGGTATTAGGAACTGTTATTTTCTCCTTACTTCATCATGTTGGATTGTTTGAAAGAATTTAATTATGCTATTTGCGTAGGAATAAGATTACGGTTGAGGTTAGTTATGAGTTCAATTTCTTTTTAAAGCTTTTATTTTTTTTTTGAAACATTCTTTTTAAAGCTAGCTTGTAATCTTATTCAACATGTCACTTTTTATAGAGGTGAGAAAGTTGGTACAAATTCTTCGTCCTTAGCTATCAAATACCAAACTTCCTAAACACCAAATTTTTCAATAATATCTTAATTGGATCTCTTCAAATATTCATTATGATTTGAAATTAGTGGCTTATTTAGGTATAAAAGTTTTTGACTTAAATACTACTACCATCCCCTAATTTTATTTATTCATGAACATGTTCTCATTTTTTCAACTGATAATTTAGTGGCTTTCGCCGTTTAAAATGAATAAGTGAAAATTTTCAAAATCGAGCTTTAGTCTCTGCATGTTTAAATATACGAATTTGAGTCATTAAGTGTTAAGTGATGATGTATAATTGGTTTTATGTGGCAATGTGTGTCTTCCATCGCCGGGGACGGAACTAGGTAGTATACAAAAGGGGCGACCGCCACCCATGAAACATATGATACTATTATACTATGCATATATAACATAGAGTCCGCCACCCCTGCCATTCAAAAAAGAAATTAGAGTCTGCCACCCTATTTCTTCTTGCACAATTAGTCATTCCTTATGTTATATTGTTTATTATTTTATTTAAAGTCACTAACCAGTAGCAAAGCGAGATAGTAACAAAGTAAAGTGAGAAGCCACTAACTAGTAAACTAATAAAGTTGTTCCGTGATATGGTGGTAGATAAAAAAATTGTTGAAGTTGTCTTATCCAATTTCTTATTTTTTTAATAAATTAAACACATCATTTGGATAATATAATAGAGAAAACTTAATTCCTTTTAGTAATTATGGAAATGTTATATAAAAAAAGTCAAAGATTCATTATTTCGATAGCTACATTTTGGTATGTATATTCTTTTGTAGGATATATAATTTTTAGGTTTAATTATTTTTGGTACCCTATTTTAAAATCAAACTTTTTGGTCTACCTATTTTCACATTTTGTTACAATTTTGTCCCTAACTCGTATTTTTTGCCCTAAAAATGGAGACGATAAATCATCTTTTATGACTTTAAAAATCATACTTTTTAGAGTAAAAATATGGGTTGGAGACCAAAAAGTTCGATTCTTATATAGGGGGACCATTTTTGTGAGTTCGATAAAATAGGGGACAAAAAATGTAATTAAACCCTTTTTTTTATTAGCATGAAACTAAATTTTATAAAATTATTAGTAGTAGAAGTTAGTTATAGTTGATGTTATTTATTAGTGTTATATTTTCGCCACTCTCAATGATTTTTCCTAGTTCCGTCCATGTCCATCGCCGCTTTAATTGATTTTTCTTTGTTTTTTGTTTTGAGGATTTGGTAGAATTGGTGTTTAGAGTTTTGAAGTGGAGATTATTTTTCATTTGAGAAGCGGGAGAGAGATCACATATAGAGATTTTGAGAGAATTTAAATTTTGAAAAACTGTTGTTGCATTGAGAAGATTGAGAGGATGAAAAAAGTCATGAAAGATGTTGTTTGCAGTTCACTCTGCAGGTTTGAGACATGTTTCATTAAAACAAATATGTTAGTGTTGTGCTAGGTGGACATGCTTGTTATTGAGCCAAAATTCTCTCTACTTTTTTTGTCTGCTTCTTCAAATCAACCCCTATTTGATACAAAAAGGGAGCGAAAATTCAAATTTTCAAAATTGTCGCGTGTTATCATATTTTCTATTCAAAATCGTACCAACAAATATTTTCTATTCCAAACAAATATAATTAATTTTCTTTATTAGTGATAAAAGCTTAAATCGGCGAAAAAATACTATTTTTTTATGATGACTTGGCAATGCATTGATGCAGTCAGGATGAGACACGTAAGTCATATATTATTAAGATAAGATTAAAATTTCATACTAATACAAAATAAATACGTATTAAAAAATATTTGTAGTTTGGTCTATTTTTTTAAAATTATTCCAAAATGTAATTCAATCTGAGAAGTTTTTAGAAAACCTAATTAATAATATTTAATTTTGAAAGTTTTTTTATTTTGATCGAATTGAATTTGAACATCTTTACACATGTAATAAAATTATTGGACTGAAAATATGGTCCACGTGTCTCTTTTGATTTTTATACCAATTTTTTTTCTAGTTTTTTTTATCTACAGAGAAAGTGACATGCACCACTAAAGCTCACTACGAGGTCCCAACTTGAACCCGGATAAAACTAGAGCTGGGTATACGGACCAAGGTCCGCGGGCCGACCCGTTTAACCCGCAGCCCGCACGGACTTAAGACCAAATTTTTTTGGCCCGTTTACATTTTTGCCCGTGTGGGTTGGACCGTTAAAACCGCGGGTTATGCGGGTTAAATCCGCGGGTTCGCGGGTTAGCCCGTGGCCCGCCTTCTTTTTTTTATATAATTAATTACAAAATTTATCAGATATAAATAACTTGGTCCATGTCCAAATTCAACTTTTTTAACCACAAAAAAAAAAAAAAACTTAGTCTAAACCCTAATTATAAAAAGCAACAACACACTCCAATTTTAATCAAGTAGACAATAACACAAAACGTTAGGATTCAGACATGTTCTTATACTTATAATATTTTGTTCTTTTTCACTATCTTTTACTTTGTTTTAGCTGTATATACATTTGCTAGTATTTAAAAGATTAATGTCCAAATGGGTAGTTATTTTTCTTGGGGGTATTTTCCGCTATTATGTTTTGAATAATTTGGTTACCTTGATGTGATTTACTTAAGTTGAATCTGTTAATTTTTTATGCTTTTTTGGGTACATGTAGAAAGTTTTTCTCACTAAAATGGATGATACAAAAATGACGATAAGAATCAGTTGAATTTGATTTTAGTTGCATTACTTACAAAGAGAAGATAGATAAACTCAATGATATCACAAACTTTATTTATTTTTATTTGTTAGTTACAATTTATATGTTATAACATAAAATTATTAATAATATATTTTTTTAAGCTTTCATTATATCAATATTTTATTAATTTAGTTTATTTTTTTGAAAAAAGTGATTTTTTATTTTTTTTTTGGTAATAGTTCGCGGGTTAAGCGTTTAACCCGCGGGCTTATGCGGACCGAACTCGGGCTTAATATTATAACTCGTTTATATTTGCCGACGGGCTTGTTCGCCCCGTTTAATATGCGGGTTTATGCGGGGCGGGTTAAACGGGGCGGGCTAGCCCGCATACCCAGCTCTAGATAAAAGTGTTTTGGATCCTTTCAGATCTTATTTTTTTGTCAATCTCTCTCGTTCAACAAATTCTAACCTTCAGATTAATCTAAGGGTTAAAAGATATTAAAATCCATATTAACACAACCAAAATAATAAATTCCCTTCAACCAAATTCTCTTCAACCAAAACGTGAACTCAGACCCACATATGTGCCAACTTGTCATTTCTTCATCCTCTTCAATCAATTTTTCCATCATCGATCAATTTTCCCATTCATTTTCTCATCCTCTTCAACCAATTTCTCCATGGAGGGGCTCTGCAACTTCCATCAATTTTTTCACCTTTTTACTCATTTTAATTTTTGATTTCAGAATCTCATACCATGACTCTTCTTATACCTTCTTTTTAGGATGAATGAGTGTTACAAATATAGCGAGCTAAAGAAACTAAGATAGTTAGCCGCTGCCAAAGAGGAAGTAGAATAGGAAAAGAGAAGAAACAAAAACAGCTAACTTTTTACGTATAATGCTCAATTTTTTTTTTTTATAATTATTCTTCTATTCATTTTTGATTGAATTATATTGTTTGTAATACAAGTTTATTATCTGTTTAGGACATTGTGTACTACAAACTCATAACTGTTAGGCCATATGGTGAGTACGATGTCCGGGACATTGTGTGTACACGAACTTATGGTAGTCATGATCATGATTAGGAATTTGTTTTTTCTATTATTACAGTTGTAGGTAGTTAGGTAGTTAAACATGCAGTTTGCTAGTTGCTTAGAGAATAAGTAACACATTATGGTGTATGAATACTTAGGTACGTGAATCGGTCAGTGTTGACGATCGAATCATTAGCCGGTTTGAGAGGGAGTTGTTGGTTCTTGGATCGATTCCATATTGATGGTTGGTTCATTCACCAAAATGTAGACTTTTAATTAGTCTTGTTAGGATCATTTAAAAGTTGGTTATCAATTGTTGAAGTAATTGTCCTACGCTTTTGCTATAATAAAAAAAGTTTAATACGTGGCTTAAGCTATCCACAACCATATACCGCATACAACTGTTGACGACGCTTTGTTCAAGCGTCAGTGGACTATTTTGTCCGCATATTTGTTCAAGTTTATTTTTGGATGTTTTTATTTTGTACATTAGGTTTTATTTTGAGAGATATTGATAAAAAAAAATAAGATTGACAGGATCTAACTTAACAATATCGATATTATTAGAGTCAATATATTCCGCTTTATTACATTACATTACATCAACAAAAAAAAAACATAGCTCCCAGCGAGGATTGAACTCGCGACCTTTCCCTTACGAAGGGAACGCAATACCACTATGCTATGGAAGCTAATCAATAATATTGATTACATCAACTTTTTTAAGGATAATTTAGTAAAAGACTAAAAGTGTTATTCTCCTCCATTCATTTATTATACATTTTGTTTTTAATCTTTGTAACATTCTGAAATGAATTACTCACTGTCATTGTAGAATAGATGGAATAATAATTAAGGTTAAATAAGTTTTTGTCCGTACAAATATCTTAGCGTAGTTTGTTTTTCGATTGCCTTCCATTTAAGTGTAATTATATATATATATATATATATATATATATATATATATATATAAATTGATCAAAATCTCTCTAAACAAATTTCTACAAGTTATAATCCCTAAAATATTTTCACTCACGACTTTTGGTTTCTATTTTAAAGTCACTGATGACAGTCAATTATATGATGGTTTTAGTAGTAATTTAGGGTAGTTTTAATAGTAACTGAAGCCCAAAAGCAAGTAAATACCTGAAAAAGTGAAGTTACTTGGTTCAGAAGCAAGAAATGTGAAAAAAGCATAAAAAAGAGCAAAAACGTAATAAACAGCGCGCACCATCGTACCTATGATGAGATCCAGCGTGGTGCGATGAGAAGGCAGTTTAAATTTAAGAAAATCTGCAACAAATCTTTCTCATCATACCACGATGAAAGACGGTTGAAGAAAACAGAAAATCCTGATCAAATCTTCCATCGTACCACGATATGATCCATCATGGCCACGATGAGGCAAAATTATACGCCATCATGGCCACGATGGGTGCGATGGACGCGTAGAAAAAGCTCAAACCTAGCTGAAAAACTATAAATAGAGTCTTCCTCCTTCACTATTATTCATTCCAAAATATTGAGAGCTATTCAATATTCACTCTAGAGTTAGGAGAACTCTAAGGAGGAGGCAAGGAGGGCTAAGAAACTCCAAGGCCAATAAGGTTATTTTCTTTCTGTCTTTGTAATTTATTTTTCCTAAGTTAGGTGGAGTCGAGGAACTCCGTTACGAATGCTTGGTTTTGTATAATTTGGGTATAAATTCAATTGTTTCTACTTTCAAACTCTTTTATTGTTTGGTTTTATATTTATTTTAATACTGATCACATTAGAATAAAATCTAAGGAGCTAGTGGATATCAGATAGGAAACGAAGCTAGTTATCCCGAACGAAGGACAATGTGCTAAGGTCCAACATGAGACCATTAAATTTAGTATCTGAGGTCTTAATATAGGATTAGAATGAACGATAATTTCTACCTGAGGCAGAGATAGGACTAATTTGAGGCACATGTGACAACTTGCGACACATTGAGCCTTAAGGCGTGAGCGGTTTGGACACCTGTTTGAGTTGGCGGAGACTAAATCGGGTACGGTGGCTGAGATGTTTGCTTTAGGGTGGGGTGTAGATGGAGAGGCATTGGAGTGGCAGAGGCGGTTGAGGGCGTGGGATAAGGAGATGTTGGGGAAGTGTCAGTCTTTACTTCTTAACATTTATTTGCAGGCTCAGTCTTCTAACACGTGGTAGTGAAGCCCATACCCTGATGCAGGTTACACTGTCCGAGGAGCATATCAGCTTCTGACTTCTCAAGCTTTAGTTACTTTGGATGCTGCGGAAAACCTCATCTGACACTCTCAGGTTCCTTTGAAGGTTTCCATCTTTGCGTGGCGTTTATTGCGTGACAGGTTGCCCACGAGAGTAAACCTAGTCACTCGAGGTGTTTTGTCTCCTATAGCTCACACTTATGTCTTTGGATGTGGAGCGGCCGAGTCGGCCCATAATTTATTCATCTCATGTGGTATTATTGGATCTCTTTGGGATTTAGTTCGTCTGTGGATTGACATTCCTTTGGCGGATTTCACTACTCTACGTGACCATTTTGTCCAGTTTACAGTCTCAATGGGTGGATCTCGAGCTTGGCGATCCTTCTTGCAGCTCATTTGGCTTTCTTGTGTATGGGTGATATGGACGGAGAGAAATCATCGTTTGTTCAAAGGCTCAACAAGCACAACTCATCTTTTGTTGGATAAGATCAAACTTTTCTCTTTTAGGTGGTTGAAGACGACGAGTATTACGTTAGCCTCAAACTACTATAGCTGGTGGTCTAGTCCATTACTTTGTTTGAGCCTTGTATGATTTATTTATGATTTTTATCTTTTTGACTCTTTGTAAACTTTGGTAGTCTACATCGGCACGTCTTGTGCTGAAGGGCTGATTGTGTTAATATATTCCATTTTGGCTTTTTCAAAAAAAATTCTTAATGAAACAATTTCAACTTGGACATATATAATATTAAAATGTTATATATAATAATACGAGAGTAATCAAATAAGTACAAGAGAAATGCCGAGTATAACCTTAAGTTCTTTTTTTTGTCAATAACCTTAATAAGGGTAAACTTTAGTTTTTTTTCGTAAATATAAGTATATTTCCATGTGAGGGTGTGTCGTCAAAATAAGGGACGCAAATAGCAACTCCCGTATATTTATGAATCTAAGAAATAGAGGCCCCAAAAAAATTATTGTACTAGCATCGCAATATTTTTGGGCCAAAAATAAAAAACTCGAACAACCCAAATTTTTCTGAAGATGTTTTTTCTTCCCTCCTCCCATGAATCTTTTTTTTTTTTTGACAATCTCATGAATCTTTTATATCCCCCAATATTCCGAATTTTTTCTAGTGTAAATTCAGAGTAAATTTCGGTTTTTAGAAACCAAAATTTGTTTTCAAGGCAAAAAAAAAATTCGGTTTCTACGAACCGAAGTTTTTTCAAGGGTAAAATTGAAAATTCAGGGGATAAAAGATTCACGGGGGTGGTAAGAGAAAATATCTTTACTGAAAGTGGAGGACTTTCATTTCACTGTGTTTGGGTTGACACATGCCCCAAATATTTTTAGCTTTTTATAGGTATACCCCCACAAATATCAGTCATACTCATACTCCATATTTTCAAGTTTTTCCTTTAATAAATTTTGATTTCCAATTCTACCATTTTCCTGGAGATGTCAATGGGTTGGAGCAGAAGACCAGAAGTGGGGATTGGGGAGTACTTCTCCGCTCCCTTCTTCGAGATCTAAAATGCTTCACATCCTCACCCTCATTCTCTATTTTGGACAGTATTCTTTTTCCATTTCCGTTTTCGCTCATCCTCATAGTTCTCATAGGGACTCCATCAACATTAAAGAAGATATCAATTTTTAATTAAACTAGTTGTAAAAAAATATAATCATAAAAGAAATAAAAATCAAGACATTATTGTGAATCTCGTGATAGTAAAAAATATCATATATAAACGGGGGGACTTTCACGCCATTCCCACGGAGAGTCCCACTTACAGATACAAATTAACATTGCTACATTCTCCCCTTCATCTATCTCATTCTCTTAAATCGCTCATTATCACTCTCACCCCGTCTCCCATTTACGGCAAATCCTCACCGTTCCTTCGAAATCATATTTTGACCGGTTCAAATTCCATGTGTTAGTTTTTAAAATGAAATTTAATTCTTTTCAACATGACATTTGTAACTCAAAATATTTCCTAATATTTACATAATGTTTAACATGATCTTCAAGTATCTTTATTGCCTTAAGCTTCGCAATTGTGTTGTTTGATCTCCAAGGCGCTTTGTCATTTGTGTGGCTGTCGGAGGTAGGGCGCTGGTGCATTATATTTGTTGGCCTTTGGGACTGGTTTTGTTTGGTCTGAGCCACTTTTAGCCTGGGTGGTTAGCTCTCCATGCTGGTGGTGATGTACTCTTCTAATATAGTCTTAGCTTCCTGGCACCTCTGTTTTTGTTTTTGCATGTTCCTCATGTTTTGGTTTTGGGAAATAGCATTGGCAATGACGTTGGGTTCATTGTTTATTGTAACACTAACACTTGCAATTTTTGGTGGTCTAAGTGCGAATTTACAATTTGGGCCCTAATTAATAATTGTAGTATAAAAAATTTGAATTCTCATAAAACATTAAACTTTTTATTTAATTTCAAAATACTCTTATAAAACAATTCCTACTACCATTTCTAAATGCAATCATACAAAGTCACTTAATAATTGTGTTTACACATGCAAAGTCACTAATAATTGTGTTTACATCAATATGTTATATAAGAGAAAACTATAGATGACTGATGAGTTGCAGACTTGTAGAGAGAAAAATAGAGGAAGAAGATGAGTGTGTGTTGATATGAAGCGACATTGCAAGAAGAAAAGAATTTGCATACGTGTAGTGATGAAAAAGTAGTACGAAAGCGGTTTGACATGAAATTTGATACTTGTTACTTGATATGAGTAAGAGATACATACGCATAGAGAATTTGATTATTGATACTTACATATCATTGTATCAATTCATCAATTATCAACCATATCAAATATCATTGTACCAAAATTCATAATTGATACAATTATATGTTCACCGATAGAGAATAAGAAGCGACAAACAAAACTATGAATTTCATATAGTATATTTTTTGTTGGGCCTATTAGTCCCCTAAAAAAATTATTTTGGGGCACAAATCTTAGTCTTATTTTTATGGACCTAGGGCGGTCGCCCTCTTCGTCCTCCCTCGGATACGGCCCTGCCAGTGCACGATGCTCCTGCAACGTTTTCACTTGCGTAGGGATATCAATTGTATTTGTAAATAGGGAACCCTGCGAGAATTGCTCCATTTGAGGTTTGAAGGCGGATAATTTTTTCCAGAGAGAGAAATTTCCCCTGAGGGAGGTTTGAGGATGAAGATGATGTTTTATTCTCCGCTCCGCAAAGTCTCTATTCCCAATATTTTATTAAAATAACATTTATATGTGTACGTTCACGCAAAATAAAAAATAATATAAATTTGATAATATCTTATAATGTTGATGGATTCGCATCCGAACCTTGAAGATCAGTAAAGATGTTAATGAAAAAAAAGACTCATGATTCATGAATAAGGACGAAGATGAAGAATATTTTAAATAATTTGTAAAAAAAAATAGATAAATACTTGCGTTCATTCTCCACGAATTTTTTTCTTCTAAGCTACCAATTAATGATTTATGGGTATTTACCGATTAACCAATGAGAACAAACCATATACATGTTTAGTAAAAGTTGGGTACAATATGTTTTCATTGATTGATGAAAAATATCTAAAACTATATAAGAGTAGAGTAGACCTCGACTTCTCCGCGACTCCACTTCATTGACACCTCCATATCCACGCACCATGCACGCCATGTCACACTTGCGCACTTAGAGCATCCACAATGGAGAAATCCAATTTTTGGTATCTAAGTGGGTCCCGCGTGTACACATCACTCATTTATAATTTTTTAATAATAGTATCTAATAAGCACTCAATTTCTCCAACCCAGCACCTCTTAAAAAATTCTAAACCGGTCCACAAATAACTACACATTTCATCAATAACTCTACATCTTTATAAATGGGTCCCACAAATTTTATTAAGTACTATGAGAGAGAGAATGCTTATTTGAGAAGTGGTACCTATTTGATACTAAAATGTGTTGTGTTCCAATAATAGTATCTAATAAGTACCGTGAGTACCTAATAGATACTATACCATTGGAGATGATCTTGCAGAAGATTCATGTGAACCTTACCCTAGTCTTTGATTGGTCATAAAAGTCTCATCACGAGTTTCTCCCCCTAAAATCTCAAACATTAATGGCGGTAATAACTGACTTTATTCAGTGGCAAAAAAAACTTGTCATTGTTAAAGATTTGACATAGACATCACTTTCACTAAAATAATTTTTTTTTAAAAAAATTAAAACATTAAAAACAGAATTTTATTTTTAACAAAAATAGAGGGAAAATGAAATGAAAAAGAAACAAATAAGAGAGCGTGAAGAAAAGTGAAAGAGACTCGTCTCGTGTGTGAGACTGAAACTGAAACTGAGTCTCACTCCACACACCGCGCTTAACCTTTTTCAACCTTTCTTCTCAGATCTTCAATTTCTTCACTCAATTTTCTTCTTCTTCAATCGATTCTCTTTCTTCTTCGTTTGCAATGGACCAGGTAAGTTCAATTCAATGCATCGGTTAACGATTTTCGATTTCGATTTTTAGTTCGTTTTGATTCATCACGCGCTGATTTTGATTTGTGAATTTCGATTTTGTTTAGTATGAGAAGGTTGAGAAGATTGGTGAAGGTACATACGGTGTCGTTTACAAGGCTCGTGACCGTGTTACCAATGAAACTATCGCGCTTAAGAAGATTCGTCTTGAACAGGAAGATGAAGGTGTTCCTAGCACCGCTATTCGTGAGATTTCTCTTCTTAAAGAAATGCAGCATAGGAATATCGTTAGGTATTGGATTTCTCTCATTTTTTATTATTTTTTTTGTTTATTAATTTAATGATTTTGTTCATTTTTTTATGCGAAGTTAATTTTTTTGGTGTAGATGATTGAATTCATGTGTTGAAGTAGTGTATCGGAAGATTTTACTGTGTTTTTCTGGTGAATTGGTGTTTTTGCTTTTTGGAATTTTGTTTGACTTTGATGTGTAGTGTAATGTTGGATGGTTTGGATCTGCAAGTGTAATGATGCTAATCATTTTAATCATAATGAATGATAGGTGGTTGCTTCATATTGTTCTTCATAAGGTCTTGATGATTGTTTTTCATAGTTTTATGCGGCTTTGGTTCAAGTTTTGATAACTCTATGGTTGTTTAGGTCTTGATAATGCTATTGCTATTGTGTTACATTTTCATTTTATTTTTCTGACAGAAATGTTTTCATTTTATTACTGCTGGTCTTAATGTTTGATATGTCAACCTATCCTTATCCTTATCCTGTATGGTTGGTTTAGATGTCAAGGTTGGTTGTGTGGTGCAATTGACAACCTGTATTTGATAGTTTGGTTCCATTCAGTTAATGTTTATGTTTGGTAAACTGGTGGTGCTACTGGCAAAGATGCCTAAAGTAATCATTTGATGCCTTACACTTAAATGCCCTGTATTGTTCATGTAGGTGAGGTGATTGTTCGATGCATCCACAATCATGTCAACAATTTCATTCTCAAGTCTTGCTTTTGGCCTTACTAACTTCATATATTTAATGTGCTATGGTTTTATATGATCTTCAGTAACACCCATTATCAATGCAAATTCTATTTTAGCTGTTATGATATCTCTCCGGAAGGCATACTTTTAGGTCTTGGGGTGTTATGTAATTTATGCCATAAAAAAAATAGGAGTGAATGACACGAAAAAAAATATTGTCTGTAAAGTTTTTCCCGCATATCACTTTCTTTTATGTTGTTATGTTAAATCTTCTCTGCATCTGTAACCATTTCCTTACCAAGATATGCTTGTTTGTTGTGCGGATGACAGGTTGCAGGATGTGGTGCACAGTGACAAGCGATTGTATCTGGTTTTTGAATATCTAGACTTGGATCTGAAGAAGCATATGGATTCGTCTCCTGAGTTTGTAAAAGATCCGCGACAAGTAAAAGTGAGTGACTTCTGAGATTTTCTTATCTCCTGAGTTAGGCAATGATAGTGATTGATGAATGATGATAACCTTATGGTTGGCACTTGGCAACAAATAGTTTAGCTCGTCAAATTGCAGGTATATATGGTGCATGACTCATGACGCGAGTTTTGTGCAGTGTTTTAAAACCCGGACCGGTGATCGATCTGGTTAAGTTAAGGCACTGTGTCACTGGTTGGACCTCAAGACTGTTAAACTGGTCTATATAAAAAAATTTAAAAATATTCATGACTTAAATTTTGTGACAGTAACTATGAAATTTAATAGAAGTTCTTTTATAAAAAAATTAATACTACCTCCGCTCCACAATATAAGGGAAAGTTTACTTTTTAGATACATTGAGTAACTAATGTATCTAGCCTATATTATAGGTCAGATAAATTAGTTACCCAATGTATCTAAAAGGTAAGTTTTCTCTTATATTAAGGACCAGATGGAGTACATTTGAAAAGTAAGAAAAATAACATTAACTATCTATTTTATTAATACATGATAGATATAGGTGATGTTTAGGAAGCCAAATAAAAAGATCTAGGTGTGTGAGCTTATTAATTTGGTATTATAGCTCATGTTTTTTAATGAAGTATTAATTTATTAAATATATATCATTTTTAAGTTTACTTGGCCGAGCGGTAAGGTTAAGAAATGTGATTCCTTTGTCCCAAGTTTGATTCCCAATAGGCATAGGTTGGTATTTTTAATAAAATTTTCATTCAAGCATCAAACCAGTCCGGTTCAGTGCGGGATACACCGGTTTGACAGTAAACCCGGCTGGGTCACTTTGGGTTTCACCAGTTTGCTTACGTATCTGGTCCTATGCGCTGACTGACCCGCCACAGCTCCGGTTCCCGGCCGGACCGGTCCGCTCCGGGTTTTAAAACATTGGTTTCGTGATGAATTATACAGTGTTTAGTCACTTTAGTGGATTGCAGTTACTTGGTTATTGTGTTGTTGTCTGATAAAGTTTCCCATTTCTGGAAATAAATGATTTCATTAAGTTTGACCTATAGCATTTTGGTTGGAACTGTCCCGTGTTTATATAGTAAGTTGTTCAAATATTATTTCACCTACTTGATAAAAAAAACTCCATTGTGTTCGTTCAAGTGAATGTAGCATGGCTATAGAATGTCTGTACTCAGATTCAGCCATTGCTTTTTTCACTGGTTATAGTTTCCCTTCCTAATGCCCTATACATGCGTATTTAGTTTTGTATACTGCTTTTACCCATCACTCCTTTCCTTCACTTCGCATTGTTTGTATATTTCCTCGTAAGATTCATAATTGATATATAATATAATTCAAATATAGAGCTCTACTAATTTTGGCGAACATGGCTAGTTAATTTGGAATTTGAGTTTTTCAATGATCCTTTTGCAGATGTTCCTTTATCAAATGCTCTGTGGAATTGCTTACTGTCATTCACATAGAGTTCTTCATCGAGACTTGAAACCACAGAATTTGTTGATAGATCGCCGTACTAATTCACTAAAGCTTGCAGATTTTGGATTGGCTAGGGCATTTGGCATTCCTGTCAGGACATTCACACACGAGGTTTGTGTGCTGCCTTATATTTGCTTCTAGTCATTCATTCAAGTAACAACAAACTAAACAGACGAGTATAAACATAAATTAAAAATGTAATCCTCCTCTTGCTATTATTAGAGGAGGAGTTAGAGGACTAAAGGAGTGCCATTGCTTGAATTGAGAAGAGAGGACAAGACAGTGTATAAGAGAATAAAATGGCAGAAGTAAAAGATGAGCACATGAAAGCAAGAGGGCAGAATAATAGAAGAAAAGGAAAAATAAAATAAAATAAAAAAGGAAGAGATAATTAGGGTAGAGGAAGGGATGGAGTCAGAAACAGGAAAAATAAGAGAAAATGGATGGACTCAGAACGAGAAAAAATAGAGAACGACTAGAGGTAGAATAGAAAGAATGGGTTAAAATCATCAATTGGATCCATCTCTCTTTCTCCCTGTGGTAATGGGAGTTACCAAATGAGTTACGGAGGTTGAGTCTTTTGTGTTTTAGAGTTTCAAATTTTCTTGTGTTATGGGTTAGTATCATCAATTGGATTCATCTATCTTTCTCTCGTGTGTCCCCCACTAAGTCCTATATTTAATAAATTTTAATACCATTTCACTGTCATTGTTGATTGTTTGTAGGTAGTTACACTGTGGTACCGAGCTCCCGAAATATTGCTGGGATCTCGTCATTATTCTACCCCAGTTGATGTTTGGTCAGTGGGATGTATATTTGCAGAGATGGCAAACCGACGACCTCTGTTCCCTGGGGACTCTGAGATTGATGAATTATTTAAAATATTCAGGTGAATATCTTTATTTCCCTAGGTTTTATGCTGCATGATAAATTGTTTGATTATCAATCAGACTAGGAAGCGTCTTTTGACTTTAAAAATGGCACTAGAAGGGATTCAACTGTATAATCTGAATTCTATCAGACTATGATTATTATTATTAATTTTTTTTGGTACAATATTATTATTATTATTTTTATACACACATTCATGTTTTCCCATGTTGATTGTTGATATCATTTGATGGCCAAGAATGCTAGTTTGTTGAGTAATTGAAAAATTTGCTGGTTGGTCTCATTCTTGCTTCTCTGTCTGTTTAATTTCCCTTCAGGATGTTATGGCTGTGAGGAAAGTGTTTTTTCAGTCAGAGTTGAATTTTGAGATAGCATTTCCGTCTTTTTGCCATTTTCCCTGCTCTTTAGTTTAATATCTCATATTTTCTGACTGAAATGGATGGCAATAAGCAAAGGAGTTCTTAATGGTGATTTTTTAATTTAAGAATTTCTGTAGCGTTGCATGCCATGAATTTAGAAATTCTAGTTGACATATAAAAATCTGTTAAATAGATTAGCAAAATGGGACCGTAGGAAAATATTATTTGCTTTCTAATAGGGATGTATCAAGTAAATAATCAAATCTTCATATAGCTGTTATATATTTACATATTGTTCTTTATATTGAAGAATTTTGGGTACACCAACCGAAGATACATGGCCAGGAGTAACTTCATTGCCTGATTTTAAATCATCATTTCCCAGGTGGCCATCTAAGGTAAGTAAATGGCTGTTTTTCCTTAATCTGAATTGATGTGGTCTTATTACTATCATAATTTAACCTTATCTTGTACTTTGTAGGACCTAGCAAGCGTGGTTCCAAATCTTGATCCAGCTGGTCTTGATCTTCTTTCTGTAAGTGCAACACGTGATACAATATTCTTTTTGCCATTATAAAAAATTAGTGTATTAAGTTTATACCTCAATTGCCGCAGGCTTTTTAGTCTCTTAGGTCGGGGTCTCAGTCTGAATCTGCATTATTGGGATAAAACAGTTAGTTTATTTTGTTCTTAATTATAGGATACAGTACTTCCTGTTCTGTTGACAAATTAACAAAACCAGAGAAATATATTTAGAAGCAAAAAAGATAAATATAGATGGTAGTCATGCTGACTGATCATAGATTAGAAAATATGGTACTACATTAACTTAAAAATATCATTTATGGGGGAACTTCGTTTAGAAAGCATTTTAACTAATTGGTGGAATCATAATTAATGACATGCCCTCTCTTTTTTGAAGAAAATGACATGCCTTCTTAATATCATTTCTTTCTTTTTTTATGGTGATCAGCATTTTTATTTATATTTTCGCACAAAACACTTGAGTGTTGAAACGTTGCAATGCAAATGTTCCATATCATTCTTTTAGATGTTCAACCCGTTGAAAGCAGATGGAGGAGAGGGATTATCCTTTGATTTTCTTATTAGTCTTGAATGGAGATTCTAGTATGATCTTTAATGCCTTCTGATGATCGATTCAATCTCATAAAAAGATATATCTTGGTTCTATTTGATCTCTTCAACAAGTTTAGTAATGAGCATAATGGCGCTGTTGAATATTTGTTTGTTCCCTCTTCTGCGTCTCAAGCTGGTTATGCATCCTCTGTATGGTGGGATAATTATATATCAAAGTCATTCCACTATTCCATTTATCAAATGATGAAATATAGACCATGTGTTAATTTTTAATAGTCTATCAGCTTTTTTCTCCTTAATTTGCACGAGTTATCTGCATTTTAGATACTAAAGTATTTTTTAGCTTGTCAGACATTTCTATTAATTTTCTTAGGTGCTGACTGTATTGTACATGTGTATCTTTCCAGAGCATGCTTTGCTTGGACCCCAGCAAAAGAATTACAGCCAGGAGCGCTGTGGAGCATGAGTACTTCAAAGACATTAAGTTTGTACCCTAATTCCATATCTTAATGGTAAAGGTGTTTATAGCAATATGTGCAGAATTTAAGGATTTTGTTTGTGCCAGAACTGTGTGCTATTTTTGCTATTTTATTCAATGAATTGGGATCGTGTCATATTTTAACTTTTTATCCTTAAAAATATTTCAGATTAAATTAAGTGTGATAATATTGCATATTACTTTCTTTTTTGTCCACATCTGAATACCAATATAGGTATTTGTTCAGTTTGCTTGATTTATGGTTGTGCTTCATGCAGAACCCATACATATATTATTGCAAGATGTAAAAACATTTCTCCAATGCAGAACTATTATATTCCCATGTGAAATAAATTTCAAAATCATATTTGCAAGCATTCCATACAGAGCAAATTCCCCTGAAAGACCAGAAGCAGATTTATAGGTCCTCCTTCAGTCATCACTCACTCATAAACGCTTACCAGTTTTTTTACTAACTGAACTCATTTCAATCTCTTGCGACATAAAAAACCAACCATGCCCCCCTCAATAATGAACTCCCTTTTGTTTCTTTATTATGGTGAACTTTGTCCCCTGATTTGGGCTCTTCTGATGCTCTCTCTGACTGTCTTGCGGCGCAACTAAGAAAAACATACCAATCACACCTGTACTACTCACCATTCTTTCCTTCCTCTTTGTTTTTTACTTCCTGCTTGCTGAACACCCACTTCTGCCAATGCATTCTCATGTGCACATCATGTGATCTGATTTACTCCAATTCCTAGAAGTCAACAATCTGAATTTGATGAGGTTTACCCACTTCATCCTTGTGGTTGCCCTGTCTCATGCAAAAAATCCATGTATGTGTTCTGTGTGGCTGTTGGTTACATTCTCCCTGATTGCATGATGTTCATTTTCCCTTGATATCATTTTGGGTGTTATTCTCTTCTATTTCACACACTCATCAGTTTATATTACAATTAGGGATCCAGATCCTCTGCACACAACTGTTTACATCAGTCTCTCAACACTAAACATACAAGCAATATGAAATTGTCTACATCAGTTTATATCCAACGGATGAGAGAGAAAATGAAATTAATCAAAGTAATGACACTCAATCCAAAATTAATGATAAAACATCAATCAACCTCAGCTACGTATTCACTTAAAAAATACCGATTTTTGTTCTCTGCTGCAATGTCTGCTGCAAATATGACAACCCTTAAACAAGGCTGTTGAGCATCCAAATTGGAAAAAATACAGTAGTTAGTTTCATTTTTGTAAAAAAATGAAGTTAATGAAACAATAGATAACGACAACAGAATTGTTTTGGCCATATGTAATGCATGAATAATCCATATCTATAACAGCCATCCATTGGATACACTCTAATCTAATTGTTTATGTATAGTGTTGAGAGTGCCGTAGGCAAATCTGAGGAGAGGATTGAAACGCTACAATTAGTTTGTTAGAGTTTAATAACAATTTCTTTCACAAAGATACATATTAACGACAACAAAAGACATACAATGAGCTAAAACACCCGTAAATATTACTGATATGGGTGCATGCTAGCACACCCATAAACGGGCATATAGAAATAGAAGGAAACACTGACTTCTCATACCCTACGTTTTTTTAAGGAATAATAACTAACAAGTCATATATCCTCTGAAGTACATGTATCAAAATTACAGGAACTTATAGTTCATTATAATAAATTTTTCTTGAAAATGGAGTAGATCGTTGATCAAGTTACTCAATATTAGTGCATGTTTTTTAAAGTTAAAGTTTACAAACCTTATTTAAAATTAAAATGTGAGAGTAAATAGACTTAATAAAAGCATTCAATCGATTGCATCCATTTTTCATTAGTAATGATTGAAGGTGTTTTAGTATGTTAAAAAAAATGTAATTATATTCGTATATACACTTCGTTGCATTTTTTTGAATATAAATTTATTAGTGTTATTTTCATTTTATTTTCAATTGTTTTTTGTATACAACAAGGACAAAATGATAAAAGGAAAAATATAATCTGCATATCTATGTTTTCATAAAACTCCAACCGTTTCCACTCCGAACTTTCTCTCGGTAATTTCTATTAGCAACCATAGAGAAATTCACGTGAATGTAAATCTACGTCAATGTCCAGCTGCTATACTGCCCAAAATTCAGCCATATACGCGGTGGAGATACTACATAGCCATATTTGCGGTGGAGGTATTACATAGCTAAATATTTAGCAAAACCAATTATGAATTCCAATGACGTATGGCTGTGTTGTTTTCCAGGGAAATAGTTGTTAAAAGTGTGGGCCAAATATTAGGTCGGGATGAAGTTGCTCTGCTAGGTTTCCACCTTTTTTTACTACTACGTGTAAAGTTTCAACGACAAATATTTTTCTAGATGTAGTGACACATGTGCAAAATATTACATTCCTAGAAATGGAATTAGATTCCGTAAAAAAAATAAAAATAGATATGATCTAAGTAATAGCAAAAACATGTCTCAATATAAGTGCCTCATAGTGTTGTTTCTATTATATTTATCTTTGTGTATTCCCATACTATAGAACTCGTTGTAATCTTATGATCATAGTGTATGTTTGGTTTCAATTCTGGAGCATCCAGAATTGATTCTGGACGTGTAGAATTGATTCTGACTTGTTTGGTTTCTCAAAAGTAGAATTGATTCTGCATCCAGAATTGATTCTACTTGAAGCTAGAAATCGTAGCTTCTGATTCTAGAATTGATTTTTACACTCAATTTTTTTGTTCAACTCACTTTTTCATTAATATATCCAAACATAAACCACTTCAGCTTAAAATCAATTTTGGCCAGAATCAATTTTACAGAATCAATTCTGCCAAAATCAATTCTCTCCGCCGCAGAACCAAACACACGCTTAGTCTACTTTCTCATACTTTAAATGAGTTTTTTTCTACTCAGAAAAAGAAATAATGAGTTAAGTTAATTTTTTTTATAAGCAAATTTGAATTATAAAAAAGTACAAGGGGTACTCAAACCCTTATAATTCATAACAATACATTATAAGTTTTGTAAACATTATTGAGTTAAGTTATAGAGACGTGCATCAAAGTCTAACTACTGTAACTTGCAAAAATCACATATCGAAATTCACAAATGTGTTATTAATTGCAAAAATTCATTAGATCGAAATTCATACTCACATTCGAAGATCTAGGAAGAAGAGGACCAGCACAAAACTCATTTTGATTGAAATAGTAACTGAATGGTTCAAATATCACTAGGTAACTACTAAAATCAAAGATTATAACTTGTAACAGAGTATAACTTGCGAAAATCACAAATCACAAATTCATGTGTTAACCTAACTACTAAAATCACAAATTGAAAATCGCAAAAATACTCACATCATGAGGAGCACTCGAAGACCTAGGAAGCAATGTGAATACAAATTCTTTGAAAGATTCACATATATTAGTTTCCAAATTTAGATAGCTACATGGATATTGTTAATTTCTAAAAAAAAAATCGGGTTGTTTTGATTTTCTAAGAAATGGTTTATGAATAAAAATATAAGGTTATCTACAGTTGTGGTGCTGAGTACGGTTTAGATGAGTGATTTCTTAGTAATACATATAATGTATAATCTATATAAATAATTAGAAGGACACATAGTTAAAGGGATATGAACATTATAGTCTATGTTTATAGGGAAATTAATAGATGTGTGATAGTCTTTCAAGTATAGGTATCTTCATAATGTTACAATTTAATTTGGTTTGACATTTCTTTGGCAATAAAGGATAGTTATTATAACATGTTTGGTCTTTCTAGTTAGGTTTGTTAACTTTTAACAAGGTTTTGGTCTTTATTCCCTCCCCGTGCTTGTAAAAAATATATTGAGATTTTTGATTTTTGCTAGCAACATATAACCGTGAGTTTTCACAAATGACTTTTATTTACACGTGTTCAAAAAGATGAAAGAAAAACAAACAAACACAAAAGAAAATATGAAGATACATAAAAAATCAACGAAGTAATTAATGTTTATCATTTAAGTTCAAAGTGACGACTGTTGAAATTTATAATTTCTACAAAAATAAATAATGAAATGTTAAAAAAAATTACTCGATTATTTAAACAAATAAGTTATTTGATAGATAGTAGATACATAATACATAAATGTACTAAGAGTTAGTTCTATTTCTAACATATATAATATATTATGATATAAAATGGATTACTAGAGTCATTTAACACATGAAGAACTAAGGAGAATGATTTGTTTAAAATATCGGTGGTTCTATGCACTTAGTTGATTAGTAGTGTTCTTGGTGATTAATATGTATAATTTCAAGAGTCATATAATACATGAAAATGAGGGAAACCAGTTGTGTATGATTCATTAAAAATTTAGTTGGTGGTGGTATTTTTAGTTATTGATATGCAATACATGATTACAACAATCATATCTTAATACATGAGAATACTGAGTGTGTTGTTTATCTAACTAGACGCTTACCCGTGCGATGCACGGGTCTTATGCTCTATTTTATATTATAATGTCAAAAAATTATTTGTATAAGTAGTAATTTAAAATTGAAATAATTGGTATTATCAAAATAATAGTAACAATAAAAGTTATCTAAATGTGATATAGATGTTAAATATGTTTTTATACATTTAAAAAACTTATTTATTTATACATCACATTTGAAGTTACTTTGGTATTTTCTTCGTTAACATGTGTTAGCAATATCTTTAACTCATTCTTTAAAGTAACTTTGGAAATGACAACATATAATTGACCATGAAAAACAATTGACGTTGAATAAGGCATGATTATGAGTTGGATAAACTACTTTATTATTGAATTTGTCATTTATATTAATTTGAAATTCATTGGAGCAACGATAAACCAACTTAACTCATACTCAAAATCGAATATGATAAAAATCATGCGGTGCATACCAACCATTAGTAATTTTTTTTTTACTAACATTAGGAAGTAGTCCTAACAATCGACCAACTCCTTATATACACAAAGAATAGACAAATTTTGAACATTAACTATTTTGAACAAAAAACAATAAAATACACAAAATAATAAAATAAAAAAAAATTAAAATGGATAAAAACCCAAAACAATAATAATAATAATAATAATAATTATAATTATAATTATAATTAGTACCACACATTAAATGGATGTAAGTGATGTGGCTAAATGAAAGGTTTTGATTGGTTTGTGGATTAGGGTTTAGATAGACAATTGGACAACTATCTAGGATTTATATATATAGATATTCATTTCTTTCCATTGTTCAAAAAAAAAAAAAAATTCTTTCCATAAAAAAATCTAATATTTATTTTTTAATTAATTTAAACTTCATGATAAACTATTTGTAATACTTTAATTTTTAAATTAAAATTCTCAAGTTTAGATTATAAATTAAAATTAAATTCTCAATTAGAAGTATCAAAATTTGATTTATAACTTGAAAAAAAAAATACTTTAATTCCAAAGGATAGTTACAAACACACAGTAGCTCGATGTTTACCCTAGCCAATTAATCACATTCAATGCTAAATTTTACAGGTCACAAGGTTTGACTGATTATATGATAATTATCATTGAGAAATTAATTGATATATATAACCGTACCTAAATGTGTTTTCTCTTTGCTACCCTAGAACTGTTTTGCCATTAGGGATGGCAATGGGTAGGGTATGGGTAGGGTACTATAGTACCCATCCCCATACCCGCGGATTGAAAAAATACCCGTACCCATCCCCATACCCGCGTGGGTAACAACTTTTGCCCCCGTCCCCATACCCTATGGGTACCTAGGTCCCCATACCCGTACCCGTTACCCGCATTTTTACTAAAAATAAATTGATCAATTATAAAATATCATATAATTTTAATAGAATTAAAAAAATTTCAAAGATTTTAATATTGACCAATGAAAATTATAAACAAAATTATTACTAACCTTATGTTAAAGTTCATATTTATGTTAAATATTCAAATTATTTTTATATTATGTTATAAATAAACAATTTTATTAAAAATATGTAATAGTTTAGTAGAGTTGTATTGTTTTAAATTGATTTACATATATTATAATATAATAATATAAATAAAATAAATAAATATATATTATGCGGGTATGAGGCGGGGTGGGTACTAAGGTACCCGTACCCGCACCCATACCCGTTCATTTTTGCGGGTAATTACCCATACCCGTGCCCGTACCCAAAATGCGGGTTTTTACCCTACCCGTTGTGGGTAATTTTTGCGGGTACCCTCTGGGTATGGGTCAAATTGCCATCCCTATTTGCCATGGCAAAATAATTAAGCTAGAGAATTGCGTAGATAGTGGTGAACTCTTCTTCTGGCGACCCTCTTTCCTCTATACCAAATTTAGATCACACGGTTGTAAATTTTTTAGCCATTGTCAAACCGTGGCTAAAAAGTGTATTTTTTGTAGTGTATAAACATTATCCATTTCATTAGTAAAAAACACATTATCCATTTCATTTTACTAAGACTTAAATATGAAAATGGTCCCTATAATTATGCCTTGTTTTAATTTTAGCCCCTGCAAAATAAAAAGTTTGTTTTTAGTCTCTGCAAAATACAAAAACTTTTAAAAAGGTCCTTGAGGTGGATTTGCTTGCTGACATGTCAAGTAGTTGATGATTTGGCAGATGCTGACTAAAATTTTTGATGACGTGGAATTAACATGTCATTTTCATTAAAAAATAAATAAAAACGGAAAATAACATGTCAGATTTTAAAAAAAAATTGAAAAATAGAAATATAAAGTTAATATATTAGATTTTAAAAAAAAAATCAAATAAGAAAGAAAAGAAAAAACGCAAAGTTCTTCTTCTTGAGTTATTCTAAAGTTTTTTTATTTAATTGAAATTGAAAGTTAGGGTTAGAAAGAATTTTTGTTCACCTTCTTCAAATCGCGAGTTCTTCTTCATGAGTTCTTCTATTGTTTGTTTTTGTCCATCTTCCTCAATATCGTTTTCGTAATTTTGTGTATTGTTTCATGTAGGAATCAACGACTGCGATTAAATCTGCTTTTCGCGTACGGTTTCGTGTAGGAATCGACGGCTGAGATGGCTTCTTGAGTTCGTACGATTTACGGTGAAAAATGTAGGAATCTGCAGCTTTCATTCAAGAACCCTAATTTTTGCCTCTTTCTTCTTTGTGTTTTTCTTCTTTGCGTGTTTTCTTTCTTCTATTTGATATTTTTTTTTTTAAATCTAACATATTAACTTTCTATTTCTATTTGATAATTTATTTTGTTTTCTTTTAAATATAATATATTAACTTTTTATTTCTATTTTTCAAATTTTTTTTTTTAAAAATCTGACATGTTATTTTTCATTTTTGTATTTTTTAATGAAAATGACATGTTAATTCCACGTCATAAAAAATTCTAGTTAGTATCTGCCAAATCATCAACTACTTGACATGTCAGCAAACAAATCCACCTCAAGGACCTTTTTAAAAGTTTTTGTATTTTGCAGGAACTAAAATCAAACTTTTTATTTTGCAGGGGCTAAAATCAAAACAAGGCATAATTGCAGGGACCGTTTTCATATTTAAGCTTTTTACTAAATAATAAAAAACTGAAATCACGTCCGTAAATTTCAACTCAACTGGTAAATATTAAACTTATTTTGTCGAATATTTGTGATATCTCAGATTTAACCCCAAAATCTCTATTTTTGCTTCGAGATTGGGAGTTAGAGTCTTAGGACATCTTTTTGGGTTGGGTATGATAGTCCTCTAGTGTCTGTGGAGTGTGTATTAGGTGGTGTGTCTTTAGCTTTTTCATTGGTGTTCCGCTTATATACGGCATCTTTATTTTATAGTTCTGTTTCTCTTGGTCCCTGTTCATCTTATACAAAGACCGGTTATTATTAATAATATTTTCCCGTTAAAAAAAACTATTATGTATATAGACCAGTGTATTTTTGAGGTATCATTTTATTAGATCGTCAGCTTTCTAATTCACAAGTTGTTATTATATTTTCATCACAAGATGCATCATGTCATTGGAAGCACATGTACAATTAAATGCAAATATACACTTGATCAAAAACAAAATTAAATGCAACACCAAGTTACGCATATTATATGAAATTTGTTATTAAAAGAATTAATAAAAGAGATTTAAAAATATGTAAGTTGTGGATATATTCATTATTTATTCTTTTTGTTACGAAAAAAGACTTTAATACTAGGTGTAGATCAAATGAAGTATACTAATACTACACAGTATAAACAAAATGACTCAAGTACAGTTCACTGTCTCAAACCAGTGGCTGTTTTAGATACTGTTATATTGCATTATGTTATAAATGATATTTTTTTTCTTAATTATTATGTTTCTGGTAGTACTAGGACAACTATACTAACATGTTAGACAGTAAGGGCATTAATTAGAATGGTGTCATTAATTCTAGTAGTCATGTTTAAAAACTTAACAAATTCTAATATACCGGGAGTTATAAAGATAATTTGGTGGCTGAAATGGATGAGATGATAAATAAAAGAAAAATGTTAATGATAAGAAGGTTAGATGTTAACTTGTGCCCTTAAGGCACATTTTAATGAGATAAATGTGGAAATATGCTCTTGAAAATCGTGTAATCAACTCTTTTAACATTTAATATTTTGTATCATTAAATGCTAAATTTCTATATTTAGGTATCTTATCATGTGCCCTTAGGGCACATATTAACATGACCCTAAAAGAAAAATGTTAATGATAAGAAGGTTAGATGTTCGGTTAGTTGAAGTCCAATCCTCTTAATACAACTTTTTCGGGCTTTTCTCTCTCTCTTTTTTTTTTTTTTTGAGAAAGCTTTCGGGTTTTTCGCTTGTTAGAGTTAGACGGAACTAAGAATTTTGACTTGCACGACTATATCGTATATTTTAAATATATCTTGCAAACTAAAATCCAACTTAGCAGTACATCATTTTAGAGGATCCAAATTTGATTGAAATATTTGCCGGCTAATCAACAATATTTATATAGTAATGTTCATTACTATATTTTTTGTTTATCAACCAAGTACAATAACTTACTAAAATTAGCATCTATCTTATAGTACCATATTTCTCAAAGCAGTGGCAGTGTACCTAGCTAGTTGCTAACGTGCTTCTACCGTATAATAGTACTTGTATGTAATGGGGGAACACTACATCTGTTAAACCATTCTTCCATGTTGAACTTGTCAAAACACAATTGAGCTGTTTGGTCAGACAATAACACATAGATAATCAATTAACAATATTATTTTCTTGAAAAGAATTTAATCAACAATAATTTTTTTTTTTAAGATTCAGTATCCGACCTAAAGACTGACTAATCTGAAAGATACCAATCACACCATCCACTTACAGGGGTGCCAATTTAAAACTAGATCTTCGCTGTGTATAGACACCGACCCAACACAAAAAATGGCACCGAAAGAATTTAAACCTAAAAAAGCAAACTTCAAACTCTCAAGTATTCGCGGGTCACCGAGGTAACAATATTATTATAGGTCTACATACTTTTACTTGTGTGTGACAATGTGAAAGACAAGAGGCAATAAAGAGATATGAACAAAAGACTATATGTGGCTTTTCTTGAACTTGAAATGTACCTAAAGGCAATAACATAGGATCTCTAAATTGATTCCCTAAATGAAGGCCAATGGATTGAACAAATTGCACTACCCTTAGAAGTAAAGTCATTTATCGCACATGGAAAAGAGCCACATGGCCCAAGACCCAAGGTTTAATCCTGTTTTTCAGTTAATATTGTGTTTAAAGTTTAGAGCAAAAGGTGGTAAAAAAATTGAAGGATTGATCACATGGAAGGGATCTCAATTTTTGCAACCCCCAATGTGCATTTTGTATATGAATTATGATTCTAATAAGCTTCATAAAACTCAACATGCCCGGTAGAAACGGGTCTATTGTCAATTGTTTGCTTTAACTTTTCCTTGAGGTTGTGTTCTTGATGTTAAATTAGGGAGGAAGTAAAGTCCAAAGATAATAACTTCATTATTTAGAATTACATAAATTATGATATCCAATTATTTTCACATGTGTTATAAAAGAAATAGAATAAATTATACTTTCATATCTTAAGATACATGCTTGAATTATACTAATTTTCATTCCTTTCTAATTCTAAATATTATAAAACCTATACTATATTGAGAAGTAAACTATACCGGTGTAGTAAAGTGCATTAAACTAAGAGTTAGAACTCGAATTTTGAGTAACTCATTTATTTACTTTAAAGGTGAAATTTTTAGCAACTAAGTTACTTCACAAAAAAAAGTGTCATAAACACTATTTTTTTTTTAAAGCAAAATCAAGTGATTAAGGTGAAGTATTAACGAACATCATTTAAAAAACCGAATTATTAAAAAAATATGAGTTCGGATTTCAAGTGTAACAAATTTTATTTATATTGCAACGAAACTCTATATTAGTATAAAGATATCACTAATAAGGATGAGGGGCCTGACACAAACTCCTGATTCGTACCAGTTGAATTTTTTGAATGGACCTGCTAGTACAATTCATGGAAATTTTGACACGATTCATATGATATGACAAATAATGAAACCATTTGGACCGAACCAAAATATTACTTTTTTCGCCCTACCGTAACCACACTATATAGGACTATATATATAGACCCTTTTTAATTTTTTTTAAAAAAACATTCATTTTTGAATTCCCTATAGACCAAAAAAATGAAAACTGAATAACCAAAGACAAATAATATGGAGTGTAATTCTTTCAAAATATAGTATATATATGATGTCAATGTGGAAAATGTGTTATGAAAATCTACGTGATATATTAAATATGAGTTAAAGTCTCACATTAGTTGAAAGAGTTGAAATTAAATAACATATAAGTAAAAACTCTTAAATTTATTGCTTTAAAATTTTGAGTGAAAATATAATGTCTACGAGTAGTTTTACTCTTAATCCAATATTGAAGCAAAATAAGCTCTCCGTTAAGTCACGTTAAAATACTTTTATAGATAAGTTTTTAAAATATATCAGACAAATTTCTATATTGCATATATCTTTTTTATATATAATTGAAGAAAGTTTTACAGGTTTATATAAGTTAAATCCTATTACATAGTTTTACATAGGTGGGTTGGTCCAAGATTCATCGGTGGTTTGGTTTGACAGCGGTATTGTAGGATTCAATTGACACTTTATTTTGGAGTTTTCTTGTGTCTACTCGCCTTAGGAAGAATATGCTTCAAAGGGGGTGTTAATGGTTTGACATGCAGTTACTTGGGTGCTCTGGAAGGCGCAAAACGAAAGGATTTTTAGGGGTTTAGTCATTGGACTGGAGGAGATTTTTGATCAAATACAAATTGTCTCTTGGATCGAAATGGTTATAATGGCTAAAAAAGTTTCCTCGTCGTGTTTATTTTATGAATGGTATATCGAATCTTTTGATTGTATAGTTCACTAGCTTATGATCGGGGAAAAGAACATTAGAGTGAACATTGGAAATATCTTTGTTCCAATTGATTTTGGTTTAGTTGGATGTTGGAGTACGGGTGTGGTTATGGTGCATAAGCCCAAACTTATGCACCATGCATAAACTTGCTTCATACACCAAAAGTCAGCTCAAGCCCAAAATTAGGCAAACCATTACTCGCGCACCCTCCATATACTACCACATTACTTGTGCGCCCCCCATTTGCTTAGCACACCCCCAATTTTTTTTCCTTTTCCTCTAGATTTCTTGTGAGCCCCCCAATTTTTTTTCCTCCCCCAGATTTCTTGCGCGCCCCCAATTTTTTTCCTCCTCCAAACTTCTAGCGCACCCCCCCAAATTTCTAGTGCGCCCCCCGTTTCCAATTAAATAATAACTTTTGTTCCTTTGAAGTATATATTATAAGAATCCATTTTTAAATTTTCGTCATACACCACCTCAAAGCCCAACATAATAACCAATGGTTCATGTATATATAAATCATATTTGTCAAACATACAATTTAATTTTAAGTTTTATCAAATAAAATATCATACATTAATTACACACACACACACACACACACACACACACACATATATATATATACAATAAAAAAATGATCGAATCCATTATCTCATGCATACTATCCAAATTTTTCTCAACTAAACTAACCCTAATTGCTTTATATGATTTTTTTGCTTTATGTAGCATGGTTTTGTAAAATAGTTATGTGATGTTTTACTTAATAACAATGGTTTCAGTGTATAACATCTTGGCATTAATGCCCATATGAAACCATTTAACTAAAATAATGGTTTCAGTGTATAACGCTATGAAACCATTTAACTAGAATAATGGTTTCAGTGTATAACAGTATGAAACCATTTAACTAGACAAATGGTTTCAGTGTATAACATCTTGAAACCAATTAAATGGACTAATGGTTTCAGTGTATAACATCTTGGCACTAATGCTCATATAAAACCATTTAACTATAATAATGGTTTCGGTGTATAACGCCATGAAACCATTTAACTAGACTAATAGTTTCAGTGTATAACGGTATGAAACCATTTTTGCTGTGGAATGGTTTCAAAGAGTTATTCTCCAAAAACATATTTAACCCTTAATAAAAATTGTGAAATAAATTTAAATTTTTAAGACGATATAAAACCGGAGAGAGTGAGGTATCCCCAACCATTCCAAATAATTCAAAATACCCTAAATAAAATTTTGGGAAAATTTTATTAATACCTGATATTTATAAAAGCATATTTACCTCATTTAATTAACTAAAAATAGGTCTCAGAAAAATACCTAACTGGTCCCAAAATTCCCAGAAAAGTATTTACTATTTTTCTGTAAAAACAATAAAAAAATTTGGAGTCTCCTTGGCACCGCACGCGCCCCCACGCGCCGCTAGTGGGAGTGGGCGTGGAGGCGCGTCACTGTTCATCATCTTCCTCACCCATTTTCTGAAGAAACGGGTCGCGACGACCCGGTTCGTCGACCCGATTCATTCTCCCTCAACAATCAACGAAACTCGACGTTCTTTATACGGTTTTGATCGTCGTTCGATTTTATGAATGTTTCCGGTATTAGTTTTCAAAATCGGTGATCGAATCGCATATAAAATGTGGCCGAAATTGAGCAAGCAAAAATAGAAAGTTCTTCAGTTATGATTATTACACCTGTAAAATCATCTGATGGCTGTGAATGACTTATGCACCATACATAAGAAAAAGGTTATGCATATTAACTATTGCCGTGTATAGTATATTATGTACTAAATAATTTAGGGTGGAATTAATGTACTAAATATACTAAATATTTTTTTGTACCAAAAATATTTTACTCATGTACTAAATATTTTAGGTTTGCAATTTGGTGGAATTAATGTACTACTACTACGTGTGAGTGATGATGGTCCATAGCCTGCATAAAATTCTACAGCTAAGCCTATTAAGTAGGCACTGTGGTTGGTGGTCGGGTGCAAGAACCCCACACTACCCGATTTAATGTTACTTTGTCCTTTTCCTATTGGTCTGTTTCTTATAAAAAATGTACTCACTAATTCTAAAGTGCTAAATATAGGATGAATCAAACAGCTCCTACATTATCTTGATCTAGCTAGCAAATTGCACAAATCCAGCCAATAGAAAATGGAAAAATAGATTCATAATTTGGAAGTGGACCCCTACTTTGACCTTGTTTAAACGGTTCATCACTTAGATTAGAATGTGTTCATCACTTCTTCAAAACTTGTATAATTAATATGGTGGCATGCATGATCAAAGCCGTCCATAAGTGAGAACCATTTTAAGGGCTATATATAGAGAGTCTTGTTATTTATTTTATTAAACATTATACATTTAGATCTCATTTGACGCTATTTATTTTCTACTTTTCTACTTCTCCTTAAAAGAAATAGAGAAGTAGAAAATTGTATTTGACCATATTTATCCTTAAATAAAGTAAAGAAGTAAAAAATAAGAATAAATTGAGTCAAACACAATTTTTTATCTCTACTACTTTTAATGAGAAGAAAAAAAGTAGAAAAATAATATGGCCAAACGGACTACTAACTTATTCACTCACGACTTATTATTTATCAACTAAAAAGTTGTTTTCTTACATTTATTCATTCGATGAATGTAAAAAAGTGATTTTTTGCATTCAAAATTGAAGTAATAAATAGGCTTTATTCTAGTCATTTGTACTCAATTTTTTATCAATACAAAGAGTTTGAAGACTTTATCTTATTTCTTCTATGTTTAGGTTACATCACATTCAAAGTCAGACTCTAAATGATGGATGGCCGAATAGCGGAAAATTGATAGTAGGTGGCCTGACAGATCTTTAACTAGAATTTCATACCATCTTATAGAATTTTAAGTTAAACCTAAATCAACCTTACAAAACTGACTTGTAAGCTAATGATTGTCTCTAGTCTCTACTTGTAAACACATATTCAGACCATTTCTAATCCAATGTTCATCACGCCTAGCACTATTGAACTTGATACATATATATAAGAATGAGTGAACCGATAGCGAAAACCTAATAGTAGGTGGTCCAAAATGAATCTTAGAAATATCATGTTATGAAACGATGACATGCATGAAAGAAATAAGATAAAAACTTCAAACTCTTTGTATCGATCAAAATAGAATATTATAAATGAGAAAGATTGAATAGAATAAAGTCTATTTATACACTAACTAAAGAGTAACTAAAAGACTAAATTGTATCTTTGGCACCTAATTTTTACAAACTTGCAATTTTAACCCCTAACTTTTATATAATAGCATTTTCGGACTTCTAACTTTAGCCTTTTATGAAAGTTAGAGGGTCAAAAATACAATTTATCCTTAGTAAAAATTACTTATTATACTCTCTGATCATTTTTATAAGAAACTGTCAATTTTTTAGGTTGATTGAATAACTAATGTATTTAATCTAATAATATAATTAACTTGTCAGCTATCAGCTAACTTATAAGTTATTTTTACCAAACAAAACCTTACGTCACGGACTTTGCCAAGTGTCCCGCGTGCCCATAAACACCAATGTCACAGGCAGTACCAGAAACAATATTTTAATCAATGCATTTGGGGATTAAACATATGATTAGTTTAATATGGAAAATACAGTGATAAGCGAGTGTGAAGGGTTGTCATTTTAAGACCCCTATGAGGTGGTATGTATTATAATTTATACATGAACATATGGTACATTAAATTTGATCATCATGTAATAATGTAATAATTATAATTTAGAGGCCTGCTTCACATGGTAGGGTGATAATTAAAGACAAAAACCTTGTTAGAGTAATGTTGAAAGAATCCCAGTTTAAATTTGTTCGTTTGTGGGAAGTGTGATTGGTTTGTCATGCTTGGAACGTGAGGCAAGTGTTTGTCTGAACTCAATCCTTAATTTTGATTTTACAAGATACCACTTGTATGTGTTGTGTACTTATTATGCTTAGCTAGCTCGGGTTTTGTGGGATTTGTATAATATACTATATACTATATACAATATACTATATTGATCCCTATAGTTTTAAGAATCTTATATTAAATTGGTTGTTTAATTTGCAAGAGTTGGCGAGGAATTCAACAAATATTTTGAATTGGTTCAAAATGAATGCTTATTATCCAAGTGAATGAGTGGGATATGTATAGGTTAATATTATATTTATATGCAGGAATCGAAGTTCGAACTTGGAATCTTCTACTTATTCACTTTAAGAGATGAATTTCAAGTCATTAAACTTGGAAATTGATGAATGAACTTATACTAAAGTTTACTCCAAATTCGTTCGTCGATTTCCGTGTTTTCCTTAATTCCCCTTTCCATCCATCCAATAAAACACACCCTTATTAGAGACTTGACATAGATGGGATAATCATTCAGAGGTTTATAACTTATGATGAACTATAAGAGGACAATGCTTGATCTTACTTAGAGGTTAAAAATATTGACTTTTGATGTTGTGTTGACCAAAGGATCTTGAAGACGTAGTGCTTAAATAATAACTCGTAAGATGATGATTCTCTAACTTTTGATGCAACATTGAGGATGTTGTTCAACTTTTCTCGAAGACAGAATACTCAAGGGATAATTAATATAGAGGATAATTCGTTGATTTTGACTTAGCTTTGACAAAAGGATCTTCTTGTTTTTTTACGCAAACTCAAATGATCACTTGGATAGAGATTCACTCTTTCTCACGAGTGTATAACTTCATGTTTTATTTCGAAGGATAAACTATCTTATCTTAGAGTAAAAAGAATATTTAATGCACATGAAATGAACATTAGAAATTAAATTAATAGTGATAAAAAAAAGATAATTTGTAAAAGTGAAAATATTCGCGTATAACCATTAACCTTTTTATAAAATGAATATCTTAATATGTCATGAGACAATGCGAAATTCCAACCTTGGCCATCGAAATTAGTAAAATTTTCCATTTTCAAGGGGTTGATTGCCGATATATGTAAGCATTTTTTTGGCTATGACTATTGGAGCAAGAACAAAAGTGAACTTTCAATCTTTGCACATATTTTTTGACGATCAAAATCGTCAATTAGATAATGTCGTTATAAGCAGCCAAGGTCACCATAACCTAAGATAATTGGCACTTGTTAGTGGCGAGGATCATATCACCAAAAACTTCCCTTAATGTTATTGGAAGTCAAGCCATTGGATAACTCTATTATAAATAGGTTTTGATGATTTTCGGTTGTTATGATTCTTATTAAGAGTTTATTCCTCGTTGTATTGAGTATTATTTGATTAATGAAATGAATTAAATTATTTTTTTTGTAAAAAAATATTAAGTTTATAAATAGTATATATCTTCTAAATAAAATTCAAGGTTTAATTTTATTTGAAGATCAAAATATGAACACAGTGGTGGAGCCACCAGGGGACTAGGAGTGGCTACGGGCCCTCCGACCTTCTTGATTTTTTATTTATTTATAGTATTGAAATTATAATATCTTCGATCCTTTTTATAAGTGATAATTGAGTCAATAAAATTTGATGTATTATAATACCTTCGGAGATAGATATTTTTTTTGTTGACTCAATTGTCAGATTGGGTACTATATATCTATTGACTATTGGACCTTTGTCTTTTATGGTAAAAAAAAGTGTGCAAGCAAGGAGTATGTTTGAAGTGAAATTTGTTATAGGCACTTTTTGGGCTTGTGGCTCTTGAATTAATGTGTTTATGTTTGTAATTGTGGTCATTTGTCTTTGTTGGCCGTTTTGGTGTGTGAAGCCTCTGCGTTGTTTTGTTCGTAGTGTTAGAACTAATTTATGGTGGCAAAATGAATTTTGTATTGGTTTTTATTATGGAGCATAAAACAGGTTGTGCATTTTGACTATACATATATATTGACTCTGAATATTACTTACATGTTCTTAAATTTTTTATATATGTAGTAGTTTTTATATAAAAAAAATATATTTTATATATACTAAATTTTACTTTTTAAACTTAGCCCCACTATGCTTGATTCTTGGTTCCGCCCCCGACTATACAACACATTATGTATTTTTTATTTATTTTATAAAATATGTACTCCCCCGTCCCATATTATAAGAAAAATAAATCACATTTTTATGTCCCAAATTATAGGAAAAAAAAAAACCACTTTTATTATTTTTAAGATAAATTTTTACCTAAGTTATTCTCTCTCTTATTTTTTTCATAATCAATAACCAATAAAAACTCTTTTTACATCTTTCCATAAAACTTATTTCAACAAAAACACAAAAAGTCATCATTGAAATTATCATATTTTACTTTTATTAATAAGTGTGAAAATATTTTTTTTGGTTTATATTATGGGACGGAGGGAGTATTTAGTTTTATCTTTTTACGGAGTATCTACAAACTTGCATTTTTTTTGTTCGGTAATCTGGTGGGTATAAATTCCACCCTTAAGGTTTATAAGTAGAATGTCCGAAGTTTGAACTTCTTCTCCTAATGCGAAGTCCCTACCAATTGAGTTAAATTCACAGGACAACTTTCATATATATTAAATGCCTGCATAAATAAAAAAGATACTGCATTTAGGCTTCGGCCCTCTTTTGTACCAAAAAAATATATACTGTATTTAACATGAAGAATTGATGATATGCACAATAAAAAACCAATGTCTATGAGTATGATTTATTTATTGATGATTATAGAACTTTATTATGCTCTAACATGGACAACTTTAACTACTTATGTTTCTCGTATTACTTTTGAAATTATTCAAAATTGTATTACAACTATTATTATGAAAGAAATGCCTTAAATTTATTTGCTTAGAAAAAAAAACATGAAAATTGATATAATTAGAATAATTTCTTTCCATATTCTCATAATTCTATGACAACGATAATATCACAAATGTTGTCTCCTCATGATTGTTGCGAGGACTCAAATCTTAATTACACGATTTGATTTGAAGCCAAAATCGACTAGTTTAAGAGGTTGGGGGATGATGAATAGTTGTAGATGTAATTGGCAATAGTGTCTCTTTTGGAGCATATATTTTACGATATGAAAATGAAATTCATAGTGACAAAAAATATAGTGACGAGACGGTAATAGTTGTCTTACATAGTTGATGATAGATTCTCAAAATGTCTCATCAAACACAAGGGACGGTGATTATCTCCATCATCATTGGCGCATTAAAAACATGAACCATTCAAACCTTTTTTTTTATTTTTTTATTTTTATAAGCAAACGATATTATATTATAAAATAAAAGGGTATTCAAACCCTTAACAAATAATTCAAGAATTATGGATACACAATAACGGATCTAAACACATGCTTGAGAGTGCTGATATCTAACAACAAAACTATAATATACCAAATAATTATTCTAAAATAATAAACAAAGTTAAGGTCCTTCTTTGTCCCCACATCATGCTTGATTATACACACAAGGAAAAATAATACTATAGTAGTGGGAAAGTTGAAGAAAACGTTTCCAAATTTCTTTGTCAAAAAAGTAATAAAAATCAGAGCCTTCAAAAGTGTCTTATCATGCTTGTATCATTTCATTTATAAGATATGATTCTTTTAGCATCATCTTTGAACGTGTCACAAGACTAAACTTAACCAAGAATTAACTTTTGGAACTAAACAAACGGTAAAGACGTTAATCTAATCTAATCTCTTTATAAGAATAAACTTTTGGAACTAAACCCTAATTAATATTTATATAACTTAGGTTAAGTTTTTATTAATTTTATAATCACTGTCCATATCATTCCGACATACTTTATAATTAGTTCCTAGTTAGTAGTTAATTGCATCTCACAATCTCATCATAATTACTTTTGGAAATTTGATTATTAATTAATTAATTATCCGCTAAAAGCCGTCCTTAAGCAGCTAAGTGTTAAATTTGGCTTTTAATTCTATTTCTAATTTTTTTGAAGAAGAATTCTATTTCTAATTAATTACCTATTTAGATATTTTCTTGCTTTCAAGTGTGACCTCAAAAGATGATGAATAATAAGGTCAATTTCCATTAGCTTAAATAGTTTATTTGAAAAGAAAGAATAATGCAAAACCAAGAGAAAATTGAAAATCAAAATGCCACGTGTTATGTAAAGTCAGCTCATTTTGACTTTGAATGGAGTAAGTGGACCTGGATGTTCTCAAGCACACATGACACACACATAAGATGTATTTCTATTTAAGATCGAAATAAAATTTTCTCATTCCATTGTCTTTTGCTACAAGCTTAGATAACATTAATTCAATATTAACTAATCAAATTTATTTTTGACGTGTAAAATGATTCAACCTGGATCAGCATGACTAGGTATCTACATGGCAAAATATATAAATTTACATTTGTTAGCTTGAAATTAATTAATTAGATAATATTGTTGTCGTGCAAAATTTGGTGTTCAAGTGACTATTATGCTTAGCTAATTAGTGTTAGTGGGTTACAGATGTTTACTGTTTAGTTTTTAGTTTGCCTTCTTAGTTTTTAGTTTACTCTTCAATCTGCGGATGTGCCTTTTACAAAAGAAAAAATTGTTAGGGTTGATTGCAAAGAAAGTTCCACATTGCTAATGAAGGAAAAAAAAGTTAAGAAAATTATATTTGAGAAGTCTCACATTGCTTAGAAAAGTGAAGAGTGGAGGAGCTGAAGGCTCTATATAGAGACCTCAAGTTCCTTGTTTCAACACAACAAGCAGTAGCACTTGTAAATACTTTAAGTTTATATTTGAGTCTTTTTTCTTTTTTTCTCTTATGCTCTTGTTTAAGAGTATTCGAGATGTAGTTCAAATATTTACTTTGTATAGTGTGGGTGTACTTGAGTCATGGAGTAGTTGAGAGTGAAGTCTATATGTTGTAACAATTTTCATATAGTGTTTATTCTCTGGTTGTCGGTTTAGACAACGATCGTGGTTTTTTCTCCGGTTTTGGAGTTTCCACGTTATATTATTGTGTTGTTGATTGCGTTTTTTTATTTTCTCTATGCCTGGTTTTCCCAACAACTGATATCAGAGCTCTTGATTTGATTCATGAGGAGGAGTCCGCTGTGAAGTTTAGGCTAGAGAAAATTGATGGAAGAATCATGTTTGGCTTGTGGAAAATTAAGTCAAGGATGTGCTGATGCAATTTGGGTTACCCAAGGTCAGCCTGGAGAGGCAGTGGTAATAATACTCGACATCAATCTGGAGAGGCAGTGCTAAGAATACTCGGATTACGTCTGAAACAACTTATTATAAGGATGCGGAGGTGCTAGTGGAAGTTGGGAATCAGTGGTGTGTTGAGTCATGGGCTTTGGAAGCTCCTATCACATGTGTTTGAAGAAGAAATACTTTTGAATCCCTAGAGCTAGTTGAAGGTGGAGTTGTTTATCATGGAGACGGGAAAGCTTGTAAGGTTCAAGGTATGGGTGAATTTCTTTTAACACGATGGGAGGTATTTTCTTGAACTTTGATGCATAGATAGTAGGTAGATACTTGTTAGATAGTTCTACTATTATTGGTTATTCATCGGTTACTAGTGGTAATTCTCATGTTTTGGTTAAGTTGTGGATCTTCGGGTGGGTACTTGTTAGTGACATGAGTTTAGTTGGACTAGTGAAACCGTGTTTACTAGGTGATGTAACTAAACTGGAATTGTTGGAGCCTAACAATGGCCTGAAGGTAGTTTCAGAGCAGTTTGAAGTTGTTCAAGTGACACATGGGCATTGGTTGACATGGATGCAAGGTGTGTGATGATAGCGTGCGGACATTGGTTGGCATTGATGCAAGGTACGCGGTTATCTCGATGGCTGATGAACTTCCGGAGAAAGCCAACATGGAAGTTGCACCATAAATTTTCAGCAAGGTTTCGAGATGAAATTTTTGGGATGACTTGGTTCCAAGTGAAGCAAATTCTTGGAATGGTTTAGTTCCAAGTGAAGAAAATTCTTGGGATGATTTAGTTCCAAGCGGAGTGTACTCTTTATGGTGGAGTATGATAATTTAATTTGTCAGTATAGACAATGAGAATTATGATTGTCGGTATAGACAATGGAAGCAGAAGATAATGATTTTCGTTGTAGACAATGAAGATTGAAGACCATTACAATCAAGGTGGAGATTGTTGGGGTTGATTGCAATGAAAGTCCCACATTGCTAATGAAGAAGAAAAGTCAAGGAAATTATATTTGAGAAGTCCCACATTGCTTAGAAAAGTGAAGAGTGAAGGAGCTCAAGGCTATATATAGAGACCTCAAGTTCCTTGTTTCAACACACCAAGCAGTAGCACTTGTAAACACTTTAAGTTTATATTCGTGTCTTTTTTTTTCTCTTATGCTCTTGTTTAAGAGTATTCGAGATGTAGTTCAAATATTTACTTTGTAGAGTGTGGGTGTACTTGGGTCATAGGGTAGTTGAGAGTGAAGTCTATATGTTGTAACAATTTTCATATAGTATTTATTATCTGGTTGTCGGTTTAGATAACGACCGTGGTTTTTTCTCCGGTTTTGGAGTTTCCACGTTATATTGTTGTGTTGTTGATTGCATTCTTTTATTTTCTCTATGCCTGTTTTTCCCAACAAAAATAATGAGGGAGTGCCAAAAATAGACATCTCAAAATGCAGGGTCTGTCCTGACTATTTAAAGGTCCGACCCCAAAAGTTAAAAATGAACTACTTAGGCTCTGTTTGGGAAGACAAATAAGCTAGCTTATAGCTTACAAGCTAAACGCTCTACTCCCTCCGTCCCAAATTATAAGGGAAAAAATGCCATTTTTTTTGTCCCAAATTATAAGAGAAAAAATCATTTTCAAGAATGTTTTTTTTCTTATTTTCATAAAATTAAATGCAAATTGCATTTAATTTATTCTCTCTCTCATTTTCTTAATAAACAACAACCAATAAAAATTGTTTTTACATCTTTCTATGGAACTTATTCCAAGAAAAACCCACAAAAACATACTTCAAATTCTCATGTTTTACTTTTTCTTAATAAGTGTGATTTTTTTATTTTCCCTTATAATTTGGGACGGATGGAGTATTTGGTAACAATTTCTTTAAGATTATAGTAGTTTTTGAAGCAAATTTGTCCATCAAGTCTTTTTCTTGTATATTTTTCAAGTGATCATTCTCAATTGCTATCAATACTAAGTCTTTAACTCTTTTTTATAACATACATAGACCAGAAGTAAAACTTAAAATCGAAGTTGGCTACTATTTTGATTTTTTTAAATCAACCTCTTCATTTTTTAGAGACCTACTAATAACTATCCATTTTGTTTGAGACCCCAAAAAAGGGAGGCTCGGCTTCTTAGCACACCCATCATTTGTACATCCGACCCTATCAAAATATAGTGTAACCGAACATAAAATATCCTCCGCACATTCAAAGACTAATTTCTCCCATAACCGATCTCGAAATAACTGAGATACATTTATGCTGTTGATTATTTTTTAAGGGAAATTTGTTGAGCGGCATATATATAGTGGTACATGATTGTTGTGAAGGAACAGCAGACATATATAGATAGGTGGCATGCCACGTTAAAACATTCTTTGCTTTGCTTTGCTAATTGAAAAATATATATAATTAGGAGAGTGAGATTGAGATTAATTATTGAATGGTTCGAAACGTTTCTCCGCAAAATGCGGCTACTTGCCGCCTCTTTTGTTTCTTGTCACTTATTTTGTAGAAATGACCTTTCTTCATTCCTTTCCCTCTCTTAGATAGAAAAAAATGTTACTACTACTTACACATCTTTATCTTTCTACATAGACTCATATTGTTTTATTTGTAATTTTAATGTATTATCATATCAAAACAGTTGATTTGATTTCGTTAATCACTTCATTCATACACATGCAAGATGAATAGTTTCTAACGTTATTTACTTTTACCTTGAAAATGACTTGGCAACATTTTGACCCTTAAAGATAATATATAGTGGTCCACAATATAAAAATGGTTGTATCATCAAATGATAAAACTCTATTTTTAGTTTTACATTGATTGATAGATCATCCGACAATATGTATCTAAGTGCACTGAGAGTAATATTTAATTTATAAATTAGTTTTATAGGCTTGAATTAATTAGATTTAACCAAAATTAGTTTCGGCATGATTTTAGTTTGAGTATATCTAATGTGAAACCATTCCATAGTAAAAATAGTTTTGACATTTTAGTTTAAAACTAACTACGAAGCAATTTGATGACGTTCAGAGGTTGTTGTTATTGATTTGGGGGTGAGAAATGGTGCGTTTGGAGATTTGTTAGATTCAATTTGATGGTGGAGATTTGTTTATGCACCATGCATAAATTTATTCCTTATGCATAATAACTCATGTCATCGATCACCCATCAATTATATGTCCAGGTACCAAACTCAATAATATTAGGCGTGAGTGGATGTGCTAAAAGTGTCACATTAGTTGAAACAAGAACTGAAAATATATTTATAAGTAGAATAAATCTTCACTTTACAAGTCGATTTTGTATAATTAAATTAAATTCAACCCAAATTTAAAGAGTGAATTTGAATACTAACCCTAAAAATGCATCACCTTTAAATTTTTTGAAATAAAATCTAAATTTTGTTTTGGTTTATTGAATGAGGAATCACGCTCCCGATGAAGAGCACCCCATCGGCAGCACTGAATAGTGCGAGCACCAGAGCGCACTTACAAGGCAAGGAAAATCTTAAAGTTCAAAGAACGCTTACAAAAATAATTATATTTACCTCCCTCCAAAGATACTAGAGGGACTCGAACACGAGATCTTTCAAATTCAACACTTGTTTTGGTTTTTTATCACTAGACCAAATCTTTAGAGTTAAATATAGATCATTATTGTTTTTAGTGAGAAATAAATTTTATAACAATAAAATTGAGAAAATATGTATAATATTTTATTAAAATGTACTAAAAATAATATGTTCCAACTTTGCACTTGATCCATATTAGACGCCGACTTAATTTTTTTTTGAAGAAGCCAGACGCCGACTTAATTTATCGTCTATAATTTTTTTATACAAAGGGTTTTAGAGATTGGACTCTAGATCTTCTTAAAACTACTCATGTATCCTTTAACTCATCAACTGAGATAAATGTGTAGGACAATTTGCCGTTTATGTAATTATACTTGATTACTCTTGAGACAGAGTATCAAGATGCAATCAGACTCCAACAATTAGTCTTCACAATTGCACAATAAATTTTTGATAACCATATTATAAATATGAGGTATTTTTCACAATGTAACGGAAAATTATAACAAAAATGGCTAACTCAATAGCTGAGTCCGCCATTGTCATCTTTATCTGCTTCTCCACTCAAACCATAACCTGAACCAGAAATGGAACTGGAACTTCACCAAAAGAATGAAATTAGTCTCTGTCAAAAATCTATTACACTATGTTTTCATTTCAGTCAAATTTTCTCCATATACAAACAGGGACGGATGCATGTAGGGGCTGGCTGTGGCTATAGCCACACCAGAATTATTGTATATATATGTATAACTACTAATATTATCACAGTTATTCTTTTGGCTTAGTGGTTATGTATCCCCCATTTACTCAAGGGTCTTGAGTTCAAGTCCTATATAGGTTGCTTTTTGGCTTTTAATTTCTTTTTCTTACAAAGAAATTGCTGCTTTGTTGCTAGTTAACTAAAAAGAATCAAGAATAATAGTTGTGGTAATTTTTTTTATAAAGAAGTGATCAATATATATATATATATATATATATATATATATATTAGAGAAATTAAATTATACCGGTAACATTTTAACGAATATAAAATTTATAAAATTTATCGTTAAATTTAAAATTCATATCATCTAGATAATTCATGTAAAATTTTACAGAAATTTAAAATAATTTGATATGTTATTGAAATTCACCAACATTAAAGTTTTAATTTTAAATTTATCGGATAATTTAAAATTTATCATTAAAGGTTTATACACTTTTATTGATAATACTGTTAATTTTAATCGATCTCAATAACATATTAAATTTTATTCTTTTACTTTCCTCTCAACTCTACAACTACAAATATGATTTTTTTTGTTTGTTATTTTGTTATTTTTTAATGTGTTTTCTAGAGATAAAACTATTTCTTCAACTAATCTGCAAACATTTTTTTTTAACTATAAAGTTTGTGAACATAATTTTTTTAGCCACACCAATATATTCGGTCCGGATCCGTCCATGTATACAAATGCTCACTACTAATTTTTTTTTGACATAAATAAGATATCTTTTATTCGCAACTGTATAGATTAACTTAAAATGCTTAACTCTTTTACCATTCAAAAACAAACAAAATGTTGGTAGTTGCACAATACGTATGATATATTTTATTTATAAAATTGATAATAATATATGAATTTAATTTATATGCACCGTCAGTGTAAAGTTATTTTGCACACGCGTCCAATAATATACAGACACATCATGTATGATAATTAAAAACACATGATGTGTCACATTTATTAAATGATGTGGCAATGCGTCATTGAATGTATGTGTAAAAAAAATTTACACCGACGGTGCATAATAATTAAACTCATAATATATACTATAGACAAATTTCCCAACTCTGCAGTTGTGTTTATTTAATTAGTCCTACTAATTTATCTTAATTAAAAAAAACAACTCTCTCTCTCTGTATCTCTGATGTTGCGTATGGAAAAGAGCTGTAAAAAGTCAGCGTCTCTCTTTCTCTTTCTATAAACTCATCTTTCTTTCCTTCTTTTGTTTGTTTGTTATTAACAACACAAAGAGAAAAAGAGAACAATCAGTTTCAGTTTCCAACCTCCCATAAACCTGTTCCCTCAATTATTTCCTTTTACTTCCTTCTTAATCCCCAAAAAATCTCACACACATCATATATATTAATACCACTCTTTTTGTTCTTTCTTCTCTTCTCAATTCAACCATGCATGTCTTGTTTTTTCACTAAGCATGTGTAGTAGCATCTTTGTCTCATCAACAATATCATCATCAACATCATCATCATCAAAAACTATGGACAATTATCAAGGTGATTTAACTGACATAATCAGAGCTCCCGGTACTACTACTGCTACAGCCACTACTACTGCCGGAGCATATAGTACAACAGGAACTTCTTCATCATCATCTGAATATGTTTTACAACATCTTCATGATAATCAATGGCATCATCATAATCATAATCATCAATTATTCTCTTCTTCTGATCATCTTCATCGTCAGCATCATCACCAGCACCAGCACCAGCAACAGCAACAACAAAATATGAGTTTTATTAATTCGGTTCTCGAAGGAACCAACATGAATAACATGTTTGGTGATCCATTATTCTCAACTTTAAGAGATCCATTTCTACAAGAACTTGATCATATACCATCATCTTCTTACTTCAACATCACAACAAATACTACTACTACTACTGCGGCTACTACTACTACTGCATCGCCGGCTTCAACTTCAATAATTAATGTTTCTGATGTGAGTAATTCTATTTTTGCACTTGATCATAATCATAATCATGAGATTAGATCAAATTCAAGACCATGTAAGAATATATTCTCAAACATGATTCAGATCTCTCCTAATCCAAAGTTACCAAGTAATTATGAATCTTCTTCAACTATGGCACCTTCTCCAAGACAAATTAAACAAGTTGTTTCAACCAATATCAATATTAATGCTAATATCTCAAAGGATTCTCTTCTAGATAACACAGGAGTTCAGATCTCATCTTCAAGAAATTCATCTGGTCTTAAAAGAAGGTAAGATGAGACATCATTATTAATTATATTTATATGATTAATTTTATATAATATATGTTATATTTATAAATTATATATAATAATTAATGTCATGGGATAGAAAAGAATCAAATTAATTTATGTTTGTGCATGTTACTATCATTAATTTCATGATGGTATGGTATAGTATGGTATCATAATTCAAATACTATTAGTACTATTTTGTTTTAATTTTGAAGTTGAAATTTTTTGGTGAATTTTTGGAACAAATACTGTAGAGAGAAAGTAGGGTTTGGCATGAATTAGGTACTTTTATTATTTTTCCTTTTCTAGTGCTAATTTACAAAATATCATCTCTTGCTTTGACTATATACACGTGTCAACATTAATGAATTTTGGACTGAGAATGAAAATATATATTAAGTTTCAATCATGATAATATCAAGAAGACTATATAACATGTGGTTTAATTTCTTTTGATGCTTTTCATAAGCTTTAAATTAAATTCACCTGAAAAGTTGAGTTAGCTTCTTGTCACAAATAATTGTAAAAATGACCTTTCAAGCAACTTACTTATCTTAAACTACTCTTCTATAATCACCTGAAGTTTCCTATTCTTTTGAATTTGATCATCATACAAAATAATAAACATACGTGCAATTTTAATTGAAATTAACCAAATTAAACACCTATAGTCTAATATAATAGTTTTTTCTTAGTTTTTATTTCTCTTTATATACATATGATCATATTCTTGTTATTTATATTAATTACTCCCTCCATTCCAAAATAAATAAGCAAAAAATGATCGGCATAAGATATGTATTTGGTGTAAATTTTAGACCAGATCATACAATAATTTTTGTTGACTTATTTTTATTATATTTTAGGACGGATGGAGTATACTAAAATGTGTTTGATTAATTAATCACAATAAGAGTGTGTTTTTTATTATTGAAATGATTTTATAGGCATTTCTTGTGCTTATATTAGAGTTTATCTATATATTAGCAGATTATGAAAAAAAATAAAAAAAATATTATTTTTGTGTAATGATTATTGAACAGGAAGAATCAGGCAAAAAAGGTTGTTTGTATTCCTGCACCAGCAGCTGCAAATAGTAGACAAACTGGAGAAGTAGTTCCTTCAGACTTGTGGGCTTGGAGAAAATATGGTCAGAAACCCATTAAAGGTTCACCTTATCCAAGGTAAGTTAGTTAGTAGTTTCTGATTAACAACAAGTACATAATTTATCAATTAAATAAATACATTGATGCAAAGCTTAATATATTATTAATTCATCATCATGTTGACTTGACTTTACCTAAAATCATTTCCTTGTAATGTACTATTGTGTTCCTTCCATATTTCTAGCTTGACCATTGTATATTGTTACTTGTCACACATTGTTATTTTAAAAACAACTAGACTAGCTACTTAGCTTTTGCAATTAAGAAAGCTCTCTCTCTAGTTGCTATTATTTTACGCAACATGGTATTGTAAGTGTCAGAGTAATCTTGCTGTCACAATTCACTGAGATTTAGTCTTGTCATTTTGATTTGTTGTTTTATATTTTATTATAAGAATTTATTGCATTAAGCAATTTTGTTTTGGTATAATGTTCTTGATGTATTTCATATGTAACAAAATATTAGTAAAGAAGTATATGCAGTCGGTCAATTTTTTTTTTTGCTTTCAATCCAAAATACATTCGAACAACCAATTTACATAAATCCTTGAATTCGTTCGAGTGTCGAAAAAAATTCAAGTGTCTAGATTAATTGACTACATGAATGCGCGAGTTGATTGCGGACAATAGAAAACCTCCTTTATGTTTTTCCCTGCTAGTAAAATTATTTGCTTATATTGTGTTACGGATTGCTTAAGTTATATGTTTGATGGTGTATGATTGTATTACAGAATTTCTCATTTGTATATTGCTCTTTTTGGTCTTTATGATAAGAGAAAATTTACTTTTTAAATACATTGAATAATTAATATATACCGAAGATATAACATATTAATGTTACTTAATCAATTTTTTGGTGTACTATTAGGGGTTACTATAGATGCAGCAGTTCAAAGGGATGTTCTGCAAGGAAACAAGTTGAGAGAAGCAGAACAGATCCAAACATGTTAGTTATCACTTACACTTCAGAACACAATCATCCATGGCCAACACAAAGAAATGCTTTAGCAGGTTCAACAAGATCTCAACCATCCAAAACCAATATGAAAAATTCAGAAGCTTCTTTGACTCAAAATGACACATCAAAACCAAAAGAAGAAAATCAAGAGAACAATAACAGTGATGAAAATGATTCTCCAATTGTTAACAATGTGAAGGAAGAGAATATGGAAGATATAGAGAAGCTACAGATTGAGATGGATGAAGTTGAAGGAGAATTTAATGATGGACTTTCTTATAAATCTTCTATGATTGAAAATAATCAAAGTCATGAAGATTTTTTTGCTGAGTTAGGTGAAATTGAAGCTGATCCATTAAACCTATTGTTTAATCAAGGTTTTAGTGGTAATTCAAGTACTAATGATGTTCATCAAAGAGATCAATCCAAGGGTTTAGATCCATTTCACCTCTTTGACTGGTCAGTGGACAACAACAATACCAACAAATAAGAGAAGGTTACAAGACCTAGAATTTAAAGCCATGCACCTTACAAAAAAGACCTAATTTTCAATCTTGCTTAGTATTATTTGGTGGTGGTGCAAGTGCAATACTATTCAAAGTCATATTTGGCTCTTTCTTATCGTCTCATTTGAAGTGTGTCATGTGAGGGAAGATTTAAGAAATTTCCTTTTTTTTTTTTTTTACTTATTACCACAGAAAAAGTTGAAATAGCGACAAAAATTTACAGACAGAAAAATGTGAAATATGTCTCTCATTTTGTCGCTAAGTGTTAGAGATTTCAAAATTTAGTGACCAATCATATATATTTTTTTATATCTCATTTATGTCGTTATTTCAACTTTCTCTGATAGTTATATTTTTTGAATTTCATATTGTTTGCTTTCAATACAAAACAACCAATTTACATAAATTCTTGAATTTGTTCGAGTGACGATTTATTGACCGCATGAATGCGTGAGATAATTGCAGACAATAGAAAACCTACTTTATTTTCTCTTGGTATTTATTTACAAGAAGAGTGTAAAAGAGAAAGAGTGCTATGGTTGGTTGATTGGAAGCAAACCAAACTGAGTCCCACATTCCTTTTGGAATATTGGTGGATGGGACAGAAAGCTGAGGAACAGAAGGTAGCAATAGTTGAAACAAGTACATTTTACTATATTTCAGCAGAAGACTTGAAAGCTCAGTATTGTGAGTAGATTGATGATAAAAAAGATAAGACTAGCCCTTTCATCTTTTTCAAGTGGAAAAAATTAAAATTATTTATTTTGGTGCATGTGAGGGTTAATTATCATTATTCTAATTCCAAAGTGTATGAGTGAAAAAGAGAAAAATTTGGATTCCAAGATTTGTTTGATGAGATATGAAATTTATGGAAGAAGACAAAAATAAATTTATATATATTTTAATTTATTTATAATATATATATAAAGCTTGACTTTTCATATCAGTCACCTCTAATCTTGAGATGTGTGACATGAGAGGTGAAATGCATGCTTTGGTTCCTTGGCTTTGTGTTTTTTTATTATTATCCACCGACTTGTTTGTGTTCATTGATTTGAATTTTAGAATGAAATTATATTTTTGTCTATATATACTATTTCTTAGTTATTTTATTTATTTTAGTGTTTATGTTTTATTTTTATCACAGAGAAAATGATTATAGAATTGTTAGTAGTATATGGTATGGGCAGTTTGTGTTTAAGATAACAAAATCCAGCCAGCAAAACGAGGTTGGCACTTTTAATCATTTAGCATGTGCATGCTCACCTATTTGTGCATGTTTCTTTATAATTTTAGTACAATTCATGATTATGATCATGATCATGTGTTGATACTTGATATAATAGTATGGAAAATGTAAACATATATATACACCATTTATGCATTTTTATTATACACTTTTTGATATATAATTCTCAATAACATATTAAATTATTTTAAATTTTAATTTTTTTTATAAATAATCTATGTAATATAGATCATCCATTGTAACGAATATAAACTTTACAAAATCAATAGTTGAAACGAAAGTGCATATTATATAGGTCATCCATAATTTTTTTAAAAAAATTAAAAATCATTTGATATATTAATGAGACTCATCAAAATTAACGACATTCAATAAAAACTCATAAATTTGTTAATCTTGATGAGTTTCATTAACATATAAAATAATTTTCAATTTCTTTAAAAAATAAATAATAGACGATCTATATGATATAAACTTTCAATCCAATGATAAATTTTATAAAATTCGTATTTATTATAATGTTATTTACTACTCGTGCATCATTACTTAAGAGGCTTGTACACCACTACTTGCGCATAGTTAACTATCTAATTGCGCATAGTTTAACTATGCGCAAGAGGAACCAACCACCCATGACAAATTCCCCACCTCTCACCTAAAAATCGACCATACAGGCCATGGGATCCAATCCAACGTCCATGCATATATGATGTAGTTCCTTTTTATCAAGAGATTAGGAAGGTTTTTGGTGCAGCTTTATCCCTTTTCTTATTTATGGGAGATTTTTCAGAGCAAGAGAAGATATATGTTTTGTTGTTCCAGGAACTTTTTTACTGCCATGGGATTGGGTGGGCCCAACTGTAAGATGTGTGGGTCTCAAGATCTACTACCTCTGTCGCCTAACGGTTAATGGGTATCCTATCCAAGAACACTCTCCAATAAATTTTAGACAACATAATTTTGTACTATGTTTATGTTTGATTTAGAAATTGATTATGGGATCGGGTAAATAGATAATAAGAACCTAAAAAAAATAATAGTTTTTGTCCGTCACTAAATCACAGACAACTTTTTGTTTATGATACAATTATAAAGAAAACACGAAAATAATTTTTTTTCTTCTAAATATACAAAATATTATATATATATATATATATATATATATATATATATATATATATATATATATATATATATATATATATATATATATCATGTACAATTTTGTCTTGTCTTGTAAGGTGATCCACATCATAGCAACAAGCTGAACCGCTAATTAAACCTTTAACCTAGGAGACAATATTACTATGCATAACGGTTTGAACTATTTTAAGGAGATCCACGGTCTCTGGTGCTATGAAGCAAAAAATGTTGAACGCAAATAAGATAAAAACATGTTGATTGTCAGAACACATTTTCTCATGTTTTGCCACTTTGCTTGTAGTGACTTTAAGGATTGTCTATCTAACAGTAAAATCTCAAATCCTAAGTCTCAATAGCGAAGAAATTTCAGTCAAGTCCATAGAAACATGTTTGCCTCTTACGCATCCATACACCAAAACATCCGCCGACGGAAGTGTCGATCTCCCCTCATGTGGGTTAGTCAAGAAGTTCACAGGTGTCTCTTTCTTCACAGATATTTCCGCACACCTAAAAATAACAAATTAAAAGAACATCTCTAACCAGATCATGCCTGTATTTGAATTTTAGGAGTTCCCTACAACGAGTTGCGGCTACCAGAAGTATCTAGGTACGTCTTACGATAAACCGGACAAACCATATCAAGAGAGAATAACGAGATCGTGAGGCAGTACCTAAGAATAATATGATACTCCAGTAGAAACATGCATGTGTTGGCCTAACCCGTCGATAAAAATAGCTAAAAAAAATCCTCATCATACGCTACTTTCAAATACAAAAAACTTTTTGTCTTGCTTTCATATCAAAATCTACTTCCATCTTTAGTATCACTTTTATTAATAATATTTTTCCTATCTCATTTTACCTTGTTTTAATAATTTGAATAAACAGGATCATGTGCATGTTAATGTCAAATTCATGTTATTATTAGCTATCATAAGATACATCTCTAAACGACTACACCTAGTATTAGTGGATGCTCCTCTTTTATATTTCTAAAATGTTACAAATTGGCCATAGCACATTTAAACCACATATCTCCATTCCAATTTGTAATGGAGACAACTTTATTAATTCTGGTGAAGCCAAAGTTATTGGATATGGTCTTGTCAAATCCATAAACTTTAGTGAATTCCGTTCTCACTTCCCTACAAATGAAGTCACTTCAATGGGCAGAGAGAAAACAACAGTTTGGTTATTGGTTTTGCCCATATGGGTTTTTATCGTCTCCTATTTGATTGACGGGCAAGAATCATTATATGCATTTGAATGAATATATAATCAATGATATCAGATACAAATGATAAATATTTAAATCTCTTAATTATTTTTTTTATTGAAAATCTCTTAATTATTTGATTCAGTGTTTATTTTTTAATCGATACTTATGAAACTTATGACAAAATATATATTGAAAAAAATAAACTTTTAAACGAATCTCAGTTACTTGAAAAATGGTTTCCACCGTTGCATGCGGAGTTATCTTGGTTTTTAAGAAAAATATAATTAATAATGCAACTTGTTCTTGTGGGAGTTACTGTAGTTCATGATTTTGAAGTGATGACACACATAAAGCTTCATCATTTCTATATGGGTTCTTTTTATTTTTTCAAATGTTTGATCATATGAATATAATTGCTTTTAGTCTTTTGATGGGAGAGTTAATTTCTTTTAATCTCTATCAATCTTAGTATGATTTGCTTATCAAACATCAAATCGTTTATAAATTGGTCAAAAATTTATAATTAAGAAAAGGAAAAAGTAATTTTGTCAAAATTTAAATCATTTTGGAAAATGTACATTGTCTTTGGCGAGAAATACTTACATGGACCAAAAAATTTAGGTCCAATTTGATCAGATACACATGATTGAGAAAAAGATAAAAAGAGAAAGTAATTAAATAATGTGTATTTTAAAATAATTAAATTATATGTGTTGTTATGTGAGTGTGACCAAATTGGATCTAAATTTTTTTGTCCATGCAAGTATTTCTCGTCTTTGGCTTCTTTACTTCTCAAGCTGAAATATTCCTGAGAATTATTTTTGCAGGAACTTTATAAAACTGTGTGTGCACTCTGTTTTAAAGAAGAGGAAGAAATGAGAAATACTGTACTTAGTTTGGCATATCTCTGAGAAAAAATTATTTAGGCACACATTCATAATAAATGAAGAAAAGTTAAAATAAAATTAATATTGTCACGTCATTTAACCATTTTTCTTTAATTTTTTTTCTCATGTTTAATTTATTTTTCTAGTTGTTTTTTCTTATTCTCTCTGTTCCAAAATAAATGACTTAGTTGACTTCATTCACGTTTGTCAATGTACAATTTTAATAAAATTAATATATTAAGTTATCTATTATTAAAAATTATAAAAATTATATATTTTGAAAATACTCATCAAGACAGATCAAACAACATCTCATATACTTATATTTGCATCTATATATTAGTAGAAAAATATGGTCAAAGTAGATCATATGAATAGTACACAAATTTAATATTAGGTCATTTATCTTTTTCAAAAAAAATATTAGGTCACTTATTTTGAGACAGATGAAGTATTACAAGTGTGGAAAAAAATTTATAAGTGATTGACTGTGGATTTTATTCATTTTTAGGAGGTATGAAGTCATTTCAATAGTTTTGGTGCTTTGGTGATGAATAAGAAAAATGCTAAAGGTCGTCATTTAATTTGGAGGAGTTGTAGCTAATATGTCTTTCTTAGTGGATAAGATTGTTTTTATTTTGTAGTTTTTGCTTATAGGACGTATAGAAAATCTTAATCTTTTATTTTCTCTGATTTGTGTAATGATCTATTAGTTTGCCTTCACAGAACTAGCATAGGCTAAAACTGGATTAGCTGGAAAAGAAATTGGATTTGTGTGTTATAAGTACAAAATTTTCGCCATTGTTTAACAGTGATTAATTTATGTCGAAGAACCCGTTGAGTACACGAGGTGGTTTCTCCCCTCTCAATTGATAGAACTTCATAGTGGTTAAGAAGTCCAAAGGCTCATATTAATTACAATGGTAAAAGAAACGCTATAAATTAATTTTCTTCGTTTTGCTTTTGTTTCCGTTTCTTTTGATTTTCAATAAGATTATTTCCCCTATCATTGTATATAATTTCCTCTTTTTTTGATTAATAAATATGAGCATTTGACATAAGATTAGGGACTTAGGACATAGTAAGGGGTCAACATAGTTGGGATGTCTACTATTCCTTTTGATACCATTATGCTCTAATTAGTGTACACCAAAAAAAAAAACAAATAATAAAATATATTATTCGATTTTTGGAGAATTTATTTTGGAGAAATTAATTAAATATAATTTTATCATCTATAATTAATTTATTTATTTTACAATAAATAAGCAAAATCTTAACCCTAATATCAATGTTTTCGACTTCTTATAAATGTGTGCCTAGATTTCTTTGATCATACGAGTAGCGGCGCATCCCAATACCATTCATCTCTCCCCCACCCTACTCTCTAGCTAGATCCATGAGGGAGAAAACAAAACCAGGTTTACGAACTATTGTTCTAGTCTTTATCAAATGGAAATCATTACCGTTGTCTATCTCTACTCTTTCTCTGACATATCAAAATAAATATTTAACAACTGTGATTTCTTTGATTAGATGTGAGCATCATGGTAAGCATACCTAAAAACTAAATTTTCATCTCAATTTTTTTTTGTCGAAATTTTCATCTCAATTTAATAATTGTGAAATTAAAATAATATCTGTATATACACTAATGGCTCACTTATTGATTTGAATGAGTTACCTCCAGATGATCAAGCAACAAACACTTGCATTATATGGCAGGTATGATCTTTATGATCTTTTATCAACATGATTCCTTACACTTAATATTTCAATGTCAAATATTTTATCAGAGTTTTTCATTTAATATACTAATCAATTATTCCTTATCAATTCGACAGGATGAATTCAAGGTATCAAGAGAATATTGGAACAATTCAATGCATCCACATGAATTTTCATGTTGATTAGCATTTTTAAATGGTTGATGATGAAAAATGAGTGTTTATTTGCAAATCAGAAGTTGTAACTCCAACAAAAAAAGATTGATAAGAATCCTTATATAAGTTCTTCAAGGATATGAATATCTCTTTCTTTCAAGAATTTCATGTTGATTGCATTTCTAAATGGTTGATGATGAAAAATGAATGTCATATCTACAAATCAGAAGTTGTAACTCCAACAAAAAAAAAGATTGATAAGAATCCATTGATTCTTCAAGGATATCAACATTTTCTTAATATATATGTAATTTTCAACAATTTGATTTTAGGCACAATTCATATTTTGTTATGGTATTTCAGAGCTCTATAAGCATGTCTAGATTTTGTTATGTTTGAGAACTTTTTATATGGTTGCATTTTATTCTGATCTTGTATTAATGGATAGTTGTATTTGAGTTCTAAAATTTAAAGTTACATTTATGTTATTTTATAGCGCAAGAGTGTATGACCAATTATTAATATTATAAACTATTATAAATGTCCGTTTCGATGATACCAACACTTATGAGTATATTAAATCACATTATTTTATCAAATTTTTATCAATGTCAACGTGTCAGTGTTGTGTTTAGTATCTATGTTTGTGTATGTACTTCATAAAACGTAATTGAGACTATACGTCTGACACCAACGATAATGGCCTCATTGAATCATGTCATTTAAAAAAAATTATCAATATCAATGTGTCAATTTTATGTTCAATATTTGTATTTCTGTATGTGCTTCATTGAACGTATTTTAGACAACGTGTCACTAAATTCTCGAATTTGAATGTAGTTGGTCGATTAGTATTGTACATTTATCACTAACAAAGAAAACATAGTTTGGAAGAGGTTATAAAATGTTATATATGAATTTTTGTGAAAAGATTTTATTCTAATTATAATATAATCACAGTATGTTAGAGTCTACAATAAATAAACATGAATGTTACGTTGGAATTTGCCTTTAAATTGAAGTAGAAAATTGGTTTTTTCGCCCCAAGGGAAAAAACGGTGCCTCAGGCGAACATTTTCAGTAGAGCATGAGCTGACTTACTTTTTTCTGCCCCAGGCAAAAATTCCTGTGCCATGGGCGAAAATCGCGCAGTTATATATACGTGTCACGTTTCTGCAGCTGTAAGAGAGAGAAAATGTGAGGTTTTTTAGGGTTCTTCATCCAACATCAATCTAGGATCAAAGGGGGTTCCTTTTGGGTATATTCTAGGGTTGGAGAAGTGTTTCTAACACCTTGTAATCACGTATCATTGAAATCTCTTGGTCACGGGAAGAGATTTGGGAAAATGGTAGAATTATGGTTGAAGTCTAATTCTTGCAACTCTTTTGTAATGAAGAAGAAAGTTTGATAGTGGATTGGAGGGTCTCTCTCTATCGTTTTGGTGGTTCTAGCTTTTGTTGTGATTATTGCTCATCCATTTATTGATTTGATTGCTTCAATTCATTTGCCCCACACATTAAATATTATTGGTGTGTCTCTCCCAAAAAAAAAAAAAAAAATATTATTGGTGTGGTTTTCGACTCGAATTCACAACATGTTACATGTTGTTTTTGTTCTTTCTCTCATAAAAAAATTATTTTAATTTATTTTGATGAAGTGTAATTTTCTGTGTTAGTACTATATTAGTATTGGCTATGGCTAACATGCACAAAATGCACCATATGGTGCATGGTGCACAAGTCACCGATTTTATTATAACGAATACGAATTTTATAAAATTTACCGTTGAATTAAAAGTTTATATTATATAGATTATCCATAAAAAAAATTAAAAACTATTTGATATGTTATTAAATCTCATAAAGATTAACAGTATTTAATAAAAATTCATAAACCGTTAATTTTAACAAAAATTCATAAACCGTTAATTTTAACTGGTCTCAATAACATATCATATGATTTTCAATTTTTTTCCAAAAAAAATATAAATAGTCTATATGATATAAACTTTCAATTCAACGATAAATTTTATAAAATTCATATTCGTTATAATGAAATCGGTGACTTGTGCACCATTGACATGCACTTCTAGATGGTAGAACTTGCCCTTAGTACTCTATTTCCGTGTTTTTCTGTTGATAGCATTCCTTTTTTGGTCACTATTCAGCCACGCTTCATGTTCTTTTCTCTTTCATGTAATGATTCACTATTGCTTCTATTGCCACCAACCCACAACAAGAACAACACTTCCATGGCTTCACGTTCACCTAGGCTTCTATCACTAGCAAGAAGAGCCTTTTCTTCATCATCATCATCATCATCTTCTCAACCTAATGCTGTTTCCTTAGTTCAAGGAGCTTCCAGAGGAATCGGTCTTGAATTCGTAAGATTCTTTTTTTCCTACAAAATCAATGTTTTTTTCCTCATGGGTATTTCATACATTGTCAAAAAAATCTACTTTTTCTTCATGGGGTGTGATTTTTTTTTCCTCTCTGTTTTTTTAGTTACAGTTTTGTGTTTCTGCATTGTGTAGGTGAAGCAATTGTTAGAGAACAATGATAAAGGGCATGTTATTGCTACTTGTCGTAATCCAAATGCATCAACTGGGCTTCTCCATTTGAAGGATAGATTTGATGATTGTCTTCAAATTTTGCCATTGGATTTGACTATTGAAAGTTCTATTGAGGTTTTGCTTCTGTTCCTATTTATTGTTTTACTTTATTTTCTGTCATTTTTACATACAGTAAGCATGAATTTAGATACCAAGTGACCCTTTTAATTATTAGGGTGTTGGGACTTATTATAGATTTCTTGTCAAACATTAAACTTTAAGTGGTGTATTTGGTATAGGAAATTTTACTAGACAATAGAAATGGGATTTGTGGCATGGTTTATAAAATATGTTTAGCTTCGATTTAACTGTAGGCTTATATATGCTATTAGTCCTTTGTACATATTCCTAGTAATAGAAATGCTAGAGTGTAGTTCAATTGTTAACTACCAGAGACATTATTGGAGGGGTCAGGTCGGATTCCCCACTTCTCCACACTTAAATGTTTAAGTATAGCCACTAGGCTACTTGACCAAAAATAAAAAAGAGAAATGGTAGCATCGTACTGTAAGTGTATAGCTCAGTTGGTAGCTACAACTACAAGGGACATTATTGAAGGGATCGAGGTTCGAACCCCAGATTCCCCACACTTAAAGTGTGTGAGTTTAGCCACTTGACTACTAGATAAAAAAAAGAAACGAAATGCTAGCAAGACAGTTTCTTCTGTTAGGTTTAAATTCACAAGGATTCCACTATATTTTTGTGGAACCTGCATGAATTAGTAGAATTTATTTCCAAAATAATGAGGTATATTTGAACTTTAGCTATGTTGGAAAAAGAATAAAAGCGTGCTTTTCTAGTGTTAAATGGGCTTGGATATCCAAGCTCATTATATATGTTATCAGAGTCAGGTTAAGGATGACAATGTAAAAAATTGACCCACAAACTGCACTAGGCGTGAGAGTGAGTATTGAAGTTGTATTGGAGCCCCACATTGACAAGCTGTTGGACTGTTGGATGTATATATGCGCTTGGGCACCCTCATCCTTTAAGTTAGCTTTTGGGAGCAAGATTCAATCCCGTTTAACACCTAGTACTATTTCTCCATCAATATATTCAAAGTCAACCTTAATAACAATTAAAAAAGAAATGCTGGAATAATGGCTTAGAGATTGTTGAGTCTCAGCCATTGAATCAATTGAAGCATGTTTTTTACTTACTTAATCCCTTGGTATTAGAGTTTCTTCTGGCCTCGCTATATCTATTGCCACCCTTTGGTCTATCAGCACATAACAGGCCCTTCAGTATCGACTCCGCTAATGCTAAGTCATCAAAATGGGGAATGATTTCTTATATAAGTCTTGAGCAAAAAGGACATTGCACATATTCATCCTTATATATTACTCTGATCTGTGTTTTCAATCATAGATCGCAAAAAATAGCAGTTTGTTCAAATTCCACTACTACCCTTATTATGTTAACCAACTTGTCAGTTCCAAAATGAAAACTTTTGACTAGGGAGAATTAACAAATGTAGCAGCCTTTTCTATTAAACAACATGATTAGCTATAGGCTATTGAATATAGGTTGATATATTCTTATTTAATACTTAAGATAAGACAGTTAACTGTTAGATTTAAAAGATTCCAAAAACCTACTCCCTCCGTGATAAACTATAAGAAAAAATTACTTATTAGGTTCATTGTATGATTAATGTATCTGGTCTATAATATAAACCAGATACATTAATCATACAATGAACCTAAAAGCCGTTAAAAAAAATACAATGAACCTAAAAAGTAACTTTTGCTTATATTTTGTCGCGGAGCCAGAGGGAGTATTAGTTTGTTAAGCTTTGTGTTTTTCATAATATTTCAGGAATCTGCATTGTCAATAAAAGAGACATATGGCCATCTAAACCTTCTCATAAATGTATCTGGAATTTTTTCAATACCTGGAGTATTACAACCAGGTAAAGATTTGTTTCATTCTTTGGTAATGGCTATAATAGAATATCCACCGCCTATTGTCATTTACAGGCAGGTTTAAGAGCTTGCCCCCTGTAAAGATAGGAGTGTGTAACGGAGGCTAGTTATGTGTAACTATGCGCTAAAACTCTCTTACCATATCTAAGTTTCTTTCGAACTGCGTTAGTTAATTATATTAGTTAACATATGCTATACAGAAACCACATTGAACAAATTGGAGAAGTCGTCTTTAATGCTTGCGTATGAAGTTAATGCCGTTGGACCTATCTTGGTTATCAAGGTAACATCAATCTGAATTTCATTACAATTTTTTAATTTATCTATCTATTTAAGATAATTTGTGAAGTAAATGCGGGTTCTATCTTTATATATTGTTGTTTCTATCTGATTTTGTATGTGTTTCTTTTCCTTCAATGTTATGAATCAATGTGTTTTCGATGATAATATGAGTCAACATGTTTATCTAATTCTGTGAATTTCTAAATCAGCACATGTGGCCTCTTCTAAAAGTTGGGGGTGGCATTGGGACTGAAAGAAGTTCTGCAGTTGTTGCTAGTTTAAGTTCAAGGGTTGCATCTATTGGAAATAATCGTCTCGGTGATTGGCATTCGTATCGATCTTCAAAAACTGCTCTTAATCAACGTGTGATCCTCTTTTTTCATCATAATTGTCTTGTTATACTCAGTATGTTAAATGCATCATTGGATCATGCATTGTGGTCTCATTTGAGCTTATCTACTGGCATAAACGCTTATGAAACTGTTGGGAGAGTTTATGATAACAATTTCTGACATGGTTCATAAGTTGTTTTCCACTTATTTTCGTATGTAGCTAGTTATGAAAACAACTTATATCTGATATGAAAATCGTTTGACTTTAATTTACCTTTTGTTATACGTAAGCACTTATATGATAAATTATTTGAAATTGTCATCATTAAGAGCTTATTTTTCCACTTACGTTCTATCAGTGTCGAAGACTATCTCGTTGGAATTTGCAAGGAAGAAGGATCCAATAATAAGTATTTTATTGCATCCTGGTACAGTTGATACAGATCTTACTAAGCCATTTCAAAAAAATATTCCTAAAGAAAAGCTCTTAACCAAAGAGTACTCAGTTCAAAAGCTGTTACACATCATTAACAATGTGAAGAGTCAGGACAATGGAAAGTTCTTTGCTTGGGATGGTCAAGAAATTCCTTGGTAATCTGTTATATTTATGTTAAACAACATAGCATGAAAGTGCGGCATCTGAATCAGAGAACGCAGACTACTCAAACGAGGTAATTAACAAAATTGCTTTCAATTCATTTGATTGATTACCATTCCCTATAATCTATATATGTCAAGTTATGAGCACGAAGAGTTGTAATCAGAGAGATTATATTGAAATGATATGACATGAAAAAATCGTTTATAAGTAAAAGACGCTTCACACCTTACACACACACACACACACTCACACACTATCAAGAGTTTGATCTTAGTCTCTTTTGTTTGATTGTTCAGGTTGTTAAAATGGAGACAACTCCGAAGAAAAAAGGACATCATATGAGAAAGAATTTGCAGGCGATGAATAGAATGAACAGAATGATAGCTTGCACCGGAGACAATGATAGAAACAGCTTAAATATAAATAGTTAAGAAATAAGTTATTATTTAGAATGCAACCAAATTGCCTTTGTAAAGAATCCTATTTAACAAAATTCAAAAATGATTTACCTTATAGTTTTTCATTGACACATTTATCTCTTAAGTACTATTGGACTATTATCTCTCCAACACATGTTTTCAGTACATATAAAGGAGATAAATTAAATGCTCAAAACAGAAGAAAATCTAAAAATGAAGATAAAAAATTGCCATCGTCTAAAGACAATAAGAGAATAATATTTATATAAGTTCGTCTCTACATGGATTGTTTAACAAAGTAGTTAGAATGAATTTAGGAAATAAAACTGAAAGTAAATTTTGGTTTTTAAGAATTTGTTTTGAGAAATTCAAGTTTAGAAAGATGTGGTTAAGTTGTTTTAATTCCTCCCCTATTTTTTTTTTTTTTTTTTTTTAAAAAAAAAAGAGTAGCAAAGCGCTACTGCCTCAAAAGATATATATATATATATATATATATATATATATAGATAGAAGAGGATAGAGATACAAAAAAAAAAGGAGGGGGACTAGACCAAAACCTCCCTAACTAAGTACAACCCTATAGAAGGGTTTACCAAGCCTGTTAGTTTCAAAGCTATCTTTAATAACAAAAGGGATAATATGGCGTTATATTTCCTTGTAATTCCTTTTAATACCATGACGAATTAACCAAAAAGTAGTAAAATGTGCTTTTGGATACTAAAATTATCGTATTCAATTAATAACACCCACTACTTTTGTAGATGAGTATGGAAATCATGAACGCATTAACTTGGTGAACATTAATTCGGTGAAACTTAAGCATAGTATTGTATTATGCCATTCGTTTTGTCACAAACCTCAAGTTCAATGTTACGTACTATTCCTGGCGTTGGTTTAAATAATTATCTCAGGTTGAGATTTAAAAGCTATGTCACTGGTCAATTAATTCTTGTTAACAATTCATAAATACGTCTACTTATGAATATACTAGCATGAAGAATAAAGATAATTAAATGAAATAATAAACTGAATTGCAATGAATGTAGTCTTTTTCGAACCTATTACATGGATTCAAATAGTTTAATAAGGGGAGTTCATCTACTCAATCTAACCTAAGGAACTTGGTTACTCATATGCATAATCAACATAACAAAGAGTTTAAAAAATTACAAATACAAAATAACCTCATTAAAGCGCTAGAAAAACTACTCCCATTGGTGAGAGATTGCCTTGCTTTCTTGAACTCTCTCAATTTCAGTGTGTCAAAATATGGTGGCCTGGACCTCTATTTGTAGTGATTTTCGTGCATTGGAACGCGCCCCATCGTGGCACGATCCTTCAGTAAATCTTCATCGTGGCACGATGCATGATGTGCAGATTTTCTTCAATTTTTGCTCTATTTATGTAATTTCTTCTAACTCTTGCTTATTCTTCAAGTAAACTAAATCTTTAGGTATTTTCCATGATTGACTACTTAAAACGAATAAAATTACATAAAAATAATCTTAAAACTACCCTAAAAACATCATAGTAATTTCTTTCATCACAATTTATTACAAAAGAGACTAACGCTCCTTATATAGCCATATGTGAAGTAAATTTGGTGGCTTTCAACAGGATGAGTTATATAATGATAAGTGGTCTGTGGTCATGAAGAGGGAAAAGAGATAAGAAAACTGATATTTTCATCACCAGTCTCTATCACGGCCGTGTGAAGCTTGCTACTGCCGCTACAGCCTTCAGATTGGTGCAACATTTGATCTTTAGTGGGTTTTTATGATCCTTAATGTGATTAATAGCTACTTCCACGAAATTGTAACTCTTTCCTTCATAATTTCCACTTGATTTTCATTAAACAAACACTTATCCACGATGTTTTCTCTCCCCACCCTTTGTGATTCTTTTATCCCCTAACTTTCAAATTTTACCCTTGCAAAAAACTTCGGTTTATAGAAACCGAAGTTTTTTTTTGCCTTGAAAACAAATTTCGGTTTATGAAAACCGAAATTTACCCTGAATTTGTACTAAAAAAAATTCGGTTTCTACGAACCGAAGTTTTTTCCGAGGGCACAATTGAAATATTGGGGGTATAAAAGAATCGCGGAGGGTGGGGAGAGAAAACATCCTTATCCACATCATCATTGCAAGCCTTAACCATGAAGTCATGAAAATGGGCCAAAAGGTGGATACTTTATCGATGCTTTTGGGCCTACAAAATAGAAAACAAGCAAAATGTAGTAAGAAAACTAGAAACTTTGCAAACAAGCAAGATTATTATAAGGAAAATAGTAAGAAAGTACTAAAAACTTTGCAAACAAGCAAGATTATTATAAGGAAAATAGGTACTAAAACTATGCATATTTTAAAGGTATCATTTAAGGGTGATTAATTTTTATCGGAGAACCTATTGAATATACAAGGTGGTTTTTCCCTTTCAATTGACCTAATTTTCTCTAAATACAAGAGCCAATGATAGAACTTTCATGACCACAAGCTTAAAAAGTCCAAAGACTCGTATTACAATGATAAAAAAACATTATAAATTAATTTTTGTCTTTTTGCTTGTGTTCCTTTTCTTTAGATTTTATTTATTTATTTTTAATTTGAATTTTGGGTAAGGTTTTTTCTCTTATCATTGTATATAATTTTCATTTTTTTTTAGTTAATATATATGACCATTTGACATAGAATTAGAGCTTACTAGGGAGTCAACAAAGTTGAGATGTCTATTATTCTTTTTAATGTCATTATGCTCTTAGTGTATACAAAAATTAAACTAAATAAGAAAATATACTATTCAAATTTTTACCGTGAAATTTATTTTGGAGAAATCAATTAAATATAATTTTATCATCTATAATTTATTTATTTTACAATAAATAACAGAATCTTAACCCTAATATCAATATGCTTTTGACTGCTTATAAAATGTGTGCTTGAATCGCTTTGATGATACGAGTAGCGGCGCATCCCATAATACCATTCATCTCTCCCCCACCCCACTCTCTAGATCCATAAGGGAGGAAACAAAACCAGGTTTATGGATTATTGTTTCGGTCTTTATCAAATGAAAACCATTACCGTTGTCTTATATCTCTACTCTTTCTCCGATATATCACAATAAATCTTCAGCAATTGTGATTTCTTTGATTAGATCTGAGCAGCATGGTAAGCATACAGAAAAATTTGATTTTCATCTCAATTTAATAAATATATATACACATGTTCCCTTAGTCCCTTAGTATTGTTTTGAATGTGTTACATCCGGATGATCGAGAAACAGACAACTGCCTTATATGCCAGGTATGATCTTTTAGCAACATGATTCCTTACACTTGATATTTCAAAGTCAACATTTCAGATTCATTCAATAACTGATGAATTTGGTCTATAATATAGACCAAATACATTAATTATTCAACGAATCTGAAAAGAAAACATTTGCTTATAATTAAGGATGAAAGGAGTACTAATCAATTTTTCCTTATCAATTGGACATGATGAATTCAAGTATCAAGAGAATATTAAAACAATTCGATGCATACATGAATTTCATGTTGATTGCATTTCTAAATGGTTGATGATGAAAAACGAGTGTCCTATTTGCAAATCAGAAGTTGTAACTCCAACAAAAAAAAGATTGATAAGAATCCATAAGTTCTTTCTTAATATGTAATTTATTTTTCGTAATTTGATTATGGACACAATTCATATTTTGTTATGGTATGTTTAGAAATACCATAACAAAATAGTTGTTGTTAAAATCATATTGTTAAAAAAATTACATATTAAGAAAGAAAAAGATATTCATATCTTAAAAAACTTATGGATTCTTATCAATCTTTTTGTTGGAGTTACAACTTCTGATTTGCAAATAGGACACTCGTTTTTCATCATCAACCATTTAGAAATGCAATCAACATGAAATTCATGCATGCATCGAATTGTTTTAATATTCTCTTGATACTTGAATTCATCATGTCCAATTGATCATAAGGAATAATTGATTAATATATTAAATGTAAAACTCCTACTCCCTCCATCCCAAAAAGATTGTCCTAGTTGACTGTTTCATCACGTTTGCCGATGCATGACGATTAATATTTTTAATTGTATAATAATAAAAATTATAAAAATTTGATATTTTAAAAATACTCATCGAGACAAATCAAACAACATCTTATATGATAATATTTATTTTTATTTATTAGTAGAAAAATATGGTCAAACCAAAATATATAAATAGTATACATTTTCAAAATGGGTCCTCATTGTGGGACGGAGGGAGTAATTTTTTTGGTTATGTTTGAGAAGTAATTACCGGTACTTTTTATGTGGTTGCATTTTATTCTCATGTCGAATTAATGGATAGTTATTTGAGTTCTAAAATTTATAGTTATATTTGGGTTCCGCTAATATGTGCCCTAAGGGCACATTTTAAGGTGCATTAAATTAACTAGTATTTCACTTAATGTATTTCAAAAATAGTAATAATCAACTTTATTAATTAAAAGATATGATCCACTATATTTATTAATTATTTAAATCAATTTGGAAGACGCTCTTGCCAAAGATAATGATGATACACAAAAACGTGATGCTGACTAATTATATGCATCCAATTTATTTTTGTTTGTTAACAATCAACCCATTTTTTTTCCTTCACAAAAACGTGATGCTGACTTTGAGATGGTATACATAATCATCTCTTAAATCATCTTCAAAATCAAAGTTTGTATACCATCTACAAAATCAGTAACATTTCCAACTTGTGTAAAATGGAGGTGTAAAATTCATTGAAAGGACTAAAAGCAAAGATGATAGCTTTGTACCAAAATCATTTGACCAGCGTGTGTATCATAATCGTGATCTTTGGTAAGAGTATCATAACCTGCCTTTCAAATTGAACCATATATTTTAATTAATGAAGTTATTATTACTATTTTTGAAATACAGTAAGTGTGATACTAGTTAATTAAATGCACTTTAACATGTGCCCTTTAGCCACATGTTAGCATTTGCCTTATATTTATGATGATATTTTATAGTGCAAGAGTATATGACGAATTACTATTTTAATCATCAAAATCTACATAACTAAGATAAAAAAAAAAAAAAAATTCTCAAGGGGTTAATATTTTATAGGAAAATGTTAAATAGTGCAGCCGGTGCAATAGTTAAACACATAAATAAGGAAATTTTGTCTTGAAACTCGTACATTCAATGCACTGAAACTGTAAAAAGTTGTTTTTATCAACATTAACCTTATGTTTTATTTCTATTTTTGATATACTTAACAAGTGCACCTGCTGCACTGTTTAACATGACCCTATTTTATATTAGACTAATAAACATAATAATTCATTACAAAAGAGAGCATATATCATAAGTAATGTCTAGAAATTCAAAAGATTAGATTGAAAAGTGAACCGCTTCATGACTTGCACATCATTCTGTTAACTACAACTCTTTGGTGGTGGTAGTGGTAGTGATTTGATTGTAGTGATGATTCACATTCGATCCATTCATCTTTGAGTAGCTTCTTCTTCCATTTAGGAAAATTCTATGGACAAATAAATTTCTTTGTCATATGAGAGAGAGAAAAAATTGAAAAGAAAAATAAACACCAATTAATCGTACTTTGAGATGTTGAATAATTTGTGTTGTCTTTATATATATATTTCTATAAAGATGTGAATTTGGAAGATCATATTACATTCTGTCGAGGACATCCTTATTAGGTACCTTGCAGACCAAGCTCTCCCATTTGACACTTGAAAATAGATATCTCCTCCCTTCTTATTAAAATCAAAGTGTTCGTTACCAACACATTCTATAAAGCACATACACATTTTGAATAGAGCGTCTACCGATGTCAGATTCATCTATGTCCGTTCCGGTGTTAGACATATATCAATGTATGTTTCGATGACATCGACACTTATGATTAGGTTAAATCACACCATTTTCTTAAATTTTTATCAATGTCAACGTGACAGTGTCGTGTTTAGTATCTTTGTTTGTTTATGTGCTTCATAGAACGTGTTTGAGACTACATGTCTTACATCGACGATACTGATTACATGGAATCATGTCATTTTTTCAAATTTTTATCAATATTAATGTGTCAGTTTTATGTTTGGTATCCATATCTCAGTATGTGCTTCATTGAACGTATTTCATACTAAGTGTCACGAAATTCTCGAATTTGAATGTGGTTCTTCGATTACTATTGCACATTCATCTCTAACAAAGAAAACATAATTTGAAAGAGGTTAGAAAATGTTATATATGAATTTTAAGGTGTAATTTTTGTAAACATTATAGTAAATAAACATTATGTGAATCTCCACACACACCAATATAAAGATAGTGTATAATTTATGTATAATTTCTTTACATGCAATCAATATCATTATACGTAAATATTTGAGGAGATATTTTAAGAACAAACTAATAAAAGTGACACTATGATGTAATTTGAATGGATGCACGTGTAAAATAAATTACACTGTTAGAGTATAACAAAATAATTTAATAGATTGATGATTTCTTATTAAATGATCGTATAAAACTAATTTACACCGTCATACATGTTCATTAATCTCAAGAAGAAAAATTTACACCTGCCTAAACGGTTGCAACTACCAAAAATCAATTCTGAGATATGTTACCGTGTACTATATATTTCTGTGTTTTTCTATTAATAGCATTCCTTTCTTGGTGACTATTATGCCACGCTTCATGTTCTTTTCTCTTTCATGTAATGATTCACTATTGCTTCTATTGCCACCAACCCACAACAAGAACAACACTTCCATGGCTTCACGTTCACCTAGGCTTCTATCACTAGCAAGAAGAGCCTTTTCTTCATCTTCTCAAGCTAATGGTGTTTCCTTAGTTCAAGGAGCATCCAGAGGAATCGGTCTTGAATTTGTAAGATTCTTTCTCTTACTAAATCAATGTTTTTTTCCTTCTGGGTATTTTCTACATTGTAAAAAAAACTACTTTTTTTCATGGGGGTGTGAATTTTTTTTCCTGGTTTTTTTAGTTACTGTTTTTTTTTTCTGCATTGTGTAGGTGAAGCAATTGTTAGAGAACAATGATAAAGGGCATGTTGTTGCTACTTGTCGTAATCCAAATGCATCAACTGGGCTGCTTCATTTGAAGGATAGATTTGATGATCGTCTTCAAGTCTTGCCTTTGGATTTGACAGTTGAAAGTTCTATTGAGGTTATTTTTCTTTTCTCAATAATTGTTTTTCTTTCTTTTCTCTGTCATTTTTACAATAAGTAAGCATGAATTTAGATACTAAGTGACCCTTTTAATTATTAGGATGTTAGGACTTAGGATAGATTTCTTGTCAAACATTAAACTTAAAGTGGTGTATTTGGTATAGGAAATTTTACTAGACAATAGAAATGGGATTTGTGGCAAGGTTTATAAAATGTGTATTAGAATTGGGAGTTGAGCTTAACTCAACCCTACAAAACGTGTTGTAAGGTGATGATTGCAAGTGTGCGGATATAAATAGTGGCTAGACCGATCAGAAACCTGGTAGCAGGTGGGCCCAGCGGATCGAGGTTATGAATTCTGATACAATCTTAGTATAGGGAGTTGGGCCTAACTCAACCCTACAAAATCAACATTTGTAAGGTGAGGATTGCCCTCACTTATAAACATATATTCAAGCCATCTCGCAACCGATATAAGGCTGTTAACAATATGTTTAGCTACCATTTAACTTTAGGCTGAAATTTTCTATTTTTTTATTACCAAATTATATGTACAAAGTATCCACGGCTATTTAGAAGTGATTAATTTTTTCCGGAGAACCTATTAGGCATACAAGGACTTATTGGCTTAAACATGCTATTAGTCCTTGTAAATATGCCTCCTTATGCAGTTAGTCCCTGCAAAAATATTTTGTTTCCATTTAATTTGCTGCTGGTGTAGATGACTGAATGATACTTCAACAATGCTAGGTTGGATAAGCGAGGCTGTGTGTTGCTAGCATTTCTATTCCCAACTAAATTTTGTTATATTTGGTCAAGTGCAGTAATCCCAAAAACAGAAATGCAAGTAACACATTTCTCTTTTGTTTGTTGAAATTTATAGGGGATCCCAATGAATTTATGTAGAACACGCATGATTTAGTAGAATTTATTTTAAAAATAGTGACATCTATTTGAACTTTAACTAAAAGGAGTTTGTGTTGGGAAAAGACTAAAAGTGTGTGTTTGTAGTACTCTTGTTCCCATGAATAGAAAAAGAGATGTTGGAATGATGGCTTAGAGCTTATCGAGTCTCAACCATGGAATCAATGGAACCATTTTTATGAAGTTTACATCATCACTTGTTAATTTCTTCTCCCCTCGCTATATTCATTGTTGTCAATCTCAGGTCACAGAAAATAGCAGTTCATTCAAATTCTACTATGCTGCGGTGCTATAGCGCTTCTATAACCACTATTTGACATCACATTCTACTAAATAGCATATCGCGGAACAATACCAGTTTCTTCAAATTCCGCTACGCTATAGCACTATAGCTGTTATTTGACAACACTGACATTGATTAAGTTAACCGACATGTCATTTGCTAAATGGGAACGTTTGTCTAGGGAGAATTAACAAATGTAGTACCCTTTTTTATTAAGACTGATGTTATGTCATGATATTGTTGCTCTTTTTACAATTTACAAACAACACGATCAGCTATAGGATATCGAATATAGGATGATATATATTCTTGTTTAGGCATTACGACCGTTCACTGTTAGATATGAAAATTTCTTGTTTGTTAAGCTTTGTGTGTTTCATAATATTTCAGGCATCTGCATTGTCAATCAAAGAGACATATGGTCATCTAAACCTTCTCATAAATGCATCTGGAATTCTTTCAATACCCGAAGTATTGCAACCAGGTAAATATTTGTTTCATTGTTTGGCAACGGACATAATGTAAACTGTGAGCTAAAACTTTATTACCATGTTATATGTATAGTCAATGATATTAGTTATCTATACTATACAGAAACCACATTGAACAAATTGGAGAAGTCATCTTTAATGCTTGCATATGAGGTTAATGCCGTCGGTCCTATCTTGGTTATCAAGGTAACATCAATCTGAATTTCATTACAAATTTTTTATTCGTTTATCTATTTATGATAATTTTAGAAGTAAATGTGAGTTGTTTATGTGTATGTGGATCCTATCTTTAGCTATTCTTGTTTCTGTCTGATTTTGTATGTGTTCCTTTTCCTTCAATGTTATGAATGAATGTATTTTCGATAATTTGAGCCAACTTTTTTATCTAATTATGTGAAATTCTAATCAGCACATGTGGCCTCTTCTAAAAGCTGGAGGTGGGATTGGAACTGAAAGAAGTGCTGCAGTTGTAGCTAGTTTGAGTGCAAGGGTTGCATCTATTGGCGATAATCGTCTTGGTGGTTGGCATTCGTATCGATCTTCAAAGACTGCTCTTAATCAATGTATGGTTCTCTTTTTTCATGATCACTGTCCTATTATACTCAATATCATAAATGCATCATTGGATCATGCACTGTGGTCTCATTATATAGAAACATATATATAGTCTATCAGTCATGTACTACACTGCACATGTCCATGCAAGTCGGATGGGAAGTGGTGTTTCCAGTGGCTGACGGGTGAGTAACGTGTAAGAACCTGCCCTTGGGAGGGGGACAACAGCTGGAAACGGCTGCTAATACCCCGTAGGCTGAGGAGCGAAAGGAGGAATCCGCCCAAGGAGGGGTTCACGTCTGATTAGCTAGTTGGTGAGGTAATAGCTTACCAAGGCGGTGGTGATCAGTAGCTAGCTGGTCCGAAACGATGATCAGCCACACTGGGACTGAGACAAGGCCCAAACTCCTAAGGGAGGCAGCAGTGCGGAATTTTCCGCAATGGGCGAAAGCCTGACGGAGCAATGCCACGTGGAGGTAAAAGGCCTACGGGTCATGAACTTCTTTTCCTTGAGAAGAAACAATGACGGTATCCGCGGAATAAGCATCAGCTAACTCTGTGCCAGCAGCCACATTTCATAAATGTTATTGCGATGCATTGGTTGGTGAAGTATACATTAAATTCAATTTGATATTGAAGTATTGAACCTGTTTGGATTAGGAGAGTATGAAACTAATTTATGACATGTTTATAAGTTGTTTTCAGCTTATAGCATATATGAAATTTACTCTTTGTTATAGAAATAGCTTGTAGCATAAGTACTTTTGTTTTACCCTTTGTTTGAAATGGTAACCATTAAGAACTTATTTTTCCCACTTACGTTTTACCAGTGTCGAAGACTATCTCGTTGGAATTTGCGAGGAAGAAGGATCCAATAATAACTATTCTATTGCATCCTGGTACAGTTGATACAGATCTTTCTAAGCCATTTCAAAAAAATGTTCCTAAAGAAAAGCTCTTCACCAAAGAGTACTCAGTACATAAGCTGTTACACATCATTAACAATGTGAAGAGTCAAGACAATGGAAAATTCTTTGCTTGGGATGGTCAAGAAATTCCTTGGTAACTTGTTACTGTTATATTTATGTTAAACAACATAACATGTAAAAATGATATTGACAATAAGTTTCAAAGCTCCATTCGAAAAAAAATGACTATAGAATCATATTTCATAATAAAATTCATTGATTCATTCATATTTGTTGTTAAAGATAAAGGAAATACAACTACTTGATATGTTTCTCATTTCATGTTAACCATCATTTCCTATAAATACTTGTTAAAATTTGTATTCAAACTAAATAAAAGGCCAAAGTTACTCGTCAATGATGTCAAAATCAGACCAGACCGGCAGGTTGAACCAGGAATTGGCAAGTTTTTTTATTGGCTCAACCGTAGCTGGTTCATAGTCTTTTAGAACTTGATCCAACCAGGTGGTACCAATTTAAACCGTGATTGGTTGAACTAATTGAATCATGATTTAAAAGTCTCGACAGTTTGATATCTCGTCTAATTTTAACAACAATCGATTCTTTCCCCTCGAAATGTGATCAAATGTCGAGATTGCACGACTGTGGCATGTAGAGACATATAACTTATAAGTGTGATAGTTGAATATGGGAGAAACAATATATAGTGTTGAATGTTGATCATAATTACTTGAATTGAAAATGTTTAGATTCTAGATGATGGGACTCTAGTGCAAACTTTGCACTAATTGACCAACTTGTTATCAATCAAATGGCCACATGAACAGAAATAGTGTACTATTCAACAATAATTTCCATAGCATACCAATAAGATGTATTTTGCAAACAACAAAAGATAAGCATCAAATAACTAGATACAGTGTGGAACTTTGGCACTTGTAATACCTTTTCCCAATACTTTTGTTACATATACAAAATGAAAAAGTCATCATAAACTCACACAAATGAGAGATGTGGTCTAATAATTTCGGCATATTTTTGCCGGTTAAATTAGGACTTGTGGACTTTACATTGTTTCTTCTCTACTCTTTTTATTTTGTAAAATTTCTCTTATATTTTTACGGGCTCATTTATTCTCCCCACTAAGATTTAATTTAGAAATTGTCCTCGTAAATTTATCTCAATTGATGGAAATATTGATATACGCAAGTGTTATGATTTAAACCTTAGACTTTTCACTTATTTATTTTAAGGGTGAAATTCTGATTCCTTTGATAAAAAAATTAAATCTGGAAACTTACTTTTAAGAGTTCTTGAACAAGTTTGTCATCTCACTCATCTACTATAGTATCCATGTACCCAGGGTCGTCTCTGAGTTTTAGGAGACTCTGTGCAAAATTTAAAAGTGGTCCCTTAATAAAAAAAAAAATTTTAAAAAAAAATTATCGATTTAAATTGTATATAATATAAAAAAAATCATTTTTATTCTTGTAATCATATAAATTATCAATATTAAACCAATTGCATTAAATCAAATAGAACAAGAAATACAAAATAATTATCTTTGTATATAACGTCAAAAAGGAACATCTTAATCTAAGATTAAATTTTATGCAAAGATTAAAATGGACTAGAATTATATTTCCGAGTATAGATAACTAATCTATTGATACTCATATGATATTTTATGAACATGTGCCCTAAGGGGACAAGTTAACATTCTCCTAGATCTAAATAGTACATTGGGTGGCCTCTGCTTTTATGTCACTTTCCATATATTTATCGTAAGTTGATTTAAAAATAAACATATTATTGTAAGGATATGTTGAACATTAGTCGAAAATAAACACTAGTCAAGTAATGTAGTCAAATGGCTAAAACTTTACCTTTTAAAATGAAAATAAACACTAGTCAAGTAATGTAGTTCGCACTCTAATCACTTCATAGTATATTATCTCTAGAAACTGAATTATGTTCCCGAGAATAACGCTATATTGTTTGATAAAAAACCACTTTTACTTTTACAACAAAACATTACAGTTTATTTTTGGGTACATACATTACGGTTATTTTTTTTTTTTTTTTTTTTTTTTTTGGTCAGGTAGCCTAGTGGCTTGAAATTCCACCTTTAAAGATGGATAAGTGGAGTGTCCAGGGTTCGAACCCTGGCTCCTGCATATAAAATGCTGATGTCCCAACCAATTGAGCTAAGCTCATGGGGACACATTACGGTTATTTTTATTCATTGAAAAATGAAGGTTTTTGTTAACATATTCAGTTATATTGAGTAAAAAATAAAAACATATTCCGTTGTAACGAATGTTAAGTACTTTAAATAGTTTAATTACTAAAATACAGTTATTTTAAGCTTTCTCTTCTATTATTAAATCGAAAATGAGAAACAACTCTTGTGAAAAATAATCAAACTCTTTGAACTAAAGCTAAGAAACAAAACAAAATGGAGTCTCTAATTGCTGCAAAAGATTTCTCTCCAATTGAAGACGCAGAAACTATCAAGAACGCATGCAAAGGTCGTCTTCAATTTATTTTATCAAAGATTTGATGTTCCTAATTATATACTCTCTTTTTGGATAATAAATGTTTTTTTTTTTTGGTAAAATAAAGGGCAGAAATTCCAGATAAATAAGGCTCTGTTTGGTAAAATTAAGCTATAAACTAGCTTATAGCTGAAAAACTAGCTGATTGAAATTAAAGTGTTTGGTAAAATTAGCTTTTTAAATAATTGATAAATATAAAAAAACATAAAAGGATATTTATATGTACTGAGTAGTTTTTGTTTTAGTGTGTAGTTTTTTATTTTATAAAAAATAATAAAATTAAATTAAAGGTTAAAAATGAAAAAAACTGTAAAAAGCTATATGCTCAAACGCTACTTGAAATAATATCTCAAAAAAAGCTATAAGCTCATGAGAAAAGTTTTTTACCAAACACTTTTATTTTTTTCAAACAAGCTTATAAGTTAGTCCAATAAGCTCCTAGCTTATTGGACTTACCAAACACACCCTAAATGTTTCTAATTATATTTAGGGTTATGTTAACGTGTGCCCTAAGGGCACATGATAAAGTATCCTAATATAGAAATACTGCATTTAATAATGTAAGAAATTTCATGCATAGAAGTAAAACTGCACAAGTTTCCAAAAATAATTTCTATATTTGCTTCCTTAACATGTGCCCTTAAGGGCACTTGTATTAACATATTCATGTGTCACACTCACATCAGTGAATATATCAATGTAATATTTAATTTCGTTGATTTTCAAAATATGTAATGGTTTATTATCATATAAAAAATTAATTAGCACCTTTTTTATTTTCACAAATTTGAGCTAATTCACCTTTATAATATTTTTTTTTCTTCATAAAACCTTGTACTACAAGAGTCACGCTAAATATGCTCAATTCCTAATATAAACACATGGTTTCCCCCTTTTCTTTTTGTTTTTTATCTAACAGAGAAATTTACACAATAGGCACATAGAAGATGAATATTGCAGACTCAAACTTGTGTCTCAGAACATCAAATGTAGGGATTGGCTACAACCATTTACCACATGAGCTAGACTTACGCGACAAACATTATTTTTACTGTGTGCAGGATTCGGGACAGATGAGACCGCACTTATATCTATACTAGCTAACCGAAATGAAGCTCAAAGGAAACTTGTGAGGCTAGCTTATAAAGAAATCCATCATCAAGATCTTATCGAACAACTCAAATCTGAACTTTCAGGAAACTTTGAGGTAAAAATATTACAATCCATAGCTTTGAATATAGGTTTCAAAATTTATAATAATAAAATATTTTGGCTACATGTTTTGAATGAATAATATTCTAATTGCCAAATATGATTTATATATACTATTGAAATCAGAGAGCCATTTCCCACTGGACTATGGATGCAGCTGAAAGAGATGCTACACTTATTAATGAGGCATTAAAGAAGGCAACACCAGATTACAAAGTGATTATTGAGATTGCTTGCACTAGAAACTCGGAAGAGCTTTTGGCTATAAAGCGCTCATATCAGTCTTTGTACAAGCATTGCCTTGAAGAAGATGTTGCTTCACAAACTATTGGCGATGTTCGCAAAGTATGTGATTTTTAGCCATATATATATTTATCATAAGAACAATTTTGTTATGTTGCATGGACAATGTTTTGAACAAGAACAACAAAATGACAATAAAATAGCGAGGCTTACTATTTTTCATGCAGTTGTTGGTTGCAGTTATAAGCACTTACAAGTACGATGGAGAAGAATTTGACGAGAATGTGGCTCATTCTGAAGCAAACATACTTCATCAATTGATCGAAAAGAAAGCTTTTAATGATGATGAAATGATTAGAATTTTAAGCACAAGAAGTAAGAAGCAGCTATGTGCAACTTTCAATATCATTACGGACTTATTTGGCACAACAATTAACAAGGTAAGATGAGTTTGAATACCATGTTCTTCCAACAGAATACAAGGAGAGAAACACACATACATCACTGACAATAGAAATCAAAGATACGATGACCTTTGGTTATTATGATAGAGATAATAAAATCTTGTATAAATTAAAGGTTAAATATTATATTGCAGGGGTTATCAGCTACTCCAAGTGATGAATACATCGGAGTTCTACGTACTACAGTTCGTTGCATCAATGACAGCCAAAGATATTTGGCCAAGGTAACTAAAGTCATGAAATTATTGTAGTAACCATTCTCTATTTTGTAATTTATTTGCTCTATAGTTTTTATTAAAAATGTATATCTTGATTTAGGTGATAAGTCACGCCTTGGGTGATTTGGTAAATGAAGAACAGGCTTTGACTCGTGTTATCGTCACTCGTGCAGAGAAGGATTTAAAGGAAATCAAAGATGTTTTTGCAAAGAGAAACAATGCCACCATTCATGAGATTGTGGATAGGAAGACATGGGGAAATTACAAGGCGTTTCTCCTTGCATTATTGGGAAAGGAATAACTTTGTGTCAAGTTTAGTAGAATTTCACTAGAATAAGTTTACTACTATCTCTAAAATTAAGAGAAATACAAGAGAATTTTCAACAGAAACAAATAATGTTATTTGAACCAATAAACTTGCTTATTTTTTAATATAGCTTATCTACATATCCTTGTCATCTATGTTTTCTTTTCTTTCTCTCTATCTCCTCCTATTATTATTTCTCTCAATCAATTATCCTGTTGGTTTTTGTGAAGCCTCTTATACATAAAGCCTATGCATATCTATAATAGTTTATATATTATATATTATATTTATTGTATTGTAGATTACTAGTTGTGTTACGCATGCAGTGCAAAGTTGCAACGATTTTCTAAGATGAACATGATATCAAAGGTGCAACAATTTAACAGAATAAAAAGAGACTATTTTGGCAATAAGCAGTTCAAATAAAGCTACCGATTCATTCCACCTTCTATATGAACCCAATACCAGTAGCATGGAAATGCAGCACTTTAATATAGATTTGGGTGGTTCTAAATAATTCAAGATTCAGGAAAGTAAAGAAAAGAAAAAAATGACAGATGTAATAATTAAACAAAATTTTAAACAGAGATTTAGCAGGAAAACTAGTTAATGGAAAACAAAACCAGAAAAAAAAAATGAGGATAGAGAAATTACCTGTAACTGTATTAGGCAGAGATTGAATTAGGCAGAAGCATTCACTACAACCCGAAACTGACAAGAAATCCCTTGTAATTCTAATAACCACGAAGGCCACACCATCTCAAGTCCGAATACAGAATTATAGTAAAGCCGGGTTTTCAAAAAATAACAATAAAAATTGCTATCTTAGCCACCCCAGATACTTCAAAACACTGTTCTAATCAACCAAATGCTTATAACAAAATAGCATGGGAGTTGGGACTAAAAGGAATGTCCATATTTATTCATATCAAATCAATATTGTCAAATATAACCTTTTAACCAGGTACAATCTCAGAAATGAGGAAAAAAATTCTCTATTTCTTCCTACATGATTGGTCATAATGTGGGAGATTATAAATTCCTCTAAGTTAACTATGATATTCTTGATGAAGACCACGTCAAGACAAGAGTGTATGAAAACATGCAACTCGGAATATCCCCTTGCTTAACTCCTAAATCACCTCGATTACGATAGGAGAGGTATCAAATATTTGTTTAGTTGTAAGCTGCACTAATTCTCTTGACTCTCAAGGTTGGAATCAATCACTGCCAATTGAATTTGACAAAGAACCTTGATAATTAGTTGTTCACATAGGAAACCAAACTAATAGGTCCATACCATTCACCTTATAAGACCTACCTATCTAAGTTTTGTTTTTTTTAAGGAACCAACCTATCTAAGTTACAGAGTAATAAAATTGGAGTTCATATTGACACAAGTTTTCCCATTACAATAGATTTCCGCAAAACAAGTGTTCTTTGATAATATTGAAACTATTCTAAATAAAAGCAACAACAAGACAAATTGGTATTGAAGTTTTTCATTATTTCATGCTCCAAACAGTTGTCAAACTTCCCAGTTCCCACTTCATCAAGAAGTTCTCATACTATTTAAACTCAACATTATTGCAATTGGTGTGGTAAGTGTAACACCATTTACAATATTCGGTTGGAACTCTATCATTTAAAAAGTCTGAACATGATTCTGCAAAAAGCAACTCTACCTTAGCTTGTACATTGAAGTGGTTAAAATCCAAACATAAACCACTTTCACTTCAAATTCAATTTTACCAAAATCATGCATATGCATCATTCAAATTCAAGCTTATAATTATAAACACTAACCTAAACAAACACACTTAATATAATCCCAACAACCAAAATGAATAACTAAAATCTGTAAACTTTCCATTGACGACACTTCACAAAATGCAGAGACTGATACACATCATATCATTTATTAACATCAACATTCCTACATATTAGTTTCTATTCTCAAAATCATCAATATCTAAATAATAAAAACTGCAACAACTATTGCACATTTCATCAAACACCTAGCAGACACAATTCCATAAAATAAAAATTTCCCATTTTCTCATAAAACAACAATCCCAATTAACAACTAATTCTACCAATTCAAATTCAAATAAACAAAATCACTCAAGAACAACAGTAGCACCCAATTCCTTAAGCTTTTCAATAATAGGACCAGCTTCATCCTTAGTAATCCCTTTCTTCAAAACACAAGGAAATTTCTCAACCAATTCCTTAGCTTCCTTCAACCCTAAATCAGTAAAAGACCTAACCTCTTTAATTATCTTGATCTTAGCACCAGCATCGTATTTCTCAAGCTTAATATCAAAAGCAGTTTTCTCGGCCGCAGCGGCGGTTGCGTCTGCGGAAGTAGGATCGGATGAGGTCGGACCTAATGGACCAGGTCCGGCAACCGGTGCACCGTAACGGTCTAGGCCCATTTTGAGTCTCCATAGGATGGTGAAATCGTGGCGTTCGAATCTGTTGAGGTTGAGAAGCTCTTCTGCGATTCGTTCTGGCTTGGAGATTTTGATTGCTTCGGTGGAGAATGAGCGAATTAGTTTGATGAATCTTATTGAGTTTCGTGACATTGTTGTGGCTTCGTTATTACTCAGAGAGGTTTTTCGGGTTCAGATTTTGAAGAAGAAGAAGAAAACAGAGAAAACGATTTTGGGCTGTTTGGGCTGAATCTTAATTTGTGAAGGGAATATTACTAACAACACACTGAAATTACTATTCACAGACCTCATCTTTGCAAATAAAAAACACTACTCTTATACTTGTGGTGTTATTTTTTATTTTGAAACGGCGAAAGTTAGTAATTAATTGTTAAATTAATTTTTTTTCTTCTTTTGTTTGAGTTTGAATTTGGAACTTCAACATTTTTAAGTCTTTGGAATACCTATATTATTTATCCAAAGAGGAAGATCATTTAACTTTGGAATACCTATATTATTTTCATAGTTTTCTTTTTACAAATTGGTCCATATATAGGTAGGTTAACAAATGGAAATTTTATATAATAGTTTATTTTTTATATAAGCAAATAGTATATTTTAATTTATTAGATTAGATTGAGTAAAATCAATATAATAGAGTAAAATCAAATACATTGAAAATAAGAACGTGGATTAGCATACCAATTAGCATAAACAAGATTTTTATTTCTTCCTTAAATGGAACAATATACAACGCCTTTGTTTTTATAATTCCTTTTTTATAGGTCTTTGTTCGTCTTGTGCAGAGATCTGATTATTAATAATATTATATTTTTTGTTCCAAAAAAAAAAAATCTTCTTGTTCTTTTACAAGCCACTTTAGAAAAGGAGATTATCAACAAATTCATCTTCCCAAAAGATATGTACATCGAGGGAGCTACGCCTTACTCAAAAGTAACAAAAATAAGTAAAAGGAGAACAAAATAACCATCCCACCAAAGAGTCCGCAAATAACTATAGATGCGGGTTTGTCAATCCCCCTCACATTCCAATAGAGGATTCAAAGGAACATGTGAGAAGTGATACCCTTAGATCAAGTGTTATACGGCTGCCTAACACTTCTAGTCAATCTCTTATTCTTCTTTTGATTTTTAGTAAGATAAGAGGCGAAAAGTTTCTCTCCTTCTCCCATATAAGCCCAAATTTGTTTAAGAACTTGAATGTCCGCTTTGACCACCTCATATAGGTCAACATCCGGCACTATCACAACATTTTCCGTTTCGGGTATAGCACACGAGAATGCATCATTAATCGTTGCAGTCTTTTATTCCGACACCACCACTTCAAGAATAGCGTTATCAATCTGTTGTAGCACAAAATTAGTAGTTGCAATTTCACCATGGATTAACTCATCAGTTATGCAGAGTAGGCATAGCTTGTTAGACAACCGGGCTAAGTTTCATGTCATCTTTAATCAAGTTTTCCTCCACTAGCATATGAATAGGCACATCCATCGTGAGGTCAACATAAGTAGTGGGACAAAATCTAGTCTTGATTTGTGGCGTTGTGCATATTTGTAAGAACCTCAGTGATCACATTGTCATCAGGCTTGACCTGCTGGTGCGAAGTTCCAACTTCCATATCTCTGGCTTTGGCAACATGTATTTTATCTGTAGCATTATTAAGCACATTATCGCAGTCATCTTTCTTAGTATTTTTGGGTGAGTGAAACCACTTAAAGACCGAGATATCGTGGCCTATGACTTTCCGGTGGGAACCAAAATCAGGTAAGCGTTCATAAAACCACCGCTAAAGTGAATGTGTAACATCCCTTTCGACCATAATCTCATCAAATACGCCTAGAAAGGTCCATATCACCTAAAATACGAGCATTATGTCCAAACACCCTATTTTTCATGGATTCATCTAATGATAGAGGCATACCAATATTCCTATGGTAATTCCATGAGACAAATCCATATATATGCATGTATCTGACGTTGGGTATAAGGATTAAATTTATTGTTCCACTTAGACAATCGTAAGACTCCTAGTTTCATATTGATATATAGTGCTCATGGACCAAACCATATATACATATATCCTCATAAGATGCAAATTAAAACAAGTAAAAACCATGTCCTAAAAAAAATCATGTTTCACTAATTAGAAGTTTGTCAAATCATTGAAAGTTTCATGCTCATGGCACGAAACTCTTTAGAGTGAGATTTCAAATGTAGATATTATGTAGTCAAAAAAGACTTGAATTCTAACTAAAGTAATTGCTTTATCACACACAATATCTCTAACCATTGACATTCTCAGATTCTGATGGAGACTATGAACCAAATAATTGAATAGAATATTAATATTTTTTTTTAACAAGGATATTAAGAATTTAATAGCGAAGCAACACATGGTTTTCAGATAAAGCATATAGAAGCATATCCCACAATGCCCCAATTATCTAGGAACTAAAAGGAATATCTAAATGCCATGCTTTTGATTGCAAATCCAGATCTTCTCAATAAGGACCAAACATAATATTTTGAATTTGATCTTAATGTGTATAGACAAACAAATCATAAAAGATTACTGCACCTATGGGATTTTTAGTGGTCGTAATAAGGCACTAAGTAAGTATTATTAGATAATATTATATATGGTCAATTTAATTGAACACCTAATAGTGGTCCATGCCGGGCTAAATGTCTTTTTTTAACTCTTTCTTTGAATTTGTGTTAAAATATTTTGGATGGAGATATCGTGTTGGATCTCTTGATGATTTTGGATCTAAAAGTTTTATATCGGATGTGAGATGATATGTATGTGAGTTTATAAGTCAAGATAATTTTTACTTTATAAGCCGATTTTGTACAGTTGAGTTAGACCAAATTTCCGGATTTAAGATGGTGTCAGAGCTTCTCCAAATCTATTGGGTCACATGCTATCAGGTTTTCACTATCAGGCCACACACAATTATTTCAACGCACCATGTACAATAATATATGTTGGGCGTGAAGGGATGTGTTGAAGAGTTTCACATCAGATGTGAGATGACTTGAACAAGAGTATATATAAGTAGAGACAATCCTCACCTTAATTACAAGCCGATTTTGTAGGCTGAGTTAGACTTGATTTCCAATTCTGAGAGGATCATTGATCTATTGTTGCTTCTAACACTCAGCTCTCGCGGATTCTATAACAAGTGGTATTAGAGATCTGATTCGGTTTGGTGGGGAGCAGGACCCTACTGTCGAATATGTGTTGGGAAGACCTGAGAGCACCCTTCATAATTTTCATTTTCGTTTTACTCCAACATGTTACGAGAATATTGGTCCTTTGCACAATAATAATTTTTTATCCTCTGCATAAGTTACCTAAAATACAAAATTAACTTTATATTAACCAAATATTATACGAGACAAAGGTAGTACATCCGTTGATAGTGAAATTTACAGTTTCAAATAAATAAATTTAGTGATAATTGATAAATTTAAAATTTGAATTAGTTTTTCCCCAATATACAGTAAATAAGATTACAACATAAATTCTCGATTAGATCCTTTTGTGTATTCTCGAATATGATAGAGATGATGTCTAAAAGCAAAATTAACAGAGAAAAAGTACTAAAAATATAAAAGATTTTGAATGTAAAAGTAATTGCATTAAATTAAAAGATGAGTTATCAACATGGTGTGGCACAAGTGGTAGATACTTGGGTCTCTTAATCATTTCGTCCTGGGTTCGATCCCCGACCGATGCATATGGAGAAACATTTGTTGGGGGAGGTCAACCCCTTAAATTATAGACTCTGTAGTGAAAGTTTGAACTATTTTCAATGTTGCATGGCTGCCAAATGTTTTGTTATTTGTCTTGAGAATATTTTTTTTTGTTACCATTATAAACAACAGAAGTTACTAACTGGTTTTCCAGTTAGGCTTGATTGTTTTGGTATGTTGCCCAAATCATAAGTTCGATTATATTTTTGTGTGTGCTCATCCGGTGTTTGGTTCAAATGAGTGACACTGAACAATATATTTTCCGTCCCATTTTATAAGTTTTATTGACATTTTTCACATATATTAGGGTTATAAATCCAACCTCAAAGAAGTGAACAACCTTAATCAAGGGTGTATAATAGGAAAGCCCGAAGGCCGTTCCCATCACTAACATGGAAGATGCACCATATAATAAAAAACTTTTTTTTTGTGTATTATAATTGTATTATAATTGTAAAAAACTACTAATTGTATGCTTCAAAAAAAAATACTAATTGTCATTTATAAAAAGATGTATTAATTATAATTGATTTTTTATATTACATTGGCAAGTAGTATTAAATAAGATTATGTATGGAAAAAAATAATAAATGTGTTTAGTAACTTGAAAAATGACTTATATTTGAGAATAAATTTTGTTATTTAAAAAGTGCTTATTTATGATTAAGGTTGAAGAGAATATATTTTAATTGGATTTAAACTATTGTAAAACCACTTCTCTGTTTTCACTTTAGGGAACATGATATAAGATACAATACCCTTTTCTTCTTCTTATGATATGTATTTTGGTCTTGTGGGCATCAATGCACCAATAGTGCGATCGAGGATCCCAGTTGGAAGATATATATGGTGGTACCTACATATTTATATATTTCATAATTATTACATTTAAATTAAAGTAAAAAAAGTGCACCAAAAAATAAAAGTTAAAATGAGAAATGTATCTTATAAAGTGAAAAAGAGTTTATATTTAGGATCAATTTTTTTTGTCAAATGAGTATTTATTTTTAGGAATTGAAGGAATATTATGTGTATAAATCTTAAAAATAGACACTAGACAAATTTTAATAAACCAACACTTAAAAATATTCAAAACTTCAACGACAACAATTGTCTTTTAGTAGTAGATTAATATATGGTTCTTTTTATTTTGACTTAATTGATATTAGTTTTATTAAAACAATAAATAAATATGTAATTCACACTGAAATAATATAAATCAACTCACGATATTAGCAATAAAGACAAGGGAAAGGTGGATTTTTACTTTTGAAGTTTTTTTTATAATTTTTAAGTATTGATCTATTGTAAACTATTTATAAAAGTGGTTCAATTTTTTTTTTAAAAAGCCAAAAGAAATATTATATGATAAATAAGCACCAAATTACGTGCCTAAACTGGCAAACCAATGTTTAATTATCACAAAAACTATCAAGCAATACACAATAACAATAATATCATACTATATCCTAACTCTTCGAAAAATACCACAAAAAAATAAATGATTAGATATTTCATCATTTCTACAACCGGCTAAGCAAATTAAAGAAACCCATATGGCGGCCATATGGGCAATGTCACGTCGAACCAAATTCACGGTCTGTTTGGTTCAAAATAGGGGGAGGGGAGGTGAAGTATTTTTATAGAGGGGAGGGGAGGGAGGGGGAGGGGAGGGAAATTTTTTAATTACATATGTGTTTGGTTCAAAAGAGGGGAGAGGAGGGAAGGTGAGGTATTTTAATTAAATATATGTTTGGTTCACAAGAGGAAGGGAGGTATTTTAAAAGCAATTTACTTTTTTACCCTTAAAATCTTTATTATTACATCAAAACAAATAACACATATTTTTCAAAGAAAAAAATATTTCCAAGAGTTTGAGCAAATAAACTCATAGCAAATAAAGTATTAATAAATATCATATAGCATCAAGTTCTCCAGGAGTTTGAGCAGAAAAGTTTTCCTCATAATTCCTCTCTTTCTAGCCTGGTTCTCCAAACTTAATCTGTTAAAAAAAAATAAAAATTAACAACGATGCAATGAAATAACTAATTAAGATACAGGAAATCATATACTAAATAAAAACACACAGAGAGGGGTTCGCTAAATAGAGATAAAACAACAGTAAAAACACAAAGGAAGAATCACTTCAGAGCAAACGGTCTAACATCTGTTACTATGAACACGAAAACTATACAGCGAGGTATGAAATTTTTGTAATACAAGGAGTATAGGTAATACGGTGGCAGACAAGAAGTATAAGTAATACAGACAACAAAGACCTAATAATAAAAATGGTAATAAGGATAATATTGAAATTTTAAAATATATTGAGGATAATTTTGTCAGTTTAATAAACTTTGAAAAAGCTTCCCTCCCCTCACCTCCAAATCCCCCCGATTTGGGGGAAGCAAAAATTGAGTTTATGAGGGATTCTGCTTACCTCCCCTCCCCTCCTAAAAATTGAACCAAACACAAAAAAAAATAAAATATTACCTCCCCTCCCCTCACCTCCCCTCCAAAACCCCCGAACCAAACAGTGGTAATGCGTAGAACTATAGTTATTTATCATGCAATATAATGTACTGTTTTTATGATATGATATGATATGATAAGATAAGCTCTTGTTGCTGAGACCAAGTGTTTAGCACTCACCTTTTAGAGTGGGATATTGTCCAAATTTGCATAGACCATAAGCGTTTGTTTTTAGATTTTTTTCCCAAAATATAATTGCTGGATTCCCCAGAGACATAGAAATGAGGATAGCCAAATAAAAAGTGCCAAGGAGAGGACACATGAATTCTTGGGTGTCAGGATGCTAACTAGATAGGTCCAAACAAATAATAATTCCTAAAGTACTATTCTTATTTATAATTATAATTATTATCTAATAATTCCTTAAAAGAATGCATTTTTTTGTTTATAATGTTGTCAATGAGGATCGAACCTAGGACCTAATGCATACTGCCCAAATCTCTCACCACTACATCAAACCTAGTGACTTTAAAAGAATGTGTTTTGTTCAAAGAGGGTATCAAAGTGGGTGAGATATCATGCTAACTACACCGGCCCATCTTTTTCGATGGGTCGAGTTGAGATTTTAAACTCATTACTACTCCCTTCGACTCAAAAAGATGGTCTTTAAAGTTGTTTCACACATATTAAAAAATGTAATGATGTTGTTAAAAGAAATAATATTTTTACTATAAAATAAAAATTTCTTTTACACTTCTTTATATTTTCAAGCTCAATTTATTTTCCTATTTTCTCCTCCATAGAGTAGAGAGAAAATGTTTATTTAATTTAATCACTTTAGTTTTGTGGTTTTAGCCCATGTTTCTAATAATTTGTCAATTTGTGAACTCATGAACTTATTATTTTAGATGTCTTGGTTACTTATTACTCCCTCCGTTCCCAAAATATAAGGGAAAATTAGTCAACCAAAATTGATGTATTTAGTCCAAATTCTTACTAAATACATCAACTTTTTTGACCAATTTTCCCTTATAATTTGGGACGATGGGAGTATTTAAGATGCCTTGATAATTTTCATATTTTTTAATAGATTCATAAGTTACATATTTTATTTTCCTTAATTTTTTTTGACACACTTTTATTTTCCATAATTATAATACATATTTTCCTAGAATCTGTTATAAATGTTCGAAGGAAAACATTAACTCATTCTCTCTTTTGAAGTGTATAGAATTGTAAGAATAATATCAATTATCAACAAATTTAATACCACAATCAACTTTCTTAATCTTTGTGATTTTTTCAAAAGGGTCTTATGGACATAAGGACGAAGATAATAACTTTTATTTATAAAAAAATTGATGGGGTAGGCTGCCAACGGGCCATAGAACGGTGTTGGTGGTATTTTCAATAGGTTACCTCTAGTTGTCTGATTCCAATCGTCACAATTTTAGACGAGTTAGTGGCAGGACGGAATAAGACGGGTTGGACCAGTTTACCATAGTGTAGGTTCTCTCTTCCTAACCAAAATTTCTATAAACAAGACCATAGAGTCAAACATTTGGCAATTTTCTTAAAGTACATGAATCGCTTAGCATTTGAACCAAGCACTTACCGATTGAGACGAGTGATTCTAATTTGCATCTTAAATATTTATAACCCAGAACATTTCATTTAATTTAAGATCAATATTTTAGTTGATACTTGTAAGATTATTTACAACTAGCTGAACACTCGTGCGTCCCCACGGGAGTCGCAGCGTTGCCGCTCTTCACTTGATATCATGAAATAGTAATTTATTGAAAAGTAGATTAAAAGATTAAAAAAAATAGAGAGAATATAATATTTGGTAAAAAATAGAAAAAGAACAATGGTAAAACCATCACCAAAAAATGTTAGGTCTCCGTATTAATATATGAATATAAATATAGATAATATAGAAAATATGAAAAAATAGACTACCTTATTAATATATTAGTAAAAATATAGGTCTTGTAAAAATCACCAAAAACTTAGGTCCCTGCATTAAATATATGAGTATAAATATAGTCCCTTATAATTATTAAAAAATAGGCAACCATGTTAGTGAAAATATAGGTCTCACAAAAATTATTAAAATAATTAGGTCACCATATTAAATATGAGTATAATCCGTAAAATTATAAAAAAAATAGACAACACAAAAAATAGGTTTCCATATTAATATATGAGTATAAATATAGGTACCGCAAATGTTATAAAAAGCATAGGTCTCGAAAAAATCAACGAAATAATTAGGTCCCTGTATTAATATATATGATCTAGTATAACCCGTAAAATCATAAAAAATAAAATAACTTTATTAATATATGATTAAAAATTATGAAAGATTAGCTTGTATTAATATTATGAGTACAAATATATGTCATGTAGAAATTATGAAAGAATGAGCAACCTTATTAACATATTAATAAAAAACATATGTCTCGTAAAAATCAACAAAATAATTAGGCCATATATTAATATATGATCTAGTATAACTTGTAAAATTATAATTTTTTTTATTAATATATGATTAAAAATATAAGTCTCGTATAAATCACAAAATAAAATAAAATAGGTTCTCAAATTAATATATGAATATAAATATAGGTCCTACATAAATTATTAAGGCTTAAATGCAGTTTTACCCCCCTATTTTGAATAAATCGAAAATTTACCCCCTATTTTAAAATCCGGAATTTTACCCCCCTGTTTTATAATTTTTTGGATTTTGCCTCCCAAAATTCTGCACAAAATCTGCTTTTGAGCCTCAACTTCAAAGTTTCTCACAAAACTCAATTTGGATCAATAATTCACTAAATGATACCGAACTGACCGTAATCGAGTTAGTTTTCCAAAAAATCAAACCCCACTAAATTTGGAGTTACAGAGAGATTTTAATTATCATTTTAGTGAAGGTCTGTCCAAATTAATTATCGTATGGACCTACTACAGGTATTTCGTCATGTCTCTCACCCTGTAGCTCCGTTTTGAATAGTATTTACATGTCTGGAAAGCTAATGAAATTAACCTTGTTGGAATTTCAATTTCATCAAATTTGGAGTTACGATGCGTTCGAAAGACGATGTTGAATTTGAACGTCAGAAGCAGATTTTTGCAGAATTAGTAATTGGACAGATCTTCACTAAATCGATAAATACTCTCTCTTTGTAACTCCAAATTTAGTGGGGTTTGATTATATGGAAAGCTAACTCGATTACGATCATTTCGGTACCAGTTTGGTGAATTATTGATCCAATTTCGGTACCAGTTTGGCTACGATGGGATACATCGTGGCCACGATGAAGGGAAAACTTGGCCACCAAGTCTGCGTGCTGATCAAGCAAAGAAATACACACATCGTAGTTACGATGGATCCATCTCACCACGATGGAAAAAACTCAAATCCACTAAAAACTATAAATAGAGCTCTCCTCCTTCACAATTATTCATTCAGAAGTTCAGAGAATTATAAGCTCTCTAAGGAGCAAAGGAGGAGGAGGCAAGGAGGGCTAAGGAGCTCTCAAGAGAGGGAGACTCTCCCCCACCATCGGGAGACAAACTTTCTCCTCAAGGAATCGATGTTATTTTTATGCATGTTTTCTTTATTGTTCAATATGCTTAATAATAGCTAAGTCACTTTAGGTTATGGCAAGTAGATGAACTCCCATAAAACTACTTGAGACATGTAATCGGGTTGGACCAGTTTACCATAGTGTAGGTTCTCTCTTCCTAACCAAAGTTTCTATAAACAAGACCCTAGAGTCAAACATTTGGCAATTTTCTTAAAGTACATGAATCTCTTAGCATTTAAACCAAGCACTTACCGATTGAGACGAGTGATTCTAATTTGCATCTTAAATATTTATAACCCAGAACATTTCATTTAATTTAAGATCAATATTTTAGTTGATAGTTGTAAGATTATTTACAACACATTCTATCGTTTTCAAATCCTCTCATTTTTGCAAAGGAGGATATAATTGGCTTAGAGAAAGCATAAGAGAACACAAACCATGATAACCGCACCGTATTTTTATACCGTCGGTGGAACACTTTGATTTATTTTTTTTACAATATTTTAATTGCTTATATTGCATCGGTTGCCCGATACGGTGAACAAAAATTGTGTGCAAAATAGCATTGTTCTTGGCTTAAGAGTTATTTTTCTCTCCACCTCTTCTCTTTGAAAAATAAAATAGAATCTAACAACTAAAATTTAAAATAATTTCTTTCTACTTCTTTTTCTTCTATTTCGTAGTGACTGTATTAATCTCTTATCATCTTTTGACGGATCAATTTACTCGTTGACAGAAATAAAAACTTAAATTACTCTATAACGTTTTTATATTAAAGACAAATTAATTTCTGATTCATTATCATTGATTTAAAAATGTCAATGACTAATTTAAATTTTATTTTCATCATAAAAATTGGATACCAATCTTTAGTTTGTTCAGTGGTGATTGACCTTGAATTTGGTAGGGATGATCACAGTTCGATCTCCCGCAACTGCGATCGAGAGAGGACTGAAACCACTTGATATTAAAACCGACTCCCGAAACAGATTAAACCAGTGGTAAAAACAAAAAATAAATAAATTGAATTGTCAGAAAAATATGAGGAATTAAAATTAATCTTCAGTCATCTATAACAATATATAAAAGAAATAGGTGAGTTTGGGCTGAATTTTTTATATTGTCAAAATCTATAACAATATATAAAAGAAATAGGTGAGTTTGGGCTGAATTTTTTATATTGTCCAAATTACCCTTCATTTTAAATTCAAATTTTAAATTCAAATAACACAATGGTTCTTTTTATAAAATAAGGTCTTCCAACTATCACAATTCTTGCAGAAATTTAAATAAGGTACATTTTTTAATTGCAAAACTTTATTAATCTCTGATTTTTAATTTCATAACATAAATTTTATTTTTTTAGACATAAGTTAGACACAGACAGGCGCAGAACGCGCTTGTCTGGCCCGCTAGTTTAAATAAAATCGTTAACATATGTCCACAAAATCTATATCTTTGATCACACACCATGCTTTAGCATTGATTGCTCCATGACCAATTCTTTTGTTCACTAGGGCATGTCTTGCCCACCAATACTCCTATGGAATTTGATACCGTATGACACTCACCCTTATCGACACTCCTGTTCATTGCCTAAGACATGTCATATAAGTGATTACAAAGTACCATTTTTGTTCGAGGATATTGTTGACTAATAATTAATTATTAGTTGTCTTTCAAATCAAAAGATTCATTATTTCATAGGCATTTTCTATCATGAAACAGTGAAGAAAGTGGTGCATGGTGCATAAGTTCCGAATAATATTATAACGAATACGAATTTTATAAAATTTATCGTTGGTTTGAAAGATTATATTATATAGATCATTCATAGTTTTTTTTAGAGAAATTGAAAATAATTTAATATGTTATTGAGACCCATCAAAATTAACGGTATTCAATAAAAACTTATAAACCGTTAATCTCGACGGGTCTCAATAACATATCAAATAATTTTCAATTTTTCTAAAAAAAATTATGGATGATCTATATGATATAATCTTTCAATCCAACAGTAGATTTTGTAAAATTCGTATTCATTATGGTGTTATTGGGAACTTGTGCACCATACACCACTTCTTTCCCTCTTTCATGTTAGAATTGGCCTATTTAATAATCCTATCATTTGTTGACACGATGTCACTGTAAAGTGGGGAGGGTTTCGTCTCCTGCCATTTCTTTTTAAAAACTTATCTTCATCGAAGGTATTATTCAATCCTGTTTGATACTGTTCAAAGTAGAGACTTATCAATTATCATGGTTCTCCATGTCTCTTTCATATTTTTCTATGTGATCTTCATTTCTCGAAATTAATGCAATATGCTACTTTCACTTTTTAGGTGTGAATTGAATATTCTTATATTTGCAATAATAGAGACTAATCTCTTTAGTTGAGTAGGACTTCAACATAAGCAAAAAAAAAAAAAAAACTATACAAGAAATGAATATTTGAATTGTGTTTTGGATTTTTGAAAGTCTTTTTAAAAATAACGGACAAGTGTTAAGGTAAAAAGATAAAGATAGTTCACACTTCACATTATAAAACAATGTTAATGTACAATTCCTTTACACTTGAAAGATTTTCACTATAATCTCATAGATTACAAAGACACTAAGACCCTATCTATGTATAATAGTAGATTTCATGTCTTTCAATTAAGGCTTTCTTGTTAGACCGTTGCTTGAAAACATTCTTTGTGTGCAAGTAATTCTTTTTTTTTTTTTTTAAAAAAAGTTGATGGTTAATAAGTACCACCAACTTATTTACAAAGAAAATACTACAATTGCTGCTGCCAAGGATCGAACCCCTGACCAACAGCCTACACCTGCTCAGTCAGCAAGTGCCAACTGAGCTACCCCACCCACCCCGTGTGCAAGTAATTCTTTGATGACACTGATGCTTTCACACACGTGATTACCTTTGTCAGGTATAGTATATAAATTATAGTCTAAAGGGTGAAAAAAGTTCTTCAATATATATATATATATATATATATATATATATATATATATATATATATATATATATATATATATATATATATATATATATCCAAATGATGGAGTTAATTGTCGACTTTAACTTTCTGATCATCTGTGTTGTTCAGAATGTGACAGGTAATCTAACCTCGAAATTAACAATATTAATCACTAACATTATAACATCGACCGTTTTTTAAAAAAAAAAATCAATTCGATCAAATATATTAACTGTGCTCCCATGAAAAATATTCATACCCACAAATATTCGCGGATAAAACCCGCCACGGATACGGGGCGGATAACTTAATGGATATCCACGGATGAAATAAATGGATATTATAATTACCCGATATTTAATGGATATGAATATTGATTTAATGGTATCCACGCCCGCGGATATCCATACTCGCTAATAAATAAGAAAATTACTTAAATATCCTTAGTTTAATTAGAAATGTATGTATACTATTTTTTTAAAGAGAAATATATGGATATTATATTAAGTTTCGGTAAAAAGAAGAAAAATGAATGTGGTGACATTGTAAATTGAAAGTAAAATGTATGAATATTATTATGTGTAAATATGTTTGTTTACTTCTTTTAAGAAATTTTAGGTATAATTAAAAGAAATTTTTTTTAAAATTATCATCCATGGATATATGTTAATATTCGCGGATACCTCAAAACTCGCAGATTACCTACTTAGTAGATACCCGCACGGATATGGAGCGGATACAGATATCATATTTATCTAATGGAGTAGACACATATATCAAACTATCTGCGTTCATGAATATTCATTAGCATCCCTATGCATGAGTCTCTCTCCATGAGAGGGAAGAGATTTAACTAATCTATTACTTATGATCATCATTGCCTGCAGACTGGCTGCAGTTAAGTTACCACACAATGTCACGCTTTATGGAATATCAATCGTTGATTTCAGATCAGACGACAATTTAGATTATACAATCTAATTATACAGTCAAATGATCTCCACATTTTAAATCAGACAACCGAATATCATAATTTCATAACACAGTTACAGCAGAAAATCTAATTCCCTATTATTTGTGTCTGATACTAACTATCGATAAAGACCAATGTCTCTTTTCTTCCTCATCTTCGCACAGCTGCTAATTGCTATACTATTTGTTTATTCTCTTGTGCACTTTTGTACTTTTCACGGCTACTATTCCTTTTGCAACTTTGGATTTAATTCCCTTTATATCTCCCACACACATAGGCTTTTCTGTTAATTAATTGGTGTGGGACTCTCACTTTAGAGAAGGACTACCACCTTACATATATGCATTACGAGGAGTGCTAACAACGCACTCTTTAACAAACACACTCTAACACACTCTCTTCTATTGGTTAAAATTTATATGGGTCTCATAAAAATTATATGGGTCCATATTTTTTTATGAGACTCATGTGAATTTCAACCAATAAAAGAGAGTGTGTTGGAGTGTGTTTGTTAAAGAGTGTGTTCCTAACATTATTCATGTATTATTTCTTTCTCAAAATAATTGATCTATTAATCAAAATATTAACCTCAAGTTATTAATAATTTCTCTCTAAATAAATTGTTCTCAATGAAAATAATTTTTTGTTATATTTTACTTACTTCGCAGTAAAATCCTATAAATTATCAGATCTCCCTTAATCTAATCAGAGAGTTAACGCAAAAATAAAATTAAAATAATTTATCTTAATTTTCTTTTCAATTATGCTATCTAATTAATAATAGTATTTGTGTATCACCCTCATTTTAATATTTTCTATTTTTGTTTTTTGATGATTTAATATTTTCTGATTTACATCTATGATAAATGTTTATACATATGATAAAACATAATATTTTTTGACACATTTATTAATAGTAATATTATTTTTCTTTCAATTAATTTTTTTTAATATGTGAATCAATAAATTAAAATGCTAAATAATATTCTTGGAGTACTTTTTAAACATCTTAAATAGTAAATTTTGGTAAAATATTTATAGAAACGTGTGAAGTGAACACATTGAAAATTTAAACGTGTTTTAAAATAAAATATTTAAAGAATGGTCCGACAACACCGGTAAACAAGACCATTAAATCAATTATTTTAGACTAAAGAAATACTACTATTTAACTTCATGGATCATGATTAAAACAAGTAACCAAAAGCAAAAAAAAAAACATGATTAAAAGAAGATTCATGAATCATATGATTAAAACGAGAAAGTAAAATAGACAGACACTGACTCGAGATTCTTCAAATAAAAAAGCTTCATTAACTCACGAGATCAGGAAATGTAGATTGTCAAATTCCATAACAGGAGAGTATTCATTGAAAGCATGACTATAATAATCAAAGTCAGCATAATCACTAATTGCATCGTTGGAAAGCTAAATACAAGATCAATTTTTTGTTTACCGTCAAAGAAAAAGGATCAATTTTTTTGTTTGCCGTCAAAAGAAAAATCAATTTTTTGTGAAGATTTGACTATTTGTATAGTCAAGATGCTTCATTCATAATGATCATATATTGTCGGCTTCTTACAACAATCAGGGACGAAATCAGAAAAAATCATCGGGGGTGGCGGAATATATAAGTGTTTGGGTTTTGCTAATTAACTAGTGTCTCCGGGGAACTAATTAAGGAGCTAAAAAAAGAAATAAAGGAAAAGTTATGCAGTGAAATAATCAAAATTTAGACTTTTCATGTGTTAACTATACTTAAAATAAACTTTCTAAATTTAGATTCTTAACTAGTGCTCCGGGGGCACTATTTAGCATTTGCCGTAAAAGAAACTAGATTTATTGGGAAAATGAATAGACTTGGTGAACAAAGTTGGTTATTTATTTATTTTACTAGTTAGTGGGTTAAATTAAAATAAGGCTAAATTAGATAATTGGTCATTTAATTATTTATTGGTTTCATATTGGTCCATTAATTAATTAACATTATAAATTGGTCCCTTAACTAATTATCGGTTGGTCCCTTAACTAATTATCATTACAAATTGATCACTTAACTTTAATTATGTTTGTCATATTGGTTCTTTTCGTTAGTTTTTCTTAATAATCGCTAACTTTATAATATTACTCATAATCAAATTCCCTAGCACGCTAACAATATTACTTATAAATAAATCATTTATGCATACATATAACAAATAATTGAAAATAAAGTTACCATTTTTCTAGAAAAACTAACGAAAAGGAATCAATACGACAAACAAAATAAAAGTTAAGGGATCAATTTGTAACATTAATTAGTTAAGGGACCAATGTAAAACCAATAAATAAGTTAGGGGATCAATTGTCCAATTTAATCTTAAAATAATTAAGGGAGTATTATTTTATAAGCATATCTTTATAAAGAATGAGTGGACCAAATATATAAGGGTCGCAGACTATAATATTTTTTTTAACACCGGGGGTGGCTATATATATGTATACAGGGATATTATAGGAGGAGGAGTGCTAGCAACACACTCTTTAACAAACACACTCCAACACACTCTCTTTTATTGGTTGAAATTCACATGGGTCCCATAAAAGTTATATGGGTCCACATTTTTTTATGGGACCCACGTGAATTTCAAGTTTTCAACCAATAAAAGAGAGTGTGTTAGAGTGTGTTTGTTAAAGAGTGTGTTGCTAGCATTATTCTTATAGGAGTGCTATATATATATATATATATATATATATATATATATATATATATATATATATATATATATATATATATATGAAGGGTGGCGGCCGCCCCTTTTCGCTAGTACTTAGTTCCATCCCTGACAATAATGAGGAGATTAATATTATTATTCATAGAAAATGATTAACACTATTTAAGAAACTAAATAGTAAATACTGAACTACAGGATATGATTCATCCGTCCTAAATTATAAGAGAAAAAACAAAAAATAAACTTATTAAAAAAATTATTTAATAATCTAAAATTTGTCAAAAACATTATTTTATTTTCCAAAAATACTTTTTTGTTTGTTTTGTTTACAATGAACTTTGGGATCGACCCATGACCTATATTAAACACTTATTAACTGATTTGCATGAACAATCAAAAGTGTCATATCACTATTCTTTCAAAGAAATAAATGTTGTTATTGAACCGATTGGAATACTTACGGTCCATTAATTCATTTATTCGTTCAATACCAAGAAGCTCCATATCTCCATTCATTCCAATTTCAATACCAAGAAGTTCTTGACATTACTCAAATTCCGATAACAGTAAATCATCCATTGAAAGTAATAAATTGAATTGTTTTGGAAAACATAAGGGTATTTCTGGAATTTTAAAATTAAACTAGTAATAGACTCGTGCTATGTAACGTTACGCCGATATTTTTTGAAGTTATACTTTGTTAATTAAAAAATTTTAAAAAAATGAACAAAATAAAAGATAACGATATTGTTTTTTGTTGTTGAGACGACAAAAAGTTCCCCATCATTGTCCAAACTTGATAGTCAAATACATTACATTCATAATAAGAAGTTCATTTCACAATAAGATACGATATTATACATATTGAGCAGTTTTTTTGACGAAGTTCAAAAGAGATTTCAAATATTAGGAATTCAAAACAACTAAGTTAAGTTAGATTAGTTTTCGATAGCAAAAGGATGCAGGAATATTACACAGCACATGTTAGATGATATTAATCCTTACGTTCAATATGGACATTGAGTTCTCTGGTCTGTGTCAAATCTTAAAATCGTACCACCCATCAGTGATATGCTTTTCATATTCCCCTTTCTTTATACTTGTCGTAGATGTATAAATGTTGTATTGCATTCCAAAATTAGTGTCATCAGACCAAGGGTTGGTCCAAAATTAGAATTTACCCCGTGTAAAATAGTTTTTTTGAAAAAAATTTAGTTAGAACTTGTCTTACATATGATAATTATTTTGAATGTTTTATCAGTGATAATTTATCCTGTATATGATAGTTAAAATTTATATATCAGTTAGAATTTACCCCCTGTAAAATTGTTTTTTTGAAATTTTTATTAGTAAGAACTTGTCTCACATATGATAATTATTTTGAATTTTTTTTATCAGTGATAATTTATCCCGTATATGATAGTTAAAATTTATATATCAGTTAAAATTTACCCCGTGTAAAATAGTATTTTTGAAATTTTTATTAGTTAGAACTTGTCTCACATATGATAATTATTTTGAATTTTTTATCGGTGATAATTTATCCCGTATATGAAAGTTAAAAATTATATATCAGTTAGAATTTACCCCATGTAAAATAGTTTTTTTGAAATTTTTATTAGTAAGTGATGATGTTGAGTGAGGGATTGAGTAATATATAAATATGTTTAATTTGAAATTTGAATATCATAGTTTGCCCCCAAAAGATAACTCATGACAACTTGCAAAATAAATGACATTGTCACATGCATTTGTTTTCAAAAGTAACTAAGTGACTTGTGGCTTGGGAGAAATACTTGTGTGATAGGGATGACAATTTGATCCATACCCAGAGGGTACCCGCAAAAATTACCCACAACGGGTAGGGTAAAAACCCGCATTTTGGGTACGGGCACGGGTATGGGTAATTACCCGCAAAAATGAACGGGTATGGGTGCGGGTACGGGTACCTTAGTACCCAACCCGCCCCATACCCGCATAATATATATTTATTTATTTTATTTATATTATTATATTATAATATTATAATATATGTAAATCAATTTAAAACAATACAACTCTACTAAACTATTACATATTTTTAATAAAAATATTTATTTATAACATAATATAAAAATAATGTGAATATTTAACATAAATATGAACTTTAACATAAAGTTAGTAATAATTTTGTTTATAATTTTCATTAGTCAATATTAAAATCTTTGAAATTTTTTTAATTCTATTAAAATTATATGATATTTTATAATTGATCAATTTAATTTTAGTAAAAATGCGGGTAACGGGTACAGGTACGGGTATGGGTACCTAGGTACCCATAGGATATAGGGACGGGGGCAAAAGTTGTTACCCACGCGGGTATGAGGATGGGTACGGGTATTTTTTCAATCCGCGGGTATGGGGATGGGTACTATAGTACCCTACCCATACCCTACCCATTGCCATCTTAAAATTTGGTCTCAATTGTTGGATATTTTGATCTTAATAATTTATTTTAAAGTTATTTTAATATTATATAATTATCATTATTATTAATAATAATGATTTGTTAAATGTGGCTATAATTACTTGGTCAATACACATATTTTTTCTGTTACTATCTTACCCAATTATTCCTACTTAATAGGATTAATTATTTAATTGATAAAAATGTTTTTTGGTAACCTTAAGTGATAGTATATATATATAGACGTGGCTTAAGCAAGCGGAGGAGAGATATATATCCTTCAATGGAAAAATACAGTTCTTAGCATGAGCTCCTTTTATTCTTTCTTATAAAATATAAAATTGAGTGTTATCTTCCTGGATTAAATCACCGGTGTCTAATAATTCTTGTTAGTTCTGTTACCTCGGATATAATTTATATCTGAGAAGGACCTGTTGAATCCTGGGGGATTTGCGCTTATGAGGCGGATAAATCGTTAAGAACAGTGCGATCAGCATGCCTCAGGTATTATTATTTCATGGTTTACTATTCTCCCTATTTGAGACTCGGTGATTGTTTATTTCACTATGGTGCTGACAACAATATACAACAATCATAAGATAAGTTTTACTAATCTCTATTTTATTTTATTTTGTTAAATGTTTATTGGATTATTTAAATTTATATGTGATTTATTATTGTGATTAGGTCCAATTTTTACAACATCAATTTGGTCACACACACATTGTTGAGAAAAAAGTACAAAGAAAATATAATTAAATAACATGTTTTTATTATAATTAAATGATATGTATTATTATGTGTGTGAACCAAATTGAGACCAAATTTTAAGAGACCACACAAGTATTTCTCTGTGGCTTGGTTAAAATGCAAATAAAGTAACATTTGCACTCACAAGATAGAATATGGCTTAGATGACTTGGTTAATTGTGTATTTTCAATTCAGTTATCAAATTTTTGGATACCAATTACCCTTACTTTGAACACATGACAGATTTTTAAGCAATGTTATTTTTGGATTTTCCAGAACAATCAATTTTCTTATATAGATTAGATTGGTCAAATTTAAAGTTTTTCCCTAATAATTTGAGAAAAAATAATTTGGGACGGAGGGAGTATAGTAAATAAACAAATTTTAAAATTGGTTAGCGATGAAGAATAATTTAACTCGGCATGGTATCTTAAATTTAGGTTCGATTTTGTGTTCTATAACAGGTGTGGGACAAAAGAAATTGTTGATCACTTTTTTTTTACTGTGATTTCTTTGAAAGTACTCACTCCGTCCCAAATTATAAGGGAAAATTGGTCAAAGAAAGTTGATGTATTTGGTTAAGAATTTGGACTAAATACATCAATTTTGGTTGACCAATTTTCCCTTATATTTTGGGACAGAGGGAGTATTTGGTATGATGTTCTTAATTCGCTATAAATTTCTTTTGTCTTGTCGAATAAAACTATTGATCATGCCATAATTTTGTGACTCTGCTTTGTTCGAAAAGATGTTAGAAATATGAGTCATGCTAATCAATACCCCGGGGCACTAGTTAAGGATACAAAAGGAGTAATTTTTGCATTGAAAAGAACATTTTTTATACTTATAAAAAATAGATTACACAATTTCCAATACATTCATACCTTATTTAGCTCCTTAACCAGTGTCCAGGGGCACTAGTTAGCATTTTCCTAGAAATATTTATTTTGGATTTGATGGCTTGTTGCGGGAATTTATGGAAGGAAAACATAACCGTATTTTTAGTACATCAATGTTGTCTAAGGATCAATGGGTTGATAAGATTAAAGTTTCTTTTTAATAGTGGAAGACTTTATAATTTTTGAATTAAGATGTTGTGTCTAATTTACTTGTATCATAATATAATTGTTCTAAATTCAATATTAACGATCTTCAAACTTCGCTTGTAAACCAACTGTGCATCCCCGAACCTATCTTGGCTCCGCCATTTAATAAAAGTCAACAAACTCATACAACATATATTTTAATAGTTTACTTAATTAAGTATGATGATTTACAAAACTTAGAAGTTTTTTTTTTTAATGACTTATAATCGGACATTTTTAGCTAAAATAAATTTCTAAAATATCTTAATATTCTCTGTTCTATTTAAAATAAAAGTTTGGCCTAAACTTGAGCCAGACTACATTGTAAGCCCTTATTAATATTGACCGATATAACCTCTCATTGTGGTGGTCGAAATCCAAAATGGTTGTAAAGTAAACATGATGGCATGATTCTAATAAGCACTAGAAAATATCTTCTTTGAACCCTTTATTAGTTCATACTTGATGAATAATGCTAGCAACACACTCTTTAACAAACACACTCTAACACACTCTCTTTTTATTGGTTGAAATTCACATGGGACCCATAAAAAAATGTGGACCCATATAACTTTTATGGGACCCATGTGAATTTCAACCAATAAAAAAGAGAGTGTGTTGGAGTGTGTTTGTTAAAGAGTGTGTTGCTAGCACTCCTCCATACTTGATATTCATAATTCATTCCATATTCTCCTCCAAATGAAGGACTTAATGAGTTTGACTTTCATAAGACCATAGAAAAAGAACATAATACTAATAGAAATTGTGATAAGTACAAAAGGAAATCTAATTTCATGGGGTTAAAAAAAATTATTCATGCGGTAACGGTAATCACATCAATAACTATTGGGTCGAGATCACAATAACATGTTTTAAATGAGAGTCCTATGGATGATGGAGGCCGCCCTGATAATCAACAATTCGCGTTTTCGAATGAGAGTCCTCTTTCGTTCTTTCAGAGAACAGATGATGTCTCGAAGCTCTATCTTATGTGCGGAATTTTGTCGACGAAAGATTTCATACAAAAGGGCAAAAATGAATCCCACTAAGACATGATTGTGCAACCTTACCACCTGAAACACAGCAAAAGGGTCCTACTAGCCCATCAATTTTTACTTTTACACTAACAATTGAAAGGAATCTCAAACATATCTATAGTCACACACAAAATAAAAGGTAATTATAATTCTTAATAATTAATAAATTGATCGATTGGTATATTTGAAGCACTACTTGGACGTATTTTGCTTATTTTATAGTGTGATTCTATACAATCCTCCATTGAAGGTGGTTGTAACTTCTAGCTTTCTCATTTGATACGGTAGTTGAGCACTAATAAAAAATATATATACCTTTTTAAAAAGTATATATATTGGTTGTCACCATAAGTATAACAGTTTTATGAATGTTTCTTCAAAGATAGAACTCATTTTTTTAAAACAATTTGTTCTAAAGGACATTTATTTAAGTAAAGATTTATTTTTCGGCTATGTTGTTATGAGTTTACATTGAAATTTCATCGATTATGCACTCAACCCCAAGGGTGTCTAGGTTTTGTTGGAGCTCCTATTGATTTTTGGCGGTATTTTGTATTTAGTCTCATGTGTAAGCAGAGATTTATTTTTCAAATTCATCGAATAACTTATGTATTTGGACGATCAATAACCTAACAAAGAAATCATATGAGATTTGAAAGAGTGTTTTATTTTACTTTTTAGGGCTGATTCCTTCATTTTCTTGATTTTGCTTGTTTGTTCAAGTTTTCTTGTGACATTTTTACTCATTGTCTAATTCTAGGCTAGGGGTGTTCATGGTTGATGAAATACACTGAACTGAACCACTTATATGGTTCAGTTCAGTAACTGAAACCACTTTTTTATAAAAACCAGTTTATTTCTAAAACCAGTTTCAGTTCAGTTTAGAACCGGTTTAAAACCAGTTTATATTTTAAACCAGTTTAATTTCAGATAATTTGTTTTAAACCAGATTTTTATTAAAACCAGTTTATTTTTTGCTTAAAAAAATCAGTTTTTTTTGTTGTTGAAGAACAACTCTTTATTTTGTAAAGAACTTATTTTTATTATTAAAAGTTTTTTCTTAATTTCAAAATATTTTATTTTTTATTTAAATACATTAACATCAATTAAATTATTAAATAATAAAATAATTACATGAAGAAGTCGTGGCAGGGTGGCTGGGGACGGCAAACCGGCGGTGGCGACCAGCAAAGTTTCCGGCGACATGTGTCGGTGATGACGTATCGTCACACTCTCTAATACATGCCTATTTGAGTAACATTAGATGCATTTTAGTAGGTTTTAAGCAATAAATTCAAGAGAAATCTACTCGGAAGCAGGGTTACTTGTTCTGCAAGAAAGCAGGAAAATGATGCAGGAAAATGATGCAGGAAAATATCATTTTAACTACGCTGGGGGCGTAGCTCATCACGCGCTGCGTGATGGAGGTCTCAGAGAGCCAAGTTTTTCACCTTGATCACGCGCGGCGTGATGTCTATCACGCGCGGCGGGAAGCTTTGATCAAAATTGGATTGCTCTCTGACTTGATCACGCGCGGCGTAGCACCAATCACGCGCGGCGTGAAGAAAGGAAAGATAACTACGCCGGGGGCGTGGAGCTATCACGTGCGGCGTAAAGGTTGCAGAGTTGCAGATCAGAGACCTCAGATTTGATCACGCGCCACGTGAAACCGTTACACGCGCGACGTAGTCAGGAGATTTGCAACCACGCGCGGCGTGGTAGATCTGGCGCGCGGCGTGGTTGCGTTTATTATATATAGAAATCTCATTTTCTGGTGCAGGGGTTCAAAATTTTTGCTACTGTTCATCTACATTCTGATTTTCTGAGCATTCTCTCCGTTGGATCCTGGATTTCATTGGATAGCTTCGACCACCTCAGCAGCATGGATTCTCAAGCCATGCAGTTGAAGCTAGGAGGCGAACGAAGCAACATGAGAGCTAAACTTCTCGTGGAGGTAGGATCTAGGATAGCTTAGGATGTAGATTAATTAAGTGCAATCTGCTATATTGTATGAATTTACTCTTGTAATAGTATTCGTTTAATGCAAATCTAAACTTAATGCCTTACGATTCTTCATAAGCGTTGTAATGGATCTAGATTTAAGTCACGTATGAGAATATTGATTTAATTTCTGAACTGAATTGCATTAAGCACTTGAGTGTTTCCGGTCGAGAGATTGAAACATAGAGTGTAGCGAACGATCAACGCGTTTTCAAATCCTTCGTTGTAGGTAGCTTTCATCCGAGAGATCGGAGGAGTATCGACAACGAATAGGGTGGATTTTGACAAAAGATTGCGGTTCACCATATTGTTGATCCAGTTGCGAATACTTGAGTGATTTCATATTGTATGGTAGATTGCATGTGATTAAGCTATAAACTAGGTGATTCCGATGATTCTACCTCGCTTTTCCACTTATTGAATTAACATGTTTTTCTTACCGTCAAATTACTCAACCAAACCCCCAATTTATGTTTTCTTATTGCATGATGTTTATAGACACTATTATACTTGTTTAGTCGCGCAATCCCTGTGGATCGATATTCTTTTATTACTACGTGGCGAATTCGTACACTTGCGAATAATCCATCATCAGTCGGTCCGGCGGAGCTCCGGCAGCGCTCCTACGGCCATTGGTGGAACTCCGGCCGGCTGTATTTAATTAATTTAAATTATTATGTTTATTAATTATACAAATTTATCTATTTTAAATAAAAATTAGCATAGATGAGAGTTGAACCCATGACCTTTTTAGTTGGAATAACAAACATTTTGATTAAAAACTTGTAAAAAAATTATTTTTGTTAAAGAATTTAAAAAGTGGATCATAAATTTGAACTAGTTCGGAACTGGTTTTAAATTGAACTATAATTGGTTATAAAAAGTGGTTCAGTTTGAAACCATATCAAATGGTTCAGTTTAAAATATGGTTCAATGTCGTTCGAATTACAATTTTGGTTCGGTAAACTGTATTTTTGAACACCCCTATTCTAGGCACATATTATACTTTGACTAACTTTATTTTAATACAATTTAAAAGAGCATGAAGAACGAGCTATATAATTTTTGTTTTATTCTTGAATTTTATTTGTGAGTTTGAAGAAGATGTGAGTGGATGATTGTTAAAAAAAAAGATGTGAGGGGATAATTTTAGAAGAAGGGAGAAATAGCGAATTTGTTTTATATTTTTTGAGATTTTTTTTTATAAAGAATAATAAATAAATATTTCCGTCAAAAAAATAAAAAAATAAATATTTATCAATAATACATATATTTAATCTTTAAAATATTATAAAAACATACGCTGAATTTAAAAAATTCATATAAATCCTCAAAAATCTTATAAACCCCCTACAATATAATTTTTGAATTCCACCAAATTAAAAGAATTTGTATTGTAACAAATAAAATAAACTCTTTAAAGTTCTCATTTTCCAAAGTCCTCTATTTCTTCTTCTTCATTTTTTTTCCCTTCTATAACATTCTCATTCAACCTCACAAACAAAATCTTAAAGAATCAAAATAGAGCACAAAATCACATATCCAAATTATTATCTCACTCTCAAATTAGGTAGGGTAGTGACAATACAAAATTTGAGAAAACAAGGCCGGCCTCATATAAATGTCAATACACGTTAATTTTAGCCACCCACTACTTGTCAAAATTCCTTCTATTTTTTCCCTTTCTTTTTATTCCTATTCATTTCCCTCTCACTCTTAAATCTCACACACTCATTTTCCTTATAAATACATAGAAAAAGAGTGAGAAACATGTTAATTCTTAGTAGAGAGTGAATTGAGTGGAGCTAGTGAGCTAGCTTGTAAATTAGTGATGATTTTAGAGATGGGTTCCATGTGGATGGTCCTTATGGTCATTGGTGTTTCTCTTTTGGTCATAAGATCCATTCTCAAAAATGTAAATTGGTGGCTTTTTGAATCCAAATTAGGTGTTAAGCAATACTCTCTTCCACCAGGTGATATGGGATGGCCCTTCATTGGTAATATGTGGTCCTTTCTTAGAGCTTTCAAGTCTAAGGATCCCGACTCCTTCATCTCCTCCTTCGTCTCCAGGTACTCCGCAATCATCCCTCGTTTTATCTATCTGTCTGTTTGTTTGTCTGTCTATCTGTCTATGTATCCATACTTGCTATAAGTTATGGTTTTTTTTATGACACAACAATAAGCTAAGTTAAGTACTAGCTAGCTTGAAGTTGGTTTTGTGTTAGTCTAAAATTAGATGTCAAAGGAAAAGATAGATTTATAGATAACCTTAATTGTTTGTTACCTTAATAACCTTAAAAATAGTACTCACAATCTTCACCTTTTTAAGGTCACAGTTTTGAGACAGACAATTTGTGCTTCTCTGCGTGTCCTTAAAGCTGCAACTGCTATAGTGGTCCCAAAATATATATGATCATAAATAGTGTACTTTTCAAGAGATTTATAACAAGAAATATCCTAGTACATATTTATTGAAAAAAATCAAAATTTTCATAGATAGCACTTAATAAGAACTTACAAAATTTTCATAGACAATCATTGTTCTTTCTCACATGTTGGTTAAAGTACTAATTATATTTATACTTTGTAGCACTTAATCAAAACTGGTAAAAGATATTCATGGGATGGTGTGAAATTATTTAGAAAAATCCAAACACAAACAATTCTTTCAAGAGGCACTAGTTTGTCATTTTCACTGTCATTAAACTTCTCTCTCTTTCACTCCAACAATACAATAGTACTCTCTTATTTTATTTTTCTTTCTTTTTTCTATGAGCCACAAAAGCCAAAATTAATTTGTGGACAGCATAATACATTGTTACTCCAACTTTCGTCGTAATAGCTTTCTTTCTTTCTTTCTTTCTGACCATCAATTATTAATAATTAACTTCTTATTGATAAAATAGAATTTTTAAATGTAAAATACATTAGTACTTTTAAGTTGGTTAGATAGATATTACAACAAATTCTTTTTCAAAGAATGCTTAAATTGGGTTAATATATATTAGAACATCATTTTGGAAATATATATTCAATTATTTAAATCATATAGTTTCTTATTTTATTTGTACACAAAGAGTGTAACTTAAAAAAAAAACTATTCGATGTAATTATTTTTATTTTAAAAAGTAGCATACAACTTAATTACTTGAAAAAATTACTCTATTAAAAAAACTTGAAAAAATTACTATGATTGAATAGAACATGCAAATATATTCTTTTGAAAAGATCATTCCCTTTTTCTTGAGAAGATAATATATCATGTCTTGACACGTAAGTGATGATGTGCAGTCCATTTCAATGTGGGCCTTGTATATGCATATTAATAATAATATTATGAATGATTAAGATGGTCTACTCTACACTCTAGGTTCTAACATGTTGCGGTAATTCTTTATCGGGTGATGCTGATATATTCCTCACAACAAGGGTTAAGGAACAAGGATACTTTAATTAATAATTTTTTTGGCTTAATTAGTCTTTTGGTCCCTTAAAGATATTTTAGGTTTTACAATGGTCCCTTACAGAAAAAAAGGTCATGATTGGTCCCTTAAAGACACATTTGTTTCTCAATTGGTCCTTTCCGTCAATTTTTTACAAAAAAACGTTAGTTTTAATAGACTGAATTGTGGATGTCATTAAGTGTAAGTGGTCCACCAAAAACCTTATTAATTTTTAAAATTTTAACCATTGGAATTTTTTATTATATTTAGAGTTAAAATTTAACGGAAAGGACCAATATGACAAAAATATATGTCTTTAAGAGACCAATTCGGGCCTTTTTTTCTTTAAGGGACCAATCCGGACCTTTTTTCTTTAAAGGACCATTGTAAAATCTAAAATGTCTTTAAGGGACCAATAGACTAATTAAGCCTAATTTTTTTGACAAAACTTTAATTAATAATTATATCTTAAATAAAATAACTTTTAAGCCACTAGATTTGGTCTAGTGGTGAGGGATTTGGGTAGTACTCTATATGTCATGAGTTCGATCCTCAGCTCATTGTAAACTAAAAAAATAAAATAACTTTTGATTTTTAAATAAATATAAATATATAGTTTTTGTGAAATTAGTCTAGATGATAGACACATCACATTATGTATATAGGAGTTGGAGTTTAAATTCCAGACACTATACTTATTCAGTTTTAAAATAAAATTTTTAGTCATTAGATTACTTGACAAAATAAATAAATGTATAATGTTAATACAAACTTTCTATTTTTGAAGACTAACAAGTACCTTAAGAGTACTATATATGTTAACATTGCTTTCTTTATCAAGTTGTGTTATTTGAATATTTAAATAAACCACCAAATTGATCTATGTCTCCGTAACTCGTACTTAAATAGGTTTTTTATTCTTTTGATCAATATCTCAAATTAGACTCTACCACTTATTAGTCTCTATAACTGTCAAATGTTTTTCAATTTTGTGCCTCAATGACCATTTGTTTCACATATTGTCAAATAAGCCATTGTCCTCATCCACTTTCGATCAAATACTCATTAATATTTTCAACTTATCATCAAATTAGTCAATGTCTTTATCAACTTTTTTCTCTAATAGTCACTACTTTAAATTGATCGTTGACTACTTGACATTTACAATGTGTGATGTCATTGTCCATGTGACATTTAACATTATATATCAACACATTTAATGATGTTAGAAAACGAATGTTGAGGGCTCAAATCGTGAAACACTTAGCAAAGTCAAAACTAATTTGATATATTGAAAAAGTCAGGGACTTACTAGTTTTGAGAACAAGAAAAGGACCAATTGAGTGGTTTACTCTTTGAATATCATTGAAACCGTATATGACACTGTATATATATTTATTTTTATTTTTCTTCTAACTTTTTTATTTTTATTTTTGGGTCAAACGTTTTTGTGGCTTTATTATAGCTCAATTTATATTGGTTTATGTCCAACGCAACTTTCCAATAATTAGGACCAGACAAATATATTTCTATCTGATTTCAAGTTTGATGTTACTTTTGGTCACGCATGCTTTGTAAAATATTCTTTTAGATATTTATTTTAATCGTGATATTTTAGAAGAACATACATTGAGTAAAACAAACGGCCATTCAAAAAAAAAAAGTGAGTAAACAAAAGAGTTATTTTTGGTTAAAAAAACAAAACATTGGTGATATATGAAGGACAAAAGAGTTCATCAAAAATATATGGAGGACATGATGGAGACACTTATGTCATTTAACTACATAATTAAGTGAGTAGTTTCAATATTTTTTAATTCATTGTGTTTGATAGAAGATTACACATCAGATATGTCAGCATAAAACCTTGAGTCAATTTGTCACCATTTTAGCAAATATTTTAATGATAAATATACGTGATTGGATAATACGATGAAAACATTATTGAATTTGAGACTTTTATTTGTTTTTCCAAATGTATTTTAGACATTTTATAAAAAGGTTGTTTGGATATGATACTATAAAACAAGGGACAGGACATCAAAAATACAATTTCCGTAAACATAACTCAGTTGATATAGAAATATTATATATATGTACCAAAAAAAAAAAAAAAAAAAAGAAATATTATATATAATATGTAGGGAGTTCACAAACCTTAAGTCAACTGGCAGAACTCAAAATTGCTATTTGGACGTCATGATCGGGGTTCGAAACTTGGTTCCTTCATTTTGTGTGTGTGAGTTTTCAATGACTTGTCATTTCGTCTATGTACAAAAAAAAATGTAGGGATTGAAGTTCGAACTCTGATACTCCCACTCATTTACCTTAAAAAATGATAATTTAACGACCAGACTACTTGACAACAAAAGAAAAAAAACACAAAAACCGTCTGTCCATATGAATTCCATAAAATTCAAGAGATTAATCTTTCCAAAACATCTAATTTACGCACAAAAATTGTAACCAATCTATTTTAAATTGATTCTATTTTAACCAATCTATGGACCTATAAAGTACTAGGGATTGAATTTTTGAATAACAAATATAAATAATTTTTATTTGTAAAATTTATTTAGGGTAAATAGTGTTATACCCCCTGCAAAATAGGCGAGTTTTGCGTTACCCCCTGCAAAATATTTTTTTGAGATTACCCCTGCAATGTCAAGATTCCTTGCGTTACCCCCTGGCTCAACAAGTGGACATATGACATGGAAGAATCTTGACGTGGCATGACACGTGGAAATTAATTTATTTTTTATTTATTTTTAATTGCCAACTCATTAATTAATGTGAGTTTTTAATTAAAAAAATGAATTTGACTAAAAGATTTTTTTTTGTTTGATTAAAAGTTGTTATTATATATAAAAAAAAAGATTTTTTTTTTTTTTTTGACTAAAAGATTTCTTTTTTTTTTTTGACTAAAAGTTGTTATTATATATAAAAAAAAAGATTTTTATTTTTTTTTGACTAAAAGATTTCTTTTTTTTTTTGACTAAAAGTTGTTATTATATATAAAAAAAAAGATTTCTTTTTTTTTTTTTGACTAAAAGTTGTTATTATATATATAAAAAAAAGATTTTTTTTTGTTTGACTAAAACTTGTTATTATATATATAAAAAAAAAGATTTCTTTTTTTTTACTAAAAGAATTCTTTTTTTTTTGACTAAAAGTTGTTATTATATATAAAAAAAATTTCTTTTTTTTTTTGACTAAATTTTTTTTTTTTTTGACTAAAAGTTGTTATTATATATAAAAAAAAATTATTTTTTGACTAAATAATAACAACTTTTAGTCAAAAAAAAAACTTTTTTTTTATATATAATAACAACTTTTAGTCAAAAAAAAAAGAAATTTTTTTTTTATATATAATAACAACTTTTAGTAAAAAAAAAAAAAAAAACTTTCTTTTAAGTAAGTTCATAAAAATATAACAACTTTTAAGCTTTTTTTTTCATTTTTTTAATTAAAAACCCACATTAATTAATGAGTTGGCAATTAAAAATAAATAAAAAATAAATTAATTTCCACGTGTCATGCCACGTCAAGATTCTTCCATGTCATATGCCCACTTGTTGAGCCAGGGGGTAACGCAAGGAATCTTGACATTGCAGGGGGTAATCTCAACAAAATATTTTGTAGGGGGTAACGCAAAATTCGCCTATTTTGCAGGGGGTATAACACTATTTACCCATTTATTTATTTTGATCAAAGTATATCTTCAATAAATTATTTATAGTTGAAAATACATACGATAAAAAACAAAATTTAGTTTCTCATAGGTTTCCTTCACTTAATTAAGATAATCATATTCGAGACGTGTCAGATACGTGAATACATTTTCAAAAAGGGGTTTTTGAATCTTGGTTCCTCATGTTTAAGGAGTAGTCTAACTCCTTATGCTATACCAACTCCAATTGGTCACATGATAAATATTTCAAACATTATGAATGTGATTTACATAATTGTAATTTTTTTATTTTATGTAGTATTTTGACATTCAATAGTTTGTGAACTATGAAGTTTCACTAATATTAACATTTCATTGAACAAACTATGTAGATATGGAAGTAGTGGAATATACAAAGCCTTAATGTTTGGAAATCCAAGTGTAATTGTGACAACACCAGAAGCATGCAAAAGAGTTCTAACAGATGATGAAAAATTTACAACTGGTTGGCCTCAATCTACGATCGAGCTCATTGGAAAGAACTCATTCATTGCAATGGCTTACGAAGAACATAAGCGGCTTCGACGTTTAACTTCATCTTCGATCAATGGCATGGAAGCATTGTCTTTGTACTTGACATATATCGAAGAAAATGTTATAAGTTCGTTAGAGAAATGGTCCAACATGGGACAAATTGAGTTCTTGACCGAAATTCGGAAGCTTACTTTTAAAATTATTATGCATATTTTCCTTAGTTCAGAAAGTGAACCTGTTATGGATGCTTTGGAAAAAGAATACACAATACTTAATCATGGAGTTAGAGCTATGCAAATAAATGTTCCTGGATTTGCATACCATAAAGCACTCAAGGTAAACTTTACTCTCTTTAACATAAAGTATGTGAAAAAAGATAATGGAATGTTTTATTGGCATTTAATTGCTTCTAAATTCTAATTTGAATGGAATGCATAGTTGTAATTTTCTTGCTTGTGGAAAAAGTTATTGATAATCTTATTCTTTACTTGTTTGATTGTGAACACATGGATTGTGGTTTATGCAAAGTTTTAAATCATAGATTTTTTTTTGACAAGTTTTTAAAATCATAGATAATATATAGAAGGAAATTAAGGCAATGTAAGGGTAGTTCAGTTGGTAGCTACTAAAAACATTATTGAAAGAGTCGAGGTTCAAACTCTGAATCTTCCATTTCTCCACACATAATGTTAATCTAGCCACTAGACTAGATTATTTGACAAAAAAGAAAGAAATTATAAGGTAATTCTCATAGGATGCAAAATTTTCATACCTTCTTTTTGTACAAATTTAATTGAACCGAATCGAAACTAGTTCAATTAAGTTTGTGGACGGTTACTCACAATTCTGCAGTTTGGTTCGGTTTTTTGGTTTTTTTGAACTCCCCTAGCATGTGTTTCATTCATCTACAAGTAAATGTTAAAATATCTTGAAAACAACTAAGATTAACAATGTTATAAGATAGATTGAAAGAATTTTTCCACCTATTTATCTCATAGTTTTATTTCATTTCAGGCTAGGAAAAATCTAGTTGCCATATTTCAATCAATTGTGGATGATAGAAGAAACATAAGGAAGATATATTCAAAAAACAAAGCCAAAGATATGATGGATTCTCTTATAGATGTTGAAGATGATATTGGAAGAAAGTTAAGTGATGAAGCTATCATTGATATAATGTTAATGTACTTGAATGCTGGTCATGAGTCTTCAGGGCATATTACAATGTGGGCTACCTATTTTTTACAAAAGCATCCAGAATATCTTCAAAAGGCCAAGGTATATATTAATCAAATTATTTTGTTATTATTGTTCATCTAAATTTACAATTACTAATGAAAATGTTTTAAAATTCTATGCGTTCGTGTTTTTATTATGTTCGTATATGTGTCCGTGTTTCGTAGAGTGTGTAATTCCAAAATTTAATTATTATGACTTGATGTGATTTTAATCCTTGAATAGGAAGAACAAGAAGAAATAATAAAGAAGAGGCCTCCAACACAAAAAGGGTTGACACTTAAGGAAATTCGCAGCATGGATTTTCTTTATAAGGTATATATATTTGTTGATCTTAGGAATTTTTTCATGGAATCAAATATTAGTATGTTATTATATGATAGTTTTTCATTTTCTTTTTTCTACCTTTCATAGGTGATTGATGAAACAATGCGCGTAATAACATTCTCGTTGGTGGTATTTCGAGAGGCGAAATCTGATGTCATGATTAACGGTTATAGTCTATGTTCATCATTTTTTTTTTGTTAATGTCAAATTTAAAACTTTAATGCATCTCTCTATATGTGGCACTAGCGGGCAGCCGTGCCTGTCTGTTTGCTCTTTTTTGTTTTGTCATTGTGTTTACGGCGTTTGTATATTTTTTACCACGTGTGTAGGTTACACCATTCCGAAAGGTTGGAAAGTGCTTACATGGTTCAGATCAGTTCACCTTGATCCTGAAATATATCCTAATCCAAAGGAATTTAATCCTAATAGATGGAATGTAAGTTGCAAAAGTTAATTTTATTATTGACTTGGATTAATGAATACATTTGTTTTCTTATTCCATATACTTATGCACTTTTTAAGCTATAATTTGGTAATGCTTATTTGCAGAAAGAATACAAAGCAGGGGAATTCCTTCCCTTCGGAATTGGAACAAGATTGTGTCCTGGCAATGATCTTGCCAAAATGGAAATAGCAGTTTTTCTTCATCATTTTATTCTAAATTACAAGTGAGTAATGTTTGTATTAGTATTATTAATTAATTAATTAATTAATTAATTAATTAATATATAACCATCTTCAACATTTTTTTAATTCATTAAAAATAATAATTAAACTATGATGGTTGCTCTTCCCCCACTATGAATAGCTCACACTAGAAAAGATTCTACCGAAAGATATTTTTCGGCAAAATTTATACTGCCAGGAGATATCTCCCAGTAGATGGAGAAAATGGCGGGATTCTGATCAATTTAAAGGGACGAAGAGCGACTATCTTAAAATATTTGTTCTAACATTATGTTATTGCTTGATTGAACAGGCTTGAACAATATAATCCTAAATGTCCTGTTAGATACTTACCACATACAAGACCTATGGACAATTGCTTAGGAAGGGTCAAGAAATGTTCATCTACACAAACTTGAAATGGAAGAGAAAGCTCAAAATATGAATATGGTTCTTTGTATTGTGAACATTGTTTTCATGTTTGCCTTTTGATAAATCCACAAATCTCAAAAGCTACTTTCAGCTAAGTTATCATAGTTGGAAAAAAAAAAGTTTAGGAAGTTTCATAGCTTATACATATAAGAAATAATTATAATTACAAATCCTCATACTACCCTTTTAGCAGTAGCTAGTATTATGGTTATCTTTTTTTTGTGCCAGTATTATGGTTATCTATAAATAATTATTTCATAATTTTCTAAAGAAAAATTATCTTGTTTACTTTTTTTTCTTCTAAAAATCTTCTATAAATAATTATTTCATAATTTTCTAAAAAAATAACTTTTGTTTTGTTTGTTAAAAATCCTATACCAAACAACGAAAATGGTTTTAGAGTCTTAAATTATTTTTAAAATATTTTGCGATTTTCAATGCCATAAAAAATGGGTTTGGGGATCAAAATCAATAGATGTATAGCATAATCCAAAGAATATTGAGAAAAATATATTTAATATGAATCTTCCTTTATTATAAATTATTTTGAATTTATAATTGGTGAATTTTTTTTACAAAATCTTATAATTCATGATTTGTTTACAATCTAATAGGCAGTGGTGGAACCAGGAAAAATTAACTGGGTGGTCCACTAAAAAAATTATGGCTTATAACTTATAAGTTCTTATTAAAAAAAAATCTAGGTAACATTTTATCATGAGTTTATAGCTTATGACTAATATGTACATCGAGTGACTGATAATCATCAATAATAAACTTTAAACTAATATTTACATTAATATTTGTACTAATATATATACCGAATAACTTAAAGTCATTAATAATACATTAAAATAATACTCCATACCTATAAAAAAATTATTTTTTGGGGGTGGGGGTAGGCCGTGTCGCACCTCAGCCATTGGCCATTGCTGATTATTAATTGATGAATTAATTTTTTTCAATATTAGATTGGGGTTGAAAATATGAAGCAAAAATTTAAATAAATCATTTAAAATAAATCATTATTATCAATATCATTATTATCTCATTTCGATGCTCGTATAAAAATCAATATGTACACAAAGTTTAAAATGCAACTCATTTGCAAAGTTAAGCAAAACCAAATACCATATGCTAATGCCCCAATCAAAATGAATGTTCTTGTTGGCCTATATGATATTCCAGATAAGTGTCGATCACACTTAAGCATGCTAGGCAAATTTGTTCCAATGATAAAAAGTTTCAATACTTTCTATTAGATAATAAAATAATAGTTTATGTTATTAGGTCTGTTAGTTTAGAGTCCATTATGTTTTATTATATATTCTTTAGTAACATTTTTGTAATGTTAAGCTAATGCAATGATATTCTATTGAAATAGTAGCCATCTTTCTCTTTTCGTATGTGTATATCTATATTGTTAACATGGTATCAGAGCTTGTTTCGATCCTCTTTAGATTGTATGTTGTTATTCCGCTGCCGAGTTCCCAAATATTTGGGAATATTGTGTGTTTGCTAGAATTGGGTATTTTGAATTATCTCGTTGGATCTTTCTCATGTTGTTGAAATATATTTTTTCAAAATTGGGTATTTTTTTCAAAATTTTTTGCGCATAAAAGAAATGCAAGGAAGATCAACATGTAAGCATAATATTAACAAATTAAAGGGAACGGATGATTATTACTTTTTTAATGAAAAACGAGTGGTTATCTTAGATCTTTTTTTTTTTTTTTTTATAAGCGTTATCTTAGATCTTTGTTATGACAATCTACAAAAGAGAAAAAGTTTTTAATTTGCTACAAACCGTTACATTAAACAAAAAGGGACAATAAATAATTTTGTTCCGAAAAATTCATCTGTCTATCACACTTAGAACAAAATATAGTCATAGGAGAAGAGAGAGAAACCAATAAAACAAATTAGGAAATGGAATGAAAACAAATAAATCAAAGAGATATGATGCAATAAATATTGTAAGCGAACAAAATATTAGCCTTTGGATCAAATAAAATAAACGGATAATATTTGGTGTCAAAATAAACTTTGACACCTGGTGTCAACGAACTTTAATATTAATGAACATTGACTATGCCCAGAATCAAATATTTACTAAACGTTTGACCCCTAAGCTTAATTCACCCACTAAGTTAATAGACCAAAAAATATTTAATTATTTTTTTAGCTATAACTAACAATTAGTTTAAAAATAACACATTATTTGTGAATATTATACATTTACGTAGATATAGATATTTATGCAAATATTTATGAAAACAATATTATAACATAACACTATGATGATAAAAAAAAAAAAACTGTGCCAAAAAAAAAATGATTGACCACATATGTTTGGGAGAGCGTTGACTCACTGCCATCGTCCTATCAATTGACAATTCACCGTAAAAATTTAAAAGTTATAAACTATAGCTCCAAACTTACCGCAAGATTAATTGACACTTTATTTTGAAAATCAAAAATTATGAAAGGAGAAAAAAAACTAACATAATATTGTAATATTAACAACTATAACATTGCTTATAAAAAAAAATCCTCCATAGTTAATATATGTATATTAGTCATCAATGCATATTTATTAAATTCTATATAAACAATTTGAACAAATTCAATGGACAAAATATTTAAGATTCTATAATTTTGAAATACATTTAAGATTCCTCCATAGTTAATATTTCTCCATGTCTTTCCCCTTTCTTGAACTTTGCATATAAATTGATAGCAACAGTGTGTTGAGTACATAGAGTTCAATATATTCAATTCTTGAACTTTGCATATAAATAGAGAGCAAGAAAGTTTGAGTGTATAGAGATGGGTCCTATATTGACATTTGGTGCCATTATTGGTGCTCTTTTGGTCCTAAGAGCTCTACTCAAGAATGTGAATTGGTTGCTCTATGAAGCAAAACTTGGTAGAAAACAATACACTTTGCCACCAGGTGACATGGGCTGGCCCTTAATTGGAAATATGTGGTCTTTCCTTAGAGCATTCAAGTCCAATGATCCAGATTCTTTCATGGCCTCTTTTGTTAAAAGGTACGTAGTAATTAGTTAATACCATCCTCTTTATTTAGCTTTTTATCATTTAATTAACAAGCTAGTTTTTACCAATTAATTTTATTTATCTCAATATGAACATGAAAATAGTATGATAGTATTATTGTGTAAATTTCACCAACAGTGAATTGTTCCAAGTGGTAAAGATCATTGATTCCTTAAATAGATGATCAGAGGTTTCATTCTTGATTACTGCGTAAAAAATTCGGTTGAGAGAGAAGAACTTGTCTTATATGCTTTATAGGTTCTCCGATAAAGATTCATCATCACTGGTAAAGCCATTAAGTTTGGTCTACTGGTGAGGGATTTGGGTAGTATGCATGAAGTCATAGGTTCGATATTCATTGACAACATTTATAAAAAAAGAAAAAAATCACTAATTGTGGTAAAAAAATTATATTAAAAAATAATATATATCAATTGTGTAAATTTTGTAGCATCTTCTTTTGTCACAACACACAAGTTTTCTTCTAAGATGTGGCATAGAATCCACCATTTTGGCCAACAAATTCTCTAGCATTTTCATACCAAACTAACTTTAATGGTTTTACATTTTTGTCAAAATATTTAATTTTACTGATTTATTTTTAAAATATTTGTTACAATCAACAATATTTTTATTTAGAGTTTTCATGCAAGGCTTTTATTTTTGTGGCAATTGGACGAGTCCATAACTCTATTGATTAAGATGGCTATATAAAATATAAAAGTAAATCGGGATGTCAAAATAGGTGGTGGTTGACTTACTTATTTTATGGTGTGTTTGGTGGAGGTTTTTATAGGGGAGGTTTGTTTGGACCTTATCTTGTACTAGACTACTAGGTACATACCCGTGCGTACGCACGGGACGCGCCTTCGGCGCGTTATATTTCGTCGGGGCGTTAGGTCGTAAGGAGTCTTCGGCCCGTTGCACGCGCCTTCGGCGCGTTAAGAAGTTGGTTTCAACGAAGTTAATTTTATAATAAACAGAAAGAATTAGTTGATTTAAATTGTTGTGTTATAATTCATATTAACTTAAATAGGTCGGCCTAATAGACTAAAAGACTTTTTTAATGACTATATTGATTAAGATGGCTATATAAAATATAAAAGTAAATGGGGATGTCAAAATAGGTGGTGGTTGACTTACTTATTTTATGGTGTGTTTGGTGGAGGTTTTTATAGGGGAGGTTTGTTTGGACCTTATCTTGTACTAGACTACTAGGTACATACCCGTGCGTACACACGGGACGCGCCTTCGGCGCGTTATATTGCGTCGGGGCGTTAGGTCGCAAGGAGTCTTCGGCCCGTTGCACGCGCCTTCGGCGCGTTAAGAAGTTGGTTTCAACGAAGTTAATTTTATAATAAACAGAAAGAATTAGTTGATTTAAATTGTTGTGTTATAATTCATATTAACTTAAATAGGTCGGCTTAGTAGACTAAAAGACTTTTTTAATGACTCTATTGATTAAGATGGCTATATAAAATATAAAAGTAAATGGGGATGTCAAAATAGGTGGTGGTTGACTTACTTATTTTATGGTGTGTTTGGTGGAGGTTTTTATAGGGGAGGTTTGTTTGGACCTTATCTTGTACTAGACTACTAGGTACATACCCGTGCGTACGCACGGGACGCGCCTTCGGCGCGTTATATTGCGTCGGGGCATTAGGTCGCAAGGAGTCTTCGGCCCGTTGCACGCGCCTTCGGCGCGTTCAGAAGTTGGTTTCAACGAAGTTAATTTTATAATAAACAGAAAGAATTAGTTGATTTAAATTGTTGTGTTATAATTCATATTAACTTAAATAGGTCGGCCTAGTAGACTAAAAGACTTTTTTAATGACTCTATTGATTAAGATGGCTATATAAAATATAAAAGTAAATGGGGATGTCAAAATAGGTGGTGGTTGACTTACTTATTTTATGGTGTGTTTGCTGGAGGTTTTTGTAGGGGAGGTTTGTTTGGACCTTATCTTGTACTAGACTATTTTGGATTTGCTCTAATATTTTGGAATACTAAATATTTTGTTTAAATTCTGTGTTTGATTATTTGTGGAGTTTCTGTATTTACTGAATTTTCATGCTTATTTACTGTATTTGTGGAGTTTTTTTTTTCATCTTTTAAGATGCATAAGTAGGAATACCAGAGTTCGAACTATGGTCTCTATAATAATTTGTGGAGTTTTCATGTTTATTATGTGAATATTTTTAAAATAACGAGACTTTTGTAAAATTATAAAGATAAAGAAGTAAATTAGTATCAAAATCTCTCCTTTCTTTTTGTGAACTAAAACATATACGGAGTATGTGATTAAAATCTCTCTCTTCCTCTTCCCTCTTTTGAACTAAACATATATAAGTAATTAAAATATCTCGTCTTCTATCACCTTCCCTCCCTTCCATTAAAATCTCATCCCTCCACTCCGTTGAATCAAACATACCCTCAAGATAAAATTTAATATACAAATGTTCAATTGTGGATCAATGTTTAATAATAATATTTAAAATTTTAACTACAATATATATACGACGTTGTTTGGAATTATAAATTAATAGTAATTTTCATTTTTATAAAAAAAAATGTAAGTTTTTGAAAACTAAAATAAAAATAAAAATACTTTTTGAAAACTAAAATAAAAATAAAAATGTAACTTATATTGAACTTACGTCAATCTGTCACTATTTTAACGGTAAAGACAAGAGTTATAATTCTTACTTTTAAATAATATTGTCAACAATCGTTTGAATTTCTGATAATTTGAAGCACTAATCCACAATAAACTACTTACAAAAGTGGTCCACCGTAGCAATCACTTTATTTTAAACTAGTATAATACACGTGCTTAAGCACGGGTCGCAGCATTCCCGCATTTTTTTTTATCGTAGGGCATTGTATATCTAAAAAGCAATTTTCTTCTTTCATGGCCTCTTTTGTCAAAAGGTAATTAGGATAAGAAAGTGAACCCAGCTGCAGTTTGCCATCTAGGCTCAGCTGCGGTTTGCATTCTAGAAAGCGAACTTTTCCCTCTATTTTTGCTATTTACGCACTCGTTTTCTAAGTAGCAGAGAGGCAAATTCGAAATATCAGGAAATACGCAAGTATGTTGGGGGGCCAAAAGTGGGATTCTTAGTACAATCCTCTTTACTATGAACATGATAATTTTTTTTTTGGTAGAGTATTAACAAGATATTATGTCACAAAACACACAAGTTTTCTTCTAAGATGTGATATAAAAGCTAATTCTCCATCATATTTCCCTACCATTATTTATTTATTTATGATTTTATAGTTTTGGGAATAAATTGAATTTTAGTTATTTATTTTTAAAATATTTATTACAGTCACCAATATTTTTATGTAAAGTTTGCATGCAAGCATTTTTTTTTTTCTCCATTTTTTCTCAACACATACTCCAACTTGGTGGGAATCTGTTGATTAAGATGGTCCACAACATTGTAGTAGTGGAATATGTTTATGTTATTTGATATTATACAAATAAGCTTCTACTCTTGTGAACTCTCATGTTAAGTTCATCCGGAGACAAGCAAATGAAGTTGCTCATAGGCTTGCCGGGGCGGCTACATCGTTAGCTAGTTTCCATAATTTTATCGATATTCCTACATGTATTTACGATATTATTATGAATGAAATGAGATAAGCCTTTTACTGTCAAAAATCAATAAAATTAAATGAACCGATTCAATTACCTAATCAGATTGATTGGATTGAATATAATCAGATTAGACCATTTTAGGAAATAATTCAACCATCTTAGAATTGCATGTAGAGCCAGTGGCAAGGAGCTCCTTCCAAGGACGCACCCGGGGAATACCGGGTTCGATTCCTAGAGGGAACAACGCCTGGCCAGTGCGCATGCCTCTACGCACGAGCTAGATTAGTCGCCCACCTTTGGTGGGTCGGAAACTGGTGCGAAAGCCAAAAAAAAAAAGAATTGGATGTAGAGCCTAACCCATCTCTACAAAATCGGCTTGTAAGGTGAGAATTGTCTCTGGTTTATAAACCTTTATTCAGGTCAACTCACATCCTGATGTGAGACTTTTTAACACGAACCATTTACTATTTTAATTTTTAGATGAGATAATCTTTTGTCGCAAAGCTGATACGAGAATTAATTAATTTTAACTTAAATTTATTATTAAAAAATTAAAGGATTTTTTATTCTAATACAACACTATAGTAGGTGAAATTCACAAGGTTAAAAAATTATGGTTCCATATGAATGATGCAATTCACTAACATTAATTTTAACTACTATAAAAAATTATGCAACAGGTTTGGAAAAACAGGTATATACAAGGTATTCATGTTTGGAAATCCAAGTGTAATTGTGACAACACCAGAAGCATGCAAAAGAGTTCTAACAGATGATGAAAAATTCGAACCTGGTTGGCCACAATCAACGGTTGAATTAATCGGAGAAAAATCATTCATCAAAATGTCATTTGAAGAACATAGACGACTTAGGCGTTTAACATCGTCTTCAATCAATGGCTACGAAACACTTTCAGTTTACTTGAAATATATCGAAGAAAATGTGATTACTTCATTGGAGAAATGGACTCATATGGGTGAAATTGAGTTCTTAACTCAAATGAGAAAACTTACTTTTAAAATTATTGTGCATATTTTCCTTGGTTCAGAAAGTGATTCTGTAATGGAAGCTTTGGAAAGAGAATATACAGTGCTTAATCTTGGTGTTAGAGCCATGAGAATTAATTTTCCTGGATTTGCTTTCTATGATGCATTGAAGGTAACTTTTCTTCATCAATTTACTCTCTTTTTAACTTTAATTAAGTGATAATTATTAGTTTCAGAGCTCTTTGGATTTATTCATTTGAGTTTATCAATGACATAAAGCACCTTTTGAGACACATTAGGAGAACTTTTGGAAAATAACTTAATTATAGCTTATACAATAAATAGTTTGAATTTATTTTATCTTTTCTTATAGAAGATAAATTATACATTATGATGATAAGAGCTTATAATATATGAGTTTAGTTTTTGTCCTTTGTTATAATTTATATGAATTTAGCTTATAAATAAACACTTATATGAGAAGTGTTTATTCTAAAAACGTTTAATTAAGCTATTTATCAACATAAAGCTTAGTTGATGTGATACTTCTTTGTGTTTCTATAATATTGCTTGGGAAAATCTTTAAATTGTTTTTAAAATGTAATTTCCTATACATTACTTTTTTTTATAGGCTAGGAAAAACCTAGTGGCTATATTTCAATCAATTGTGGACAAGAGAAGAAATGAAAGGAAGGAAAAATTATTACCTATCCAAAAAGCCAAAGATATGATGGATTCTTTGGTAGATGTTGTAGATGAAAATGGAAGAAAATTGGGTGATGATGAAATTATTGATATTATGTTGATGTACTTAAATGCTGGTCATGAATCTTCAGGGCATATCACCATGTGGGCTACTTATTTCCTACAAGGGCATCAAGAATTTTTCAGAAAGGCTAAGGTACCAAAATTATTAGCCTCTTATTAGTGCTTTATAACAGCATTTTCAATTTTTACAATTGTTAATGGACGATAATCATATGCATTTTTAACCTTACTTTAAACTTGTAAAAGATATGTGCAATTGCACGGATCATTTAATATGAAGATAATTATTAATTCAAAAGTAAAAGAGAAAATTCTAAGATGACTCGCACATGTTTTGCCGCTTAACTTTGATTTTTTTATAATATATTTTTAATAGGAAGAACAAGAGGAAATCCTAAGAAGAAGGCCTTAACTTTGATTTTTTTATAATATATTTTTAATAGGAAGAACAAGAGGAAATCCTAAGAAGAAGGCCTCCAACACAAAAAGGGTTGAAGCTTGAGGAAGTTAGACAAATGGAGTATCTTTCTAAGGTAGGGATTGTAGGTTGTTGATTTAAGGTTACTTTAAACTTCTAGTTGATGTTTTTGTGATGACATCTATTTTAATGTGCCTATAATTGCATAGGTGATTGATGAAACAATGAGATTGATCACATTTTCTCTAATGGTCTTTAGAGAGGCAAAATCTGATGTCAATATTAATGGTTAGTATACACTTTCATTACATACACTTTATTCAATTTTTTTCACTTCTTTGTCTTATTAGCGCAGGTCTTCGTCAATCTTTCGGGGAGCTACAATAATTACAAGCTTTAAAAAAAACATAAAATTCAAATAGATTTCACTAAATTAAAAATCGACCTCTACATTGAAAATAAATTTGATGAAACTCGTATGATATTACAGGTTACCTCATTCCAAAAGGTTGGAAAGCTCTAGTTTGGTTCAGATCAGTTCACCTTGATAATGAAATTTATCCTAATCCAAAAGAGTTCAATCCTGATAGATGGAATGTAAGACACATTCATTTAGTTTTTATATTACTTATTTGAATTCAACAAATATGTTATCAATTCCATATAATTGTAAATTTGGTTGACGTTGATTTTTAGGAGGTGCACAAAGCAGGAGAATTCCTTCCATTTGGAGGAGGAACTAGATTGTGCCCCGGAAATGATCTTGCTAAACTGGAAATCTCTGTTTTTCTTCACCATTTTCTCCTCAATTATGAGTAAATATTTTATTTTTTATTTTTTTAAGTAGTCCAGTAACTAGAAATTTCACCGTTAAGGTGGATAAGTGGGATGACCGAGGTTCGAACCCTGGCCCCTTGCATACATAATGCAATGTTCCTACCAATTGAATTAAGCTCATGAGACTATTTTCTCCCTCTTTTAGCTACTCACATATATTTTTCATACACAACATATTATTGAGGGTTAATAGGTCTTTACCCCTGTTAGCGAGTTTTGTTTTACCCCTCTGCAATTTTTTTTAATTACCCCCTATAATATTAAGATTTTATCCTTTTTGCTCCTCATGGAATATGTTGTCTTAAGATTTCCTAAAAGTGACGACGTGACATGCTTAGTCAAAATTCGCGAACATTACAGGGCAAAATAACATAATCTTAAGTCAACATATTCAATGAGGGGCTAAAATGACAGAATCTTAACATTATTGGGGTGGTAAACAAAAACTCGCTAACATAGGTAAATACCTATTAACCCTATTATTAAAGAAATTCTACATTTCAATAACATCTGAAAATCTATGAACTGTATTCGACCTTTAACATTTGAATGTTAAAAAACATCGCTCTTTTAAAATTATCATAATATAATATCGTTTGTTTATAAATATACAACACTACTATTAATGTCATGTCTTGCATCTACAGGATGGAACAACTTAACCCAAAATCTCCTGTGCGATTCTTACCACATACAAGACCAATGGACAATTGCTTGGCAAGGATCAAGAAATGTTCAGCTATGTGATCCTAAGAAACAAAAGACACATTGAATAATTTACATCAATTAATAATAATATCATCACAAAGACAAAAATAAAATAAAAATTGTAAAAGTTTCATGTATCAACACTTCTATTGTATCTTTCTTTTTGTATATGGTTGATGCTTTAGCATACCTTAGTTTTATTAAAAAAAAAATGAATCTGATAACTAGTGGTTTATCCAAATGCTTGAATAAAATTTCTATTAGGAATTTGTTTTTCATCTACTAGTATTTTGATACAAATATCAGGGGCGTCTCAGAGTTTTAGGAGACTCTGTGCAAAATTTAAAAGTGGTTCCTTAATAAATTTTTTTTTTTTTAAAAAAATTATCGATTTAAATTGTATATAATATAAAAAAAAATCATTTTTATTCTTGTAATCATATAAATTATCAATATTAAACCAATTGCATTAAATTAAATAGAACAAGAAATACAAAATAATTATCTTTGTATATAACGTCAAAAAGGAACATCTTAATCTAAGATTAAATTTTATGCAAAGATTAAAATGGACTAGAATTATATTTCCGAGTATAGATAACTAATCTATTGATACTCATATGATATTTTATGAACATTAATAATATATAACTATTATTTTAGGACCTAAAATTTAACCTATTAATATACATCTGATATTTTATGGGTATAAATAATATAGAAGTAATATTATAATATTATAGGACATCAAAATTTTGAGTTGAGGCCCTCAAAATTTTGAGGCCCGATGCCGTCGCACTTGCCGCACATGTTTCTGACAAATATATTAATTTTCTATCTATGTGTGCGTGTGTTACCACCACCTACAACCTTTGAACCTAAAATTTGATCATGGCTACTTGTATTTTATTTTATTTTACTGTCACCACAACAAGTTTAATCTAATTTGGGGATCAACTTTGGAATCAAGTGGTTTCAGCCTCATCCCAATCGTAATTACAGGGAATCAAACCTTGATCATCCCTACAAAGTTCAACATCAATCACCACTGAATCAACTAACGATTGGTTGATCATGGCTACTTTGATCATCATCGATTGACCTTGTATTCGATCCATGCAACACCACCGTCACTTATGATAAATGTCACATACTTTTAATGATACGATTGTTATGATTTTTTTTCTTTGTCTTCTATCACAATATAGTTATAATTAGGATAAATTGCACTTTTGTCTTTGTTGTAAGGGGATGCATATTTACTTGTAGTATTGGTGGCCATTTAATTGTACTGGACAGATTAGGACCTCTGTTAGTGCTGTGCTAAAGCATTTGAATTATGAAGGGTCTCTTTACTTTGTTTTGGTGGCTCTCTTGTACCAGACTTGATTCACTACAAGAATTCTTTGTATTTCCTACCCAAAATCTTGTAGGAAATGAGCACAATTTCGTAGGAAATATTACATTTCCGACGACATTTCCGACGAGCACCTTTGTAGGAAAAACATGTGTTATTCATACGACATTTCCGACGAACATTTGTAGGAAACGTGTGTCAGAACATTTCCTACGAAACATTGGTAGGAAATACAGAAGTCAAAGTTGCGGCTTTTGACAGGACATTTCCTACGAATATTTTGTTGGAACTGTATTTCATATTAAAAAAAAATTAAAATAGATATTTTCAGCATCTATATTTTAATTAAAAATAATTTAAATGAAAATGTAATTTTTGAAATAGTGCGCCAAATCCAAAATTTAAATTTTCCGCCAAAATACATTTCCGACGAATATTTCGTAGGAAATGTAAAAAAAATATTAAAAAAAAATTCAAATTTTCAGAAATTGAAAATTTGAATTATGCGGAAAAAAAAAACAAAAAATTCAAAATTGCGCCCAAAATTTTGAAATTTGCAATTTTGTGCTAAACTTTTTTAAATTTCAACCAAAATATTTGAAATTTACGTAAAACAATTTAAATTTTCACTAAAACAAAATATACATTAAGAAAAATTGAAAGAGAACTAAAAACATTTAGTGAGAAATTTATGTTGAGTTCAAAGTGATAAATAGAAAATATTTTTGAGGTGGTAGAATTGAAGAATAAAAAAAAATGTAGGATGAAAGAAAATAGAATGATGAAAGAAAAAATTTAGAAAGAAAAGAAAAAAGAATGATGAAAAAAAATATAAGAAGAAATAAAATAAAATGATGAAAGAAAAAATGAACAAAACATAGAAAATAGAATGATGAAAAAAAATGTAAGAAGAAAGAAAATAGAATGATGAGAGAAAGATAATTAATGTGTTTGAATAAATGTTGAAAGAAAAAACATTGAATGTGTTGAAGAAAATAAAGAATGAATGTTAAAATAGAAGTTTTTAAGATGTTTGTATGAAAGTGTTAAAAGAAAAAAGTTGAATGTATTGAAAGAAAATATAAAGAGAAAGAGTTAATAAATATGTTGAAGAAAAAAAATTGAAGTGGGAAAGAAGAATATGTTGAAAGAATAAAAGAAGAAAGTGAAGTGGGAAAGATTAAATGAAAAGAATGAAGGTTGAAACTTGAAAGAATGAAAAAAAATGTGTAGAATGAAAAAAAATGTGTAGAAGATAGTGTTATATATAGAGAAAAATCTGAAATTCAAATTTTTGGAATTCCCTCCATGACATTTCCTACGAAACGTTTGTAGGAAACGTAAAAATTTGAAATTTTGGGTTAGCGCGTCTTTGCTGATAATTGGTGTTTCGTTTTTCCATGACATTTCCTACAAAAATTTGGTAGGAAATGTACTGAATATTTTCCCCCAATTTTTTCAAATTTTCGTTTTGCTTTTCTAGGAAATATTTTCCTTTTTTTGTTGTATAAAAATTAAAAAAATAATTTATATAAAAGATGAAATTCAAAACAAAAGATAAAAATAAAAACATTCGTAAAGAAAACTACATCATGTTGAAAGTTAATGACTCTTTCATTGAAACTAAGTTTCTAATGAGAATGTTATTACAATCTATCTATCCATTCGGAGTCCGATCATCAAAATTCCTTTTCTCGTTCGTTTGTCACTCCAATTAGATGATATTGAACAGTCGGATTGATTAAATTTGAAATCTCCAATCAAAATCGGTAATTTCAGTAAAAGTTCATCCCTTTTCATTGAAACTAAGTTTCCGGTGAGACTATTATTACAATCTGTCTATCCATTCGGAGTCCGATCATCAAAATTATTTTTCCCGTTCGTTTATCAGTCCAATTAGATGATACTGAACGGTCGAATTCATTAAATTTGAAATCTCCAATCAAAATCGGTAGTTTCAGTCAAAGTTCATGACCCTTTCATTAAAACTAAGTTTCCGGTGAGACTGTTATTACAATCAGTCTATCCATTCCGAGTCCGATCATCAAAATTCTTTTTCCCGTTCGTTTGTCAGTCCAATTAGGTGATATTGAACGGTCGGATTGATTAAATTTGAAATCTCCAATCAAAATCGATAGTTTCAGTCAAAGATAATGACCATTTTAATAAAACTAAGTCTCCGTTGAGACTATTATTACAATATGTCTATCCATTCGGTGTCCGATCATCAAAATTCTTTATTCTTTTCGTTTGTCAGTCCAATTAGGTGATATTGAATGGTCGAATTGATGAAGTTTGAAATCTCCAATCAAAATCGGTAGTTTTAGTCAAAGTTCATGACTCTTTCATTAAAACTAAGTTTCCGATGAGACTGTTATTACAATCTGTCTATCCATTCGGAGTCCGATCATCAAAATTCTTTTTCCCATTCATTTTTCAGTCCTATTAGGTGATATTGAACGGTTGGATTGATTAAATTTGAAATCTCCAATCAAGATCAGTAGTTTCAATCAAAGTTCATGACCCTTTCATTAAAACTAAGTTTCCGATGAGACTGTTATTACAATCAGTCAATCCATTCCGAGTCCGATCATCAAAATTCTTTTTCCCATTCGTTTGTCAGTCAAATTATGTGATATTGAACGATCAGATTGATTAAATTTGAAATCTCCAATCAAAATCGATAGTTTCAGTCAAAGTTAATGACCCTTTCATTAAAACTAAGTTTCCGGTGAGACTGTTATTACAATATGTCTATCCATTCGGTTTCCGATCATCAAAATTATTTTTCCCTATCGTTTTTCAGTCCAACTAGGTGATATTGAACGGTCGGATTGATGAACTTTGAAATCTCCAATCAAAATCGGTAGTTTCAGTCAAAGCTCGTGAGCCTTTCATTAAAACCAAGTTTCCGATGAGACTGTTATTACAATCAGTCTATCCATTCCGAGTCCGATCATCAAAATTCTTTTTCTCGTTCGTTTTTCAGTCCAATTAGGTTATATTGAATTGTCGGATTGATTAAATTTGAAATCTCCAATCAAAATCGGCAGTTTCAGTCAAAGTTCATGACTCTTTCACTAAAACTAAGTTTCCGGTGAGACTGTTATTACAATATGTCTATCCATTCGGTGTCCGATCATCAAAATTCTTTTCCCGTTCATTTGTCAGTCCAATTAGGTGATATTGAACAGTCGGATTGATTAAATTTGAAATCTCCAATCAAAATCAGTAGTTTCAATCAAAGTTCATGACCCTTTCATTAAAACTAAGTTTCGGTTAGACAGTTATTACTATGTCTATCCATTCGGAGTCCGATCATCAAAATTCTTTTTTCCGTTCATTTTTTAAGTGCACATATATGTGTTAAAAGCATGACAATTTGTAATATAAACTACTTCTTCAATTGGTCCATGGTAGATCAGTAACTAAAAAATATGTAAAATATTATCGATAATTTATGTTTATGTTTGAAACTGTAATTTAATGATTATTTTCATTTTTATGATTAAAAAATCATTTAATTAACACCGATTTAATTAATACAATATATAATAAATATGTAACTCGTACTAAATTGACGTTAATAATGTTTTTTTTTTATCCGAAAAAATGTGAAGAGTCGTAATTTTTACTTTTAAAAAATATTATTGATAATCGTTAGAATTTCTGATAATTTTAAGCATTGTTCCACGGTCGACCACTTATTAATCCGATGAGCCAGCATATATTTTAAACTAAAAATTAATAATATAACAACTATTTTAATTGATGAGAAATACCAATATTGATCCTCTAATAGTGGAACTATTAAATTTCCAATTACATGTGTTAAGAGCATATTCCATGAATATCCTATTTATTGTGCTCTCTCACCGTACGGTAACCTTAACTTTTATATATACTGCTTGTGATCGTTGCTGGTTACTTTTTTGAAAAACAAAAATTAAAACATTTCCTACCAAACTTTCGTATGAATTGCTTCCTAGAATACCACACATGCAGAACGGTCACATGAAAGGCAGAATTCAATGGTCAACAAACGTTTCCTACCAAAATTTCGTTGGAACTGCTCCCTTGGACCCCACACGTCAGGAGGGTAACATATAAAAAACCTTTCCTACAAATATTTTGTAGGAAATGCATTCTTGGGTGACGAAACCAATTTTCGTAGGAATTGTTTGTCGGAAATGCAGAGAATTCTTGTAGTGATTTGAGTAGTGAATTAGTACATCTTGTGCCAAATTCACTCTTTAATAAATTCTTTGCTTTTACAAAAAATGATGGTTAATTTATAAAGAAAAAGGGTAATGCTTGTTAAAGTATTGAAACTCAGAGAGATTAATAGTGAAAAGGAAAAAAATCATTTATTTTGACTTAATGAATCAAATGGTTACAGAGGGCTTTATATATCAAATGGTGTAGCCTCACCACAACTAATCTACTCCTGCTAACACTATAGCATTCCTATGGACTAGTTACCACTGTAAAACTGTATTTACAAATACACATAAAAGCTATAAACGTGTTCAAGGTGACCGTCCTAACTGTGAAATGAGCATGAATTGAAAAGACCACGAAATGGCACCAAATGAGACATGTAAATATAGCATTTTGCTCACAGTTGTACTAGGAGTCCAACCATGTCATTTAATTTAATTAATTCAAAACGTGTAACACAGAATAAAAATTCTAACTTTTCATGTTTCTTCCTTTTGAGTGATCACTTGTTGTACTATTTCTCATGCAGGAATTATTTGTTCTTACACGCGCGCACGCATGCGCGTACACAAAGATATAGAAGAACAACTTTATAATTAAGAACAACTTTAAGTATGAAGAGTCCAACCGTGTCACAAAATCACATTAGAACATGTGGGTCCAAATAGATTAATATTTGCATGATATTCAAAGTTGTGAGACAGATCAGACACCCCTCTTAAAAAAACGTTTAATATTAATAGTGTAGATTTTATTTTATAAAAAGAAATATGGGGATATTCGTTTACCACTAATTATGGTTAGATTCTATTTTAATTTGCAATCCACACTAATACGGTGTTAAAATGATTTTACAGTGTGAGAGTTTATTTTGATTTTGTACTAATTGCTGAAGCTAAATGCAATAGAAAAAAGAAAAAGATTGAGAGTGTGGGAGTTTATTTTGAAGTTTGACTGACTTTAAAAATAACACAAATAGTAACAATTTTGAACAATTTGCCTATTCCTATAGGTTGGTTAGAGAAGCAGTTTGAAATGGACTCTTCCCGGTCCCGCTTTTCTTTTCTACCTCCTGAATTTTTATTTTTGTCTTTGGGTGGTACTTCGGTTTGTACGAACCGAATTTTTTTGTCATGCTCAAAAAATTCGGTTAATAAAAACCGAAATTTAGTGTTCCAAATTTTTTTTCCAGATTTCCTGCATAAATTCAGCATCAGACCCTCAACTTTCACAATTTATTTGAAATACTAAACGATGTCCGATTTGAGTAAACGACCACTCGTTGGAAAGCTTAGGGTGTCAATATTACCAATATAATTTTTGTTTTGAGGGTTAACTATCAAATTTGTTCAGTTTGACCAAATAATGGGTACTGGTACAGAAACAGAGCATAAACTTTTCTCAAACTTGTAGGTAGATTTTCTCATACTATACTTAATGAAATTTAACAATTCCGGTGTCAATCCTGTAGTAACTTTTGTCTTCTTTACACTAGATAAAAAATCATTAGCATATGACTTATATTCAGAGAGATATGCTAAATTTACCACAGGTAGCTCTACACGAATTTTCACATAAATCTTTCTTGTTTTCTTAACATTTATGTTATTTCGGTTTATATAAACCGAATTTTTTTTCCATGTTTAAAAATTTTGGTTTGTATAAACCGAAATAAATTGGCCAAATTTTTTTAAACCACAAGGGGCAAAATGTGATTTTTAGGTATAAAAGAAAAGCGGGGTCGAGAGAGAAAACATAAAAAACTAAAGAAACAAACATTTCATAGTTTTTTATTTTGGTTTTTGACAGATTCTTTTCAAATAAATAAATAAATGACAATTCATTTTGTTTTGTCATGTTTTTTTTTTATAATATGTCATTTTTGGAAATAACTAGTTTAGAGACCGGGTCATTAATTTTTATTCAATATTTAAATTTATTATTATATTAAGGTAAAATTTTATTTAAAATAAAATATTTAAAAAATTGTTAAAAAATATTGTTATAGTATAAGTGAAATTATCGTGCTCTTATAAACCTTGTTAAATCGATAAATTTAATTTATTAAAGTCATTGTCCCGTGTATATTTTTAAATAAATTATATTATTATTTTGGGTCAAGCAACCTAGTGGTTGAATTTTACCTTTTTTCAAGGTGAAATAATTATGTATTCGGGATTCGAACTCCGATTTTACTTTTATTCATAGATTTGCTTAACTTCTTCTTTTTTTTACGCATATTTGCTTAACTTCTATGAAATTTAAAATTTACGTTTGTATCGCACATAACTTTGGTCGTACTTGTAATATTATAGGTTACCTCATTCCAAAAGGGTGGAAAGCTCTAGTTTGGTTAAGATCAATTCACCTTGATCCTGAAATTTATCCTAATCCAAAGGAGTTCAATCCTGATAGATGGAATGTATGTCACAATTATTTATGGTTTTTTATATTACTCATTTGAATTGAACTTTATGAGGTGCACAAAGCCGGAGAATTCCTTCCATTTAGAGTAGGAACTAGATTGTGCCTTGACAAAGATCTTGCTAAGCTGGAAATCTCAATTTTCCTTCACCATTTTCTCCTCAATTATGAGTTAATATATATGTTTATCCTACACATTTAAAATTGAATGTTATATTAGAACATCAAAATACAAAAGTTTGCCTTTATTCATAATTATTTATAAAGTCATTACATTGATTGGTTAACATTGTAAAACATTTTATATTGCCTGTGTATACAAAACTTTTCATAGTAACAATGTGCACAAATTAAGTTCTTTATACAAACAAGGCCAGTGGATAATTGCTTGGCAAGGATCAAGAAACGTTCAGTTGTGTGATCAAAATAATAGCCATTTGGAGAATTTACATCAATTAATAATACCACCGACCAAGACAGAAAATGAAAATTGTAACTTTTTGAAGATGGGAGTAGTACTTGCATGAATAAGAAGAGATGATTCTTTGTTGAATGTAGAAGATGAAAAGTTAAAAGGATAATAATAAATAAATGGCGTGAAATTGAATATTAACTACTAGTGGGGTGTTTGTTTCATGGATTATAAATTAATTCTCAGGAATGTGACTTTGGGAATCTTTAATTCATATGTTTGTATCAAGTTTTAAAAAATTATGCCTGGGAATTTTTTATTCCTTGAAATATAAATTACACATGACTTTTCCACTTTTCATTCCCACGTTAAATGGTGGGAATCTTATATTCTCATGGGAATAAGAGGTAACCACCCATAACTCCCTACTCTCCCATTATTTTTAACTCATTTATTTTTTATTTTAATATTTTAAAATGTTAATTAAATTTATTTTAAAAATATTTCAAGGAACTTTATTTATTTACCAAACACATCGATAGGAATAATACTCCCAGCAATAATGTTCCAAAAAATAATAATCCTAAAATTATAATTTTAATCCACAAAACAAACACACCCTAACTAACAAAAGTACAAAATAATTTGTATGCAAAGTATGTTAGTATATTAACCTTAGTGTTTGTCTGCCCCACATGGGGTCCCATCCATCAACTGTTTTGTTTGTTTGTTTGTTTACTAATTTTGTTGACTATATAAATTGAGAGCAAGTGTGTGTTGAGTGCATAGATCAGTTCAATATATTCAATTCTGATAATAGATATGGGATCCATATGGATGATCTTTATTGCCATTGTTGGTGCTCATTTAGTCCTAAGAGCTCTGTTCAAGAATGTGAATTGGTTGCTCTATGAAGCAAAACTTGGCGTTAAGCAATACTCTTTGCCCCCAGGTGATATGGGCTTGCCCTTAATTGGAAATATGTGGTCTTTCCTCAGAGCATTCAAGTCCAATCATCCAGATTCTTTCATGACCTCTTTTGTTAAAAGGTAGTAATTAGTTAATACCATCCTCTTTATTTAGCTTTTTATCATTTAATTAACAAGCTAGGTTTTACCAATTAATTTTATTTATCTCAATATGAACATCAAAATAGTATGATAGTAACGGTGAATTGTTCCAAGTGGTAAAGATCATTGATCCCTTAAATAGATGATCAGAGGTTTCATTCTTGACTACTGCGTAAAAAATTCGGTTGAGAGAGAAGAACTCGTCTTATATGCCTTATAGGTTCTCCGACAAAGATTAATCATCACTGGTAAAGCCATTAGGTTTGGTCTAGTGGTGAGAGATTTGGGTAGTATGCAAGAAGTCATAGGTTCGATACTCATTGCCAACATTGTAAACAAAAAAATAAAATCACTAATTGTGGTAAAAAAATTATATTAAAAAATAATATATATCAATTGTGTAAATTTTGTAGCATCTTCTTTTGTCACAACACACAAGTTTTCTTCTAAGATGTGGCATAGAATCCACCATTTTGGCCAACAAATTCTCTAGCATTTTCATACCAAACTAACTTTAATGATTTTATATTTTTGTCAAAATATTTAATTTTACTGATTTATTTTTAAAATATTTGTTACAATCAACAATATTTTTATTTAGAGTTTTCATGCAAGGCTTTTATTTTTGTGGCAATTGGACGAGTCCATGACTCTATTGATTAAGATGGCTATATAAAATATAAAAGTAAATCGGGATGTCAAATTAGGTAGTGGTTGACTTACTTATTTTATGGTGTGTTTGCTGGAGGTTTTTGTAGGGGAGGTTTGTTTGGACCTTATCTTGTACTAGGCTATTTTGGATTTGATCTAATATTTTGGAATACTGAATATTTTGTTTAAATTCTGTGTTTGATTATTTGTGGAGTTTTTGTATTTACTGAATTTTCATGTTTATTTTTTTTTTCTCGAGTAGCCTAACTAGTTGTTAGAATTTCACCTTTTTAAGAAGCATACGAAGGAGTACCAGAGTTCGAACTATGGTCCCTATAATAATTTGTGGAGTTTTCATGTTTATTATGTGAATATTTTTAAAATAACGAGACTTTTGTAAAATTATAAAGATAAAGAAGTAAATTAGTATCAAAATCTCTCCTTTCTTTTTGTGAACTAAAACATATACGGAGTATGTGATTAAAATCTCTCTCTTTCTCTTCCTTTTTTTGAACTAAACATATATAAGTAATTAAATCTCTCGTCTTCTATCACCTTCCCTCCCTTCCATTAAAATCTCATCCCTCCACTCTGTTGAATCAAAGATACCCTCAAGATAAATTTTAATATACTAATGTTCAATCGTGGATCAATGTTTAATAATAATATTTAAAATTTTAACTACAATATATATATGTCGTTGTTTGGAATTATAAATTAATAGTCATTTTCATTTTTATAAAAAAAAATGTAACTTTTTGAAAACTAAAATAAAAATAAAAATAAAAATGTAACTTATATTGAACTTACGTCAATCTGTCACTATTTTAACAGTAAAGACAAGAGTTATAATTCTTACTTTTAAATAATATTGTCAACAATCATTTGAATTTCTGATAATTTGAAACACTAATCCACGATAAACTACTTACAAAAGTGGTCCACCGTAGCAATCACTTTATTTTAAACTAGTATAATACACGTGCTTAACCACGGGTCGCGGCGTTCCCGCATTTTTTTTAATCGTAGGGCATTGTGTAGTGCGAAATTAGTCCTGTTAAAAATATTACTAAATATTAAAGTTGAAAAAATTGATTAAAAATATATGAGTAAAAATATAGGTAGAAATATAGGTCCGGTAGAAATTATCAAAAAATATAGGTAGCAATCACAAAAAAAATTAGATCATAGTATTAATATAGGTCCGGTAGAAATTATCAAAAAATAGACAATCTTATTAATATATTAGTAGAAATATAAATCTCATATAAATAGTAAAAATAAAATATTAAAGTAATGTATAATAGAGTATAATCATTATAATAATATTATTTTATTAAAATTTAGAATGAAAAGACAAAAATAGCCCCTAATTTGATGAAGTGTCAAAAAAGAAAAGAAAGAGAAAGGGTAGATATGGAATTTCATAGGTATCTAAGTTTAATAGATTTAAATAACTAGACGCCGACCCGTGCGATGCACGGGTTTGGCAAGAACCTCATGTATATATCAATCATGGTTGTTGCCAATCATGGATGCTATGAGCCAAAAAGAAATTAGTCATAAGCATATGAAAATTAATCAAATTGGTTCATTCGGCAAAACGTCAAGTGAGTTAAGCATAATATATCATTGCAAATATAGGATGTTTAAAATTAAAGGCATCATATAATTTAATCTCAATTAAGTGGGTTAAACATAATTGATCATTGCAAACATAAATGCAGACCATATGCAGACTTCAAGTAAATCATCACACCAAATTTTATAATGGAACTTTCATGACCCATGACATTTATAGAAAGAAGATTACTACTATTTGAGAATAGATAGGAGTGTTATGGGACATAGGAGTGCTATTCAAAATATAGGTAGGAGAAGCAATTGTATATTATGATGATAAAAGAATTTTGTGAAGGACATGATAGCAAGTTTCAAAATAGAATTCCTCCAATTCGTGTATTCTTCAACATATGAGAATTTCTACCTTCCTTTCCTCTCATCAACCTTCAATGTATAAGACTTTTCTAGGTGAATCTCATTATATCATATGAAGCCAAATTCAATTTACAAAAACAACCACAAATTATCATTATCACGACAATATGAAGGAAAAAAAGTTTCAATGCACAATAAGAATGCAAGAGTACATTAGGATATAGTTTAAAGAAAAACATCAATACATAGACTCAATCTATTTCTCTCTTCCTCTAAACAATAATTCAAAAATAATCACAGATATATATACCAATCATGGTCGTTGTCAATCATGGATGTTATGAGTCAAAAAGAAGTTAGTCATAAGCATATAGAGATTAATCAAATTGATTCATTTAGTGGAATGCCAAGTGAGGCATGGCAAGGGTTTGGAAGAAGGACACATATATAATAATCATGGTTGTTGGGAATCATGGATGCTATGTACCAAAAATAGTTAGTGATAGCAATTTAAGTGCAAAATCATTCATTGCTCATGATATAAGAAGAGCAAGCATTGGAGCAAGTACTTTGAAAAGTAGGTAAATCAAGTCTAGTGGAGATACTACAACATGGTCAAGTAGAAAGAGCAAGCAAGCATGAAAATAAAAGCAAGACAGTTCTAAGAGTGATAAGAACATGGAAATCAATCATAAAAGAGCAAGCATTGGGGCAAGCACTATGAAAAGCAGGGAAATAAAGTCTTGTAGAAATATTACAACACAAGTTCGAAATGGCCAAGCTCTTAAGCATGAAAATCAACATAGTTCTAAAGCAAAATAGAGCAAGCACAGCACAAGCTCAAAATGGCCAAGCCTAAAAGCATGAAAATCAAGTTTGGCAGAGATATTACAGCATAGGTTCAGAAATAAATAAAAGCAAGATAGTTCTAAAGCAAGATAGTAGGGATCCTAGAGCATATAGAAATGCTGAGTCTCATAAAATTTCTTCCGCTTGCTGGATGTTGAAGGAGCAATGAGAGTAGTTCGTATGCCAATGTAAGGGGATAGCTTGAAGTATATGATCCTGTTGTTGGATGCTTGAGTGACACCAAAGCTCACAGTTACACCCTCAGCCAAATGGTGGACTTTGCAAATATCACGCCACTGGCCAGAAAAACCGTATCACCTATGTATTGACCAGCCATCAGTAAAATAAATTTTTGAAGAACTCTTTTTGTGCACACCAACTTGAATCTGATTCTTGTTAACATCCTCCAAAAAAACCGTATCACATGTATTGACCAATGGAACGTGCATAGATTTCTGGAAGCTTTCCTCGGGGCTACATAAGGAAGGCAATATTAAGAATAGGCAATATGCAGTACAGAAATAATATTAGAAAGAATCTGTGGACACTTACCTTCATGGGATCATACTCCATATATCCTGTCCTGGTCATCATTGCGTAAGGACGAACATCAGGATGCAATTTGTAACGATGGTTCATATCTATACAATATAGAAGATTTGTGCAAGGAATAGTTGAGTGAACTATTAAAATATTAATGTAAAACTATAGGTTGTAAATGCAAGAATTTCTAATGTAAACTAAGTGGCATATTGACTTGATGTATCTATTATAAAAGCTAGGTTGTGAAATGTTGATGTACATGAAATTTATCAAGTTCAAGGTTTATAATCCATTTAACATCAACAAATAGCCATTCCCATCAATCAACAACCCTGATCAACCTATTTAGTTTGTTAATGAAGAAAACATCATTTCCATCATTGAAGCTGGCTACATGAAGCTGGCTAGTAAGTTGGCTAGTGAAATTTCATGTTTTGTCAATAATATACATGTTTTTTGCCAATAATATTTTCATGCAAAAATTGAAATTATAAGAAATATAATAATGTTGGAATTAAAAGAAGTGTTGAAGTAATTTTGTTGATGGGAGTAAACAATGAATAAGAAGACAAAAAGAGATATCATTGCAAAGAAAGAGTCTAATGGAAGAAAATGTACACATGCATCAAAATATTCAAATAGAGAGGAGAGGAAGGAGTGAAGGACCACTATAGAGTGTGGAGTGTATTAGTTTTATTTGGAATTTAGTAGAGATCAGACCAGAGAGCATGATTTGATTGAGTATTAATCACTTAATTACAAATTTTATGTTTGGAAAATATGAAGGACTACTAATGGGTTCAAAGCCATCCAATCTAATGTTTATAATCAAATTAACAAATTGCAGATCCATTTCAAAGGCTACCACATGGAGGTTGAACATGAATTTATAAGCATCTATGCTTACATTGTTTGATATTATGTTATTGGAATGTTGAAACACTGATACTTTCAAAAGGTTAACCAAAGAGAAAACAGGAAAAAATTGAATTGGAATATGAGCAATACAAAATTGAAAAACTTGAATGAAAAATGATGCAATGTGCCATTGGAATGGGAAAACACTAATGGCTTGAACTTATTCGAAGAGCAAACATGAAAATTCGAATTGAAATATAAGTACTATGAAAGCAAATTGAATGCATTTCAGTAATAAAAAAGTAAACTGGCAAATTTGAATGTAAATTGCTGCAACTGTGTTGCTGACATGATAAAACACAGTAAACTGAATACTCAAATTCAAACTGCTACATCTGTGCTACTGATATGATAAAACAAACAAAAGGGTGGAATCTATCTAATCTAGAATATGTGGTTATTTGTTCACGAACATTTGCAAAAAGTTAACCCTAATGTTGGATTAGTTAGACATATGATGATAATCACCCCAATCAACCATGTTTACCAACAATATTATAACCAGTGGCTGATACTACTATTAATCCTACATTATCTTACTCAAACCAACATGAATACTAATGTAGTGAACATGCCTGCAAGTAGGAATGGATCATGCAGAATATGCGTAATTTCAGTACTTACAAACTTTATGATATTGGATGGAAGTCTAACCTTTGCAATTGTTCTTCTAACTCCTTGCACTTCGCCAAAGCTGCTTCATGAGATCTCTTTTCATCTTGGGAGTATTAACATCAAAGAAATACCACAAATCAAGCCTACAAAAAAAAAAAACTACAAAATTAGAAAGGCTGAAAACAATAAGTTAAAATTCCAAAAATTGTCAATCCAACAAACCAAATCCCTAACTATTATCTAAATTTGGTTTAGCTATCAACCAAAAGAAATTGTTTTTCATATTTCCACTTTGTCCAGTTCAATGATATTAATTCCCTCAACAAACTTTCTACAACTTGAATATGCCATTCTTTACCATAATCACCCCAATCAACCATGTTTACCAACAATATTATAAACCAGTGGCTGATACTACTATTAATCCTACATTATCTTACTCAAACCAACATGAATACTAATGTAGTGAACATGCCTGCAAGTAGGAATGGATCATGCAGAATATGCGTAATTTCAGTACTTACAAACTTTATGATATTGGATGGAAGTCTAACCTTTGCAATTGTTCTTCTAACTCCTTGCACTTCGCCAAAGCTGCTTCATGAGATCTCTTTTCATCTTGGGAGTATTAACATCAAAGAAATACCACAAATCAAGCCTACAAAAAAAAAAACTACAAAATTAGAAAGGCTGAAAACAATAAGTTAAAATTCCAAAAATTGTCAATCCAACAAACCAAATCCCTAACTATTATCTAAATTTGGTTTAGCTATCAACCAAAAGAAAATGTTTTTCATATTTCCACTTTGTCCAGTTCAATGATATTAATTCCCTCAACAAACTTTCTACAACTTGAATATGCCATTCTTTACCTTCTCTTCTTCAATAGATTGTTGATGATCATCCGAATGAAGGATCGAACCGGAGGAAAGAAGGAGAAAATGGCTTCATCACCTCCATCGCCAAGCACCGCAACTCTCTCGGTCGGAACTCTCTCTTATAACAGATGATCAAAACCTTCAAGCTAGATCAAAATCCACCCTTTATCTGCAAAATGCACAATCTTAGAAAATGTTAGAAAATAAATCATCAAATAATCTAGAAATTTCAAATCTTACAATCTATATCCACCCTTTTCATTCGACAAACCTAAAAGAGAGATTTTTAAAAGCTGAAATTTAAAATGAACCTTTTTCTAAGTAATTTCAACAGAAACCCAGTTAAACAAAAGCTTCAAAGATTTGAAGAAAAACTGCATCAGATAATTTGAATGAAAAATAAAAATAAAAAAATAAAGTTTGGATTTTGAAGACAAACCTAAGCAAAATGGATAGATCTAGCTAAAGTAGAACCAGAAATATTCTATGGAGCTGAGATGAGATACACAAACCTGCAACAAAGAAGAAAGATTGAAGCTTTAGGTCAGACAATGCTAACATCCTCAGTTTCTTATTGATAAAAATTAGAATTTCATGAATCATAATGAAAATTAAAATTAAAATCAGAACCCAATTATTCTTAGAATTAACCAAAACCCTATGAAATTTTGGCGCCAACTGAAGATACGGCCTCGGTTCCTTGGAACTAAATTCATAGAAAACTCCAATAACAACAGTAACAACCTGTAGATCAGATCTTTCTAACCGATAGTTGATAAACGATGAAGCGCAAATGAAACTAATTAATGATAAATGAAATTGATGCGGCATGGTAACCGATCTATGAACTCATTCTAAATCTGTAGAATATAAAAATATCAGTTTTGCAGAGATTGAAGTTTTTATGTCACACTTCATCTGAGTAGAAGCAAGAAGAATAATCACAAACAAATTGAGGACCAAAATAGAATGGATCTGAAATCCTTACCTCTACATCGGAGGCTGCTACCGTTGTTGTGTGTGCTCCATGTCATTCATTCCCGTTGCCAGGTATGCCAAAAGAAAGCGAGAAAGATAACAAATTTTGATAGTGCACAATAGTCATCTTCACATTCACCAAAAACTGTTCTATTCAAATCCAGATACTTCTTTTTTCTTAAAAAAAAGTACCCGGGCAAATTAGGTGATGAGTATACTTAATAGAAAAGGTTAAGGTAGCAAATTTGAGAAGTTATTACCTCTTTCTCACTAAAAGAACTCAAATTGCTTTCCAGAATCTTTACTTTTTGCTCTAAACCCTCCTGTGTAATAAATGTATAGCAGACTTTTAGTATTTAAACTACAATGCCATTAACAAAAGAACATAAATAAAAATAAAATATTCATGTATGAGCAGCTAAGGCCTAAGAGGGATGAAATCAACCAAAGTTAATTCAATCAATCAATCAAAGAAACAAATCAAAATTTTCCAAAAACCTAAAACCTAGAAAAATTATAGATTTAGAATAATTGTACCTGTCTGTCGCATAGAGAAAGCTTTTGTGGTGGTGGCGCGACTGGCTTTTCCGGTGATTTTGATCTGAAACTGAATAACCACCAAAAACCAACTTCCCTGCAACAATCAATTGACAACTTAAAGACTTCCCTAGTGTTATATATAGTGAGTGATATTACATGGTATATGCTTATTGTTCAACAGAGAACTTCTACAATTTAATAACAAATACAACACAAGTTAAATGACTAATTCTCAACCTATGAAAAAAGATAACACAAGTTGAAGAAACTATTTCACCTCTGAAGCAATTCTTTATTATCTGATCCCCATGTTCGTGAAATTCATGGCTGAAGGATGTGTTTGAAGAAAGGACAGATGCTTTGTCTGGCACTGTACTCAAACCATCTGATACAAATGCAATTACAATGACAAATAGAATGCTAAAGGTAATCTGCAAAAGCATGTGAGTGAAAATTGTGAGCAAGCAACACAAATTTTAAGAGCAGAAGACACAAGCCAATAAATCAAGTTCAGATTGATTTGATTCCAAGAATTCAGATAACAGTCACAGACTCACAGAGAGATGAATATTGACAAATTGAGAAAGATGAAATCTAGAAGATGAATTTGGAGATACATCACCATCTACCATAACCACCACACATCACCATCACCTCCGATCTTCAACCATCCTCACCAACAAAAAAAACAACGAAAAAAAATAAAAAATAAATAGAGCATAGAAATTAAGATCGAACCAGAGGAAAGAAGGAGCAAGAAGCTTCGTCGCCGCCGTTGCCGAGCACCGCCGTGTCACCACAAACGGCCACAAGAACTCTCTCGGCCGGAACTCCTCCTCCTCACCAGAACTTCTCTCCCGCCGGTAAATCTTCTCTCACTCGGCCACTCCCTCACTCTCATGACGATTGATTGATTCGTAGATGGTGGTGGAGGTTGTGGTGTGGATGTTATGGTGAAGGATGAGATGGGGAGTGAGAGATGAAACTGTGGGATGATGAGAAAGAGGGAGAGCGTACGAGAGAGAGAGGGGGGAAGAGAGAGAAAACAATTTCATAAATGAAAAAAAAATTTGGGAAAGTAATCATAAAACCACAATTGTTTCCATAAACCACTTCTGTCAATGGTTTGCATAAATCAGCAATCACAAAACCAGCAATTATAGGAGGGTCCACATGAGTCATGCAAAGAATTATAATAAGCCATGTGTAAGATGTGTAAGATGAAGCATAGGAATAGCATGCCATGTGCAAGAAGGTGTAGATGTGAACATTGAACCCTAAATTGAACCCTAAAATGAAATGAAACCCTAAATGGCATGGCAAGATGTGGTTGGTCAGAAGAAACAAATGTAGAAGATTGATTGGACAAGGATTTAGGGTTTGCATTTGGTGCTTGAAAAACCACTCATCCTTTAGTATATAAAGATTAATATGATCAATAATTATGGTACAGGTTTGGAAAAATAGGCATATACAAGGTATTAATGTTTGGAAACCCAAGTGTAATTGTGACAACACCAGAAGCATGCAAAAAAGTTCTAACAGATGATGAAAATTTCATACCTGGATGGCCACAATGTACAGTTGAATTAATTGGAGAAAAATCATTCATCAAAATGTATTCTGAAGAACATAAACGACTTAAGCGTTTAACATCATCTTCAATCAATGGCTATGAAACACTTTCAGTTTACTTGAAATATATTGAAGAAAATGTGATTAGTTCATTGGAAAAATGGACTCACATGGGTGAAATTGAGTTCTTAACTCAAATTAGAAAACTTATCTTTAAAATTATTGTGCATATTTTCCTTGGTTCAGAAAATGATTCTGTTATGGAAGCTTTGGAAAGAGAATACACAATGCTTAATTTTGGTGTTAGAGCCATGAGAATTAATATTCCTGGATTTGCATTCCACAAGGCACTCAAGGTAACTTTTTTTTTTTGGTTGAATTTCAAGTGTGAGTCGTTAAGTTTCACATCGACTATGAATGGGAAGAATGTTTGATTTATAAGATAAGTGACTCATTAACCTGATTTATAAGATAAGTGACTCATTAATCTAATGTTTTATTGTTTTTTGTGGAGATGTGGTGTCTCCCTATCATGTTGTCCTGAAGCATTTGACCCGATGTTTCTCTCGAGCTTCCCCGAACTCCTAAACAAGTGGTATCAGAGTCGTAAGTTTGGCTTGGTGGAGGAGTGGGAGTGGATCCTAGTATTGGATCAACTATAGGATGTGAGAACTCACTCTTGGGAGGAGATTGTTGGGAATGTTGGATTTATTATATAAAAGAGTTGACTCGTTAACCTAATTCCTTAAGGTTTTTGGTGGAGATGTGGCGTTTTCCTCTCTTGTGGTCCTTGAGCATTTGACCCGATTTTTCTTATTAGCTTCCCGAGACTCTCCAACACTTTTCAACATCATTTTACTCTCAATCGGCTTTGATTAAGTGAAAACTATAAGTTTCGGTTCATTTTCGGATTGATTTATTTTAATTTATCTATTGACATAAGTAATTTTGAGACTGTTTGGGAGAACTTATAAAAATAGTTTATGACATGTCTATAAGTTGTTTTCAGCATAGGTTCGTTGAATTGTCTCTTATTTGAGTTTATCCATTAGCATAAATACTTGTGAAACTATTTGGAAGAGCTTATAGAAATAACTTAAAACATGTTTATACACAGCTACTAGCTTATTTTCATAAATTCTTGAGGATCATTTATGAAAATAGCTTATAATAACTTATATAATAAACAGTTGACTTTATTTTATATTTTGTTATAGAAAAAATTATACATTATGATAAGTTATTTTGATATAAGCATTTATTTTAGTTGTTTATATATCCAAAGCTTTCAAAGTTAGCATATAAAAACAATTTGTAGTTTATATGAAAATAATTTTATATTATCTTTGGTATTGAAATAACTTATAAATAAGCGCTTACATAATAATATTTTATTTTATAAGTGCTTAATTAAGCTATTTATCCAAATAGAGCTTATATGATTCAAGACTTCTATGTATTTCTATTTTCTACTATATTATTTTTGAAAACCTTGAAGTTGTTTTTAAAATGCAATATTCTTTGTACATTACTTATTTTCTTATAGGCTAGGAAAATTCTTGTGGCTATATTTCAATCAATTGTGGATAAGAGAAGAAATGAAAGGAAGGAAAAATTATTACCAGGGCAAAAAGGAAAAGATATGATGGATTCTTTGATAGATGTTGAAGATGAAAATGGAAGAAAATTAGGTGATGATGAAATCATTGATATCATGTTGATGTACTTAAATGCTGGTCATGAATCTTCAGGACATATCACCATGTGGGCTACTTATTTTCTGCAAGGGCATCCAAAAAATTTCAAAAAGGCTAAGGTATCAAAATTATTTGCCATTTTTTATTTTCAAGTAATCTAGTGGTTAAAAATTCTACCTTTAAAGTGGATAAGTGGGATAACCGGGATCCGAACCCGTTCTGGTATCAAGTGGTTTCAGCCCCCTCTGATCAAGTGGTTTCCTCCCTACCTGGTACAGCGACAATCACCACTAAATCAACTAACGATTGGTTATAGAGAACGCATTTTAGATAACACTAAAAACAATGTTTCGAAATTTTCAGAATTTTCAAAATATAATAAAATCTATTTTTGAAAAAAAGCTAAATTTTACAATTGTTAATGGACAATAATCATATGCATTTCTAATATTACGTTAAAGGTGACTATGTTTTTCCCCTTAACTTTGCTTAATAATATAAGCCAACAGGTTTGGTTTAATGTTGAAGGATTTGAGTTATATGTATGAGATTTTGAGTTCGATCCTCAGCTTCACTGCGGAAAAAAGAAAAAAAAAAACTTTGTTTGATAATATACCTTTAATAGGAAGAACAAGAGGAAATCCTACGGAGAAGGCCTCCAACACAAAAAGGGTTGAAGCTTGAGGAAGTTGGACAAATGGAGTATCTTTCTAAGGTAGGGATTGGATATTGTTGATTTAAATTTACTTAAAACTTTTAGTTGATGTTTTTTTGATGACATCTATTTTAATGTGTCTGCAATTGCATAGGTGATTGATGAAACAATGCGATTGATTACAGTAGCACTAGTGGCCTTTAGAGAAGCAAAATCTGATGTCAATATTAATGGTTAAAATACATTTATTTAATGGCACACTTTATTCAATTTTTTTAAACATAATATTCATATAGGTTTTATTACTAAATTAAAATTTTACCTATGTATCGCAAATAACTTTGATCGTACTTGTAATATTATAGGTTACCTCATTCCAAAAGGTTGGAAAGTTCTACTTTGGTTCAGATCAATTCACCTTGATCCCGAAATTTATCCTAATCCAAAGGAGTTCAATCCTGATAGATGGAATGTAAGTCACAATTATTTAGGGTTTTTTTACTCGTTTGAATTGAACAAAAAATATTAATTAATCCTATATAATTGACAATTTGGTTGGTGTTGATTATTAGGAGGTGCACAAAGCTGGAGAATTCCTTCCATTTGGAGTAGGAACTAGGTTGTGTCCTGGCAATGATCTTGCTAAGCTCGAAATCTCAGTTTTCCTTCACCATTTTCTCCTCAATTATGAGTAAATATTTTTCTCCTTCTATTAACTACTCGTTTTATCCTACATATTTAAAATTGAATGTTATATTAGAACATCAAAATACATATTTCATATTTGACATTGTATGTGTTTATATCTATTTCACTCCTACGTTTTATATTTTATAACTTACAAACATTTCAAAATAAATCATAATCATAATCATAATCATATTTGACATTGTATGTGTTTATATCTAATGTAAATGTTATGTCTTGCTTCTATAGGATGGAACAACTTAACCCGAAATCTCCTGTGAGATTCTTACCACATCCAAGACCAATGGACAATTGCTTGGCAAGGATCAAGAAACGTTCAGTTGTGTGATCAACAGATAGAAAAGATATTCATTTGGGGAATTTACATCAATTAATAACACCAGAGACCAAGACAGAAAATGAAAATTATAGAAGTTTCATGTGTTAATGATAAATAGTGTGTACTAGTTTATCTATCTGCTTGAATAAAATCTTTAAGAGGAATTTGTTTTTTCTTCTACTAGTGTTATATACAAATATATTAGAGTATTCGTGTGTGTGACCACCGTCTACAACCATTGAACCTAAAATTCAATCATGACTACTCCAATCATCGTCAATTGGCATTGTCTTGGATCGAATTCAACACCACTGATGATCGTCCCTAAGGGCTCCAAAACCATAGAACAACAAAAACCCTTTACTTCAGCACGTAGAACTATGATTCATACTTAATATTTATATTTAGACCTCGCAATCAGAAAATATAAGATGAAAGAGTTAGAATAAAAAAAGTGAATCAAACAATAAAAAAAGAGTTAGAATGAAAAAAGTGAATTAAACACTAAATTTGAAATTAAAAATCAAGTTTAAAGGTAAAAAAATCCAAATCACAATCTCAAAATATTATCAACTTTGGATACATACAATTCCATTCAGAAACACCAAAACCTGCACCAAAAAAAAACATTTTTGGAGACATACAATTCCATTGAGAAACACCAAAACTTGCCAAGGCCTATGATCTGTTATATCTAATATCTATCATCATATGTTTTAAAATTCACTTTTACCTTTTGGGAAAAACTAGCATGACACCCGTGCGTCCGCACGGGAGTCGCGGCGTTGCCGCTCCTCATTTGGTAAGATGAAATTTATTGGAAAGTTGATTAAAATATAAAAAAATAGAAGGGATATAATATTTGGTAAAAAAATAGAAAAAGAACAATGGTAAAATCATTACCAAAAAACCTTAGGTCTCCATATTAATATAGGAATATAAATAAGGATAATGTAAAAATTATGAAAAAAATAGGCTATCTTATTAATATATTAGTAAAAACATAGGTCTTGGAAAAATCACTAAAAAACTTATGTCAATGTATTAATATGTGAGTATAAATATAGTCACTAAAAATTATTAAAAAATAGGCAATCATATGTGAAAATATAGGTCTCACAATAGTCATAAAAATAATTAGGTCACCGTATTAAATATGAGTATAACCTGTAAAATTGTAAAAAAAAATAAAAATAGACAACTTAATTTTTATTTTATTTTTGTTACAAACAACTTAATTAATATATAATTAAAAGTATAAGTCCCGTAGAAACCACACAAACAAAAAAGTTTCCATATAAATATATGAGTATAAATATAGGTCCCGCAAATATTATAAAAGATGGGCAAGCTTATTAGTATGAGTAAAACACATAGGTCCCCGTGTACCCAAAAAAAACACTTAGGTCCCCAAAAATCACACAAAAGATTAGGTTCTCGTATTAATATATGATTATAAATATAGCTCTAAAAAAATAGTAAAAAATTGAAAACAAAAATTTATTTGAAAAAGTGCAAAAAAATAGGAATTTATTATTGGATTAAGATGATGGTATAATAGGAAGATAATGTGTAAAAATCCACTTTATTAATTAAGTGTTATCATTCTAACTGAACACTTATAAAAAAACGGAAGGAGTAAAATATTAAGATGGAATTAACCACCTCAAGAAAATTTTTAAAATATTGAAATTATTTACTAACTTTCAAATATGACACAAAATATTCATGAAAGTGATGATGTGTCAAATTATTAAGTAGGGGTAACATGAGATTTTCACATGTATCTTATTTTCTTAGGTCCTTGTAATAAATATATATATGAGTATGAATATAGTCCCGTAAAAATTATTAAAAAATAAGCAATCTTATTAATAAGCTAGTAAAAATATAGGTCTCGCAACAATCATCAAAATAATTAGGTCACCGTATTAAATATGAGTATAAATTTAGGTTATGCATAAATTATTAAAGATCAGGAAACCTTATTAATAAGAGGATAGATATAGGTCCCGCATAATTCACACAAAAGATTATGTCTCCGTATAAATATATGAGTATAACTCGTAAAATTATAAATAAAAAAAAACAAACAACTTTATTAATATAGGAGTAAAAATATAAGGCTCGTAGATATAACAAAAAAAAAAAGAGGTTCCCGTATTAATATAAATATAGCCCGTAAAATTATTAAAAAAAATAGACAACATAATATATTTGTAAAAACACAAGTTCTTTGAGAATCACAAAATATAGTAGATTTTCGTATTAATATATGAGTATAAATATAGGTCTCACAAAAAATAGTAAAAAACTGAAAACTTCATTAATAAGAGTAAAAACATATGCCTCGCAGAAATCCCACAAAAAATTAGATCCTTGTATTATTAAAATATTGAAATTAGTTATTAACTTTCAAATATGACACAAAATACCCTTGAAAATGATTATGTGTCAAAAAATGAAAAGGGGAAAATTTGTGATTTCATATGTATCTTCTTTTTTCCTTAAAAAAAAAATGTATCTTCTTTTCATATATTGTAGATGTGTCATTATATTCATTCATCGGTCATAATTATTAATTTTATGCGGATTTCTATATAATATTTATTTTATTTTTTTTAAGGTAAAGAAACGTTTTAAATTGAGTAAGCAAAACAAAATTAATACTGCATATATTAATTCGCCTATATAGTAGATTGTATAGGATTTATCGATGCCCAGTTAATTGATATGTATCTTCTTTTTTCCTTCAAAAAAATATGTATCTTCTTTTCATATATTGTAGATGTGTCATTATATTCATTAATCGGTCATAATTATTAATTTTATGTGGATTTCTATATGTTATTTATTTTATTTTTTAAGGTAAAGAAACATTTTAAATTGAGTAAGTAAAAGAAAATTAATACCGCATATATTAATTCGCCTATATAGTAGATTGTATAGGATTTATCGATGTCCAGTTAATTGATTTTTGTTTAATAAAAAAATTGAATTTGTATAAAATGAGGTAATTTGAATTTGGGTTACATACAAAAAATTGGAGTTTTAGATAAAAAAAAAAAAAAATCATGGGAGAAGTAACAAATAAAGTGGAGTTTTATGGTTATAATTAGGTATTTAACTCATATTGGTTCCAAAAATATAACAAATTAATTCATATGGCTTAGTAGTAAATATAATAAGAAGTGTAACTAAAAGGTTAAGGGTTCAAATCCTGCTGTGAAATGTTAGAAATGTTTTAGCATTTTTCTACTAACTTTTTTTAATAAAGACACAAAATACCCTTGAAAATGATTATGTGTCAAAAAATGAAATAGGGGAAAATTGGTGATTTCATATGTATCTTCTTTTAATATATTGTAGATGGTTCCAAAAATATAACAAATTAATTCATATGGCTTAGTGGTAAATATAATAAGGAGTGTAACTAAAAGGTTAAAGGCTCAAATCCTACTGAGAAATATTAGAAATTTTTTAGCATTTTTCTACTAACTTTTTTTAATAAAGACACAAAATACCCTTGAAAATGATTATGTGTCAAAAAATGAAATAGGGGCAAATTGGTGATTTCATTTGTATCTTCTTTTAATATATTGTAGATAAATGCAAACATTCACTAGGATTATCAAAAAACAGTTTTTGCACAATTCCTTGTAGGGTGTGTGGAACAAACACCCCCTCCTCCAAAACAAAAACCTTGAACACCAAAACCCTCTTTGAACAGGAGAGTAGCTTTTCACACAATTACTTAAGCAAAAAATAATAAATCCAAAGAATTTTAGAGTCTTAATCAAATCTATAAATAAAAAGGCACTTTGTTTCAACATGAAAAGATCCCTAATAAAGCCTAGAGTCCACTTAAAGGCTTTTTATTTTGAAAGGGGTGAACTTATAAAGCTGTGTATGATTTTGCAGAAATTTGAAAAGATTCCAATTCATCTAAAGATCTACTTTCTGCAAGGGGTATACGCAAAGCGCTACAGGAAACAACCGCGCTCAAGAAAATTACAACATTCAAAACAATGTTTCTATCTACATCTACAACAAGAACGACATTTATTTCAAGGTCTAATTCTTCACTAAAATCTAATGATAAAGGCTAAGTCTGCATAGTCACTTTACATATAAATAGTATATGTAATATATGTAACATATTAATCTGGCTGTCAGTTCAACCCAACACCACAGATCTCTCTCCTCATGTCTCATTCTTCAGACTTCAATCAAGCAGGGTGCACCTATAAATTTAAATATACAATAAGATTAACATACCATATTCATCTATTTGATAGAAATACCAGATAATCCCTAAAATACTTAATAGAATGCCTCCAAAATGATAAATCCCTACACAATTAAATCACATTTCAAATCGTTTTAGATGATCGGTTTCGAGAAGAGTGTTCTCTATGCCTTCGTAAGCAGGTTATATGGAAAAACAAATAAATTAATTAAACCGTTTGGATTAGCTTACTTTTGAGATTATGAAAAATAGCTTATGCAAATAAATAAGCTTTAATGTTAAATCATAAGTTCTCACGGACAAAAATTGTATTTTTTTAATACAAGGGAGGCCGTTAGGCCGGATCACATAGGAACTCTACGATTAAAAAGAACACCGACACAATCCTGCCATAGGAGGTTGATACCACCCGGCGGGGGATTATTAAAGTCATGAATACCCGTAGGTAGAGATAACGCGTGACCCGCAAACCAGTTCGCAACTTGATTTGCCTTGAAGGACACCTCCCATTCCTTCATCTTAAGGCGATTGATGAGGGAAATAATAGAAACAAAAGGATGGTTTTCTGGACTGCCTTTCAATATAAGATCAACCGTTACTGCTGAGTCGGACTCTACCAAGATCTTGTTGTATCCCTTCCGCCATCAGTGCTGAACAACTTCCTAATTTACGGGAGAAACCCCCCAACCATCGTCCTGACTCGTCTCTAAAAACACCTCCGCAACCTGCTTGTTGATTCTGTAGGATTAAAGCCCCATCTGTGTTGACCTTTATCCAATCTTTCTCCGGAGTCTTCCACCCTACCTGGGCAGAAGTGTAGGATCTTTCCATGTGTGGATAAGCAGCTTCAGCTCTATTAACTTCCTGCAGTAAATTCCGCGCTCGAATAGCAACCGCTTGCCACTCAAAGATTATATCTTCAAACACCAAGTGGTTCCTATGGATCCATATACACCAAATAATAATACCAAACAGGATGTAACGCTTCTGTTTCGACGGATTCAAGTTATTACCAAGCCAACTTTTTGCATCCTCCTGCTCTCATCTATTGAACGCAAAACCAAACTGATTCCACACGGGCTTCACCTCAACACAGTTGCGAAAGAGATGCAAGGTGCTTTCACACGTGTTTGAGCATAACAGACAGCCTGACAGAGTTGTTAAACGACATCTATATCTCTTGTCATTCGTTTTGAGGCCATCATTCAACACACGCCAGAGAAATGATTTAATTTTCTGGGGACCCTCCCATTTCCAAACATTGTTCCACAAAACACTATCCTGTTCATGCGAATGCAGCAGGAGTTCGTAAGCTGTTTTCACCGTAAAAGTACCGTTCGATGAGAATGGCCAAAACAGCTTATCCTCACTCACGTTTTCTACAGCAGCCGTACATCCAAAAATTTGGTTCATGACCTGTGTTGGTATCAGATCCGACGCCTCTTGGAGCCTCCACCCACCATTGTTATCCGAGAAGTAGTCGATAGTTTTGTTTTCGAGGCACGGATCCACCGGTTGCTTTACCACCTCCCTTAACACAATAACAACACCTGAAGGTAGCCAGCGGTCATTCCAGAATCGAATCTTGCGGCCGTTCCCAATGGACCATTGCAAACCTTCTGTCGTCTTATCCCAAATGGAGACAATGGCGCGCCAGGTAGAAGAGCAGTTGTGCGTAGCTTGGACTTGTGGGTCAAAGTGGTTAAATCAAAATATAAGTGTGGAAAAATTGTATCTTTAAAAAGCTTTTTTTTCATAAACTATCTTGACAAGCTTATAACAATATATGAAAACTAATTTGCATAAGCTCAAAAATAAGCAAATCCAAACGGCCCCTAGATTGGCATTCCCAAATAATATCATATGTAGATATCATTAAAAAAAAAAAAAAAACCATTCTGTGTCATTTTGCTTCTAAGTTGCATACAAAAGAAACTTTTACGTGTCATACTCCTATTAATAGATTAAGTTATAGTATTATGAAGGAAAAGCCGAGATGTACCATCTTTAGGGATTTTGTCTCCTTCTCTGTTTTCCTTGCAGCTTCTGCAAAAGCTTCCGCTGCATCTGCTTCTGCTTCTGCAGCCTCTGCCTCCAGCACTGCTTCTTCAGCTTCCGCTAAGGCAGCTTCTGCTGCAGCGACTGCTCGAGCAGCAACTGCAGCTGCCTCTTCGGCGGACATGGACCTTATCTTTTCTAACTCTATATCTATCTCAGACTGTGTAGGCATATTGATCCGACTCATGTCAAATCTGAAAGAGCCTCTCTGCCTCCCTTCCAATAATGACATGGGAGAGCGTCTTCCTCTGTCTGAATATGCTGGGGTAGGTGCAATCCTATACCTACGTTTCACCTGAAATATCAAACTCAACCCATGAGTAAGATTTCTAATTGAAACAAGTAAACTTGACATCCAAAAAATGATAATAGCATCCAAATATGGCTCACAATAAATGTACAACACTAAATCAAGAATATATAGAATGAAGAGTTGTATACTAGAATCCCATCCCAAACCCACAACCAGCAGCTGTATCTAAGTAACAGACTACAGGGAATAAAATAAAACAAGTAGCGGCATCAACAGTAACACTTTATTTAAATAGATATATGTACTCTGAATTAAAAAATATTACAAGGATTGTTTCTCATCATTTCAACTCGACAAATCACAATTTTCATTTTAACTTGACATCTTTCTTTATTCCTTTCAGCCTCTCTCCAAACCCTCTTGTCCTGAGAATGTTTTTTTTTCAGCTAACTCCATATCTGGCCCAATTTCGACTTCGCGAACTCGGATATACAGTCATATAAATGGTAATACTAGGCTTTGTCTAAATTGAATGGTTTGGAGCATAGGAGCATTTCGTGGAACCGGTGAACTACACTTGCTTATGGATAGATGTGTGGGACAGAGGGACTGTTGGCAGCTGGTGGAGACATTTCTTTGGCCTGGCCCCCTAAAAAATAAAAAAGGAAATGCGGGTGGCATCTCCCGCAACGCAAGCTGCATTGTTCGCCACCACCCGAGAAGCAAAAGATTCGAGAGTCCAGGTTTAATATACATGCATAGATAGTGGTCTAATGACAAGGGCCGACGATGGAAGCTCGGGACGGAGCCGTATGATGCGGAAGTCTCACGTACGGTTCCCTGAGAAGGGAGTGGCTACCTACTGGAGCTTCGACCAACCACCACCGATAAATTCCGCTTTGGGGCCACCCTTTACTCTACCATTATTATAGGGGTATGGGGTTCGAGACAAAGAAAGATCAAGGCAGCATATCAATTTTTAATCCCCACAAAACGGCTTGTAAGGTGAAGATTTCCTAGATATTATGAGATATATTCAGGCATTATCTCACATCAATGTGAGACTTGAGTTTCTTCTAATACACCTACTTACACCCCAACACTAATGAACTTCGTTCATGGATAATACGGTGGCTCTATAATGTGTATAGGATAGACACTAACACCATCTTGTGTTTTTTGGCCTGATTCAACTCCCCCAAACCAACTTCTACAAAGAGGATTGCCTAGGCTTTATAAGCTCTACTTAGGCCTTATTCTAGCCGATATGAGACTATGATTCTTACCAATATTAATATTTAATCCATTAAATCTTTAGAGCAAATGCTTGATTTTGTATTTGTCCACAAAAAGTGAATATAAAACAGTACTGTAGAGGAGAACCCACTCCCAAAAGATAAGGAATGTAAAGACAGGTCAGCCTCTACTATAAATGGGAAAGGGTTGTAAAAAGTAGTGCACCCACCCTGGTGGTTGGACAAAAACACAAACAAATGCATCTATGACAATTTTTATTGTATGTTTGCATCAGATGGATGGGTTATGACATAATGAAACATGTTGCAATATACCTTGATCAGTTTTCCCCTAGATGTAAGATATTTCAGTTTTGCAGACAACATCTTTTTGAAGTCTTCCGGTGCATAGTATTGATCCTACAAAATACAAAATGATGCAATTCAAATTAATTTGAATACAAAGGAAGAAAAAAAAAACTATTGTATAAGAAATATAAAAATAAAGCAGTTTCGACGGTAGGATCTAGGGATGATAGATGGGACAAGGATTAGATGACTTTTGGGCGGGAAAGGCAGGCTGCCTTTGGTCCAATTGAATCCGTCCGATCAATCTGATGCACCAGATTCTGCCATGTGCTGCTCCTTATTTTATTTATTAAATTTAAAAAAAAAATAAGAACATCTTAGAAATTGTCCTGCTGCCAGAGACCAAACTTTCTGCCGCCGCACTCCGTCGACCTGAGCACCGCCATTACCAATAAACCACCGTCAACCCACTGTATAAAGCTTAAAAAGGAATAACAATGGAGGAAACACAGAAGCAGAGCAAAAAAACGTAACAGAGCATAGATTGGCATCGGTGGGTCGATGGCGGTGTGACGCCGGAGCGAGTTGCAACATTGATGGGAGGTAGTCTAGAGGTGCCATGGCGTGAGGTGGTGCGACGTCACCATAAGAGGAGATGGTGGGGAGGCGTCGGAGGAGGTGATACTGTTCCAACGTTGGAAGAGAAGAGGTGAGAAATACTGTTTTTTTATAAAGAAAATGACGTGGCAGAACCTAGCGTACATGATTAATCGGATGGCCAGTATTTGCTCAAAGGGACATGACTTTGGCACCACAAAGTCAGCTAACCCGGTTCCATGATAGTGAATTTCGGTTTTCGCCCCTGTAATTTTTTTACAATTTCAACCCTATAATGTGAAGATTCCGTCATTTTAGTCCCTCACTGAACATGCTGGCTTATGAGTATTTGGGTTAAATAGTGATTTTCCCATGTAATGTTAGCGAATTTCGGTTTACCCCCCTCACTAAGCATGCTATTTCATCCCTTATGTTCAGTCATAAGCCAACATATTCAATGAGGGACTTAAAGGACGGAATCTTCACATTACAGGGTTGGAATTGCCAAAGAAAAAAGTACAGGGGGGTAAACCGAAATTCGCTAACATTACAGGAGGTAAACACTATTTAACCTATTCTAAATTAATGTTAAGATAGGATAGTGATTTTATATGATATTTATTACGTATTCTAACATCGACAATCATAAAGTTAGAATAACAGCATGCCAACTACTGAATTAAAATCAGAACAAACAAAAGTTGGGCTTAGAAATCAGAATTATACCTCTATGAAAGCAGCAATAGTTGTTTTATTAGAACCACCATGCTCATTCAAGCAAGATATAGCGTCCATGATAAGGTTATCCAATCTGTATATTATAAACATGGTTATGCATACAATGTCAAAATAAACATATAAAAGTTACTACAATTTACAACAAACAAGGGAACATATATAAATCAAATTTCAAAAAAATGAAACCTTTATAGGATGCAAGCAAAATAAGATAATGAAATCAGGCAAGCATACCAGCAAAACAATTGAATGAATGATCTTAACACACTTGGTAATTAATAAGAATCCCTAACTGAAATACAATTGCCGATAGCACTATTAAATTACATGATCTATACCAGCAAAGCAATTGAATGAATGATCTTAACACACTAGGTAATTAATAAGAATCCCTGATTGAAAGACAATCACCGACAGCACTATTGAATAACAGCATGATAATCGGAGTGCTGTCAATTACAGATCGTGAAAAATATAGTTTGTTCAAATTCTGCTACACTACATAGATAAAATGCTGCTATAGTCTCTTACTGAGTTTCTCCCTCGTCATTTTGCAAAAAGCAGCTCAACGGAGGTAAAGTCTCATCTGGTGTGTTAGCTGAAGTGACATTGAACCCTCGAATATCTTCGAGGATCTTGAAATGATCTTCGACTTCCGAGGAGGAACCACAAAAATCGGTATCCGTGGAAAAACCAGTGAAGGAAAACTCATAAGTAATCTCAGAGCTCTCCTGGATTTCTACCGGAGAATCTAATGGAGGCATTATTGTCGATATTTTGTAATAAATTGTGTATCGCAGAACAATAGCAGCTTGTTGAAATTTCACTATACTATAGCCTCTATTTGACAACGCTATCAGATGCAATTAAATAAATTACCATATTAAACCAACAAAAAAAATAGGGCCCAACCTTACAATAGGCCCTCTTGGACCAGGAATTTGCATATCTCTTGAAACTTGAAGAGGCTTAACATCAACAATTTCATCATCACTTGGAGTAACAGGAGTGACAGCCATAGGGTTGTCATCATGTCTTGATCCCTGATGATGCACCCTTCTGATTGATACCTTAGCCTTCTCCCTAGAAGTCCATCCATTTGCCATCACACTTAAATTTCTCCATTTATCCTATCCAACGAACATAACCAAACCTTTAGATCCACATTTGACGGTCCAACATTAATTCAATACATTATGATATAGAAAAACGAATAAATAAACAAATTAGCACAATGACCAACAACATAAGCAAACCTTTAGATCAACATTTGAGCGAATATATAAGACACAATTAAACTCAGGATCCTTGAGTATTGTGCGCCATTTACCCACCCCATGCTTGACAACTCCAGCCTTAAGCGCCGCTTCCTCTTCTGCTGACCATTTCTGCTTCGGAGCACCCATCTAGAGTAACACAAAAATTCACTCTCAGTCTCAGCTGCAACCGACATAATAAATTCTACAACCATTGAATTCACCTCCAAGCATTCAATCACAAATTTTACAGACTCATAACACATAAAAAACTCTTAAGCCTTTCTTCGGAAGTTACACGAGGTAAAAAAAAAGTCCCATCTCGCCCTGACGTGCAAATTACTTTTCACCATAAAACTAAAACTTTCCTATATGGGTAGCCAAAAAATGAATTGGGTCAAGGTTTCAAAGGACTTTAACAAATTAACCAAATCATTTTACTCTTTTCATAAAAAATTCAAAAAATAAAAAATACATCAATTGTAAGAATTCTTCTCCCTATTCTATTCCATTAAAATAATTTACATAAACACGTTGATAATTTTTTCTCACATTCCCTTTCTCTCTCAACTCTCCAACAAAAACATAAACCTAGGTTTTCAATTGCGCCGATTAACGGAGCTTTTCTATGGTGCGACGCAATTCTGTGATGCGGTGCCTTTTGCCGGAAGACTCTTACCACCGCAAATCGCGGCGGAATTGCATCATTGTGCAAGCTACCATGAGAGGGGAAGGGAAATTGGAAAAATAAATCAAATGAAATTGAAAAGGAAATGGTGGAGTTTCTCACCCTAACTTCCGACGACGATGAACAAACTCCGGCAGCGTTGAGATCAGTGTGAGACGAACTGGTTTCTGTTACAAAGCGGCAAAACTGACATCATCTGTATTTTGTTTTTTCCTATTTATTAGATTAGATTTGATTTAATTTAGGGTTTTGAATTATTTTTTTTACTAAAATGTTTTTTTTTTCTAGGAGGATTTTACTACAATGAAGGCCTATGAGCAATTCAACCTACCTTTTACTAGTAAAAGATATATATTTGTTTCATGTACACCAATGTTTTAATGGAAAAAAAATGTGGTTGAAGAAGATGGTTTAATCAAGGTTGTCATAATGGTTCTTTGTTAATAGAGGTTAGTTATCTTTTTTATTTATTGTTGATTTGTTTAATCCTTTATTACTAGGATTTTATTTATTTATTTCATGTACAACAATGTTTGTATGAAAAAATGTGATCCAAATCTATTTTACCATCCATCTTTGTCTGGTCAGCCTGCTCATAAATGTTAGACCAATCAGTCTCAGGGCTGACACAATCGAATTGGTTGAGGAAAATGAAATCATAGCGACCAAGCACTCCCGTCTCCAAAAGCGGAGACCGAACAACCGCCAATTTGTCAAAGACACGTCTGAAGAGTAGGCAAGCACCCTATAAATTGACCACCCTATGCCTAGACTTTGTTAACAGAGATTAGTTATCGATGTGACATTAATGTTTTATAACTTCTGATATATGGGTTTCTTCAAAAAAAACTTCTGGATATATGGTTTGTTGATTTTGATCCTGATTGTATTATTGTATTATGATTTGGTTAAATATGATTGAACCACAAAAAAAGTATTGAATAATCATCGATTTAATTGCGATTGATTCAACAATTTATTGTTTCGCTGTTAGTTTACTTTTTAAGCTTTGGATTCTTCTATGCACTCTCTTTTCTCTTTTTTTACAAAAAAATAACTCATATCATGTCATTATTCAGTAAAGGAGTAATACAAAGAGGTAACAACTCAAAAATACAACGACTGAGCTATCATACTCGTTTGTCGCTTAATACACTTAACCATAAAGTTTGGATTTGACAACAATTTATTTTTTATATTACAAGTAAGTGAACTAAACTATGAGTTACCGACGCTTCTCTGATAAATTGCATCCATCATACTCTTTGAATCAGTTTCAAATATAACGTGTGTGATACCTCTTTGCTCCATATCTTTCATTGCTTCAATTAATATGATTGATTCCGCTTCCGTTATAAATAGAGCTGTCAAAACGGGCGGCCCGGACAATTTCGGGCCGGCCCGGTCGGGCTCCGGGCTTTGTCGGGCCGGGCTAAAAAACCCGGATAAAAAACGGGCTATCAAAATTAGTGCCCAAGCCCGGCCCGGTACGGGTAGTCGGGCTTTCGGGCCGGCCCCTTTTTTTTTTTTACTTTTAGTGCTCAAACTCAACCATGTAAATAGCATTAATAATTCTCGCGCGCCGTTTTTTTACTCATCCCCTATCTACGAGTTTCTCGCGCGCCATATTTTTACTCATCCATTACCTACGAGTTTCTCGCGCGTCATATTTTTACTCATCCGCTACCTACGACTTTCTCGCGCGCCCTATTTTACTCTTCCGCTACCTACGAGTTTCTCGCGCGCCCTATTTTATTCATCCACTACGTACGAGTTTCTCGCGCGCCCTATTTTTACTCATACACTACCTACGAGTTTCTCGCGCCCTATTTTTACGCATCCGCTACTTACGAGTTTCTCGTGCGTCATATTTTTACTCATCCGCTACCTACGACTTTCTCGGGCGCCCTTTTTTTACTCATCCGCTACGTACCAGTTTCTCGCGCGCCCTATTTTTTTTCATCCACTACGTACGAGTTTCTCACGCGTCCTATTTTTACTCATCCGCTACCTACGAGTTTCTTGGGTGCCCTATTTTTACTCGTCTGCTACTTAAGTAACAGACGGTGTTTTATAATTTATATTACAAACTAATTTCAAATCATCCAAAACAAATTATTTATATTTATATTTTATTTTATTTTTTTAATTTTAATTTTTTCGGGCTTGCGGGCCGCCCGCGGCCCATTCGGGCTAGCCCATATTTTAATCGGGCTTTGTCGGGCCGGGCTAAAAAGCCCATAAATAATTCGGGCCAGGATTTTCAATGCCCGAGCCCAGGAAAAAATCGGGCTTGGCGGGCCGGCCAATTCGGGCTAGCCCATTTTGACAGCTCTATTTATAAAACACTTTCCTTCATTCCAATAAGTATCAGCCACCACAAAATTACCGGTAAAGTCACGCAAATTAACACCAACCTGCAGTTGTTTTGTTTAAGTCATTATAAAACCCGGCATCGGCGTTACATTTATACCGATGCATAGGAGGTTTCTGCCAAGCTAACTGTTGCTGTTGTTGTTGAAATGGCGTTGGACTGTCATCAGTGGCGTCTCCGAGTTTTTGGAGGCTCTGTGCCAAATATGAAAGTGGGCTTTTAATAAAAAAAAAAAACGTAACTTTTTTTTATAAAAAAATCATCATCGATTTAAATTGCAAATAACATAAAATTATAATCATTCTTGTAATTAACATAAAAAAGATTCATAGTCTAACAATAACAACAAAATACATTATAGCTACTTTGCTTATAAAAAAACATTCTCGCTGCATTTTGTGAAGCAAATTCATCAATCAAGTCTTCATATTGTATGTCATCCAAGAGATTATTCTCAATTGCTATCAATGCTAAGTCGTTAAGTCTTTCTTGTAACATGGTAGACCGCAAGTAAAACTTCAGTAATTAAAGAATGATGAGAATTGGGAAACACAATTAAAATAGAAAAATTGTGATTTTACATTGCAAATTTTAGAAACTCTAACTTATAAAATTTAGTTTTTACCTTTGTTTCAACTTTAATGGAGTTTTTGAGAATAGAAGGAATGAGGTTAACCGACGTTAATGTCGCCGGTGATGGTGGTAGGTCGACACCTCACGCCTGGTGGTGGTGAATTAATGGAGTTTTTGAGAAAGAATATGTAGATCGCATAACAGAACGCAAAACGCAAGAAGATAGGCTTCTCTTGTCTGTTTTTTTTTCCCCTTAGGAAAACGGATTGGGCTGGGTCTTACTGCCCTTACAACATTTTCTAATATAAATAATTAATTTTTACACCCCCTAACTTACTAATACTACTACCCTATAAAAAAAAATTTGTGACCCTCATTTTTAAGAGACCTTATGCCTCGTACATGGGCCTAGGCCGCCCCTGACTGTCATGCTGATAGTGTTGAACAGCATTCCATTCCTCCCATAGATGTCGTGACTTAACACTTAAGTCCTAGGCTTCGTCCCTGATCCATACCTTGTTATTCCTATTATTCCACAACACCCAGATCATCATTGCAAACAGCCCTGCTATCCTTGCTTTCACTTTGACATATTGCCATAATCAATTCCTGAATTGTTCGAACTTGCTGTAGCCGAGCAGTTATGACATGATCTAAGCCAGCTGCTTGCCTTGATTGAATGCTGTCATTACATTGGAAAAACACATGCCACTTAAATCTTGCATTTGATGTGTTCTCATTATGCTTATATTTCTCATGTTTATCGTAAAAAAATTTTAATGGATGTTTATCATAAGGTTTGTGTTCTTTCATATTTGTGAATGATTTTTTTTTTCTTCATGTTTATAGTATTATAATAAGAACCTCCTCCGCAAAAATTTAGAATTTTTTAACAAATGATGAATTATTTATCAATTTTTATGAGAAAAAAACTAAAAAAAATTATTCAGCCCTTGTTAAAAAAATTTAAACTTTTGTAGGAAAGATTCATATAATACACGATATAATACACGAGTTGATCGAAAAGCAGGACAAAAATCTGTTAAATTTAATTATGGAACTTTGAAATGTTTATAGAGACCACCCTAAAATATTTATAGAAATACTTATTAGTATCTTGCAAAATCGTAAAAAGTATCTTACAAAAATCAAATACTCGATTATTGTTGGTGTTTTTATATGTTGGCTTCATTTTGTTAGAAAATATTCTAGCAATATGTTGGACCAAGAAATTGTTCTACTTAAGAATCGAACTTCAATTTTCTAGAACGATCTATCATTTGGTGATGCTCATTAACAACTTGAGTTCAATATCTTGGATGTTATATTATTAATGTTCTTCGCTGAATTTTGTTGCTTAATTAGGATAATACTATAGTACGTAGTCATATTGATCTTGTTATTTTCGGTTTGAGAAATTTGTGTTTTTATTTATACTTTTGCAGAATTGTTTGGTTGTTTTATTCTTTTACGCTTAACTAAGGTTAAAGGTGAATGAGTTTAAGTGATCATTAAGCTCCACCCAAAACAAGGTTGGAAATTACTATTGACTAATCAAGATACTAGTAGTTAAAGGTGAGTGACAACTCATTTGTTAGAAGTTCAATGTTTATTAAAGGCAAAATTTGACTTTATTGATCTTTAGTTTTTTCAAAAAGGTTTTTGGAACTCATTATTTTCAAAAGATTTTATAAATTGTGTATTTAAAAACAAGAGTCAACCTCTTATTTCTTATGGTTGACACTAAAAATGTTTAAAAAATCTAACTAGAGTGACTTGTCAAAGAAAAAGCAAAAAAAAATAAGCTATTCTATTTCATTTCACCTTATACCCACCAATCCAAGATATAATCAAATATCAAATATTGAAATAAATACTAAACCAATTGAATGTTACTCTTATTTGTTCCTACCGACCAATGCAAAAAAACAATTAAATAAACCGAATAATTCACTTCAACATCACACACTACCATTTCCTTAAATCACTATAACATTTCTAAAAGCTATTACATTAATTAGTCTTTAATCTTTATGCTTGTCTTTTGTTTTGACATAATCAGGTATACATGATGACCAAAATATTGGTAACAAAGTACATGCAGCTTGTATCATAAGTCCAAATGGAAAACCTGAAAAATCACTTCCTGTTATCTTAATATATGATGCAAGTGCAACACCAAGATAACCACTCACAATGAATGCTAATGCAACAGCTGACATGAGAAATGCCATTATTGACCCTTCACAACCTTGTGGACATAGTTGTGCTAATAACACAGTGAATGGAAGAAACTTGAAGAAAAATAGAACTTCTAAGAATCCTGAGAAAATCACTACGTAGAGTGTGTCCGGTACGCCTATTTGTCTATAGAAACCGCGCACGAATAAGAAATCAGATATCATTAAGAATGCTATTGTTGCTTGGATGGTTGATATTAGTTTCCTTGGAGAGACGGATTTTAGGTATCGGTTATATATAACGCCCCAGAGAAGCATTGTTGCTTGACCAAAAACCTTGGAGATGCCTAATATTGATGAATCGATTTTTAAGTATTGTGTTTGGTAAAAGAACATGGTTCCGTTAAGTAAGGGAATAATGGCATAAGATAATGCAAACCATGAGATGGAATAAGTTATTTCGGGTTTTTGAAGTGCGGCTGATAGTTCTGAAAGCTGTTTCTTGATCCCAACTGATGGATTCTTTGGGAGTCCGAGAGATTTCTCACGAACTGAAATGGTTATGAAGAATTGGAGAGCAACGAGGAGGCTGAAAAACAAAAACATGGATTGTGGGGAGAGGCGGCCGATGAAAATGCCACCTAGAAGGTTGCCGAGAACTCCTCCTATAGAGGAAGCTATCCAAACAAATGATTGGAGGTTACCTGAGGAAGATGGTTGTTGAGATTTCTTGGTTGAAGGAGGTTGTTTACCCATCTCGGCAACGATTGCGTCATTTGCTACCTCGGTTATTGAAGCGCCTAGATTACTAAGGAGGAGGTATATAGAGATGGTGAAAATAGATATGCTTGATGGAGAGATTGCTATCGCTAGCCATGATAGTGCCTGCAAGAAAGCTGCATAAACAAATTTAAAGAAATATTTAAGAATTTATATATATCATTGATAGAAATTTGAAATGCAATAAAATGATAAAAAGTGGAATAATTTAAAAATTCATGATAGATATGATTATCAATAAATCTTTGGCGAAATTCGACGCCTTTTTCTTAATAATTGAATACTATTGAGATCCACGAATGAGACTATTTGCATGAAATTGAAAAAATGCCATCAAATCTGTGACAGAAGTACAAAGCACTAACTTCGACAGGGACAATGGAGACGAACACACCAACACTTCTAATGTGAAAAAACATATGACACTGACATGTGTCCGACGCAGAGACACACCTAATATCAGGACTGTTTGACCCCTGGTTTTCCTATAAGTTTTCCTAGGGATGATTCCTTGCCACCTATCTTTCTATGCATTCTTCTAATGAATATGAAAGAGACCGATTCAATAACTCCGCTTCATAGAAATAATTGTGATCTTTTGCACTTCCTTCATAAGGAAGGTAACAAAGTAGTATATACTTTATATTGTCTTTGTGTTCAAGTAACAGCGACATCCATTCATTTAAATTGTTCCTAACGATATTCATATTCAAGCATCTTAAGTTCCTTCTGAATCAGGATTTGGATTTTTCTTTCTTTTATGATTCATTTTAGTGGCCAGTATCCGAAAGATCCCGTTTCTGCCTTTGGATTGATGCAGGGAAAAGTGTGTGTTATCACTTATCGGCCAAAATTGGGCAGTAGACATACTGAATTACATTACATGACAAATAAAAAGAATCTATAAACATTTTTTTACTCAAAAAGTATCTGTAAAAATAAAACTAAGACTAGATAGATAGATTATCTCAAATACATGTTCTAACAAAACAAAATAAAAAAAAAAACTCAACCTCGTGAATTTTCAATTATGGAATCTCAATCTCACTTTGTTTTCATTCTTTTTTTCTTTATGCTTTTCCAAAGCAACCCAAAAAAGGACCACATTAAAGAAGGAGATTTCAGCCAAACTCTGAGTGTGAAAGTTCTAGTATTCTACACACACCAAACACAATTCTTTTCTTCAATAGTGGGCATAGACATCGTTATCAAATCAAGATGCATATCGTGAATCAGAAGAACTATTTTTCAAATTGTGAATTGAATCTTATATTTAATCATAACCTCAAAATAATTTAAGATTCAAGTCATAAATCAAATGACAAAAGAAAAAGTGTCTGACTACACAAAATTGACTAGGAAAAAAAATGGTTGACTACACTGAATTTAGGTAGTGATTCATTGGAATGAACTGAGATTTTTCATAGTAAATCGGGGTTCGACATATCGAATAGGGATTCAATATGAGATTCATGTCCAATATAGATACACACAAGAGATTCATATTGATTGATGTATCCCGATACAATATGTATCATAAGATACTGATAATGGTTTTAAATTGCAGTCCGCATCCGCAATTGTGGCCGCAATATTACTGATGTCACGTCAGTGATGTGATTCCGGCCGCAATATTACTTATGTCACATCAGTGATGTGATAGCCTTCGCAACCGCATCACAGTGCAATTTTGGTGTAATCTTCAAGCACATGTACGACCGCATCGTAATCGCAATAGGAACTGCATTAGACGATTTCGGTCATGTTCCTACAAATCCTATTTTCGTCAGCAACTGCAATGACAGCAATCGCAATGACCGCAACCGCGACCGCAATTTGAAACCATAACCATGGAGGTAGTGTCATACACAAAAAGGATCATTCATGCATCCCTTAATTTTTTTCAAAGAACAATAAGAACAAATAATAAAATCTCAAATTCACATTATCAACTATCAAGGAAGCAACAAAACAAAAATTCACAACATCAATGATGATGACAACACAAACAATCATTCAAAAACCTTAATTGTAACCCAATTCATGAAAGAGCAAAAAGATCACAACTTTGCCATTATATAATCAAAATCATAAAGAAAAAGCAAAAGGGTATATAGATTGAATATAGAGTAAATATTATGTTACCTCCAAAAGCAATATAAGGAACACGATGTTGACCAGAAATATAAACTGAATCTGAAACAAGACCATAAAGAGGTTTTCCAACCATAGGAAGATTTGCTGAACTTTGAAGAATTTGAAGAGTTGAAGGATTAACATTAAGACCATCTTTAAGAAAGAAACTCACTACTAACCATGGAAAACATCTGAATCCTTGTACCCAATAACCCAAACCCAACACTTTTCTCATCAATTTGTCATTACCAACGCTTTTGTTACTATCACCACCCTTCAAAGACGCCATTTTTCAGTTCAGTTTCGGAAGTGTTAAGGAAAAGAATGTGTTGGATTAGACAAGTAGAAGTAACATGGAATTGTGAAAGAGGTTTTGTTTCGGGAAGTTTAAGGAAAAAGTTGGTGTTGTTTTTTTCTTTTATGATCTGTGGTTTTTCTTTGTGACGTTTTTGAGTGTTGGCATATTCAATTGGGTGACACATGTTCATGTCTTTTTCACAGTGCTTTTTCTGTTTTTTTTTTTTTAAGTTATAAATTTAAAAATAATTTCATTAATACTAGTCTTTTGCTATTAAAAGGAAGCTCACAGGTTTGCGTTGACAAAGAAAATAGCCGGTTATTAGACAGTCAATCTTTATAAAAATATTTTATGTGATACTCTAAGAAAAAGTTTCTAATCTTTCTTTTAATTTATTCAATTAAATCTAAAAAACTAATTAAAAAAAACTTTCGTTAATTGTAGTAATTATTTTACACAATTATTCTACCATCTATTGAGAACTTTTTTTTTTTTGGATGTAACCATATATTGAGAACTTGATTTATCATCATGCTTAATTTTTTTCAAGTGTATACTAAAAATTATATATCTATTTAAAATTTGTCCCACAATTTATTTTGTGTGTCTATTCATCCTCCAAAGAAATTATCTATATGTTACAATAATAGTGGCTCCCAATATTTCTTTTTGTTGCAAAAACAAAATTAAACAAACATAGTGGCTCCCAAATTTATCATATATGCAAATAAAACTACACGTTAATTTATCATATATACATATATATATATATATATATATATATATATATATATATATATATATATATATATATATATATATATATATATATATATATATATATAGGGGGCTGCTAATTTAGACCCAGTTGGGTCTAAATTAGCAAGGTGCACCTTTTGAGTTGGACAAAAATACCCTTTCTTTTTTTAAAAAAAAAAAAAAAAAAACATATTGGCGCTGATCCAGTGTCGCGCGCCTACCGCAGGACCACCGTTACAGACCGTTGATTTCCATCAGACGGCCAAGAGATGATCTAATCGCGCCTGGAGAGAGAAAATTTCATTTTAAAAAAGCAGGACACGTGTCAACTGCTGGGTGGTTGGCGTGTTTTTTTTTTCATTTAATACTTTAAACTCAATTATTTCGTTGTAAATTAATTTTTTATTTTTTTATTTTTATACCAAAATTCATAATTTTTTTTTGTCTACAAATAGAGACTTGGTTCGTTTGATTTGGACACAAAAAAAAAAACTCAATTTTTCACTACCTTTAATTATCTTTATATAATACTGTGAAACCATTTAGCTGGTAGAATGATTTCACAGTATAACTCTCTGAAACCATTTTACTGGTAGAATGGTTTCAGTGAGTAATTTCTTAATTGTTTGCTTCTGAAACCATTCTGAAACCATTTAGCTGGTACAATGGTTTCAGAGCGTTGTACTTTGAAACCATTTCACTGATAGAATGGTTTCAGGGGAGTTGATTTTTAATTGTTTGCTTCTGAAACCATTTTACTGCTAGAATGGTTTCACAGTATAACTCTCTGAAACCATTCTTCCAGCTAAATGGTTTCAGAAGCAAACAATAGTTTTTAATTACCGTTTTATCTCATTTAATTAACGAAAAATAGTTTCAGGTCTCAAAAAATTTCATAAAATATACCAAAAGTTCCAGAATATTATCTAATATTTTATTAGAAACAAATAAAAAAACAATTGGTTTCAGAGTACAAATCTATGAAATTATTATTATTATTTGTTAAATGGTTTTAAATAATCAGCGGAATTTGTGAAAATAATTTCATGACTTGAACTAGGGAGAGTGAGGTACACAAGAGGGTTCTAAATAATTCATAGTACTTTACATAAAATTTTGGAAATTGTTTATGGAATTATAATATTTTTAATTACCTTTTTACTCATTTAATTAACTAAAAATAGTTTCGGGTCTCCAAAAATTTCATACAATATACCAAAATTTCCAGAATATTATCTACTATTTTATTATGAAAAAATAAAAAAAAAATAGAGCCTCCCTGAGGCCGCACGCGCCCCCACGCGCCGCCGGTGAGAGTGGGCGTGGGCGACTCGCACTGTTCATCGTCCCTCCCACCCGTTTTATGCAGAAACGGGTCGTGCGACCCGGTTTTTGACCCGGTTCGATCTCCCTCAATACTCAACGAAACTCGACGTTCCTTATATGAATTTTGATCGTTTTTCAATTTTACAAAGGTTTCCGGTATTAGTTTTTGAAATCGGCGTTCGATTCGCACGTAAAATGAGGTCGAAATTTGGAAGAAATTTAAAAAATGTAATAGTTGTTCTATTGTTTCAAAAAAAAAAAAAAGGTATTTTTATGATGCAAATTACATACATGCCCCAGTTGCTCTATTGTTTCAAAAAAAAAAAATGGGTATTTTTGTCCAACTCAAAAGGTGCACCTTGCTAACTTAGACCTAACTAGGGTCTAAGTTAGAAAACCCCATATATATATATATATAGGGTCAGGATCAAATGACGCAAAATAGTTTGACACTAAATGTTACACATCTCAATAATGTTTTAAGTTTTAACTGATATCAATTTTATAAAATCCACCGTTGAATTGAAAGTTTATATCATATAGATAATTTATGTAAAACTTTAGATAAATCCAAAATAATTTGATATGTTATTGAGATACATCGAAATTAACTGTTTGAGTAATTGGTGTCATCAGATTATTAATGCTATAAATAGATTTTTTTTAACAAGCAATATAATCAACTATTTAATTCGAATACAAGACGAATTCAAAAAAAGAAAATAAGAAAAAGTCATTGCACTATCAGATAAAAACATTAAAAAGTCAAAGAATAATAATGAATTCCACATCACTAGAAAGTAAATGGAACAAACCACTAAAACTAAATAAAAACAAAAAATCCTAAAAAAAAAAAAAAAAAAATCATCACCACATAAAACCCTACAAGATAAGACTCACTAAAATAAATACCATGCCCTAAAGTTCCACCAATAAACCAAGTCTGATACTTCATATATGAAGGCCATGAAATTCCACCACAAGCCAAAAATCAATCCAACAACAGTCAATGTCTCAAAAACTGGAACATCCAAATCTGAACCCCTCCCCTGCATGACAGGACAATCAAAATAAGAGTTCAAAAGAATAAAATCTCAAATTGAAAATGTATCTTTGTTGTTTATGTATACACTAATACAACACTCATACAATCGGAAGTCAGAACCATTAAAAAAACCATAATTAAGTGTTTCTTTTATTAAAAACAAAAATCTAGTTATAACTAAGCAAAATAAAAAAAAAAACTCATGATAAAATAAAATAAGTTGCAATTTAATTTACATCAAGTTGCATCAAGATAAGTATAAAACAAAAACATATTGTTATCAATTCTTCAAGAGTGTTTTTTTTTTTAAACAAATAAAAGCATATAAAAGATCAAGAGTTTTTTTTTTTTTGTTACAAGAGAGAAATATAAAAGATAAGTTTGTTACTAAAAATTGATTGATTTTTTTAAACAAATAGAACCATATAAAAGATCAAAAGTTTGTTACTAATAATTGGTTGATGCAACAGAAAGTAAGTACCATATAACTTCACAATACTTGTGAAAATTTTCCTTCATCTCCATTAATTTTTTGTTGACACATTTTCTCCATTAACTTCTTGATCAATAATGATTGGTGCGTAGTTAACAATTGGTTCAATAAGATTCTAATTTAATGGTGAAGGGTGTACGGGTATTATGCTAGAGGTCTTGAGTTCGTTCATCACCTCTCATTGTAAACAAAAAAAAAACTAATTATAAACTACGATCCCCGCAATTGCAATCGGTATAGGGCTGAAACCACTTAAACTGATGGTAAAAGGAAAAAAAATTCTAATTATAAAAAAATAAAATAATTTGATACGTGGCGCTACATATTATTGAAATTGAGTATATTATAAAAAAAAAATAAAAGAAATTGAATGTAGAGACTGCTACCTAATTTTAAGTTCACTCTCTTCTTATGCCAAAAGCAAAACATATGTTATTGGTTTGTGAATGACGAAACATCCACACTTTAACATGATCTCGATTCGCTTGCAAAGAATGTTCTTCGAAGAAATTCCTCCACCCAGTTCCAGTGAGGACATAAACTTTTTTACTCCAAAATTTGAACTTCATGTTGAACGTTCTGCCTTGCATGTCATATGCAACTACATTTATTCCATCTTCAATGTTTTCTTCACCTTCTCTCAATAAGGGCACAAAATAGTCTTCCACATGACTCTTGTTCATAAGCAATCTATTCTGATCCACCTTCAAATCACTCATCATTAGTTTTTTCTCAAAAGGCTTGCAGCATTGAAGAATATTATTATTCGGTACACCAGGAATCGTCGGTATATCTAAAGGGTTGTTTACATTTTCCATAACAACATCAGGAATATTGATTTGCGGCATTGCATGAACATTATTGTTTTCCATAACAATATCAGAAATATTGATTTGGGATATTGCATGAACAATATTGTTTTGCGGCATTGCATGAACATTATTGTTTTCCATAACAACATCAGGAATATTGATGTGCGACATTGCATCAACGCTATTGTTGTTATTGATTTCTTTACGAATTTTTGAAATCGGTTTTCCACCGAGAGTAATTTTCACGTTTTTCCTCTTCTCCATTACTTGGGCTATATGTAGCATTGGCATATGAAGAAGAATGGCAGCTACTTCATGTTCATCACGATTGAAGTCCATCGGGTAAAAGTCATAGACTTTTTCTTTCATCTTAGAACTTCGATTCATCTTGTTGCAATTCTTGAAACTTTGGTTGTTGTGCTTGATTTGGTTCCTCTTAGTTTAAATTTTTGTTTTGGTAACACTCTATTTCGGCTAAGTTGTGTTGAATGTAGTTCTATTTAATGTTATGAATATATAGACTCAAGGTTTGGTTTGAAGTTAAACTCTCCATATAAGATCTTTTTTTTTTTGGGTAGAGTCCATATAAGATTTAAAAGTACTGTGATATTGTTTTAAATAATAACAAGATCTTTAGTAAAAAAAAAAAAACAAAATAATAAGAACAAGACCTAAATAATATGCCTAAAAAAAATCAAGATAAAAATTGTACTATCAAATATGGTGATATTTGATAGAGCTATATAAGTATTCGGTATACGACCACAAAAAAAAAAAATTGGTATGAGTTTTTTTTTTGTTACAATAAATTTCTCAACAAAATAAATTTCTAACAAACATATACATAAACAAATAATGTTTGTTACAAATTTTAACCGTATCTTCCTTCAAAAAAATAAATTTTCAAAGAATTGAATTAGTTACTAGTAATAATTAAATCGTGATGAATCTCAAAGAATATTATGATCCGATTCTGATCTGCCTTACGTGTTTAGAGATTAGTAATTCCATGAATTGAATTGTGGGATCACTTAAACGGTAAAGCTCTTTTATTAAAGATTCTTCATGAGCATCAATTTTGTTTTTAGCCTTACTTTTAAAGGTTCACAATTCATAATAAAAAATTAATAAAAAAAACCTATTTTCATAGACGTTGATATGTAGATGTTTGTTTAACTATGCATTGCACTTTCGTTTTCCTTTGATGTAAGCAAATTTTTGATCCATTAATACTATATTGTGAATCGATGAATTTGCTCGATTAATACTATAGAAAAATGCCGACAATTGTTTCATACGAATTTTATAAAACTCCTATTTAAATGCTTAAGAGTATTACGAGACATTCGTTAGCAATACCCAATATTATCTTTATGAATCAATGAAAATTTTGTTTAATTTTGATAAAACTATCGCAAACTACGATCAATCATATTTCACAAAGTTTTTTTTCTTTCATTCTGGATCCAACGATATTTACAGTACTTCCACCATATACATGTAATCCAAATAGAGTAAATGCATTCCTGCATTTCTTTACTATGAGATATCAATCCAATAAATTGAACAACGTGAATAAGAGAACCATTATTAACAAAAGCACAACTAATACTCAACCAAGGCATTCCAGCATTTCTTTACCATTACCATGACAATTTTATTTTGTTTTAAAGAGTCCAACAACAAAGAAAATTTGGTTTAAATCGATGACCATAGTCGTTAAGGGTGGTTGAGAGCAGAGGGATGCAAGGATGTCAAAGCCTAATATTCGAATCCACTCTCGACATAATACTAACATTGGTCACTTAAAAAAAAATGTCATAGTAAAATAGAAGAAAGAAATGTCAGTCATTTTTCAACATTCAGCAATCAACAAACCATAAGGTGATAGTCCCATTAATAACAATCTCTACCAAATTCTATACCAACTCACAGACTAATCAAAATATGTAGTAAGTTTCTTTTGCCGCCTTATGAGTATCTCGCGCGCCTTATTTTTACTCATCCGCTACTTAAGTAGCGAATGGTGTTTTGAGAAACTCATGGGGAGGTAAAAGAAACTCCCAAATATGTATGCCCCAAGTTAAAAAGCCATACTGAAATAATCTGAAAGAACTATTGCAATAAGAAAAACATTGATAACCAGAAAAATGAAGAAGCCTAGATTAAAATATAATCTAAAATAAAAGACATGATTCTAGATAAGAGGTTCATCAGTCTAAACAGAAGACCAACAAGTTTAGTATGACAGCCACAAGAATCTCAAATAACTAAATGAAAATTCCATACAAAATTTTCCCTATAATTCCAGAAAATTTTCATTTGTAAGAAAAGATGTGTGTGTTACAAATGTCAAACTAATAACACAACAGTTATATGTGATGGAGTAACTAACCAGAAAAACTCAGGCTAAGAATCTTTTTATTCAAATAGATTAATCAACAATCAGGTTTCATCCCATAAATCTGCTTCATGCCTTGAGAAATTTCTTTTAACCATTCATTCACCAAAAACCACACTGGCCATCAAGAAAAATTTGTGACCTTGGCCAACAATCCAACAACCGAAAAATCTACTCCATAACAGCAACTCCTCCAGCAGCTTTTATCTTTTCTATAATAGTATTTGCCTCCTCTTTCGTGACTCCTTGTTTAAGTACGGTTGGTACCTTTTCGACAAGATCTTTGGCTTCTTTCAATCCCAGGTTAGTAAATGCTCTTACCTCCTTAATCACCTTGATCTTGGCAGCAGCATCGAATTTCTCTAACTTGATATCAAAAGCTGTTTTCTCTGCTTTTTTCTCCTCGACCTTTGCTCCAGCAGCACCGCTGTCTGAACCCAAGTCCATGCCTTCTGTTGAAATTGGCTGCAACTTTGGAAGCTTTAATCTTTCTGACAGAGCAGGCATAATATGACCGCGTTCTTCTTCCGATAATGCTGCAATTCGTTCTGCGAGCTGAACGATTTTGTCTGAAGGTGGCGGTCTAGGGCCATAAGGGTCATAAGATTGAGGAATTTTGTACTTGATTGGCTTGCCCTTAGAATCTCTAGTAACAACGTCAGCATGAAAAGCTCGAGGTTGCAAAGGCACAAATGCTTCAGGCCGAGGGAGACGGCGAATATATCTCGAAAGGGTGGTAATCCTCATGTCTTTGTTTAATCAAAATAACGATCAATGGTTGAGAACAGATGCTATTTCAACAAGCTTTTATTATAACCAGTGATCAGCCCCCTGAAAGAATTTCACAACAATCAAAGGCTAAGCAGCAAAGCCATATGAAATAAGAGTTAAAGGTGCGTGCACTTTTAGTGCAAATTTGTTTTACATACACAAGCAATAAGAAATCACTGCTTAACTTTGTCATTTGATACAATCAAATTCAAAATACACTTATAAGATTGGGATGAAGTGACACATATACTGGATATTCATTCCACACCAGTGTAAAATTTGTCAGCACCGAACATGCATGCGAAAGATTATCAATATGGCATCAAATAAGTTCATATCATCGTGAAAAGATGGCAGAGAATGTTAAATACATTAACATCAATATGAAAATATTCAATTTAACTGCTGACTATAACTAGATTACAAATTCGAACCCGGGATTCCTATTTATAGCACTTTTATCCTATCTGACACTCGCAACTAACTACTCCCCTGTACATATAGGGAAGACCACTACCCCACTTATTTACCTTAAGAGGTGAAATTCTAGCCACTAGACTGTTTGACCAAAAAAAAAAAATCAAAGTAGAATACATATATATCATATTCCCATAGAATGCCTCACAAGACAAGACTACTTGTGCAAATTTAAATCTAAATCCAAACATCAAATGTACTCAAAGGTGTTATCCAGTGGTATGGGTTGGGATGCTAAAGGAGTATTAAGAAGGAAGTTTTGGGTTTGATCTTGATGCTAACAAATTCCCCATCGCCTAAGAAACTAACTACTAACATTTTCCCATCAAAATGAAATAAAAACTAGAACAAGATTGGAGCCGTATTGCATCACAACCAACACACAATAAATAAACCAGCAGATAAATTGGACATAATAGTGAACTCTAAAATCATACACACACACACACACACAAACACACACACAACTCTTATCTTGGTTCGATTCTTGACTTCGGCTCTCTTCTAAAGTTTTAAATTGCATTAACCACCAGGTTATGTTGTGATTCTAGATATTTAGGAGAATCGTTGTTATACGAGACTGATGCAATGTTCAATAGGGATCAGGATTGTCTGCAGTTGAATTCAACTACAGCGTCCTACATTTAGGCAAAATCCTTATTGCAGGTCCTACTATTGAATTCAACCGCAAACAATCTCAATTAGTTCAATAACCGGTCTGAGGGATGCAGAGACATCAAAAACAATAATGTCACAGTCGCGGCGAAAAATTCCTATGCATAACTACTTTCATATGCTTTTTAGCTGCAATTAACTATAATCAATAGAATGAAGTCTCATTTGTGTTTAAGGAACTATTTTTTTTTCTTTTCATCTTTTCATATTAATCTTATATATGACTAAGTATTCATAATAATAACAGCAAAGTTACAATTCTATAATAAAACATTAGCTTTATTTTGTAAATACAGATAGATACAGAATCTCTCTCTCTCTCTCTCTCTCTCTCTCTCTCGCGTTGCTTTTTGGAAGAGCGCAAATCGCGATGGAATCGCGTCCTGGCGCGCTACTGGAAGTGGAGAAAGAAATGAAAATTTGAAAAAGGAAAAGATGGAATTTCTCACCGTTACTTCCTGCGACGGCTAACTTCGTCTGCGTTTTCCGGCAGGGTTTTGATTTTTCCGGCGAGTTGAGATCAGAGCTATTGACAAGTTGTTTTTGATACAGTTTCGGAAGGGGAAAGAAACAGCGGCTGCATTGTGTGTTGGTAAATGATGGGCCTTTTCACAACAAATGATGTGGGTTGGGCTTTGTCGTAACAATTCGGGATTTACTTTTTGCGCCCCCTAAAAAATCTCACTGCACCCCTGAAATTACCAAACTAACCCTCGGTTTTTATGATAGTGGCGAGTGACAATATTTTTAACTCGAACTCAACACCTGTGCACCCTAGATGAAAAAAGTAAATCATGAAAGAAAAAAAATAAAGAATTCGTATTCTAAAATACGAACTGAATTCGCAATTTGCATACTAAAAAATGAACTCAGTTCGTAGTTTGCATTTTAAAAAATAAACTCTTATTTAGTGTTTAAAAATTTCATTTTTAAGTGGATAAGTGATCTGCCAGAGTTGGAATCCCAAACCTTAATGTGTAATGTACTCACATGGCGACTAAAAATTGCTATATTTTATTATGCCATGAAATTATGAAACCGAAATAGTTACTTACTGATAATTAGATAAACCAAAGCATTGATGAAAATTGAATGAAATTCAAAAACATGTCACTCTGTCAAAGCCAGTGGCTATGTCGTCCTCTCACCAAATCCCTTTTCTCCAATCCCACAACCTATGCTTCATCAGTCTTCCCCAAAAAGCTACCCACTTTTTGGTGCCATTCATTACCACATTCCACCATAGGTAACTACTATTTTTCCCCCATTTTTGCAAGTTTCATTGGTTTCAATTTTCTTTATAACCAAATGGGTTATGTTGTTTTCTTTTACTATTGTTGTTATTTGTGTTTCTCTAACATAAATTTTTAAATTGTTTTGTGAAGATGCTGTGGAGCATGTTTTTGACAATAATAATAATAACTTTGATAAACCTAAAGTTATAATATTGAAGCAGAAAATGGAACCTCTTGGTATTAGCTTAGACAACTCTTGTTTGGCTGGGAAGTATCATAACCTATATTGTCCAAAGGTATTATTCACTTTTCTTTTGTTTCATAAAACTTGAATCTAATTTGTCTACCAAGTAGGGGGGTTTCGGTAGCTCAACTGGTTTGAGCCGAGGGTTTAATGAGTTAAGGTGTAAAAGAATCCGGATTCAAGTCCCGGTGAAGGAGAAAAGTACTAACATTAATAACTAATTACTGGCTTTGATATGTTCGTGTGTTAGATAGTTAGTTTGTGCGTCAGTTGGCAGTTATTTTGGGCAGTTAGTAATTATCAGTTATTGTGAGCAGTTATTTTCTAGTGTGTGTATTTTCTTTTGGTTAGGTAGCCTACTGGCTAGAAATTCCATCCTTAAGGTAGATAAGTGGGGTGTCCGGGGTTTGAACCCCGCCCCCTGCATATAAAATGCGATGTCCCTTACCAATTGAGCTAAGCTCATAGGAACAGTGTGTGTATTTTCTATTGTAAGAAGAATAAATAGGAAAGGGTTCAGACAAAATAGGGTTATCAGAAAGTTATTGAGTGGTTGGTTAGTGGGAGAGACCCAACTCTCGAACATTTGGGAAGGGGAGAGGGCAAGCTCTCGAATCTTGGTGTATTCTGGTTATCCAATACTATTTCCTATAATTATTGTAATGTGTCTGTGTAAAATTTTGGTTTAGAATCATTTTCCAGAATTATTATCAATAAAGTATTCGTATTGTGCAATCTGTTTCTCTTTAGTCCTGGTTCCTATCATAGTGTTTTTAATGTATTTTGTTTTCATGTGGGTTTTGTTTCTTAGTTTTGTTTGTTTTGGATATGTTAGTGTAAAGGTGGACAGTTATTGGAGAGGAGTTTGTCTTTTCACATTATCTCTAATGGGTAAGGTTCTTCTACTTGTTTTGAGGTTTTGACGATGTTCATATGGAGTGAAGAGTCATTTGGATCCTTGAATAAGTCAAACGGTGTCATTATAGTCATTGAGTGTATCTATTGCTTGTCATTATGATCATCAAACGTGCCTTGTGTTAGTTAGTTTAGTCGCCGAGCGTGGCTTCCAATTGTCACTTTGGTCTATGAAATTACTAACAGAAGACATACTTAGAGATGTTTTCAAAAATTTGGTACATTTGAGGATTATAAATTATAATGACAACGTCTCACACATTTAAGGACCAAAATGACCACTTAACTCTATTTATATGTGTATATTGTATTGGAACTTATGTGTTCTTGCATCTGCGTGTTGTAGTGAATTTGCAATGTGGAGGTGTTTTAGACCGACATGTGGTTGGGCCGGTCAGGTAAACATAACATGTTTGATGAATTTGTACCTCTTCTCTATATTAGAACTTATAATAAGGTGACAAATTACTCATACATGATTATGTGGTTATAGGTTTTTGCAGATGACAAGGAATTGGCCAAGCCTTCTGGAAAATTAGACGAGGAGAGCCTACGATTGAAGCCACTTGGTCCAGAGGTATTCTCTTCTAATTACTTTATTTACTTTCAGGAGGTAGAATAACTGCCAATTTCTCATAATGAGGTAGCTCCCTCTTTTTTGTGTGTCAATATATTGCGACTTTCAAGTGCTAGTAAGATTATTTGCTTATGATTTTCTATTTGCCTATTTTAGATTGTTGCTTTCTTTAAGGAGAGATTGATATCAGAGAAAACCTTGAGTAGAAATTCTGTAAGGCAACTTTCGGACGAAAAAGAGGTATTTTCAATGTTGTTGCAAAACCTCCAATTTCTTGTTTTTATTATTGTAAATTTTGTTATTGTTGAAGTTACAAGTTATAAAAGGAGTAGGTAGAAGAAGAGAATAAAGATCGAATACTCTGACATTGATATTTACTTGATTTCAGATGATGCATTATAAAAGACAATGCTAACCCTGTCCTAAATGCTCACCTTAGATACTCTAAAATGTTCTACGATACAATATTGATTTTAGGGATATTTTTTCTTGACATTTCCTTAAGTTGCTAGGAAAATAGACTCCAAATGTCTAATTAGTGTTTGATATCTTGTCTGTATTACTCGAACAACATCAACAAAAACTAACGTCTTTTCCTACTAAATAGGGTCGGTGACATGAATCAAATGCCACAATGTGTTTAACCATGAATCATTTCTAAAGTTAACTCAGAATTTATTGGAATACTTTGTATTCTATCTACCCTCCTTACTAGTGCCGTTATAAATACTTCTATACATGTTCAAACCACCTAAGACGAGATTCTGCCATCTTTAATACAATATAGGAGCTATTCATCATGACGATTGTGTTTTTTACTTGGTAGTTCTTGTAAATATTTTCAGTGCATGGTTTAGTTCTTGGAAATCTAACTAGTTAGTTCTTGACTTCAATCTGTATTGCTAAATTTATGCAGAATATTATTGCTTTTACCTATAAACAAAAAGGGTCGATTGTTGGCTGCAAGTACAGAACAATAGAAAAAAGGTTTTGGCAGGTAATGTTTCCAGTTCCAACCATGTTTTATTCAAGATCACAAAAGATGATTAATTTAAAAAACAATAATGATTACAAAGAGTTTTCATTAAAAGATGTACTACGAAAAAGAACATATTTGGAGTACCAACTAGAGAGTTTACTGTAAGCAATAAGCATACACATTTTCATATGAAATAAAATTGATACTGAATAACCTAATGTTCATTCAAATGCTAAATTTGATGTCCAGGGAAAAGGCACAGAAAAAGTACTTTATGGACTCGACGACATTAGTAATGCAACTGAAATCATCATTGTAAGTTCCATTCACCTCTTTTGTTGGAAATCTCCAAAACAAAACTTCAAATTTTAGATCTTTTTACAGTCTGATAATGATAATAGGTTGAGGGGGAAATTGATAAGCTTTCGCTTGAAGAGGCTGGCTATCAAAATTGTGTTAGTGTTCCTGTCGGTGCACCTGCAAAGGTTTCTTCAAAAGATTTGCCACCAATAGAAAAGGTTTGTGTTATTATTAGAGTTTTTTTCACTTCACTTTTAAGGATAAGTAAATATTTAGTGTGATGCCTTAATGATTTATCTCTTAAATCGTTTAATTTGTGCATGCTTGTCTTTATGAAGTCAGGACACTGCATTTCAATACGTGTGGAACTGCAAGGCATACTTGGATAATGTACATGTATTTGATGCCTTCCCTTTCAATTAGATTTTCTAGCATAAGGGACAGCTTTGTAATTTGGTTTGTTATCTCCTATTCTTTTAGGTAGTTCGCATTATCCTGGCAACTGATAATGATCCACCAGGTCATGCTTTAGCTGAAGAGCTGGCACGGCGCCTTGGTCGAGAAAGGTCATACATTCTGATTTATTTTTTATGCTTATAGTAAGGAAGTACTGAATATAAAGTTCGAGCTTGAGACTTTGAAGTGCACATAGTATGTTGCACGTGTAACCTGCATAAAACCTACTTACGGCACTAGGTGTATATCCCATGCCTGAATTATATTCTCTTGAAATTAGTAGCTATGTAAAGAAAAGATGTTCATATTCAACTAAATAAGTGAAGTTACATCCTGAATATGGAGCTGATATATTGGCTTTAAGAATTTATTGGATCTAAGGATAGGTTATGCTTTCTGTACTGGTTTGTTGGACTTGAGTCACAAAACTTTGGGTTAAATGCTCGTTTTTGTTGCTTTACTTTTTAATTGCGTAATGTACTTTGACTTACTAACTTATTTTCTTTCATTGTGTTTGTTAACGTCAGATGTTGGCAAGTTCAATGGCCAAAGAAAGATGAATCCAGCTTCTTCAAAGATGCAAATGAGGTATAATTCATGATTTTCAATTTTGTCCATATTTTCTTCTTTTTGTAGCTAATGGCTTTTGCAGTAGGGGTGGCAAAACGGGTCAATCCACTCTGTTTTGTTTGCCCCGCCTCTCGGCGGGTTGGCCCTTCAATAACAAAAGAATTAAAACAAATAAAACATAATGATTTTTAGGTGAGTTGGCCCGTCAAAGTAGAGAGAAAAAAATTAAAAATTAGTCAACCAAAACTTAATGTAATTCAAACTTTGCAATCAAACCCTATGTTATTGAGCTATAGCGTGAAAAATGAGCTACAATAAAAAATTGGGCTGGTAAAACATTAACTGAAAAACAAGCCAACCTCGCCCTGTCAGTCACTTCATGCTTATTTAGCGGGTTAAGCTGGGCGGACTAACTTGAGTGGTAGGGTCCAAACCCTCAACTCTTCCCGCCTAAAATAACAGATTGATTTGTTTGTTGGCCTTAACCCATTTTGCCATCCTGTTTTGGAGCTTCTACGAAAGTGAACTTTTCGTGGCTCAATTAGTGATATATAATGCTAGTGATTTTGTTTTGAAATATTAAGTACTTAAGTTCATGATATATTATATATAATTATTCAATTGTGGTTTATGGGTCTAGGTTCTCAAATACATGGGAGCTGATGCTTTGAAGAGGGTAGTTGAAAACGCCGAGCCTTATACAAGTGAATTGTAAGATTTTAAATCGCAGTCATGGTAACGATCCTGTTGTGATCGCAGTGAAACATGGTTGTTGTAGCTTCAGTGAATGGTCTTTAATCCGTGGCGTCCTCAAGAATTTTCTTCAGATTATTCCAATATGGATTTTAATATTTGATTACAACCATATAGTTAGTAAAATATGTAATCTCCACATAAAATTGGTGTACCATTTTTAGAACTCTGATGTGTGTTTAGCATGAAAGACTGATCATGAAATGAAGTGTGAGAGACAAGTTTTAAAAATTGATTTTTGTTTAAGTACATATTTTTATAAACTTTGGTACATTAAGGAGCCACTAATATTTTATGTTATGTTAATTGAAGTATTCATCTTTAAATTATTTTATTTTTGATAGAGCATCTTTGAATTAAATTATAACAAATGAAATAATAATCTAATATTTTTATTTTAAAAATCTATAATATAGGAAAATACAATTATTGAGCTTGTTTGTTTTAGATTTTTTTAAAAATAGATTCTTGTAGTGTTACATAATTTTGTGTAAAAATAATTTACAAAGAAACTTTTTATAAAAGTTTCAAATAAAAATTTGGTTTGAATAGTTTTTTTTTGAAGAAGCCAAAATGGAATATATTAACACAAATAGCCTCCCCAGCACAAGACGTACCGAAGTAGACTAAAAAATTTACAATAGAGTCAAAGAGATGCAATCATAATAAAATCATACAAGACCCAAACACAACAATGGATCAGACCACCAGCTATGGTAGTTCGAAGCTAACGTAATGCTCGTCGACTTCAACCACCTGAAGGAGAATAGCTTGATCTTATCCAACAAGAGATGAGGTGTGTCTGTTGAGCCCTTGAACAAACGATGATTTCTCTCTGTCCATATCACCCAAACACAAACTAGCCAAAGAAGCTGCAGAAAAGACCGTCGAGCTCGAGATGCACCTGCGGAAACTGTGAACTGGACAAAATGATCGCGCAAAGTAGTAAAATCCATCGGTGAAATGCCAACCCACGCACGGACCAAATCCCATAAAGAGCCAACAGTGCTACAAGATAAAAATAAATGATGGGCCGACTCAGTCACTCCACAGCCAAAAACACAAGCATCAGCGGTAGAAGACAAAACACCACGACTGACTAGGTTGGCTCTCGTGGGCAGCCTGTCCCGCAATAAACGCCACGCAAAAATGGAAACCTTCAACGGGACCTGAGGGTGCCATATAAGGTTTTCCGCATCATGTAAAGCATCTGAAGCCTGATGAGTCAAGATCTGATAACCTCCCGCAACTGTATTTGAATAGTTATTCTTAAAATGTGGTTTGAATAGTTATTCTTAAAATGTGATTTTAGGTATTTGATCATTTTATTGAAACTTTTTTTTGGATATCAAAATTTTCGAAATATCGCTTAATTTTGAAGCTATTTCAAATAAATTTTCATAAAAATCATTTTTAAAATACAATTTTTTGAAAAAATTGTGATTTTGACTATGTTTTGATCTTCAATAATGTGTGTTTATGTTATATGATGTCAAAACTAGTGTTTCAATTTAGAAAAAACAAATATAAAAAAAACTTGTAATATTTTGATATATCAATTTTAGAAAATCTATTTTCAAAAATACAAAAAAAAAATCCATTTTTTTAAATCAACTGTGAAAATAAACAGTAGCTTGTTTTACTTTTGTGAAATAAATTTAATCAAAATCAATATGTTTTTTTATTAGTAAAAATTTTTTTTTTTTTTTACGCACATTAGTAAAAAAAAAAAAAAAAAAAATAATAATAATAATAATAATAAATATGAAAAACTATAGGTGGGTAGTGGGTGTAGAAGACCCACCATCAACGGCTCAATATTTGAAAATTTCTCATCGCACCCACCCATTTTCTCGCGCACTCCCCAAACTTCCAAAATTGCCCCTGCAATGTTGACTTCGGGGACTACGACTCGAATTTTTTTTGTTCGGAAAACGTTTTCCGCTCGCTCTTTTTTCGGAAAACGTTTTCCGCTCGCTCGTTTTTCGGAAAACGTTTTCCGAACGACTGGGTTTTATACCAGAACGTTAAGACCTCTTGTCAGTTTCTATTTTCTTCCATTTTCTGCGAAGGGTTAGGGTTGCAAAGGGAGAAAAGGAACGCATAGCTTGCATCTACATCAACAAATATCATCAACCTCTGATCAATTAGTAAGTTACTGTTATCTCGAATTCTTATTAATTGTCATCCAATTTTCCTCAACAAATTTCATCCAATTTTCATCAATTTTCATTTGCATCGAAATTTTGTTGTTATCAATTGTTCATATGAAAATTCATTCGTTATTAAATGATTAAATTGTTGATCATTCGTTTTTTAAGACAAGTGTTTGGCTGACTTGTAGCATAAACTCAAGCATATGTTGTAGATTTGGATTTCGTACTCTATGTGTTTGTAAAAATGTGTGAATGAAGATTGGTAATGCATATGCTTGAAATTGTGTGCAATATAATTCGTGAAAACTACTGAATTGGAATGGAATGCATAATGTATATGTTTGAGTTTGGAAATAACCAAATATTGTTGAATTATTTTTGATCATGGTGTTTTGTTTTGTTTTTTTTTTGTTTAGATATGGAACACAATATTGGAAGAAGCAGGCTTGGTAGACCGAGTCAGGCACATTCTTCTGCTCGACGAGAGGCTGCTGCCGGCAATCCTACTGCTAAAAGAGGTCGTCGTAGACAAGGACAACCTCCGTCTCAAGGAACACATGATAATGAAGCGGGGGGGTCAGGCGCGACACGATTACGTTCAAGGCGACATCAAGTTGATGATGTTGACGTAGATGCAGCTGAGGATGGGAATGTAAATGTTGGTCAATATTTGGCCGATGATGCAGACTGGCCCGATGAAGATGAAGAACCACCGGAACAACAAATGTAACAACAACCACCACATGAAGCACCACATCAACCACCACATGCACCCAATTTGCAACCAGAGGATGGCTATCCGGGAGGACCTAGTAATTTTTCCTTATTAACGGAATACCATAAGCATAGGGCAATTCCGATATGGAATGCAGAGCCTGGTGATGAGAAGGTATATAAATTATTAATTGCATATGATTTATTAAATAATTATTTGTTTTTATATCTTGATATAAATTTATGTATTAATTTTCAGATTTTGAAGAAAACTATGCGGGCCATTACCAACGGGAAGAGGGTTATCAACCTTCCAAAAATGGATCGGAATGTGGACTGGTTTTGGAGAGCCATAGAAGCAACCGGCTTAGAGCCGCTAATGAGGACCAATTACAGCATAATAGACCACGGGGTTCTCACTGCATTTGCCGAAAGATGGCATTCGGAGACTAGCACCTTTCACATACCAATAGGTGAGGTTGGCATCACATTGGATGACGTCCAATGTCTGTTACATCTACCGATCGAGGGAAAGCTGTTGAACCACAGAAAGATATCAAGAGCTGAAGGAGTTGAACTTGTGAATACATATCTTGGAGTGCCTGAATCCAAATGTTGGGAATTTTTTATTGATACACACGGTCCGCATATAACTTATGGAGGGCTAGCATTTGTGTATACTACAAGATGGGAGGAAATTGACAAAGCTGTGAATGAAAACCGACCGATGCATGAAATTACGGTGTTGAGGCAGCAGTGTATTAGGGCTTTTTTGCTGTTTTTGGTGTGCACTACCATTTTCAGCAACAAAAGCCAATTCTACGTCGACGTAGTTTATTTGAGCTACTTTCAGGATTTGTCAGAGGTGAATCAGTGGAATTGGGATGTGGCTGCTTTAACATATCTGCAGCACTATTTGGATGATTCGTGCAAGGCGGGTGGTATGCAAGTAGCCGGATACTTGTCCTTTTATCAGGTAATTAGGAACATGTATTTTGGTTGTCATCTATTTTCATAATTATACTTTTCGAAATAATTTAATTTTTTTGTTTTTGTTTGTAGGGATGGATAATGATGCACTTTCCAAAAATGACTGTGTGGCGTAGAGATCCGAACTACAGAGAGGAGATGCCACGTAATGCCACCTTCAGCACTGGACAAGGACATAGGGATCATGTCATGTATAGGCAATTTTTGGATAACATGCAGGTTTCTGATTTTGAATTTTGTCCATACGATGGTCACCGCCATGTGAGACCCTTGATTGATGTTTGCTGGTTTTCTGGTTGGTTGAGGTGCGGGTCATTGAAGGCAAAACATTTACCTGAACGTGTACTGCGACAATTTGGTCATGTTCAAGGCATTCCAAGAGACCCTGCTGCGGGTGCTCCAGCTGGGATGAGTTTGTTGCAGATTGATCGAGTGTTTATGGAAGAGGTTGAGATGAGAATGATTGACGAAGAAATGAGAGGACCGACTGTTGTGAGAGCATGGGATCATGTACCTGGCTATATATCATGGTTCTACAAAGTCTCCCATCCGATTATGCGTCCGATCGCTGCCCCGGAACCACCACCTAGACCAGCAAACTTAGAGGTGCTGATAGAGGAACAGGAATCGCAGTCAGTTCCTGATACTTTGGATATATGCCGCAATGTCAGAACTGAGCTACGACGCGCACTTGAAGCAAATGAGGCATTGCCAGGAACTCTGATTTATGAAACTGTGAACAGGGTGTTTGGGTTTGTCGAACCAACATTTTTGTACCGATCAAGGCGCAGACTACCGGGTAGAGGAAGATTTGACTCACATGATGCTGCAAGACGCTTTAACACTTAGTGATAACTAGTTTGTGTGTATTTGAATTTTAATTTGTTTACTTTTCAATTTTGTAATGTGTTAAGTCACTTTGATTGGCATTGTAATATGTTTGGGACATCTAACTTTGATATATATAATTTCGTTCGCATCATGTTTTGCGTATAAACCTGTGTATCACAATTTATGTTTGATTATTGGATGAATTATTAAAGTTTTACAGGTTTTTGAAGTAAGTTATATAACATAACTTGGTTATAACATAAGTCAGAATGTTCTGATCATGTGTGCCCAGAATTCGGAAAATGTTTTCCGAAATTTTTAGCGTTTCAAAATAAAAAGTTTCTGTGTTCTGAACGGTTATCACATTTGTTCGGAATATATTTTCCGAATTACTGGGACTTTTAAAATAAAAGAAGAAGCAAAGGAAAGCCTTTAAAAATGTTCGTGTTCGATAATTTTTAATAATTCCAAAATACACATCTATAAACTACAACGACAAAATTTAATCTCGAACTTTTTATTATTTAACACATTACGATACATCAAAAACCATACGACATTGACTATATGGAAACGCGAATACATTAAAACTAAACGTCAATACATTAAGGAAATAAACTTAGACAATAGAAATAAACCCATACAAATAAAACATTTTCAACGGAATGTGCATCATTTTGCAACTATTAATGTAGCATACATACGGGGAAATTTTGGATCAATCTCTATGCAGTTGAACATTTCTTCCACATCTTCATCATTCTTCAACTCATGCCAATCGTATTTCCGTGGTGCATCATCGTATCCTCCAACATGGTCAGATGCCAGATCGATGTATGACTCCGAATACGCTAGTTTATCGATTTTGATCTGCCTTGCATATTTATAATGATACATGACTTCAATCCTGTGTTTGAGAGAGCGAAGAGTTGTTAAACTGTTATTCAATTCAATGTAAAACGGCTCGTCGTTGCCGCGAAACTTGACAGAAAACCGCTTTTGGTACAGAATTAGGAATTGGACGAGTTGAAACATTCATTTTGTAAACATGTATTTTTTAGAACTGAATATGCATAGACGTATTTATATTAAACTTCGGTTAAAAGTGTCGGTACGATCTCGACCGTTAAAAGTGTCGGTGCGATCTCGACCGTTAAAAGAGTCGGTGTGATCTCGACTTTGTCGGTGCGATCTCGACCGTTAAAAGTGTCGGTGCGATCTCGACCGTAAAATATAACTATAATTAGGAGGAAAAAACTCTGCATTTCGTATAACAGAACAATTCGGAACGCAGAAACTGAATTTTTAGAAGTATACAATTTGTTCGGAAAACGTTTTCCGAATTACTGGGACTTTTAACCATAAAAACCAGTTGCTGGACAGAACCAAGTAGTGGTGTACCTACTACTCTGAATATTGCATTTCTCGCAAATAACCTGTTTAAGCCACATTTATAATCATCAAAATCAGACGTACACCGATACAAATAAATATTTCGACAATCAAATCGAACATCAAATATTACATAATGTGTTCAAAATGTCCAATGTTCACTTACTTTACAAAATGTGTTCACTTACAAAATGAGTCTAGAGTGACATCCTAAAGTGACATTCTACACCACAATCGCGCTAAATCAAAAAACATCAATTAAGTTAAATAACATAAACTACAACCAATCAATTGGACATTCTTTAGAGTCTCCCTTTTGAAGTTTACGTCTCGGAACAGCAGGCCTTTTTCATTATCCATCAATGCCACGAAATCCGCTTGTCTATCCACGAAACTAGTCTGCCACGAAGAAGCTTCCTGCGTACAATACTTAGTCCACGTCTTACAGGTCGGAGGTAATGGACAATGTTGCTTCAACTTAACATAGACAAAATGATCTGGAACCCCTCCGATACATAAAATCTTAGAATCCGGGTCTTGTGGAGGAGTGCCTCGCAATGGAAAAAAAGTTTCACTAGCTCCAGACCTTTCACTCTTAGTCAACAACACTACTACCTTGTTGAAGTATGAGGCAATGATGTGGCCCATGTCTGGAAACGTTAGCCACTTTTCTCTAGGTGCCATGCGCCGACTAGACCTTCTCGTCGGTGGAAAGAAAGCGTCATATAGATATTGATAACGCTCCATAGAACCAAATATCGTCAAATATTCGTCCTTGTGCTTACCTAGCTCCTTTTGCAAGTTTAGTCTAATTAGCTCATAATCAGCTTGATTGTTGCGAGTATCCAAAGCAATAACGCGAAATCCGTAGAAACCATCACCATCGACATCAACTATATCCTCAATATGCGAATGCATGAACAATGGCATTGCATCAAGAAATGGAATATGTCGATCTTCGATTGGATTAACTTTACCGGTACGTGCACCCTTTTGTTTAGAAGACGATGGTGTTGCTTGTGATGATTGACTAGGCGGAAATTGCACCTCCACATGCTCCCAAATTCCAATAGGAAGGAGACCGAGTCATCGAACTTTCCCCGCAAGCACCCTTTCTTTTTACCCATTTATTCTTTCCAACCACAACCGGAGGTTTCAACGACGTAGACTGTGGGAATGCAATCTGTCGCAGCTGTTCTCTAATTTGTACTTTCATGGGGACATCGACTGTTCTCAAAAGCTCCTAAAAAAAATATATATATAAGTAATTATCATTGTAACACATTATATAAATACGTATTGATAATTTTATTAGTTTTAGACGAACCTGAATAGCGTTCCACTCCGCCAAGCAAGAATAGTCATCAACTTGTTGTTCAACATCCTCCCGGTCATTGAAAACCAACTTCTTCCAATGGTTGTTAATCTCATCCAGCCTAATAGGTCGGTTGTGGCGAATTTTTTTAGCAAGCACACGGCAATCCATGGGTGCGTTGTAACACACAACCACACTTTTTGCTATCCATGCCACCTTCGTCAACCCTCTTGGCTTCTTCATGAATGTAACCCAATGCATGTCTTGAAACCTAATAAACCACTAAATTGTACATCGGCTTATCATCATATTTGTGCTCTTGTAACGACAAACTGATCCCAAAAGTTGCTTGAATCTCAGTGTGTTGGTTAACCAACATATCATGTATTGCTCCCCAAACCTTGACAAAATCACCATTTGGATCTAACAAGTATTTTTTTAGCACAGCATGTGATGACTCAGCTCTGTTTGTTGTAGTATTCCCAAAATGCATGACACGGTTTGTCCACGCGCTCACAACTTTCTTTTCATCAGTGTCTAGAACCATTTTTTTGACATAGTTATAAAATCTAGGCCACCTTTCGCATACGGTTCTAAACTTTAAGACCACTTCAGCATATGCTTCCTCGGTTGGAGAATTCAACACTTCGTAAAAATGAGACATTATGTTTTTTACAACGTCCCCTTGCTTCTCCTCCTCACCATGTTTGATCTTACAAAGCACGCTGCACCTAGCTGAGACATTTTTCTTAACATGAAAGCGACAAACTAGCGGTGTTGCATTTGGAAATACATCGGGAATAGCACTCATCAATGCGGCATCCCGGTCAGTCACAATAACCTTCGGCGCACTATTTTCGTCCACTAAAAGCATTTGCACTTGTTGTAGAGCCCAAACAAAATTGTCATGTTTTTCATTACTTAGAAAAACAAAACCAAGTCCAAATGTCTTATTAGTCGATGTGCAGCCAACAATCTCAAACAATGGCATTTTGTACCGGTTGGTTTTATATGTGGAATCCATAAGCAAAACATCGCTAAAAGTATTGAACAGTTGGATAGATTTACGATGTGCAAGAAAAAGGTCTTGAATAGTATCAGACTCACCAGCTGTTCGAACTTTGAAATAGTAGTTGTTTTCCTCCAGACATTTCAAAAGTTGTTGCACTTCACTCCTTGGCCCCCGAGCTGCAAGTTTCAATCTATGCTTGGCATTGTACAATTGCTTGATGCTTGTCGCACTATCTGGATTTCTCTTTTTCAATGTAGACATCATGTTTCTAGGTGGATTTGATTTCCGGTCATTTCGACAACAATCTCCTTCTCTTCGGGTTTCAAACGCCCCACAACTAGGTGACCTTGTAAAGCTTTATCCAACACATGGTTGTGAATGCCGGACACAATTGTAAGATTCCACTCCTTTGATTTCGGCAAATAACCACGGAGTCTAAACGGACAACCAATTTTCCTCGATCCCCTCTCTTCGATTGATACCTTTTTCTTTCCCTTGTAGTTCGATGGCCTGTACGCACCTCCCCTTTCACAACCCAACACAAAACTTGGCTTCCCACTTACCAATCCTTGGTCCGATCTTACAATTACAACTGTAAAATGTAACTTTTCAGCTTGACCCTTAACCCAATTAATCAACTCATCTCGATCCTTATATGTTTCTTCCGGCACAAAATGCTCACTTGTATCAATGTGAATATCTGGTGCTTCACACTCAGTAGCTTCATATTTGACAGGATTTGCACAGTTGATGGGTTCGACATCTTCTACCGGATCTTGTTTACGTAAGCCAAGTACAACCTCCCTCGACTTTTTTGGAAGCTCGTGATCATCATCCATATCTACACATAACACATTTATATCTTATTATTATGAATAACACAAATAGGCATTCCATTATGAATTGTTAGATTAATGTGGAAAAAAAATGATCATATAAAATAGTACAGTAGCTGCAAATTTGAAAATTCAAACTCCCAGTCATTCGGAAAACACGTTCCGACCGTATTTGAGGTTTGTTCGGAAAACGTTTTCCGAGCGATTTTGTCAGAAAAAGGGTTACGAATGACAGTCTACATATAGCATGTATATAAAAAAAAACAACGGATCAAACTAAAATTTACCTGGATTTGGAGCCTCCACGAGTATTGAAACGTCTAGGCAAGGTTGCAATCTTGATTTTGAGCCAAAATTCGAAGCAAACAAAATTTTTGTTGGGTGAGAGTTTTAGATTGAGTGTTTAGGTGAATGAGAGAAAGCTGTAACGTTCTGGTATAAAACCCAGTCGTTCGGAAAACGTTTTCCGAAAAAAGAGCGAGCGGAAAACGTTTTCCGAACAAAAAATAATTCGAGTCGTAGTCCCTGAAGTCAACATTGCAGGGGCAATTTTGGAAGTTTGGGGAGTGCGCGAGAAAATGGGTGGGTGCGATGAGAAATTTTCTCAATATTTTGCACCTAACGTTCCAAAAAGCAATTTTTTTTTACGGATCCAAAAAGCACTTATTCGAATCACAAAAAATAAAAGAGAGATTAGTCAAATAAATAAAAGAGAGAGAAACGCCACTTCTATTATTTTCAAAAATTATTCTCTTTCGTTTTCTATGTATTGCGACGCAAAAATCGACCGTTGCAAATTCGTTACTCAATTTTCTTCACTTCTTCTTCTGAATTTCAAAATCTCCAATTCATTCTCTTCTGCTTCTGCATCTCGCGATGCGTAAATCGATAAACCCACAACCAACAAACGTCGTCGATTCTACAGAACGCAAAAATTGGGGCATCATATTCACCTCATTGGTTCAAATTGTTCGGAATCAACAAATTCAGCTTCAATCGTTTGCAAATCAACAGAAGTTTCTAGAAGATCGATTGAAAATGCAGAATGAACGCTGGATTTCTGATGTTAAACTATATAAAGATCAAATTTCTCAGGTAAATTCAATTTTAGGGTTTAGGGTTTTAAAATTCCCAAAAATTAAATTTGAAAAAGATTCTTTTTTTTTTTAATTGTGCTGTAGGTGAAATTGTTTTTGATTTTTGAGGAGAAATTCAGTTTTGGGGTTTAGGGTTTTGAAATCCCCAAAAATTAAATTTTTTTTAAAAAAAAATTAATGTTTTCTTTGAAATTGTGTTGTAGGTGAAGACGTTTTTGATGTTTGAGGAGAAGAAACGGAGGCTGGAGGCGGCTAAGGCCAATTTGATGATGGGTTCTAAGCATAGAGAGACTGAAGTTTTGAAATGGATGTTGGGTTAGTTCCTTATTCTTTCATTGGGGATTTTCATGTTTTTTTATATATTGATTTGGTTGTAAATTTGTAATAGGTTAATTTTTCGGGATTTCTTGATTTTTGAGTAAAACAAATGATAAAGTTTGTGTTTTGATGTTTTTAAGATGAAATAGTCTTGTTGTTTTCGATTCTTGGTGTTAGACCCTGAATTTGATGTTATATTGCTTTATTGGTATTTTACTTTTAATTACAAAACTGTTATTTTCACTTTGTTTTATGCGTTGTTTGAATGTTTGTATAGAAAACTGAAAAAAAAAAAGTTTTGGGAGCAGCAGAAAATCGATACGAATGTGTTGTTTTGCAGTCTTTGCTGTTATTCTTGTTGGATTGTTTTATAAAATGATGATGATTTTTGTTATTTTAAATTATTTGGGATAGATTTATGTGACCGTTGAAACTAAGACTTAGTTTAGAAGATGAAATTCTCCCATAAATTTGGAAGTTTTATATATTTGCATTTCCCTAATGTTAGTAACCTTTAGGATGCGTAATTGTAAGAGACTAAGTGTTGTATTTGGTGGTGAAATACAGTATTGTTTGATCGGTTTTAGATGCTCCTCAATTCTATCCCCACAGACAAGGATCACTGATAGTTTACTACATACTTTTTTAGTGTGATTCTTTTCGGCTTTTAAACTATTTGTTGATTTGATATTTGTTATAACTGGATTTCTTGGCTTCATATTCATTTATCTATTGATTGCAGAGAGTACAAAAGATGATTTGGAGGATTTTAAAGCTGGATTTGATTGCATTTCTGATAAATCCTCAAAAGGCGAAGTATGTTTTATGATATTTATTATGCATTTCATTCATTAGCTACTAGTCATTATGCTGAGAAGTTACTTTATAACAGGACCAAGGAACGTCGTTAAAGGATACTGGTAAGAGGAAGAAAGGAACCACAAGTAGTGGGAAGAAGTCTTCTTCCAAAATTGCAGAGAAAAAGAATTGTCCTGATGAAACCAAAGATGTATTGAGCAAGTTAAAATCTGAAAATGAGAAACTTGCTGCAGAAAAAAATTCTGAGCTATTAGCACTCTTGCAAGAAAAGAATTTTGTGTGGAATCAATTTAATAAGATGGAGGCTGACTACAGTAATAAATTGAGAAGTAAGAAAGATGAAGTAGAAAAAGCAAATGAGAAGATAAACGAACTCGTTTCCAACATGGAGCAACTGCAGTCTGAAAATACTAAGAAGGATAGTAGAATATCAGAGTTAGAAAGTAAAGTGGCGCATATGGATTCGGAAACAAAAAGATTAAACAAGGAAATATCAGGACTCACTGCAGAGTTGGAATCTATAAGAAAGTTGAAGAATAGCCAAGCTAAACCCTTTTTAAATCATTGCACGTCAGGATCTAGTGACTCTGGAATCGTTGAGAGTAACAGGAGTAGAAGAAATACCACTTTGAAAAAAGAAAAAGACTTTTGTACTCCCAGTGAACATGCTTCCACATTCACAAAGTTCTCACAAAAGGTATCTCATCTCTCGTGTTTTTACTATCTGCTTATCTTCCTGATTAATTAATGTTCGTTTATTTTATTGGCAAGGATTTAGATCTCAGGATTCTGTTTTTGGTAGAACTGCATGCTTCTAAAGACACAATATTTGAGATGAAATTTCACAATAGCATGCTATTGTAGACTTGTAGTCTTCACAGAAACCGTGTGTATTTAGTATATTGAACACAGGGCTCTGTCTATTAAGTGTTTTTATGTCTACAATGACTATTATTAACTTTGAAAACATAGATTTCTTTTTGTTTATTGTTCAAGATTTGTGTTTTATGTTATATTACAATCTGTATGATGTATGTTCTGTCGTGTGTTATACTTTTCATTTGAAATCTGTTAGTGATAATGATATTCTTCAGCAGCATTTCCTGTTTTTTTCTAATTCACGAAGATTTTTTCTCTTTATAATTTAAAATCAACACGTTCCTTGTGATATTTGTCCAGGAGAAAAGAAGTTTGAAGAGGAAAGAAAGCTCAGCTATTCCCATCTTCGAAACTCCCAAACTGTTCAATTCCAGCTTCAAGGTTCCAAAACTAAAGTCATCTTTAAGCACCAGATGACAGATGATATCTTTATGTTAATTTTTAACCTGTTAGAAGATTTTATAGTGTGTCTGGAATCATCGGTTTTCATTGTGAGTGCAACATCCAACTAAAAGCTACAACTAGTAGCTTTACACTCACAGCACATTAAGCTCTTCTCACCATATTTCCAAACACACACTTGGTCTTTTGTGCTTGTGTGATTAATGAGCTTTCTGTTTGGAATAGGATAGTTCACTGTTGTTGTAATTATCATTGAAATACTACTTTCTAGCTGAAATTATGTATCTGATCAGCCATTTAGCTTGGAACAAGTTTGATTCATTAATCCTTTTAAGGATAACATTGGATATGTTAATCTTATATTATGATTTTAGTAAAGTTAATCTGTTTTTGTCTTTTAAATTAATCAGGGCTTCTCTTCCAGAAAGCAATCATCGCAATCGTGTTCGTCGAAGAGTCGTCGGAAACTAAATATGGATGTCTTTTCCTGGGAAGTTTCAAGTAATGATTTTGCTACCTAGTGGTGGATAGTCTTTTTGGCTAAAAGAAATTATCCTCACCACTTGAACCAGTGTTTGTTTACAGAAAGCAATTAATCATGTTCAATGAGTCATTAGAAACCAAATGTGGATGATGTCTTTTCCATGAATATTCAAATAGTGAAACTAACATTAGTGTCATGTATTTTGTTGGTTGTGTAGATTACAAAAAAGTTTAGTAGTTAACTTTAACTTGTATCCTTCTCTGAACAACTTGTATTTGAAAAGAAAAATGGAGAAAGCATTTATGGTATGTTAAGAATAAGAAAATCTCTTATTTCCAATCTTTATTAAGTCTTACTAACCCTAATTCAACCCTATTTCCCTCCTAAAGTGTGAGCTCCAATGCAACTTTAAATATTATATATATGCAAAGGAGTATTTTAAAATGTTAAATACTTAACTAATTTTTATGATTTCATTACAAACATCATATTGAAATCTCTAATTACTACAAAACTCGTGTTAAACGTCTAGTGTTTAGTACAAATGTTTTTTTTTTTGGTAGATAGTACAAATGCTTTAGTTCTGAAAAATCGATGAACCATTTTAGAAAAGAAAAGTTAATCATAACCATATCTTCATGTTTATAGGAGTGCAATTAAAAGATGCAAGAGCAGAAAAAACACTTGACTCATGTATCCATGCATTTAAAATAAGCAAGGGCAAAACAAGTCAACATCAATTAAAATGGTTTAATATACGAATGTTATACGAATTTTAAAAGATAGATGTGTAAAAATTTTGTTTTTTTTTTCTTTTTCTAAACAGTTTTCTCATAATAGACATTTGGAAAACTTGTGGTTTGGAAAATATCCCTCCATCCACGCATGGAATGGATCTGTTTTCTTGGTGTAAAAAGTTTGGTGCAACACATAATAACATTATCTTTATTGTTATGTGGGTTATTTGGCGCGACCGGAACGATCTCATTTCAATAACAGCAGAGATAGTGTGCACTCGAGTATTGGGAAAATTCATTCTATGTTGCACTCCTGTTCGGTGGAACTTTCCTTGGTGGCTTTGCTCCATGTTTAGGGTTATGTTGGGACAAGGGGTTTAGGAGAGTCATTTGCTTCTCAGACTCCTTGCAAACTGTTACTCTTGTTAAGAATGATGTTTCTCCTTACCATCAGTTTGCGAATGAAATTGTTGGCATCCGTCAATTACTAGATAGAGACTGGAGTATAGTTGTTAATCACACGCTCCAGGAGGGGAATGTGTGCACTAATATTTTGGTAAAGATGGGGGCTAACTCTATTTCCCCTCTTGTTAAGTTCGAAGTTCCTCCTACAAAGTTGTCTAACATCCTCCTTGCTGATGCTTTAGGAGTTGCTTTTGTTAGAGAGTAACTTTTTCTTTTGGTTTTAGTTTTCAATTTTTCTTTCTACAAAAAAAAAGGTCATTTGGAGCCTATAGTCCACAAATTGTGTTTGAATTTTAACATTCGAACAGATTATACAGTTACTATAAAGTTAAGGTATAATCCGGAAAAATTAAAACATAAACAAACAAAAAATATTTGGTGCACTTGAAATCGAACATTGACACAAGAATTAAAACGTTTTTGTGGGGACTAAAATATTTTGGGGTTTAAAGTCTTTGTTTTAGCTACTTTCTCTTTGGGTCGGGTTTGACCCCATTTTTTCAGTGGGTTAGAGAAGACATACCAACTTAAATAGGTTTAACCAACAAGCTCCATCTGTTTTCCCACCATTAGTTTTAAGAAGTTTGAATCATAATTTTTAATTCATTATCTCATCTCATATCTCATAATGACTTAAAATTTTCAATACTAGATGAAATCCTGAATAGGTTATGTATTATCCGATGTAAGCTAAACATATCACGAATTGTTCAAATCAAATACTTCTTCTAGAAAGTGAAAAGTTGCTTATATATGAGACTAGAGGGGGTATAAAACATGAATACTCCTAATAAAAAAATTATTTTATATTTAATCTAAAGTTGTTAACACACATATATTACAGATTTTTTTACAACCACTTTAATTTGATATGTATCATAAGAATGTATTCTTCCACATTTTTTTTAAGTTGTCTAGTGGTTAGAAAATCCACCTTAAATATATAAAAGTTGAGTATTCATGGTTTGAACCCCGACTTCTACGCATATAGACATGGTGTGATATCTCTACCAACTGAGCTAAGCTCATTGTTCATATTCTTCCTCATTTTTCATATATTAAAAATACGACTTTTGGAGTGCATTTCATTTCATGTGCATATTTTATTACTTTTAATTTAATTCACTTTGCATGCATATGTTAAAGTTTTTTATATAACCACTTTAATTGGATAGGTATGTGAATCTATTTTCTCTCATCGTATATTAAATATAATTATTTAAATCACGTATGTCATGTGAGAATGAATATTATATATGTTAAAAATATAAAATTAGTGATTGTAAATTTCAACATTTGTTACATTTATGTATTACTATTATAGATTTTTTTTTTGTTGTTTACAAAGACTTACTATGTTGTCAACGAGGATCGAATCTAAGATCTCGTGTATACTACCTAAATCTCTCACCACTAGATAAAAGCTAGTTGTATATTTATTATTATACATCTATTATCTCCCAAATAACAAGTATCTTAAAAAAATCCCATAAAAATTTATAATGTGCGTTCCACCTTAAAATTTTGAAATTAGACATGGAACATCATATCATTAACATTAGTTATTTTCCAAACTCGTTATTTCTCTATATATTCTTTTCTATTTTCTTCTTTTCATTTCTTCCTTATTTTTGCAAACACATGAGTACACTACTTTGGTTAAAATAAAAAATAAATACACATCAAAATAATTACACTTTTAAAAATATTGATCTCGATCTAATTACTTATATTATACATACAATTCATTTTACTAAAAATAATTTGATGTCCCTTGTATATGGCCATGTGCAATCACCTCCTTTCCTACCGTGCTAAGGATTACCAATGTGTTTAATTTAAAGTAAGTATGTGTAAATTTAGAAATGGCACCAATAATCGGACCGGGATTACATAACTTTAACGCGGGAAAGGCAGGCTGCCTTTGGGCCAAGCTTGTCCTTTGGATCAATCAAGAGAACAAAATTATGCCACCTGTCCTTATATTTATTTTGATGTAAAACAGAGAAGAAAAACTAAACATTTAGCAGGAACTGTTCATCATCTTCAAACTACTGTCCACCAAGCCACCACCAGCCTACTGTCCACCAAACCACCACCGCTCCGCGTCAACCCTCCACTTGTCGTCGACCTGTGACGAAGTAGTTGTCGGCGCAAGATCTCCTTCACCAACCCAATCACCTCTACCACATCTAACCACCATTCACCCACACCAACATTTCACTAATTTCACCATTGAAGATGTAAAAATACTAATTTCCTACTCGATTCACCAGAACAATCACTGGTTGCATAGTTCAAACATCAAAAGGTGTGGAAGGAGGTGCAGAAGGAGGTGCGTTAACCGACCGACACTTCCGCATATTCAGAAGACATCGGAGGCGTATCTAAGCAGAGATCAGCGTCGAGGAAGCAAAAATTGTTGTCGGTGGGGCGAATCATAGTTGATGGCGGCGCGATGGTAATGGAAGGAGGGAGGCACGGCGGCGGTGGAAGGAGGAGCGAAAGAGACTTTTGTTTGTTTCGTCTAGATTTATTTTAAAATATATTAAATATAAAATAAAGATACGTGGCGTGTTTAGGTGTACCCGATTGATCGAACAGACAATATTAACCCAAAGTTACCTTGACTTTCCCGGGTTAAAGTCACACAATCCCGGTCCACCAATAATCAATGGTGATCAGAGCAACCGTAGGTGGTGAAACTTGTGGTTGGTATACGATTGGTGGAGACATGTTGGCATTAAATAAAAAAAAATATATAAAAGTTATTGGCTTTGAGTTTTATTCCGTTTTAAAATTAAATAAAAAATCAATTCAACCCTATTTTATTCGGTTTAAATACGATGAATTTTAACACTCCAATTTAAACTTGAAGAGGTTACAAAATTTCCAAAATGATGCTCCTACTATTAATAGTTGTGATGAGATCATTGATATCTAGAAATGTCTTATTTGGATTAATTTGAGTTAAATTTAGTGAACTTAGTGCATTTATTTATTTAGTTAAGAAACTCAATATAAAAATTTGACTACGCTGTCTCATAGTATCCGACTATCACAATACCAATTTTGCAGAGTTTTAATTTTGATGGGTCAGTTCTTAATTGATAAACTCTGTATTCTCCTTTCTTTTAATGAGATATTTCCACGACTTTTACTATAATTTACGAATTCATTTGTAGGGGTTATCGTATCTGAACTAATCCAAAAGTAAAACCGCAAACCGAATCAATCCAAACCGAAACCGCAAAAAATCGCATTTAGTTTTAACCGCACAGATCATTTTTCTTCTAAACCGCACGGTTCGGTTTGGTTTGCGGTTTCTATTTTAGAAAACCGAACCAGACCAAACCAAACCGCAATACGTAACTCTATCAACTATTAGCAATCAACACAAATTGAATCAATAACAGTAGGCTGTCAAAACATATCATTTCACGCGATCCAGAACTAAAATATTGGTATTAAAAATAAGTTATTATGTATATGCAATTTCTATATATGCATAATGTATCATGTAAACAATAAAATAAAATAAAATTTCCTACGTTTATTTTGTAACAAGTTAGAAATATTGTCATATTTTTTATATCGTGATAAACCGCACAAATCAAACTAACCCTAACCGCATTGGTTTGGTTTGTATGACTTTTTAAAAACCAACCGAACCAAACCGAACCGCACACATTTTTATCTCGCGGTTAGGATGATTTTTATGCTCAAAACCGAACCAAACCGCACCGCAAACACCCCTATTTATTAGCACTTCCAACTTGTCAATTTTAACTTGTTTCTTACATTTGCAATTAACTAACTTTTTTTTACAACAATTTAACTAACTTTTTTAATCATTGTGTTTTTATTTTCAACAGTCCAATCTTAAATTAATGGTTTAGATTATTTTATACAATAGCTCATAGTTTAATTTTGGCTAAATTACACTTTTGACCCTCTAAGTTTCAGAAAGTTACGATTTTAGCCTCTTATATTTCAAAATAGCATTTTTGGCCCCCTATGTTTACCCCATTTGCAATAGGTCAATTTTGACAAAGTCAATGCTGATGTGACAAGTCACTTAAGTGATTCAGCAGCCACATCAGTTTTTTTTTTGTCACTTATAATTTCCTGCAAACAAATGGGTCACATATGGTGATTTCGTTCCACTGTTCCATTGGAATGAACTGAATGGAAACACTCAAAAGAGCACCTTGCTTACAAGGCTTCCCGTTGCTCTTCCTTTCCTTTCCTTTTTTTTTTTTTTCTAAAATAAATTATAAGTGACAAAAATAAAACTGATGTGGCTGCTGAGTCACTTTAGTGACTTGCCACATCAGCATTGACTTGGTCAAAATTGACCTTTTGCAAAAGGATTAAACATAGAGGGCCAAAAGTGCTATTTTGAAATATAGGGGGTCAAAATCATAATTTTCTAAAACCTAGGGTGCAAAAATTGCAATTTAGCCATTTTATATTAATTTCACTATTGTGTAATTTAAACCATTTTATCTAAATTTAACGGCCAAAATCTCTTCACGAAATTGTATAAATCTCTTATTAACGAAAATCTAAATTAGTACCCAAGTGAATGTTAAGAAGAGAGAGTATTATTAACGCTCCCCTCACACTATAATCTACTAAAAAGTAGGGGGCAACCTTCGGATGAGTTTAGCTCAGATGGTAGAAACATCGCACTATATACAGGAGTCGAGATTCGAACCCAGACACTTCACTTAATTTTCTAACCACTAGGCTACTCGATAAATAAATAAAAGTAGGGGCAACATCTTGTTAATCCAACGGTCATTACTCAATCTAGGTTGATTCATTCATTCACTCACGAACATCATTCCTGTCAAGTGTCAAAGCTTAAACCCTTTCCTTGTTCCCCCTTTCACTCTCAAAACTCACATAACCCTTTCATGGAACCCTCTTCACCATAGCATCAAAAAATTCGAGTTTCGTCATTCTTCTGTGTTTCACATAACATGCGTTTTCGTTATCCTCACGCTGTAATTCCATTACTATCTTCTTCTTCTTCTTCAAATTTTTTCACTATGAACACTCAAACCCTCTTCTATTCCATTCCCTTTTCAAACCTCAAAAAACCCCTTTTTCCACAAACGCACCGTTTTCAACCTAAAAGAGGCATTTTTACCGTTTTTTGTGCTAAACGAAGTTCCAAATACCCTCCTCCGCCGCTTAAAACCAATGGTTATCATGGTGCTTCTACTGCTAATGTTCCTAGACCAGGTAATGTTTCTAGAACAAAACAACGTTAAATGGTTACTATGTTGTTGAATTTTTGTTTGACTGGTTTTTTGTTGTTTTTGTTTTTGGAATAGTTCATTTGGAAGAGAATAATGTGGAGATGCAATTTGCTATTTTGAAGAAGAAGCTGGAAATTGTTGGAATTGAAACTGGAATTTGTGTTCCTGGTCAATATAATCACTTGCTTTGTCCTAAGGTTTTTTTTTTTCTTTATTTTTTTCTATTTTGCCTTGTTTCTACTTTTTTGTTGTATTCTGCAAAGTTGAATGCTTTTTGAAATATTATAGGTTTTTCAAATGGGAATTGTAAAAGGGTAGTGTTTTTTTATATGCAATGTAAAGTTTTTGTGATTCTATTGAACTTAGCGCGGTAACGAATTAATAAACTTTGTGTGTGTTTGGATTGCTGTGGGAGACGAGACTCGAGACACCTAATTTTTGCTTTCTAACTCGATTTGAAATGGAAACGAGGGGAGGGTTGAATGCTTTTTGAAACATTGTAGGTTTTTCGAATTGAAATTGTAAAAGGGTAGTGTTTTTTTATATGCATTGTAAAGTTTGTTATTCTATTGAACTTAGTGCGGTAACGAATAAATAAACTTTGTGTGTTTGGATTTCCGTGGGAGACGAGACCCCTAATTTTTGTTTTCAAACTCGATTTGAAATGGAAACGAGGGGAGGGTTGAATTCTTTTTGAAACATTATAGGTTTTTTAAATTGAAAATGTAAAAGGCTAGTGTTGTTTATATGCATTGTAAAGTTTTGTTGTTATTCTATTAAAGTTAGTGCGGTAACGAATAAAAAAACATTGTGTGTGTTTGGGTTGCTGTGGGAGAGTCCTAATTTTTGCTTTCAAACTCGATTTGAAATGCAAACAAGGGGACAGTTGTTTTTGTATTCTTAGTTTGGAAGGTGAAGCTGGTTCATAAGTTTGCAAACTTAAATCAAAACATTTTGGCAGTCTTGAAGTATGATGGAAGTATCTACTTCTTCCCATAATAACTATTCTCAATTTTACAGTTTTGTTTTGTCGTGTTTTTCTTTACAAAAAATGAATTTTTAAATAGGAAGCTTTAGTCTGAAATTTTTAATTTTTGATATAGAGAGAACACAATTATAGTATGCTTTTGTTTATTTATTGACCTAAAGACAAAGAATTGTGTCTTTGTTAATTGTCATGTTTCAGGTTTGGAGTTGTGTGCTTGTTTTGTTTGTTGAAGATTGATAAGAAAAATGTCTTTTCCCCTCCTTGTTTTTGATATGGAATATATTTAATTTGAAAGTTTTGTATTGAGGTAGTTGTTTGAAGTGAAAACTTTATTTGAGTTGAGGGAGTAGATTATGCTGTCAAAATGACAGGCCCGAAATTTTGATTTGACGAGTGTTTATTATTTATTTTAAAACAACCTTTAGAAATTAGAGTGTGTCTCGTCGCCTGGATTCCATTTCATACATTGCAATGCAATTCAAACGTGATTTTTGTGTTCACTCTTGAACATGCCTTTTAATACTATTTTTTGTTAGTGCCAAGGCGGTGACACGGTAGAAAAGAGCTTATCTATTTACATTCCACCAGATGGGTAACTTACTTATCTTATATTCGTCGATTTATCTAATTCTATTTGTCTGTGATTGTGATTTCACTTTGTTTTCATAACTGAAATTTTGTGTTTAGGGGGTCTGCTGCATGGGTGTGTTTCCGCGGAAAGTGTGGTTGGAAAGGCAGCACCCAGGTTAGATATATATATATATATATATATATATTTTTTTTTTTAGGCTTAAATATGCAAAAGGTCCCTGCACTTACGTGTCATTTGAGTTTTAGTCCCTGCATTTTAAAATCCTTTCATTTTGCCACTGCACTTTCATTTTACTTTAAAAATGGTCCCTGAACCCATTTTTTGTTGAAGTGGCACATTTTTTTATGATGTGTCAATTTTATTTTACTTTTAAAAAATTACTTATTTAAGGGTATTTTGATCGATTCACTGCAAAATTAAATTAGTCATCAACTCTAAAGTCCAGTCAACAGTGACAGATCAGCAAAAATGTGTCATTTCAACAACAAAAAAAAGGTCCGGGGACCATTTTTAAAGTAAAATGAAAGTACAGTGGCAAAATGAAATGTTTTTAAAATGCAGGGACTAAAACTCAAATGACTCGTAAGTGCAGGGACCTTATGCATATTTAACCCTTTTTTTTAAAACAATTTTGCACGGCATGCTTAATACAATGGGATGTTTCAGTGTTATTCAGTTCAATTTTCATCCTTCTGTTGTAGGCCTTTGCTGGTAGCAGCAGTTCATATTCTACGGCAATGAATCAATTAATCCCAGCGAAGAAAAAAAGACAACTTAATGAGGAGGACTTGCAACTTGAACCACTTTGCAATGAGGTAATAATATATTTCTGATGAGAAAAATTTGTCATCAATTTTCAAATATCCTATATTTCATACAACTGAAAGCATGACTCTTTTACAAGAAAAAAGGATTCTTTTCAACAGGTGTAATACTCCCTCTCCTTGCTGATGGTTTAGAAATATTTGATTTCTTGAACAACTGAACATTCATTGAAATGTTAGCAATTGAAAATGTTATTTTCCTTTGGCATTTTATTAATTTTTTCCTCGGTCAAACTATTCTTCCTTCTCATTACAATTGCGTTTTGTGCATGCTTATGAATAGTTCACTAATGTTTCACTATTGAGTAGCTTTAAAAGAGACCAAGAATCTTGAATTTCACAATTGGATTTTAAGTTTGAAAACCTACGTTACATAACATATGCACAAACTTTTGATCAAGAGACGTTTCCACTTTCCAGTGTTACTTCTAGACAGCTAAACGAATAATACATTGGTTTATCTAAGAATAAGCAATGAAGATTGCGTAAGTTCTAACCATGTTATGGTATCTGATGCATATTTTTACTTTAAACTCTGTTAATTGACTTCTCACCTTTTCCTTACAGAGATATCTGTCAACTATTTTTGCAAGAAATTAAAATTGGCTGTTAATTCTTTATAAGCATAAATGTACTCATAATCTATCTCATTAAGTTTATCATTTATGTCTTTGAAGCAGACTCATCACATTTTATTTTTATTATGTTTCTTTTGCTGATCGGAATCTTTTGTATTTAGTCATGACCTGACTGAACATGCTTTACTGAAATAACAAACTCAATTCTTGGGCAATTTGATCACTGTAAATGGTAATTCAGACAAGCATTTACTGAATAAAATCGATACCTGAAGTATATCTTGCTTTATCTATTTTATGCTCACTATGTATGTAGAGTTTCAATTTTATTGGTATTAAATTTGATAATTTATTTGTTCATTTTCAAGCAATATAGTGAATACAATTTCCTTTGCTCTATTTCAGCTGGTCGCATATTTTTCAGAGCGCTTGATTTCGAATGAGACTCTGCAGAGAAATGGTGTCATGCAGAGAAAATATGATGACCAGGTGCACTTAACTACTAAAATTTCAGCTTTATGAGTTACTTGATAACAATAAACGAGTTAGTAAACCAGGTTAGCTAGCTGGTTCTGTTATCAAGACAAGAAAATGTACATATGATGGTAATGAAATTATAAAATTAAGAATATGATATTCTTAATGTGAAAATGTATCTTCCATGTTTCATTAGTTCCACTATATTCCTTATTTTGATTACTTGGTTTCTTTTGTTGAAAGAGATCCAAGAGCAAACATTCAAGGTTGTTTTTTTATTTACTAGAAAGTGTTCCATGGCATATGTGTAATAATTTTGAGTTTGGTAATATGACTGATATTAGTTATACCACCTTCTTCAAGTTGATAAAAAGCCAATATTAAACAATAAGAACTTTACTATATAGTATTCACTATGGTGTTTTATTGATCAATCAGTTATTAATTTTCCTCAATTTCTATTTAACAAAGATGATACATAGTACATTGAAAATTTAAATATACACAAGGTCTATATTTTTTACTTTACGAGTGACTCACCTCACCTGTGTTATAACTTGTTTTCACAACATTTATTTTGTAGATTGTTATTGCATTCACATATCGCCGTGATAGGGCGCTTATTAGTTGCAAGTACAGAGACATCAACAAGAACTTTTGGCAGGTATAAACAATTGCTGATGCTGTACGTAATTGAATTGAGTATTAAATTCAATACCTAACATTTAATTACTGTAAAAGAAGATGAATTATCATTTATATATCTATTTTTTTTGTACTTGATTGAATATGATTCAAAAGATTCCTTCACAAACTCTCTACGCGGACTACATTATGCTGACACTGGCTACTGGATATGCTCAATAAGCGCATCTAAATCCATGAAAAGACAAGGGTTTGGTTAACTATTTGTGTAATCATATATTCATTGGAAAGTCCATCACAGCTTGATTGAATATTGCAATTTTAGTTTTAGCCATGCAATACATATCCTTGATAACTCAAATATAAGCAACATGAACCCCCTTATTATCTAGAGAACACACGTCTTTTCTTGGTACCTTATCAGATGCCTTTTTCAGATCAAGGAAAACCATTGGATATTTTTGTTTCCTCTGGTACCTCTCCAGCGAATTTCACAAAATATATATTGTTTCCATTGATGATCTCCTATTCTCCTTTGATATAAAATCAAACTGTTTTGCTGAAATGCGAGGCTTTAGTCTTACTTTCACTCAATTATTCTTTCCCACAATTTATATTGTACAACTTTATCATGCTGTAAGATATTGTCATATTTTCTTAACTCTTAATATCTTAAGTTTATATAACTATTTTACATCTTTTCCTCATTATTATTATCTTGCAGGAAGCAAACACTGAAAAGATCTTTTATGGATTGGATGACATAGTTGGAGAAAGTGATGTTATCATTGTATGCATTCTGCCCGCTGTACAAATTATAAGGTTGAAGTTTTGCTTTATTTTTAGTATATTGACTGTGTACTTCAGGTTGAAGGTGAAATGGACAAGCTGGCAATGGAAGAAGCTGGATTCCGAAATTGTGTTAGTGTTCCGGACGGCGCACCTCCATCAGTCTCTTCAAAGGAGGTGCCACCTGAGGAAAAGGTCTTTTTTATGCTCAACATGCTGTGTGTGTGCGTATATTCAAATTCAATGATATTTTCTTATTTTTCACTTCCACCTTGTTAGACTATACTGTGATCTGTCATGCGATGTTAAAATCTGATGCTCTTGTCATAATCCTAATTCTGTAAAGCTAGGACGCGAAGTATCAGTATCTATGGAACTGTAAAGATGAACTAAAGCAGGTATGTAATTGTTGTTATTCTGCTCTTTTGTATGTACCGGTAAAAACAGTTTTTTCAACGTCTCTCATATTCTCCCTCTATATGTTTATATTGATAGGCATCCCGGATTATCATTGCCACCGATGGGGATGCACCTGGTCAAGCCTTGGCTGAGGAGCTTGCACGCCGCATTGGAAAAGAAAAGTTAGCATATTTCTATCTTGATTTAACTACTTGTATAAATTACCTTTCATTTATTTGAGACCATCCTTGTAGTTATCGTTTTCAATTAGCATATGATACTGATAGGACTCGATCTCGATTACGACTGAACATTGATCAATAAAATAAAACAGTAGAGTATAGTAGTGAATAGAAATTCTTATTGCTGGAAATAGCTAGAGTTCATGTGGGATCTAGCTCACAGTATAAACAGAAGACTAAAATGAAAGGAAATAAGCTGTAAATGATAAAGGAGGCACTTCGAGAGGCCTAAGCTCTCCTAGGGTAAAATTCACCACTCAAATCATGCATAAAAAACAATGGCAGAGAACATTCTGCTATTTAATCAATTTGATCCGGATCTACTTTCTCTTCCCTCGCTGAATAAGGAAACATTCCTATAAGGGAATGATTAGCTGTATCCTTTTGCCCACGTTTCCTTTTATAAAATATATGTCATAACTATCAGATACCATTGTCGATTGTTTCAGAAGTAGTTTTTTATTTTTGTAGAGATAAACTACTTCTGAGTTGCGTTTGTGTGTTTAGTTCCAGTAATTGCTTTTTAAGATAATGGGTCCATATACCTATTTTTGCACTATGGGATCGTCTAAGTTTAGCATTCTTGATTCATGGTTATATGACATAATGGATGTTTCCACTATTCTACGTCTGTAGTTTGTTCATTTATTTTTATTAATGGGAGGGAAGTCCTTACTTTATGTAGGTTTCTCATTCTCTGTTGATAATATTGTTCTAATGACTAGTAACATTCCTCTCTTGTTTACTTGCAGATGCTGGCGTGTCAGGTGGCCTAAAAAAGGGAAGTCTGATGATTGCAAAGATGCAAATGAGGTTAGATCCCGACTTGATTGTGCAAGTTCCACTTTACCTGCACCCTTCCTTTCAACTCCCACCCACAAATCCGAAATCCCTGAAATATAAAAATGAAAAAGCACTTGGAACTTTCCTTTAGAGTTTAGATAGCTCCTTTTTGATACATACAGAGTACAATATCAACTGACAATGAATTGTCTTGGTTACTCTTCTTTACCTGCTTCATGTTTTCTATTGTTCATGCATGGTCTGTGAATTTATTATTCATTAATACATGGCTTGTTATTATGGATTCTTAGTAGATAAGATGTATGTTTGAAAAATGAAAATGCTTTAAGTTAGAATTATGCTTATGCATTTCCATTTCTGATGCATGCCACTTGAAGATGTTTGTTGTATTTTATTTTGCTCTTCGACAACAGTAACAACCTTGTGATATATTCGCAGGTTCTCATGTATTTGGGTCCTGATGCACTGAAAGAAGCAATTGAGAATGCAGAATTATATCCTATTCGTGGATTGTTTAACTTCAGAGATTACTTTGACGAGATTGATGCATATTATCATCAAACTTTGGGATACGACACTGGTCTCCCAAGTGGCTGGAATAATCTGAATGGGTTATACAATGTAAGGGCCGTTTATTTTATTTCTACATCTTATTATACCAAGATAACTTTTTTGTATATTTGTTGATATTTTAAACAACATAAGAAACCAGCATGAATTCTGGCTGAACCATTTATATGACTTGGTTAACTTGAATATGTATATTTAAAAGTCAAATCATGTAATAAGATATTAATGAATTATCTCCAGGAAAAAAGATGTTAGAGTTTGTTTGAATTTTGTAAAATGTAAATAGATGGAAGTGAAACACTGGATTGGTTCAGAATGTTAACTTTTTTGTTTGTGTTTGCCAATGAATTAGGATGTGGAGTTGTAATTCTACTGTTTAAATGCACTGTATAAAACTTCAAACAATTAGTTGCAAAATAAATATTAGGATAATGAGCGAGGAATTTAAACTTTCATCAAGTATACCATTAGATACCAGATTCCAAATTCTATTGAGGTTACATACATTATATACCTTGAATTTGTGAGGGAAGATATGCAATAAAATGGTATTCGATAGTTGTTAACTATTTCTAATTAAATTACTTTCATCAGGTTGTACCAGGAGAATTGACCATAGTAACCGGAGTTCCTAATTCAGGGAAGAGTGAGTGGATTGATGCTCTTCTTTGCAATCTTAATCAAAGTGCTGGCTGGAAATTTGCACTTTGTTCCATGGAGAACAAGGTTAGATTGTTAATCTTATACACCAAACAAAGTGTCTTTGCACTTTCTAACTGGAAAAAACTATGTGGTAGGCTTTCTGAGCTTGATGAAAGATGTGTATTGTATAATATATTGAGGTTATTTGGATATGGTAGACCATTTTTAGATATTTGAGGGAATAGCATGATTATTCCATTTATTTATTTATTTATTAAAATTATGATTATTCCTGTGCTTACTTATGTATTTCCATTGTGATTTTATGGTTTGTTTCTGTTAATTGGAGATGTTTTTCTCATATAACAAAAGTAAATAAATTGTCTCGCCCTAGTTTTAGTTTTGTAGGGGTGATGTTTTGATTGCATGTTGAAATTCCTGGCACACACAGTAGACAGGTGTTGCGCAAAGTGTGTCAACACTTGTCTGTCATGCAGTAGACAGGTGTTGAACAAGGTGTGTCAACATTTGTCTTTACATAGAACACAAATAACAAAGACAGTAAAATAAATAACACAAGTGAGTTGTTAACCCAGTTCAGTGCAACGTCACCTACTCTGGGGATACCAATCCAGGAATGAAGTCCACTATCAACAGTATTAATTCGAAGCTAAACTCACCCGTTTACAACTCCTCACTTAATCCCTACCCAATGCAACTTCTACCTAGGAACTCCTAGATATGAGACCCCGTCCCAATTCCCTCTAACAACACAGACAGCGTTGTTATCAACTCAATGAGAACCAATGGTGGAGACACTCTCCTATGAAACTACGATTCACTCTTGCTTAAAAGCTTACGAGCAAATCACACATAACTCTAGAACTAACTCCGTACTTCAAAGCTTAGGAGAAGTTCACAATTACAACTCAATAAACTCAGGTCCTAAGCTTGCATCAATGAGATACAAGAAAGGCTCACAATTAACACTCTAAAACCCTAAGACTCACGCTTTGTAATAACTCGGTTTTAGATGCTTGAAACCATATGCTTGTTTTCGTATTTATAGTAGTAGAATAGCTTGGGCTCCAAGACAAAATTAGGTCTTCTAGAATTACGGCAGCAGCAAACATAATTTCGAATTACATAGTTATATTTTTGAAACAAATATTATATTTTCTAAGTTATTTATTCCTTTAGAAAATAGAACTAGGGTTCGACTGCCTTCAGAAACAATAGACCACGTGCGCCTTGTATAAGTCACCACGAAATAATTCTTCCAGCAAATCTTCAAAAGATTGAATATAAAACAATAACGCTAGCTGGCGCACAGTCAGATCACGCAGGTGTTGTTCCAATGTGTACGTACATCTGTCTCAACACATGATGTATGCACATATGTCTCAACACTTGGCTAAAAGATCTCAACACTTGGCTAAAAGATGTTTTTGCAAAATGTAGCCAACATACAAAAACCCAACACATGTGATGATATTTTTATCGAGTCAGTAAGTTAACCAAATTGATTTCTGAAACCATTGATTACTTAGCTTTCTGATGATCTTCATCGGATGAACATGAATGCTTTATTTAAATTATTTGACTCTGATATGCTTCTTCATACTAACTAATATAAGAGTAGTGCGGGGTTTGCACATCAATGTCCTTTTCCATTTGGTGGGGTTGGCTACACCAGAATGGCTGGAGGCAAGTTCACAACTGTTTCTTTGCACATATACCCCAGAAAATTTATCTGTTCATAGGACCTGTTAGAAAAAATAAATAAAAAATCCTTAATGGAAGTATAATTACCTAAGCTTTTTATCTGAACTGGTTCCTTAGCATAGAACTTAAGCCTCTTTCATTCATCAAGTGGTCTCAAGAGTGTTAAATGCCACCCACATTCTTTGATTACAAAACAAAATCAGTACATGAGAAAGCGCGCTTGTGTTTTAATCATACTTAAAGCTCAAATGACTGTTTGCAAGGGAGATTTAATTTTAGGGTTGTCTATTTTTCGGATATCCAGACCTACTGGAAAGCTCTACGATATGAATTTTTCTGAAGTATTCTTTGTTCTCTTGGCTTATTTTTGGATGGTGTTTAGTCATATTATATATACCCATATATATCTCGTGAATTCGGTATCAAAAAACCTTCAATAGAGTGTTGAGTATATTGTATTGGATTCCAGTTTAAGTGTTGAATAGCTACTTCTTGTATTCTTCGTAGGTCTGTTTCACCGTCAGTTTGCTTAAGGTTGAACTGCGTTAAATTATGTATCAGTTTCTCATAGTCTTCCGCCGTGTGTTTAGTTATTCCATATTGTCATTATGCAAACAATGAATGACTTTGGTCACTGTTATTTTTGAACCACTGCCTCTCACATATTGTTGGATTTTGTGCATTCGTTCTGATTTTTTTGACTGCCCTATAGGTTAGAGAACATGCTCGGAAACTTTTGGAGAAACACATGAAGAAGCCTTTCTTTAATAGCCGGTAAGATTTAAATTGTATGAATTTTACTATACTATTGCTCATTATTTTTGTCAGGACTTCTCATTTTTGTTTTGTTGTGTGCTGGATGTCTACTCCTATCCTATCTATCAAAAGGAGATTTTATTACTCGTAAAAAATAGAATGAAATATGGAAATTTAAGTGCATTGTTTTCTCCCAGCCAAGGAAAATTCCTTTATCCCTCTATCCTAGTAAAAATCATTGTTATTTAAGTTTTCTCAGTAAGGATTATAATGCAATTTAGTTACTTAAGTTATGAACTATATGATTTAGTGATTGTTGCTATCCTCTCCATTTTCTAATTCATATTCTTGCAACTGTACTACCAATACCAATTCCCTTATATCAGGGAGTATTTGACAATGTTCTTCAATTTCAATTTTTGTAATCGTTATTATTTACAATTATTTGATTGTCTAAGTTCACTTGTTTATCTAATATAGTTATGCTGAAGATGTTAAACGGATGAGTTTGGAGGAATATGAACAAGGCAAGGTCTGGTTAAGTGATACTTTTTATCTCATAAGGTAAGTCGGTTACAAAGAGCTCAACTGATGGTCGCGGTGTACCATATTTTATCGTTCTCTGATACTAGTGCTGCCCTACTTTGCTGTTAATATTAGGTGTGAAGATGATGCTCTTCCAAATATAAAGTGGGTTCTTGACCTTGCAAAAGCAGCTGTATTAAGATACGGGGTGCGTGGACTTGTAATTGATCCTTATAATGAGCTTGATCATCAGCGATCCCCAAATCAGTAATTCTCTTTAAAGAGCTCATTCTTAACTTGATTTTTTTTTTTTTTTTTTTGCTTTTGTTATGTGATTCCTCTCATCTCCTATGAATTTATATAAAAGGATTACAATTTAACTTTGATTAAAAAATTTATATCTTCAATAAAGGATAAAAGGCTATATAAAAACATCGTGATATGTCTTGCAGTTTGACTAAGCTGACTTTCTCTCCTAGCATCTCTGTCACCCTGATAATTCTTCTTCCTATTTTCCTGCTGGCTTTAGTATAGGATAGCCAATTGATGCTTTTCATAACAATTGTGTGTTGCAACAACAACTTGCAGGACGGAAACTGAATATGTGAGCCAGATGCTTACCATGATCAAACGTTTTGCCCAACATCATGGATGTCATGTTTGGTTTGTAGCACATCCCAGACAGGTTGGTAAAATACGACCTTTTTGTTTATCCATTGCTATTTTATCTTTAAGTTTTAACGTTTGTAACAAATTGGTCCTTTTAAGTTTTTTAAGTATCAAATTAGTTATTTAATTTTGTGTTACCCTCTTAAGTATCAAATTGTTCCTTGAAGTTTGTAACAAATTACATCATTACCCCTTTAAAAGGGTAACAAATTATTCTGCTACGAACTTGAAGGACCAACTTGGTACTGAAAAAACTTAAAAGGATCAATGTTACAAACGTTAAAATTAAACATTGGATGCATTTGTCCTTAAATTTATTATCCTGATGTTCTAGCTGCAAAATTGGAATGGTGGTGCTCCTAATCTTTATGATATAAGTGGAAGTGCACACTTTATAAACAAGTGTGACAATGGAATCGTTATTCATCGTAATCGGGATCCTGAGGCCGGGCCTATTGATCAAGTGAAGGTGAGTGTTTGAGTTGTGATATAATTTTCTATATTTTGGTGACCATTTATCATATTAACATAACTGTATGTTTTTACTGACTTCTCATTGCTTCAGGTTTGTGTCCGAAAGGTGAGAAACAAGGTTGCAGGGACAATAGGTGAGGCCACATTGTCATATAACAGGTATGAAGACTCTTTCCCTTGATTATTGTGCTGCTAGTAATCATCTATGATTTTGTAGAAAATGTTTCATTATAAGCACAAGTGTCATGCCGAAATTTTGAATTAAGTGTTCGAGTGATAATTGAGGGTCTGTTTTTCGCAAGTAATTTTTTTCCCACTTTTTTGAAACAATCAAGCCTGTTAACTGTGTTTGTTTAATGTAATATGTAGTAACAAATTTGCTTTCGCAGGATAACTGGCGAGTACTACGAAGATGATAGACAGTAAAGAGATAGCAGTCACACAAATCATTTTTGGGGTAGGCTTGTAATACAGGTCAGCAAGTATGTGTTGAATTGAAGGTACTATATCTAAACATGGATATGATTTTTTCACTTTAGGTGCTGGATCAATATCAAGAGGGGTAAATAACATTTTAACACGGGTTATTAAATTTGATTGTATAATATTATAGTTTTAGCCCGATTAGTATCCTTTAGCTGTCCTTTTATAGGTGTTAAGAGTTACAATATATTTAATTTTGCAGTTAAGCATGTGCATCCTTGTATATAGTAGTATAGATATAAGATTTTCTTTGCTGTAATGACCCTGTTGATCTCAAAGCATTGAGCTCTAGTTTTCTTTGGCTTGTTAATGCTGTTTGCAATTCTGTTTATCGAGTTCGGATGGATTGTAACGATCTTTTTAGTATGTACTGCATAACTGCAGACTTGGTCTGTTGCACGATATTCAGTTAATGTATTATTGATGGTTTATTCTACAATTTTTTTGTTAAGTAGTCTAGTGGCTAGGAATTCCACCCTTAAGGTGGATAAGTAGGATGACCGGGGTTCTAACCACGACTCTCTGCATATATAATGCAATGTCTGCCAACTAAGCTAAGCTCACGAGACTGGTTGATTCTATAAATGACGCCACTATCAGTGAAGTGGTGATATTTACATGTTTCATGTTTATTTATTTTTGGAAGCAAATAACAGCTAATAAAGCAACAATAATAAACACAGGTCTTTTCCAGCATGAATGGTTGACTATGTCCCATACCTTAGTCTATAACGTGAATGAATGATACCAAACTAAAGGAAGTTCAATGTTACCACCATATAAATTTTTTAAAATAGTAAACAAATTGATTCCATATATAATTGCACAATATCGGACAAATATGCCACATGCAATGTTTTGTCGTTAGATGGTGAGAGACCAAGTCAAACAAAAGAGCAAATATTTGGTAATGATGAGGTACCACGTTCCAAGATTATAGACGGTGAACATGGGGGAACCTAACAACATAAGCTCTGCATCTCAAATCCACCGAATATTTGCAAAGTTTTTTTTGTTCAAAATTCACTCCTATATGCCGCAGGGTTTGGTTTAGTGGTGAGCAATTTGAATAGTATGTTCGAGATCCTGTGTTTGGTTGTCAGTTACATTGTAAAAAAAATCCACTACTACTTTTTCTTTTGTCGGTAAAACTACATTTACCTACTTTATTATTTACAGAATACTAGTTTTACCTTCTTTTTGATAAATCTACATTTACCTACTTTATTATATACAGTACTATTCTATATTTCTCCTTTTTGTTTTACTATTCTATATTCTACTTTTTTAAAAATACAATAATAGTTTTGGTAAAACTAAATTTACCTACTTTATTATTTTCTTTTTGAAAATAATTTCCTAGATGTAAAAGAAGGAAAATGTAAAATATTTTCTTAGTTTTCTCATATTTGAATCCCACTAATACTTTCAAAAATGAGATAAATATAAATATTTTTGTAAATGCTCAGAGTCTTAAAGTCTCTGTTGTCTTTGACAAACAATATTCACTCGCCTGAAATTTTTGTTGGATAATAAAACTAATTTCAAACAATATTTTTTTTGGGAAAATAAATACATATTTTTTGGTTCTTAAAACCTATATTTAACCGAACTTTACAGCTGTGTGAATGTTAATCAATGCTTTTGGAACATTAATTTTAATATAATATAAAATAAATTTTTTGTATTAAGAAGATTACATATCAAAAAAAAAAAAAAAAAGAAGATTACATATCAAATCTCATATATAAATAAATTTTTATCTTTTTAGATTGATTTAATTATTAATGTATATACTTCACAATATAAACTAAATACATTAATAATTTTGCGAAAAGAAATGAAGGAAAGAAGATTACTACTATGAAATTGCTGGCACCATAAAGAATACATTGTGCTGTGGTATGGTAGTGGGTCCCACCCAGTTCACGTTTTCACGCCTAAATTTGCTGTCTTACAACAGTACATACAGCATAATCCTCGAGAAAATTAAGAAACAAAGAATCTCCAACGGCTCTACTCTTCGTTGGATCCAGTTATATTACCGTTTGTGGGTCCCACTCCTTCTTTTCTTCCCTTTTCAAACTTCTTATAAACCCTACCAACTCACACTCACCTTTCACAAACACAACACAACACAACAACAATCTTAACAACTCTTTCTGTTCCTCAATATTCTCACATTAGCCTCAAAGGTTTGTTTTTTCCTCATTCTCATCACTTTTTAATTTCTGGGTTTGTCATAAGTTTTCATTTTTGGTCTTATTTTAGTGACAATGTTAGGGGGTTTCATAGCTTATAACTTATTTTAGTGACAATTTTAGGGTTTATAGCTTATTTTAGTGACAATGTTAGGGTTTGTCATGAGTTTATAGTTTATTTTTATTTGCTTATAGCTTATTTTAATAAGCTAATTCAATTAACTTTTATAGCTTATGATTTTTTCATTATCATCTTTCATGGAAAAAAAATATTAAATATCCTGTAAATATATATTTTTTATGTCATTTCACATTTATAATTAGTCGAACAGTTAATTTTATCAAACACTATAAGCTTGATTATCAGCTATTCACTATTATTTGCCTAATAGAGGCTTTGTCTTTTAAATTTCTGGGTTTGTCAAAAGTTTTCATTTTTGTTCTGATTTTGTGTATTGTGTTTTTGGTGTGTAGAAAACCATGACTGCTGAAACTATGGCTCAAGACGAACCCCAAAAGGTTGAGGTTGTTATTGAAGAAGGTAAAGTTGTTGATGTTGAAGAAAAGGTTGAAACAAAGGAATCAGTGGAAGAATCAAAACCTGCAAAGACAGTTGAGAAATGTTCATCTTACAAGGAAGAAAGTAACTTCCTTTCTGATCTTAAGGAGTTTGAGAAAAAGGCTTTAATTGAACTTAAGACAAAGCTTGAGGAAGCAATTTTAGGGAACACCCTTTTTGAGAAAAAAGAAGAAGAGGTAAAAAAGGTTGAAGCTTTACCAGAAGGTGGTGAAGAGGGTGAGAAAGTTGTGAAGGAAGAAGAAGAGGAGAAAAAGGTTGAAGAGGAGAAGAAGGAGGACGAGGAGAAAGATTTGTTGTTGTGGGGAGTGTCACTTTTACCGAGTAAAGGAAATGAAGGAATTGATGTGATTTTGTTGAAGTTTTTGAGGGCTAGAGAGTTTAAGGTGAATGAGGCGTTTGAGATGTTGAAGAAGACACTTAAATGGAGGAAGGAAATGAAGATTGATTCTATTTTGGATGAAGATTTTGGTTCAGATTTGGCTTCTGCTGCCTATATGAACGGCGTTGATTGCGAAGGGCACCCTGTGTGTTACAATATGTATGGTGTTTTTGATGGTGAAGAGATTTATCAAAAGACTTTTGGGAATGAGGAGAAGAGAAGTGAGTTTTTGAGATGGAGGTCTTATGTCATGGAGAAATGGATTCAGAAGCTGAATTTGAAACCAGGTGGTGTTTCTTCTTTGCTTCAAATCAATGACCTTAAGAATTGTCCTGGCCCTTCAAGGAAAGAGCTTAGAATTGCTACAAAACAAACTGTTTCAATGTTGCAGGACAATTACCCTGAAATGGTGGCTAAAAATGTAAGTTTCTTTTCACATCATCACTTCGCTTAACTTTGTTTAGTATTCGTTGTATTTTTATGTTTATACTATTACTATAGCATAACACTGACACCAGACATGACACTGACACGGAGAAACCATACTATAATAAGGAAATAATTGAATGTAATCGGACATGAAACCGGCCATGTGTGTGTCTTGTGTTGGTGTCAGACACCGGACACTCCTTTAATCTGTATTGTCGGCGCTGCATAGGTTTATAGTCACTTGATATATGTTTAAAGCAATTGATTGAAGTGCTTATGTTGTGTTTGTTTCATTGTAGATTTTCATCAATGTTCCTTTCTGGTACTATGCACTCAATGCACTTTTTTCTCCTTTCTTAACTCAAAGAACAAAGAGCAAATTTGTGGTTGCTCGTCCTGCTAAGGTTACCGAAACACTGATCAAGTATGTCCTCAATCCATTCATAATTTCTATTCATTTTTAAGATCCAGCAGCAACACATGAATGACCTTGTTTGCTTTGTATGCTAGGTATATTCCAATTGAGGAGATTCCAGTTAACTATGGTGGTTTCAAGAGGGAAAATGATTCCGAGTTCTTCGGCCAAGATGCTACTGTTTCTGAACTCATTCTTAAGGCTGGAACAACTGCAACTATAGAGATTCCTGCATTGGAGGTAACAAAATTTTATGCATAGGTTCTAATCTCTTGTATGCTGTTGTTTTGCACAAGTGCATGTTAGGATTCCACATTAGTGATAGACGCCCAAAATTGACTTCGACATGTTTCATTGTTCCAGAGAAAGTTTCATGTTTGCCTCCCGATTGAATTCTAAATTGATATAATTTTGATGCACCGTCTTACACGGTTGAAAAATCACAACTAATCATGTGTGCCACTCTAGAAGTATTTATGGTTAAAGTCAAAAGTTTTTAATGATTTGGCATTCTGATTGATTGACATTGTAAAAAAAATCTTAAACTTTACCGTTAAGCTCATTTTTGCGTAAATGGTATCCAAACTTCAACGATTAACTTTTAACAAAAAAATCAATCCTTTCATCATCAATTTATGTCGCGTAGAACCGGACATATTCTAAAAGGTTGTTTGTATTTCAACAGGTTGGAAACACATTGTGCTGGGATTTGGCTGTTTTGGGTTGGGAGGTAAGTTACAAGGAGGAATTTGTTCCAAATGATGAAGGGTCATACACAGTGATTGTTCAAAAAGGGAAGAAGATAGGTTCACAAGAAGGACCTATTAGGAACACTTTCAAGAACAATGAACCAGGAAAAGTTATCCTCACAATAAACAACACATCGAACAAAAAGAAGAGGGTTCTTTACCGTTACAAGATCAACAAGAGTTCACCCTGAGAATTCAGTTATCAAAAGTTCTAGTTTTGTTCCATTGTGTATTTGGTTTCATTTAGATTTTGAAAGTAGGTGAAATGTGTGAAGATGAGTTTTGAAGACTTAAAAAAAAAAGAGCATTCTTTCATTTGTTATTACATATTTTGATTTAGAGTTCATTCATTTTCTGTGCCAATGATATGATATGTAGCTATCTCATCTTATTTTGATGTGAATAATTTGCTTTAATACACCTTTTTAATTTTAAATATATCTCACAGTGGTTTTTATGAGTAACTAAATTCTAAGAATTCAAAAGATGTTAATTTTATCAATGTTGAAGTGAGCATGCAAGACTCATTTGTAGTATAATTTACTGCCTTGTTTGTTAATGTCTTGTGCTTTCTCAAAAAGTTTAATAAAAGAGTTATGCTATATGTGCACAATTTGACAAAATACAGGACACAATGTGTCTCATGCCACTTCATTTAGTGGTTAATGGTTAATGAAGTACTTTAAGGGGTTAATGAGATATTTGTATACTCAGCATCGTCCCAAAACTTTGGTTCTTTTAGAGAAATTTACAAAATTTCTCAAAAAAATTTCATTCTTATAACGTCTATTACTTAAGTAGATGAAGGCTAAAATAGCTCCGTCCCTGATACTTGACATGACATTGACACGGATAAACCATACTATAATAAGGAAATAGTTGAATATAATCGGACATTGGACATGTGTCTGTGTTGTGTTGGTCTCTATAAAAAAGTGGCATGTTTTGTTCCCTACAAAATTATTATGCACATCGTTATGGTCCCTACTGTTTAACGGTTAAACTTTAACCAATGTGTATTCTTGAATGATTATTTTGCATGTGTTCATAAAAAAGTTCCTAAAAAATCACTCAAAATTTGATTTCTCAGTCTAGATTTTCGTTACTCTTATTTTTTTTTTATAAGACGTTACTCTTACGATTATTTTTTCGTTATGATTATTTTTTTTTATAAAAAATTTCTAACATGTACTATCATGTAGTAATTTTCTATCGGAAAGTAGTATTTAAGGTTTTTTTGGGATACACTATTCTTTTTTTCATTGTTCAGAATCACAGAGTGTATTGTAGGTTGAACTAACTCATGAGTGCCGATCATATATTGAAATGGAGTATCAAGCAAACAACACGAGTTGGGTGGTGATTGAGATTCTTCGCCATTGAATTGAATGATTGAAGAAAATTGTGATTAAATATCGATGAGTTTGGGTGATTTGAATAATTTTTTATTTTAAATTTTAAATCATTTTTTTCACATCTGACACGTCACTGAACCAAAGTCACGTAAAAATTTATGGAAATTTTTTTTTTCCTACCCCAACAATCTTCACTTTACCCCAACAATCCTATTTAAAATGACAAATATACCCTCATATATAATGTAAAACGGAAAAAAAAAATCATTATCTACCCTAGTCAAAAAAAGTGTTCCGGTGTGAGTTTGCCGAAATTGAGAGAGTAAGTGTAATTTTACATACCGGTACACTTTTTCGAAGTGTGCCGGTTTGATTTCTTCACCGGTACACTTGAAAAAAAATGTACCGGTATATATTCATACCGGTACACTTTTTTTCAAGTGTACCGGTATGCATATTCATACCGGTACCGGTATGCATATTCATACCGGTACACTTTTTTTCAAGTGTACCGGTATGCATTCGACGTCTGAGTTTCATATTACATACCGGTACACTTTTAAAAAAGTGTACCGGTTCACAGTGATTTTTTTTAATTTTTTTAATTTTTTTTTGTTTTTTTTCTTCTTCAGTGGTGCGTACAAGAGGATCAGACGGTAGAATTAAGCATAACAGAGGACGTGGAGAGTCTCGGCGACATCAGGAGGAGCCGGAACACGATGAGCTGCCGCCAGTGCATGAGGAGCAGGTTGAGGAGCAGGTTGAGCAGCAGGTTGAGGAGCAGGTTGAACAGCAGGCTGTGCAGCAGGGTTGGCCTGGAGGGCCGATCGATACGAGTCTTTTGACTCGATACGAGCATCATGTTGCTCGTCATGTATGGTTTGGTCAGGTAATACTTTGTTTTTTTGTTATTATTTGTTAAGTTATATTGATCATTTTTTTTTTTAATTTGTATTGTTTATACTCTCGTTACAACTGTTAAATCCTTATTTTGCATACAAATTTAGTGTTAAAATATTATTATAGTTCATTTTCAATGTCTTATGATATGCATCCAATTATCCGGTTTAATTTATTATTCACAATGTATTTTTTTAAATATATGTAGGAACGTGTCGAAGGTGACAAAATTGAGCTACGAATAGCATCTTTAGGAAAAAAGTTAGCTGACAGGATTCCCGATCACCATCCTGAAGTTATTCAAGGGTGGTTGAATATTTCGGGGTTGTGCTGGCTTGAGCGGACTAGCTTGAAACTTACCGATCCGCAGCTTATATCCGCATTTGTTGAGAGGTGGCACCCCGAGACATCGTCATTTCACATGCCGTTCGGCGAGATGACTATTACTTTGGACGATGTGGCATGTCTTCTGCATCTACCTGTTAGGGGTCAGTTTTATACTCCTGTATCAGTTTCTCAGAAACAAGCTGCGGAACTTGCAGCTGAGTTGTTAGGGGAGGAGTATGAATTTGCATTGCGAGAGACTGTAGCGCAGAAGGGTGGTTATTTTTCACAGCAGTGGCTATATGAGAGTTATATGAGGAATGTCAATTTCTACGGGAAACATGACTGCGCAGCTAGGGCATGGATGTTGATGTTGGTGGGATGTACCATTCTGGCCGATAAGAGTTATACACGTGTGGATGCCAAATGGCTACTTCTGTTTAGTGATTTGTCTGCAGTCCATACATTTTCGTGGGCCAGTATTGCATTGGTTTGTTTATACGATAACTTGAACGATGCATCCAAGTTTTCTACGAGGGCCCTTGCAGGGTATGCGACACTTCTTCAAGTATGCGACACTCACTACAAAGACATAATTTAAATATTGCGTAATTAAATTTTTTTTCTCTTTGCTGTGTAATTAAATTTTGTTTTTATCTTGGTTGCGTAATTTAATTTTCTTTTCTCTTTGTTGCGTTGTTAACAATTTTCTTTTTTTTCTTTTTTGTAATAGTGTTGGATTCACGAGTATTTTCCTACCCTTGGTAGGCGGGCTCAGTCGGATCTTAATTGTGATAATCCTGGATTTCCTCGAGCTATGCGGTGGATGTATAAGCAAGGGAAGACCAAGCTCCCCGAGTATCGACCTATATTGGATGCACTGACCCCTGATGACGTGATATGGCGTCTGTTTGAGACTCACAGAGGTAGCATTCCTTTTGATCTGATTACTCTGTATAGTGGTCATCTGCGTGGATCCACGGTAGTTCCTTACTTGCCCGAGAGGTGTATTAGGCAGTTTGGATTTGTACAGTATATACCACCACCACCACCTCTAGCTCCTGCCTATTCTGATATTGATAGCGACTGGATTGGTTATCACGCGTCCGTTGATCGGATCCTTCAGTCAACACGTCCAGTGACATATGCTTATGAGACTGTACCTGATTACATGTCCTGGTACTATAGGGTATCACATCCTAGACTGTGTCGCCCTGTTGATGGACCACATGGAGCACCACCAGTTCCGCACTATGCACCTGCACCTGCACCAGTAGACGATGCACCAGCAAATGATGCACCACAAGAAACTACACTACAGCGTGAGCGGAGATGGAGAGGTATGGCTCGAGGCGCGATTGAGAGCTTTCTGACGAGGATAGACGCTGATAGGGATGATGAGGGATTTGAGGAGCTTTTTTTGCACTAGATGTATGTCGTGGTGCATACCCATGACTAATTTTTTATTGTTGTTTTTTTGAACACTGGTTTATGTACTTTTATTTTTGGATTGTGTATTTTGTTGAACTATTTTTACTATATCGTGTAGGCATTGCATTTTATTGACAAAATATTTTTTAACACAATAAACGTTACTAACGAATTTAGATATTCGATAAAACATAAGTAATATAAATATTCGACATAAAATAAACAATTAAAAATAGGTAATATTTAATTAATTGACATACAATTAAAAATTATTCAACAGACATAACACCACTAAGAGGTTTCACCGGAGGATTTAGAAGGTTACAATATTGTAGGCGTCCGTTTAAGTTTGACATCCAAGACCTTGCTTCATGTGAACAAAATTTCTTCCAATCAGCTGTAACTTCGGGCAACGGAAACCCCTTTGACATGTTTACCGGAACCCAATGATTTCCATTGACAAAACCAATACAAAAAAACCTTGCTGAAGAGGAATATGAAGTCATCATAGGAAAGAAAGTCTTACTAGGTTTACCCAACGTGACGAGAACGACATTATACCTATTTGCTACCAAGTAACCCATAGCAGGTATGGTGAACCATCTATTTGCTACCAACGAATCTCTCACAACCTGCAAATCTTGTCTGAATAATTTATCATACAAACTGTTATTATTTCTAAGCTCTTCATCTAACTCCCGGCGGACGATAGACCAACCTTCCTCTGTGTAACCAAGTAAAGATGCAACAGTTCTAAAACCACAATTTCCATCTTCAAGCACATCAGCAATGTCAACAATATGTGGATGCATATGATCAGGAAATTGCCCCAAATATTTCTGAGATGTCAGTTTTTTAGACATCTGAGATAATTGTTTCTGAGATGGTTGAGATTGTTGCTTCTGAGAGGGTTGAGATAGTTCCTTCTGAGATGACTGTGATTGTTGTGTACACAACCTCTTCGATGTACCTAGATTTATGTAAAAACAAAAAAAGTTGAATATATAATAATAGAATATAGACATAAAAATATAAGCAATAACTATATTATCACAAAAATAAATTAGTCACCTTGTGAATCACCATATTCTCTTTCAACGTGTTCAAAGTATGATGGATCACGATACACATCATAACCTTTTGGTGCTTTGCCTTTATATTTGTTCTTCACTCCTCCTCTGGTTTTTATTTTTTCAGGTGGTGGACACAATGAACTTGAGGCTGGATAAGCAAGTTCAAACACTTTACTCTTCAACGCTCTTTTACCAACAATATCAAGTGACCGAAATCGAGTCCATATTGCCTCCATTGCATTACTCATGTCCAACTCATATCCATCCTCTGTGTCATCCTCCAATGGTTCTTCCATAGTTAATTTCTTCCAGTGACCGTGAACTGAATCTAACAGTATCGGTACACCTCTGGTTGTATATCCACTCAATTCACAAGCACAAGGCAACTCACATGTTGACCTAAGTTTGCAACCACACAAGTTTTTATTTGTTCCAACAATGTCAATTCTCTTCATCTCATTAGAAATTAGTGTCATAGCGGCCCTGGAGACAAAGTTTCTCAAATATTGAAAAAATAGACTGTTATGTGTCTTTTCTGCATAGTAAAAACTCTTTTGAAAAGACTTCTTAATTTTGTCAACTTCTAGTCTTATGTTGTCATTCATGCCTTCCAAACACTTGCATAAGTCTCCTTTGCTGTGTTCCAACATTTGCTTCAGTCTCCAATGTGCAGACTCAACTCTAAATATCAAATTGCAAACAATAGTCAATTAAACGCCAAAAAAAGAAAAATATAATTTCAATTTTAAAATAAAAAAAATTATACCTATTAGTCGTTGTGTTTCCTAAATGCATCACTCGATTGGTCCATGCTTCAACAAATTGTTCTTTGTGAGGGGCCAACCAGGTGTTATTGACATATTCGACAAAATTGCTTGAATTAACACATGCTTGCTGAAACGCATTCAACCGCTACTGATACTCCACCTCATCCGGACTTTCAACAACATCTCTCCACAAATTTTTCACCTTCTGTTTCATATCCTTAGGTATTTGCACGGTGCATCTCGCATTCACATTTTTGATTATGTGCCACGTACAAAGTATATTAGTAGTATGTGAAAATATATCTTTAATTGCATTCATCAAAGCAAACTCCCTATCAGTCAAAATTACTCTAGGAAATATATCTTGCTTAGTAATCAATTGCTTCAACTTACCTAACGCCCAATGATAATTGTCCGTCTTCTCAGATTCCATGTAAGCAAATCCAACAGCAAATGTCATGTTAGTTGACGTTATGCCAGTAATTTCAAGCAGTGGCTGTCTATATTTATTAGTTTTGTATGTGCAGTCCATAACCAAAACAATGGGAAACAAGTTCAACAACTTGATTGAATCTGGATGCGCCCAAAAAATATCACTCAAAACATCGGAGCCATCATCTTTTCTTCTATTCCAGCTGACATATTTTGCATCATCTAACAACTGCAGCAAGTGTTGCAGCTCTGTTCTGGAGCCTCTTTCCTATATTTGCATCATGTGTCTTTTCCTATATACAAGTGTGACATCAACAACAGACTCTGGATTTTGATCTTTCAAATCTAAAACAATGTGTCTTGGTGCTACTTTACGCTTTGTCAAATCTTGAACACGTTTGTTTTCATCAGCGGTTAAACGTGCCTTGCGAGGATGACCATGATATTGGTCAGGTAGCCCGTGGTTGTGAACTCCATGAATAACCTGAACTTTCCATCCTGAACCATCTGTTGAAGGTGCAGCTCTAATTTTAAATGGACAGTTACACTTTTTCGATGCAGTTGTCGTGGAACTTTCTGAAGAGTCATACTTTCCACCTTTGTCACAACCCAAAATCAACTTGTCATTTCTTCCTCTTATTCCGTTCTTTTTATCCGACCGAGTAATGATAATACCGACTTTATTGGCATCTCCAACATCTCGAGCCCATTTGACAACATCATCTAGGGTAGCAAATTTTTGATGAGTTGTAAAAACATCCGTAATATCTACCAACATTTGACTTGTATCGCCGAGATAAGCCATATCTGTTTAAAAATAAAAAAACAAATTAAAATTAAAAAAATTAAGAATAACATACCGGTACACTTATTACATACCGGAACACTTTTACTACCGGAACACTTTAAAAAAGTGTACCGGTATGTATAATGATAAACGAAATATAATTAACATACCGGTACACTTTTTAAAAAGTGTACCGGTAACATTAACATACCAGAACACTTTTTAAAAAGTGTACCGGTAAAATAAACATACCGGAAACGTTATAAATAGTGTACCGGTAATATTAACATACCGGAACACTTTTTAAAAAGTGTACCGGTAAAGTTAACTTACCGGTAAGGATAAATACTTACCGGAACAGTTTTTCGTGAGAATGAAAATTCTACCGGAACAGTATAATACGACAAAAATTATTTTTTTAAAATATATTAATTTTTAATAAGGGTATATTGGGTATTTTTAGAAAAATGTTGGGGTAAAGTGAAGATTGTTGGGGTAGAATTTTTTTTTTCAAATTTATGGGTTTAATTTGCTCACAAATCTCGTTAAAGACCAAAATTTAGGAGTGATTATGGTGCATAAGCTTTTTTCTTATACCATGTATAAATAATGAAAATTGTTTAACGCGCCCCACAGTTTTTTTTCCTAATGCGCCCCCTATATTTTCTCACGCGCCCCTAGTTTTTTTCCCTATTTCTAGCACGCCCCCAGTTTTTTTTCCTCCCCCAGATTTCTAGCGCGCCCCCCAATTTTTTTTCCTCCCTCAGATTTCTAGCGTGCCCCCCATTTTCAATTAAATAATTACTTTTGTTCCTTTGAAGTACATACTATAAGAACTCATTTTAAATTAATTGTGTTGAATGATTATATAGCCATATTTTTATTTAAAATTACATACTAAAATATGTACTGTAATTATGGTTTGATTTATCACAATTAAGATAAAAACTATTAAGTACATCTAATGGTTTTGGAGTACAACCCTCTGAAATCATTTCACAGCAAAATGATTTTGACATGATTAAGTACATCTAATGGTTTTGGAGTACAGATCTCTGAAACCATTTCACAACAAAATGGTTTTGACATGATTTTAGTTTAAAACTAACTACTAAAACATTTAATCATACATAATACTCTGAAAATTATCCCTAATTAATAAACTAAAATTCAATTAATCAAAATTAATCAATTTTTTTTTTTAAAAAATAAAAATTCTGGGGGGCACGCTAGAAATCTGGGGGCGCGCTAAGCAATCTGGGTATTTATGCCCCAAAATTTGCCCCAAAATTTATGGGTTTATATTTTACAGGGTGAAACGAGAGAATTTTTTTACGGGGACTAAAACTCAAATTCGCTAATTTCACAAGCACTAAAAGCATATATAAAAAAACCACTACATAAACACATAACACAAATTTTAGGATATTAGATTCTTCCTTTATTGTTTAGATTCATCGTATAATTTTTTTTTTTGGTTACAATTCATCGTATAATTTTTATAAGGGTTAAAAATATTTTTGTCTCAACAAAATCAATAAATTTTATTTGGTCTCTATAAAAAAAAAAGTGACATATTTTGGTCCTTATAAAATTATTATGCACATTATTTTAATTTCTACTATTAAACCAATGTGTATTTTTGAATCGTTATTTTGCAAATATGTTTAGAATATCATCAAAAATAAAATAAAAAAATCAATATTTAATTTCAAAATTTTGATTTTTGTTACTTATATATTTTGAAATTTAAATAAAAAATCATATTTCTGGAGACTATAAAGTAAAGGATATGAATATAAATATAAAAAGAACTTCAATGAGCTTAAATTTAAGCTATAATAAATTTAATCCCATGCAGCCCTTCAAATTATCTTTACACACTAATAATATATAAAGACTTAAATATGCATAAAACTATTCAATGTGGGACTTAAAAATATAAGAAGAACACATCACACATAAAGCAAACAACACTTCTTTCTTTCATAGCTGATCATTCTCGTAGAGTCATTTTTGGCAGATGGAATACTCATATATGCAATGAAGAAAATTATTAATCCAATTAGAAAAATCAACAAACTGCATAAAGATGGAATACTCATATCATATGCAATGAAGAATATAACAGAAACAACCATTTTTCGTTTCTTTCACAGGGTATAAGTTGTCTATAATAAGGTGTGAATGATTCCTTTCCTAACATCTTCCATTTGTTTGGTTTTGATGACTTTGAAGTATATATGTGCTTTTTTGGACCTAAATCTTGCAATAACAAATCTTAGATGGTTCAGAGTTGGACAGTGAAATGTTTTTTGTTTCCGGTGGAGGAGGAGATGGGAGAGAAAGAGATAGAATCAATGGGTGTGGACAGACCACCATATTATGCTATGAATCATTTTAATTCAACAATTCAAATAAGTGGTGCATGCATGGTGAATCATAGAACTTAGAAGAGAAGAAGCTAGTTTCCAGTTTGAAGGAGAATTTGTTAGATTGTTGTTGCTGTGTGTGGGTGAGAGAGTATGTGGGAGAACTTTTTTATGAAGATTGATGAAGATGAGTGTTTTTAAATTTTTTAATAAAATAAAAATATAAATTTTTTTGACACGTCACCTTTTTTCAGAGTTAACGTCATAAATTAATGTTAGAGACTAATTTGACTAACGTATTGAAGTGTCGGGGACTATCTTGTATTTTCATGCGAGTCGAGGACTACTATGACAACGAGATGCACGTTCAGGAACTAAAATGATGGGGTTAACTCAATTCAGTTCAATATTAAATGATGGGGTTAACTAAGTTAAATGTTTATGTGAACTGCTAATGTAACATAAGATCACGTACCTGAAAAATAGTCTTCTAAATCATACGTAAATTGAGTTTACATGACCTAAGTAAATTCAGTTTACATAACCTTGTGTAAAATCAATTCACACTTACACTCGGTTTCATGTACTTAAGTAAACTCATTTTGGACAAGAAGGTTATGTAAACTGAGTTTACATGAACATATGTAAACCAAGTTTATGGTAGGTAATGTAAATTGAGTTTACATACACGTACACAAACTAAGATTAAGTAGCAGAGATGGAAATGAATGTGAGGAAGATTTGAGCGGCGGAGATGAACGGCGGCCGTCTGTGTTTGAGATTCTTAATTGTTCGTTAATGAGAAGGAGAATGAAACTAAGAAATACGCAGAAACTTTTGAATAACATTAAGGGTATTTTAGTAAATTTAGGGCGTAACCAGATTTTTTGGATGTGATTATAAAAAATCATAAAATTTTGTAAGATTTAAAAGATGTCACATCGACCAAAAATTTATTTACTGAAAAGAACATGAAGATAAATATAAAAGAATGATTTTATAGAGAATACTTGATTATCTTAATAACACATTCTTAATTTTTGGAATGAGATTATTTTGTGAATGATTTTATTTTCTTTCAGGACAATTACTTGGAAAGAAAAGCGTATGATGCTGGGAAGAGCTCATCTATTGCTCGATTATGAAGAAGTTCATAGAGCATAGGATTTGTATGATGTGACATCTAGAAGACTCGCTCGTGTACGGTCCATGGAGGCTGTTTTGTTGATGGGAAGACATGTCGAAGCGATCTTTGGAACATTGAAGGGTTTGATGACCATGGGAGAATTTATGTTGGTAAGAAGACTATTTCTAGAATTGTAGTGATGAATGATCATCCAACTCCAAGTTCATCAATAGCAGTTGATATGACCAAGAGAAAACATTCTATCGCTGACACTGAAACCTCGAGTTGTGATCCCTGCTGTGCATGATTAAACTATTTTTTAAAAAATAACTCAATGTATTTTCTTAAAAAATAGGGTCACTTTTTTTCACTATAAAAAATAAACCCATTTTTTTTGTGTAAATCTACTAATTTACGGGTTGGATAGCGTGTTATCCAAATGATTTTTTTGTTTTTTTTAATATCAAATGACTAAACCATGAATCACTATATTTGTTTATGAAAATTATTCAATTTTTTAAAATTTTTAAACAATAATGCGAAAAATTATCATATTTGTTCATAAAAATTATTCAATCTTTTTGATTTTCGTAAAAAATAGTATAACTCATTTTCAATATAAAAATATTTAATAATCAAATGAAACATAACACTAGTGGGTTAGTGGGTTTTTTGGGTTGGGTCCGGTTTTACCCGAAACCCGACTTTTTTAATGGGTTTTTCATTTTTGAAATCCATATCCACCCACTTGCCCGACCCAACCCACTTTTTTGGGTTGGATTAGGTGGGTTTGACCGGGTCGACCGGATTTGCCCAAGACATGTACACCCCTATCAACAACGCCACATTTGTTATATATATATATATATATATATATATATATATATATATATATATATATATATATATATATAATCGACGGAAGTGGCAGGAGTTTGATTACTGCTGGTGTAAGTTAAGAACTAAAGACCCTGGAATTTGACTTAGACATACTCCACTTTAAATTAATTTTGAAAAATCATAACATTCGACTTAGACATATATTCCGATTTTTCATTTTTTAAAGTAAGAATTCTATGCTTAACTTAGACATATATCCCGATTATAAACACCAGGGGTCGTGGCTGGGGTGGGCCGTGGTTTACCCAAAAAAAATGAGAAATTATAATAATATCCTGATATTTTTATAAAATAACGTGTACTAATATGTTATTAAAAAAAAAATTACTTTTGCTGCTCTACCGGTTACTCGTGCGCCCTACGTCTTTCTTTTTTTATCATTCCGCTACATAAGTAGAGGACGTTATAAAAATGAAAATTTCTGAAAAATGTCGTCCGCTACTTAAGTAGCAGACGTTATAAAGGTAGGGTATTTTTGTAGAGCGGACATGAGTATTTTAGTAAATTTGTAGGGCGCACTGCAGAATAAATACATGGACACAAGTTGACTAAACTTTTTTTTTTACAACAAGTTGACCAAACTCTTATTTTTTCACAAAACAATATATATTAGGCTTAATTAATAAAATGGTCCCTTAAAAATATTTTTGGTTTCATATTGATCCCTTAAAGAAAAAAAGGTCTAAATAGGTCCCTTAAAGAAAAAAAAGGTCCGAATAGGTCCCTTAAAGACATATCCGTTAATCAGTTTGGTCCTATTTAGACTTCTTTTTAGGGACCAAACTGATTAACGGAGATGTCTTTAAGAGATCTATTCAGACTTTTTTTTCTTTAAGGGACCTATTTGAACCTTTTTTTCTTTAAGGGACCAATCTGAAACCAAAAATGTCTTTAAGGGACCATTTTATTAATTAAACCTATATATTATTATAAGATGACAATTCCCTTTGTGTGTTTGTTTTGCAAATGATGATTGATAATGTTAATATTCTTCACAATTGATATTATATTAGTCGATCGGATAACCATCTATAAGATCTTCCAGGAGAATAACATTCATGGATGAATTTTTTTTATTTTTTTACAAAAAACAAAACTCGTATGATTTATAATAACCTCAGAAATACAACTGGCATCGACTCAAAAACATGAGGATTAATCCTAACTTACGAGAACGAGCTGTTACTTATATTAGCTCGCCTTTTAGAGAACTCAACACATAAATTTGAACAAAAATTTGATAATAAAGACTTACATCTCTAAGGAATAAACTTAGTCAATTTGTGAAAACAATATACTCTGAAGGAAGTACAATTAAAATTAGTTGAAACTCAGATCTCATTTTCAATTTTTTTTTTATTACTAAGATATTGGTACGAAGTTTCCACCACCGTTAGTGATGACTAATCTCCGCCGGGGAATCTGTATGACACTTAAGATGGATTCTTCCTATAAGTCAGGAATCAAACCTCTGACCACATATTTAAGGGAACAAAACTCTTATGACTTGGACCAATTTATTGTTGGTAGCAAACTTTATTTCATTCATTATCAAACCAAACAAATTTACATTAATAGTAAAATAAAATATTAAACTTACATTGTAGTAACTAATTAACTGAATATTTAGCACTTAGTTTTATTTCCACAATAAAACATGTTTTTTTGTGGACCAATCAAACTTATTACTACTATTTAACAAATAACAATCACCAAACAATTAACTAGAAACTAATAACACACCATATGATTAATTCTAACTCTTCCTATAGGGAGGGTTGAGTAGGTATGCTTTGTTCATTCCTAAAGAAATTGTGAGGATCAACCTTAGTCTTAATTTTCACCAATCTATCAAAATTATCCTTAAAATATTCAACTCCATAAACTCTCCCTTCATTGTAACTATTCTTACCATTATGATTAATTCCCAAATCAAGATCCTTATAATTAAGAAAAGCCTCTCTTGGATTTTTGGACACAAATGGAGTCATATATTTGTGAAGTTGTCTAGTCAAGTTTATTTTATAATCAGCAACATCTTTCCCTGCCACATTCCAATTTGCTTGATATTGAACCTTCCATAAATTTCCGGCTCTATGAGGAAACGGTGTTTCTGTTGATGGAATCTCAGCCATTTTTCCACCATATGGATTGAAATATAATATCGCACCTTCCAACTCAATCATCTTCTTCCAAATCCCTTCCAAACCCTTTTTCGATATCGGTTTCTTTACGTAATCCGATTTTCTTTTCAAGTAGTTCAATGATTGTGGTTGTCGATCAAGCAAAATCTCGACCGGTTTTGTAATATCGATATTAGTCCAAAACAAAACCGATTGAAGCCAACTTGTTTCGATGCAATCACTTTCCTTCAAACCCAAGGAAGGAAATTTTTCATTCATTAGTGAAACAAGAGTTTTTGAATCACCAAGAAATAAAGATATAAAACTACCCCTTATAGTCTTTGCACCATTTTGTGTAACATTTACATCAATAATAAGCCTAATGAATAGGTCATTATCAATATTTGGTGCCACATGTTGCCAATTATAAATTATGTCACTAGCATTTTGTTCCAAAGTTTTCCTAATTTGAAAAACAGTTACTCTCTTAGGAATTCGAACCAATTTTATTTTGTACGAAAGAACAACACCAAAACTAGCTCCCCCGCCACCTCTTATAGCCCAAAAAAGATCTTCACCCATTGATTTTCTATCTAGCAACGTACCATTGACATCAATTATTTGTGCATCAATAACATTATCAACAGAAAGACCAAATTTTCTCATCATGTTACCGTATCCGCCACCACTAAGAGTTCCTCCAACACCAACCGTAGGACAAACACCGGCCGGGAAACCATGAATTTCACTTTTTTTATTAATTGTATAGTAAACTTCACCGAGTTGGGCACCGGTTTGAATCCAAGCTGTTTCATTTTCAATATCAACATCAATTGATCTTAGATTGAACATGTCTAAGATAAAGAATGGAACTTCAGCTACATATGAGACACCCTCATAGTCATGTCCTCCACTTCTTATTTTCATTTGCAAGTTGTGTTTTTTAGCACAAATGATTGAAGCTTGTATGTGGGAAACATGTAATGCTGTTATTATAAGATAGGGTTTTCTTGTGGTTGATGTGTTGAAACGAAGGTTTCTTATGTAGGCTTCTAAGACTGAAGAGAATGTTGGATTGCTTGGTGTAAAGATTGATGAAGTTATTGGGTGTGAAGGTTGTGAATGATTCACTAGGCAATGGATAAAAGTGTTGTCATGTGAATTTGTAGATGAAACTATGCATGAGAAAAAAAGTAACACAAAAATGGGAAATATTAATGATAGTTTTATTGATCTATTTGGAGAATGAAGGAATTCCATATTTGATTGTTTTTCTTAATGATGGTATTATTGTTACAAAGAGAAGAGGATATGTTTAGTGAGTCTATTGGGCATCATATGTAGTTGAATTTATAAGCATCTCAAAGAATGATTAAATTGTTAAAGAATAAATGAAAAAATGGTTTAGGTTACCTCAATTATTTGACCAATGAATATTTATAAAAATAATATAGATTACGTGACTCGATCATTCTTGACTTTGCAAAAATGTGATTTGTCAATATTACAAAATGTGTGACAATTTATAAACATAATTAATGATTATAAAGAAAACTCAAGGCCAAAGATAATAACATTGTTAAGAGTTGATATTTTGTGACATTTTTGAAGTTGATATATTTTGACAATAAGCAATTCTTGACGAAAAAAAAATTGTTAGCTTTTTCCTCTATTGATAAAATCGACAAATACTTCGAATCAATAATAGTATAATACATATGATTTAACCAAATGTGCAACTCTCTTCAATCATCGTATACGATTTTTATTTCAATAATATTAGGTGTGTAAATATCTTTTATTAATTCTATTAGCTATTTATTAATTAGGAGTCTTGATTGATTAGTAATTAAAATTAAGTGAAAAAGATTAATTAGTTTTTTTTATTTTATTTTGACAAGGTATGAGCTAATATGAGAGGATGCTAATATATATATATATATATATATATAAAGAAGAGAGAGAGAGGATGCGACAATTATCCATTTCGAAATATTAATGGAAACTCCAATGGATATTCAATATACCGGACACAACACATATAATTGTCTCTTCTCCCCATTTGAGGAGTGCCTTAAAGTATACTCGCTCGGTCACTATTATAAGCAAACAATTACTTTTCAGATTCATTAAAAAATCAATGTATTTAGTCTATATTATCAATTTTCTAAAGAATTTAAAAAGTAATTTTTTTGCTTATAATATTAGCCGAAGGGAGTAAGAAGCAGTCAGGTTGAGTAAAAACCGCAAGTCAAGGATAGGTGTTTATCATTCATCTCCACTTTATTTTTGTTTCATGAGTACTAAAAGTTACAATCAATGATTTGTTTTTAACAAATGACTTATCTATATCCAGATATTCCTATAATTTTTTTTTTTTGAAGTTGATATTCCTATAATCTTTAATAAATCTACATATAGTAGTTTCTTGAATTATATTTGTTTATTAGGTTTCCACATTAATTAAATAAGATTTCTTTTTTTTTTTTTTTTTTTTTTTTTAGTTTTTAATCCTCTTGTTCATAGGCGAAGGTGACCCGATAATCTAAAGTTTGACCGCGAGGTAAATAAAATCTAACTAATAATTGTTTCCATGAAAAATTTAACTCGAATTCTTCAGAACGATTCGTCCTATGAAGATTATAATCATAATTAACTACTTGAACCTAATATCTTGGTTATTATAGTTTCAATTCCAATACAATATTCAAACATATACGTAGCTGCCAATGAACGAATTAAGATGACCGTAATCAAGTAAACAACAGTGAACAATGATATAGACAAATTATATATTATATATAAATAAATATAGTTAACTTCAAATTTGTAGATAGGAGTTAGGATATATAAATGTAGGCGTATTTATGGGCGATTGATCGACCTATGATTTGAAGTGAAAGTGAACTTTGGCAACCCATTGACACACACTATATGATTTTTCTTTTTTCTTTTTTGACAAAGACACTTATATGATTTTAATATATCATATAACTTGAGAAAAACCATAACCATATTAATTTTTTTTGGCACGTAACATTTTTTTATTAGAACTAACCTTCCCTAAGAATTGAACCTAACCTTCCGTAAGGAGTAGTTAGGTTGAGTAAAAACCGCAAGCCAAAGATAAGTGTTTATCATTCATCTCTACTTTATTTTTGTTTCATGAGTAAGTACTAAAAGTTACAATCAATGATTTGTTTTTAACAAATGACTTATCTATATCCAGATATTCCTATAATCTTTAATAAATCTACATATAGTAGTTTCTTGAATTATATTTGTTTATTAGGTTTCCATATTAATTAAATAAGATTTTTTAATTTTATTTTAGTTTTTAATCCTCTTGTTCATAGGCGAAGGTGACCCGATAATCTAAAGTTTGACCGCGAGGTAAATAAAATCTAACTAATAATTGTTTCCATGAAAAATTTAACTCGAATTCTTCAGAACGATTCGTCCTATGAAGATTATAATCATAATTAACTACTTGAACCTAATATCTTGGTTATTATAGTTTCAATTCCAATACAATATTCAAACATATACGTAGCTGCCAATGAACGAATTAAGATGACTGTAATCAAGTAAACAACAGTGAACAATGATATAGACAAATTATATATTATATATAAATAAATATAGTTAACTTCAAATTTGTAGATAGGAGTTAGGATATATAAATGTAGGCGTATTTATGGGCGATTGATCGACCTATGATTTGAAGTGAAAGTGAACTTTGGCAACCCATTGACACACACTATATGATTTTTCTTTTTTCTTTTTTGACAAAGACACTTATATGATTTTAATATATCATATAACTTGAGAAAAACCGTAACCATATTAATTTTTTTTGGCACGTAACATTTTTTTATTAGAACTAACCTTCCCTAAGAATTGAACCTAACCTTCCGTAAGGAGTAGTTAGGTTGAGTAAAAACCGCAAGCCAAAGATAAGTGTTTATCATTCATCTCTACTTTATTTTTGTTTCATGAGTAAGTACTAAAAGTTACAATCAATGATTTGTTTTTAACAAATGACTTATCTATATCCAGATATTCCTATAATCTTTAATAAATCTACATATAGTAGTTTCTTGAATTATATTTGTTTATTAGGTTTCCATATTAATTAAATAAGATTTTTTAATTTTATTTTAGTTTTTAATCCTCTTGTTCATAGGCGAAGGTGACCCGATAATCTAAAGTTTGACCGCGAGGTAAATAAAATCTAACTAATAATTGTTTCCATGAAAAATTTAACTCGAATTCTTCAGAACGATTCGTCCTATGAAGATTATAATCATAATTAACTACTTGAACCTAATATCTTGGTTATTATAGTTTCAATTCCAATACAATATTCAAACATATACGTAGCTGCCAATGAACGAATTAAGATGACCGTAATCAAGTAAACAACAGTGAACAATGATATAGACAAATTATATATTATATATAAATAAATATAGTTAACTTCAAATTTGTAGATAGGAGTTAGGATATATAAATGTAGGCGTATTTATGGGCGATTGATCGACCTATGATTTGAAGTGAAAGTGAACTTTGGCAACCCATTGACACACACTATATGATTTTTCTTTTTTCTTTTTTGACAAAGACACTTATATGATTTTAATATATCATATAACTTGAGAAAAACCGTAACCATATTAATTTTTTTTGGCACGTAACATTTTTTTATTAGAACTAACCTTCCCTAAGAATTGAACCTAACCTTCCGTAAGGAGTAGTTAGGTTGAGTAAAAACCGCAAGCCAAAGATAAGTGTTTATCATTCATCTCTACTTTATTTTTGTTTCATGAGTAAGTACTAAAAGTTACAATCAATGATTTGTTTTTAACAAATGACTTATCTATATCCAGATATTCCTATAATCTTTAATAAATCTACATATAGTAGTTTCTTGAATTATATTTGTTTATTAGGTTTCCATATTAATTAAATAAGATTTTTTAATTTTATTTTAGTTTTTAATCCTCTTGTTCATAGGCGAAGGTGACCCGATAATCTAAAGTTTGACCGCGAGGTAAATAAAATCTAACTAATAATTGTTTCCATGAAAAATTTAACTCGAATTTTTCAGAACGATTCGTCCTATGAAGATTATAATCATAATTAACTACTTGAACCTAATATCTTGGTTATTATAGTTTCAATTCCAATACAATATTCAAACATATACGTAGCTGCCAATGAACGAATTAAGATGACTGTAATCAAGTAAACAACAGTGAACAATGATATAGACAAATTATATATTATATATAAATAAATATAGTTAACTTCAAATTTGTAGATAGGAGTTAGGATATATAAATGTAGGCGTATTTATGGGCGATTGATCGACCTATGATTTGAAGTGAAAGTGAACTTTGGCAACCCATTGACACACACTATATGATTTTTCTTTTTTCTTTTTTGACAAAGACACTTATATGATTTTAATATATCATATAACTTGAGAAAAACCGTAACCATATTAATTTTTTTTGGCACGTAACATTTTTTTATTAGAACTAACCTTCCCTAAGAATTGAACCTAACCTTCCGTAAGGAGTAGTTAGGTTGAGTAAAAACCGCAAGCCAAAGATAAGTGTTTATCATTCATCTCTACTTTATTTTTGTTTCATGAGTAAGTACTAAAAGTTACAATCAATGATTTGTTTTTAACAAATGACTTATCTATATCCAGATATTCCTATAATCTTTAATAAATCTACATATAGTAGTTTCTTGAATTATATTTGTTTATTAGGTTTCCATATTAATTAAATAAGATTTTTTAATTTTATTTTAGTTTTTAATCCTCTTGTTCATAGGCGAAGGTGACCCGATAATCTAAAGTTTGACCGCGAGGTAAATAAAATCTAACTAATAATTGTTTCCATGAAAAATTTAACTCGAATTCTTCAGAACGATTCGTCCTATGAAGATTATAATCATAATTAACTACTTGAACCTAATATCTTGGTTATTATAGTTTCAATTCCAATACAATATTCAAACATATACGTAGCTGCCAATGAACGAATTAAGATGACTGTAATCAAGTAAACAACAGTGAACAATGATATAGACAAATTATATATTATATATAAATAAATATAGTTAACTTCAAATTTGTAGATAGGAGTTAGGATATATAAATGTAGGCGTATTTATGGGCGATTGATCGACCTATGATTTGAAGTGAAAGTGAACTTTGGCAACCCATTGACACACACTATATGATTTTTCTTTTTTCTTTTTTGACAAAGACACTTATATGATTTTAATATCATATAATTTGAGAAATACCGTAACCATATTAATTTTTTTTGGCACGTAACATTTTTTTATTAGAACTAACCTTCCCTAAGAATTGAAGTGGTAGACCATTTCTACTTCTACCTATGCACCCCCAATCACATTCCAATTCACGTCAAAGTAAAACTCTCTAAAAGAAATGAGAAGATAGAGATGTCCATTTTAAGGATCAATTATTTTAGATATCAATTTCATCCGTCATGAGGAATTTATTTGAAATTTGAACAAAATCTTATGAGAATTGCTAACAACACTCTCTTTCTCTTTTGAGTAAAATTTATGTGAATCTTATGAGAATTGCTAACAACTAGTTAGTAATTATTTATATATTTGACTTATTTTTAAGTTAGCTTAATTTTATTTGTGTTTGATCATATTGTTGTAATTTAAAAATTATATATGACTCCTTTATAAAGTGGACAATTGAATCTAAAATATAAAGTGAATAATATCAATTATTAATTTATAAATCATAGACAACTAATGTAAATATATCATAACAAAAATAACAACTCTTAATTAATTTTGTCACTTTAAATGATCTAAACTCTTAAATATTGCTCAATTTCCGTGAATATAGCTCAGTTACAAGGACATTGCATTATATATATGCAAGAGTCGAAATTTAAACTATCAAATTTCTACTTATTTACCTTAATGGATGAATTTTTAGCCACTTAATTACTTAAAAATAAATATCGCGCATAAAATGTAAAAGCTGGTTATATTATACTTAACAAAAAAAATCATTGCGCATAATATGTAAAAGTTAGTTATATTAACTAATTAACTAAATAGTATAATTAAAACGAGTTAGGATCTCTCCATTTTTTTATTCAATCTCTCCATGTTTTGTTTTCTTCATTTTTGTCATTAACAAAATTTTGGGAATATATAAATGCAATGATGTGATATTCGATAGGCCTAATAATTAATATATATTATAAAAATTTTCAAAACTATAGTAATGGAGAAGAAAAAATAAAGAGTAAGTAAAAATAGAGAGATTATCCTAACTCAATTAAAACGCATGCAATTCACTACTTTTCCTAGTTTTTTTTTTTTTTTTTTTAACAATTCTACTTTTCCTAGTGTTTAACACGTTGCTATAGTAAATTAGTAATCAGTGAAAATAAAAAACATGTTAGTAGTATTTAGTATTAACAAATTAAAATTTCTGCAATGATAGTGTAAGAAAAGGGACTAATCATAATGACAAGGATTGAATCATTACTTTTAAGAAATTCTACATCGGATGGGAGTTGTTCTAAACGTGAGTTTATAAATAAGAGATAATTTTTATCTTATAAATCTGTTTTGTAGGATTAATAAGTTAGGTCCAATTATTCTAAGATGATATAGAGTCTTTCTAAGATTTGTTAGGTCATCTGCTATTTGGTCTGAACATGAATTTATAAGTAAGAGATAATTCTCACTTTACAAATTGATTTTGTAGAATTAAGTAAGACTCAACTCATTTATGATCTGATCTTAACTGTTGATCAGAACAGGTAGAAGGCCAGCTGGAAGTCCGTTGAGCAGGTGGTAGGCAGCAGGTCCGAGCAGATGGTCCACGGAGGGGGGGGGGTTGTACCTGCAGGTGCTCCGATGCTTAAGTCAGTAAGGGAAGAGAGCAAGAGAGATACTAGAGAGAAGTTAGAGAGAGAGAGAGTAATTGCAATAATGAATAGTGTCTACATTGCTCTCCCATGAGGGAGAGTATTTATAGCCCCCAGCTCTGGGCCAAAGGTCCTCTTAGTGGGTTGGACTAGCTGATGACAAATCGTCACACTCTCTAATCCATGCCTATTTTAGCAACATTAGATACATTTTAGTAGGTTTTTAGCAATAAATATAAGAGAAATCTAACCATAAGCTTGATTACTTGTTTTGCAAGAAAACAGGAAAAAGTGCAGGAAATGGAGGATTTTCACTACGCTGGGGGCGTAGCCCATCACGCGCCGCGTGATGGAGCTCACAGGGAGCCAAGATTTTTACTCTGATCACGCGCGGCGTGATACCTGACCACGCGCGGCGTGATGCTCTGATCAAAAGAAGATTGCTCTCTGACTTGATCACGCGCCGCGTGATACCGTTATCACGCGCGGCGTAGTTGATGGATCTGCAACCACGCGCGGCGTGATAGATCTGGCGCGCGGCGTGGTTGCATTCTGTATATATAGTTTCTGCATAATTCTGTTTTCGGTTTGGAAAATTCGGCAAATTTGATCTACATTCTGGGTTTGGAACTTCAAGATTGGGATTCAAGACTCCAGAGGTTAGCTCCAAGCACATCGATAGCATGGATTCACAAGCCATGACATTGAAGCTCGGACGCGAACAAAGGAAGATGAGGAGCTAAGCTTCTTTGGAGGTAGGATCTAGGATAGTCTAGGATGTAGATAGATCAGCTGTAATCTGCTATATGTGTAAGAATCTACTCTTTCCATAGTGTTGATTTAATGCAATTCAATGCATAATGCTTTATAATCCTTCATTAGTGTTGTAATGATTTCGAGTTAAGTCACGTGCGAGAGTATTGATTTAATTTCTGAACTGAATTGCATTGAGCACTCGAGTGTCTCCGGTCGAGAGATTGAGGCATAGAGTGTAGCGAACGATTGACGCGCGTTAATATCATTCGTTGTAGGTAGCTTCCGCCCGAGAGATCGGGGGAGTATCGACAACGAATAGAGTGGATTTTGACAAGAGATTGCGATTCACTAATTTGTCGATCTAGTTGTGAACACTTGAGTAGATTCCTATGGTATAGTAGATTGCATGTGGTTTAGCTATAGACTAGGCGATTCCGATGATTCTACCTCGCCTTTCCATTATATCAAAGCACGTTTTCTCACAATTCATCACTCAACATACCCCCAATTTATGTGTATTTTCTGTATAATGTCTATGAACACGATTCGACTAGTTTAATCACACAATCCCTGTGGATCGATATTTTTATTACTACGTGGTAATTCGTTCACTTGCGAAATAATCCATCAAGTTTTTGGCGCCGTTGCCGGGGATTGTGATTGATTCGACAAGGCGATAGTGTTCATATTTTCTGTTTTATATTTTTCTTCCGGAGCGTTCTACTTGTGTGTTTCATTGTGCATGCGGAGAACAGGTCCTCAAGAGCTGCAATTTGATCCAGAGATTGAAAAGACAGCTCGCGCAATTCGAAAGGCAACAAGGGGAGCTCAAGCTTCAAGGGGAACAACTTTGCTAAGGGATACACCGGACTGTCAAGGACGGACTGCAGCAATAATGGAAGAAGAACAGGTTCCACCGGTTCCTCAACCGCCAAGGCGTACTCTCGGTGATTATGGGAGAAGAGACAACGACGCGTTGGCAAATCAAGGGTTTCAGCCGGCGAATCCTGTCTCATTCGACATCAAGAACACGGTCCTTTCTGCCCTAAAGGAAAATCCGTATTCAGGATCGGAAGCTCAATGCCCGAACTTACACTTGTCTCACTTCTATGAAGCCTGCGACTATACCGATCCACCGGGGGTGAGCGAATCGGACAAAAGACTGAGGTTATTCAAGCATTCTCTCACCGGCCGTGCTAAGGATTGGTTAGACACGATACCCGCCGGAACGATTGAGACTTGGAGACAGCTGGAGCGGAAGTTCTTAGATCGTTACTTCCCTATTCATAAGTTCCTAGAAAGGAGGGCTGAAATTAGCAACTTCGAACAAGCGGATGGTGAGACGTTGTATGATGCTTGGGAGAGGTTCAAAGTTTGTCTTAAAAGGTGTCCGAATCACGGTTTCGATGGCCACAATCAGATGCAAATGTTTACCCAAGGTTTGAGGGCTCAAACGCGAATGATACTTGACGCATCAGCCAGTGGTTCGTTGAAGAACCGTGACGAAACGGAAGCAAGAGAATTGGTGGAAAGCATGGCTCAAAACGAGTATAGAGCTACTAATGATAGAGGAGCCAAAAAGAAAGGCGGAGTGTTGGAATTGGATACTCAAACAGCACTATTGGCACAGCAAAAGCTCATGACTAGCCAAATGGAAGCAATGATGAAGCTGCTGTCCAATCCACAAGTTCAATCTTCTCCAATAGGTAAAATTGACAATGTGCGCTGTGATTTTTGTTTGCAGGACCACCCAAATGGCGGATGCTTCCCGGAGGGTTCAGAGGAGGCTCGCTACTTAGCCAATTTCCGGAAGCCGTACAACAATAATAACAACGGTTCCGGGTGGGGTAACAGTGTGCAAAGTCAAGGTACACAGCAACAGCAGCAAAGGCCTCCATCAAGGATGGAAGAGACTCTAAATCAGTTCATGCTCATGACCCAAAGCAACTTTGAAGCGATGAAATCGAGTCAAGCAACCTCTAACAAGAATCATGAAGCTTCTATAAAGAATCTTGAGGTGCAAATGGGTCAGCTGTCAAGACAGTTTTCTATGTTGCAAAACCAAGGAGGTTTCGGTGGAAACACTCATGACAATCCGAAAAATGAAACTTGCAATGGAATCACTTTGAGGAGTAGAGAGATACCGAAAAGGCCAGCTGTGGAGAAGCCCTTGAAAAAGAAGGTCATTGAGGGAGAAGTTGAAAATAAGCAAGAGGTTGTAGTTGAAAATGAGAGATATGAGGGAGAAGTAGAAAAGGAAAATATGTCTAAGGAAGTTGAGATTAGTGAGGATGAGAAAGAAGAAGTTGAAAAACAGAGGGAGATAAAAGAAAAAGAGAGTAAGAAGGTTGAGAAAGGTAAAGGAGTTGATGAATCGCCATATGCTAGGATGCCTTTTCCTAGGAGAAAGAAAGTTAAGAATCTTGAGCGGGAGAAGGAGTTCAAGAAGTTCATGAAGGTGTTGAACAAGCTTGAGATGGCTATACCATTAGTGGAGGCATTGGAGCAAATGCCAAGTTATGCAAAGTTTTTGAAGGAGCTGCTCACAAAGAAAAGGAAACCATTAGATGATGAAATGGTAAGTATGACTGAAGAGTGCAGCGCCCTCATTCAACGGAAGCTACCTCAGAAAAAGAAAGATCCGGGGAGCTTTACAATCCCTTGTTCTATTGGAACGCTCACCATTGGAAAAGCTTTGTGTGATTTGGGTGCTAGCATTAATCTAATGCCGTTATCAATGATGAAGAAGATACCGGGAGCTGTAGCAAAGCCGACAAAGATGACTCTCTCTTTGGCGGATAGATCGGTTGTGCATCCGGAAGGTATTCTCCATGATGTGTTGGTTAAAGTTGCTGGGTTTGTGTTTCCCGCAGATTTTGTGGTCTTAGACATAGAAGAAACTAGGGAGTGGGAACCGTTGCTACTGGGTAGGCCGTGCCCTAATCGATGTAGAGATGGGCGAACTCATGCTAAGGACCGATGATCAGCAGGTTACATTCAATGTCTTTGACAAGATGGAGTGTGATGATGGAGACCCACAATGTTTTAAAATCCAGGTCTATGATCATATTGTTGAAAATGCCCTTAAGTTACCTTGGAATGCACACTACTTGCCACATGGTGGCACTTCTTCTCCATGACCCTTAAGGGCATGGAACGTCAAGCATCGGGACGTTAAACAAGCGCTGGTTGGGAGGCAACCCAACGGTTTCTAATGTTTTAGTTTGTTTTCTTTTAAAGTATGTAGGTAGGTGTGCAGCAGAAGCAAGGACGGAAGCAGAACAGGGCAGAACAGAGTTCTACTACGCCGGGGGCGCAGTACAATCACGCGCGGCGTGGGGATGCATCACGCGCTGCGTGAAACCTGGAAGAATTATGGGCTCTCTGACTAGTGCTACGCGCCGCGTGATGGTGATCACGCGCGGCGTGGCCTGTTTGAAGGAAGTTCTTGACCGTTACAATTGATACTACGCGCGGCGTAGCAGGGGTCACGCGCGGCGTGGGTACACAGGAAAGCGTGAAAAATTTGAATTTCTTCATCTTCTCAACCACTCCATCCGTCCCATCATCAATTCACACGCCCCCTCACACGAAAAACCCCATTGTTAACCCATTTTCATCTTCCAAACCCCTCCAATTTCATCTCTAAACACCTCCAATCATTCCACTCCTTCACATTCACATATCACCCACCCCAATTCCACTTCCAATTCCTCATTTCACCATTTTTTTTCAAATTAACCCACTTCAATCTTCACAATATCACCATGTTAACACGGCTAACCGGAAAGGGAAAGAAGAAGAGTGATGCTAATCTAGCACAAGAGCCACCCAAGAAACCAAGGACAAAGATGAGTGCAAGCAAGGGCCAATCTTCTCGGTCCGCTCAAGCATCTCCTCCTCGCCGGAGCAATGTTACTCGGCCACAGGTTCACCCTCACTTCATCAGTGAAGTTCATGAGAAAAGGTACTCACAAATTCGAACCTTTACTATTAATCAAGAGAAGGGTTTTGGTGAGGATTTGCTGAATGGTGTAGCTGAGTTGGGAAATGAGATAAAATCTAGGGGATGGGAGAAATTTAATAAGTTGATGATTAAAGATGAAGCTAATCCGGGTAATCAGATGTGGGCTAGGGAGTTCTTTGCAAATGCCTATCTACCGGATCAACCAATGTTTCCGGAATATACTTCGGTGGTTAGGGGTGTTAAGGTGAGTTATTCTTTTGAAACTATAAACAATCTGCTTGGTTGTGCTGCGGGAGGTGTGTGTGAACTTTTACGTGATAGAGAGAGGATCGACAAGAGTGGTATTGAAGTTAGGGAAGAACTGAAAAGTATAGTGTGTCGACCGGGGGCAATGTGGCTAGCCCACTCACCAGCTTCTCTCCCTAGAAGGTTGAGCTTAACAAGTTTTAATCCAGTTCACCGAGCTTGGGGTGAATTTTGGTTGAAAAATGTGAGGGTTGTTGGTAACAATTCAGAGATTCAGCTTGATAATGCGCACGCGGTCCGATTGTTGGTTGAAGGGAAGTTTATTAACCTTAGGTATTGGTTACAAAAAGATCTTCATGAAATAGCCAATCATCCGAATCCTACTTTTACTTTGGGACATTGTAATCTCATCGCTGCTTTGTGTAGGGCGAATAATGTTCCCATGAATGTGCAAGAAGGTGATCTTCATCCCGTCCGTCCACTGTCTTTATCATACTTCATCAAAAAGTTTGAGAGAGGTCCTATTGTGCCCCGTGGTGAGGGGAATGCTGCGAGAGAGGAAGCTTTGAGGGTGGAGGAAGAGATTAATCGTTTTGAGGAAGGTAACCATCCGGATCAACAGGGGGATCCGGTACATGAGTATCACGATATACCGGCTCAGGACCCTCCTCGTTACTCTCATGATATGAATCAGCTTGCGTCGATGTTGCATCAGATGGAGATTTCTCAATATTCCGGGCTGCCAAATCTCTACTTTGATACCGCCTCTTCCATGTACACCGAGGCGATGACTTACCGGTCTACCTTCCCTCCTCCTACTTTTGGGACTTTGTATCCCGTTGATACTGATTGGGAGGCACATCAGGCGAGGGAGCTGACATCATTCCAGGCCAGACAAGCTTACAATTCGGGTCTGCGAACTTCTGAGTTGGCTGAGATCGAGAGGCGACGCCGGGTTGAGCAGGAGGAGGCCGCTGCTATGGAGAGGGAGATGCTGGATGTGGATGGGCTGAATCTGAACTTGAATAGCCCGTTCACAAACTACTTCACCGGCCAGCCGGATGACGCTGTTTGACATTGTTGGTGATGATTTGCTGCTGCTGCTTCTATTCTACTACTCTATCTCTATCTTTACTTAATTGTCTTTTATTTCGTTGGTTTGTAATAATATTCTGATGTTGCTTGGATATTGGCTGGATATTTTATTTGTTTACTCTGAATTTGAATCTTCTTTTGTTTGATTGTGGAATGGTTTTTACTTCTGGAGTTTGTTTCAATATTTTGGCATGTTCCTTCTAGTTACTTGAGTATCAATTACTTGATTTTCTCCGTGTGTGATATGTGAAACCTGCAGTGCAATAGCTTGTTGCACTCATGTGATCAAGAGGCAAAGGAAGGGAACGCACACTTTTTGACCGGTTCTTTGATTCGACCCAACCGAGAGGTATTGAGCCAAACACTCATTTTTCTTCTATGTGTGATATCCACTCATGTATTGTCTCTCGATTTTGCTTGTCGTCTTTGTATTTGATTGGTACTTTTGTAGCACACACGAGGCATGTTTCTTGGTACCTTTGAGCCTTTCTATCCACCCTTACATATAATTATCCTTTGCTTAACCAATTTGAGCTGAAAAAGAATATGTTATTTTTGCAAAACCTTAAGAAATTTTTGTTGAAAAAAAAGGAATGACTTTCTTGGAGGTTAGGCACCTAATTAGTGGTTGATGCGCATTGCTCACCACTAAGTTTGGGGTTGCTCTTTGAAATTAGCAACAAATAAAGTTTGGGGTGAGGGTACTAGAGAACTTATAAAAGTGTTGATTGAATAATTTTTCAAAAATTTCAAAAATTTCGGCAAAGAAGAAGAGAAAAGAAAGAAAATGAAAAAAAAAAAAGATGAATGAATGTGAAAATTAAAAAAAAAAAAAAAAAATATAGAAAAGAAGTGATAGCCTTGAATTCAAAGAATTGCAAAACTTTGTTTGATGTTTTGAAAAAGTTCTCTAGTCCACTATATTTCAAAAGGGGTTTGGTTTTATGAAAATGTTCTTTGACTAATAGGGGGATCTAACTCCAAGTTTTTCTACTACTTATCCCAAAATGTCACCATCCACCCTAGCCAAGCCACGTTATAACCCTAAAAGACCTCTAATGTGTGTGCACAAAGTGAACCGAATGAATTCTTAGACTACTTGCAAAATTATTGTTGACTTGCATTGATGTGTTGATTTGAGTGAATTACCAAAAAAACTGAAGAGTGCATGTGAGTAGTGTGATGAAATCATAGAGCCTTGGTCGAAAAGTGTGAACTACTTGAAAATGTCTTGCGGGAACGATTGTGCAATTGAGCATTGTTTGCAGGTGGAGCATTGATCATCAGGTGATTCTCACGTATGTATGATTCGAGTGAATTTAAGGAAAATGCCAAAGTCTTGACACAAAAGCTTGAGGTAAAAGTTGTTTCCTTGAGGACAAGGAAAGGTTTAAGTTTGGGGTTGTGATGACAAATCGTCACACTCTCTAATCCATGCCTATTTTAGCAACATTAGATACATTTTAGTAGGTTTTTAGCAATAAATATAAGAGAAATCTAACCATAAGCTTGATTACTTGTTTTGCAAGAAAACAGGAAAAAGTGCAGGAAATGGAGGATTTTCACTACGCTGGGGGCGTAGCCCATCACGCGCCGCGTGATGGAGCTCACAGGGAGCCAAGATTTTTACTCTGATCACGCGCGGCGTGATACCTGACCACGCGCGGCGTGATGCTCTGATCAAAAGAAGATTGCTCTCTGACTTGATCACGCGCCGCGTGATACCGTTATCACGCGCGGCGTAGTTGATGGATCTGCAACCACGCGCGGCGTGATAGATCTGGCGCGCGGCGTGGTTGCATTCTGTATATATAGTTTCTGCATAATTCTGTTTTCGGTTTGGAAAATTCGGCAAATTTGATCTACATTCTGGGTTTGGAACTTCAAGATTGGGATTCAAGACTCCAGAGGTTAGCTCCAAGCACATCGATAGCATGGATTCACAAGCCATGACATTGAAGCTCGGACGCGAACAAAGGAAGATGAGGAGCTAAGCTTCTTTGGAGGTAGGATCTAGGATAGTCTAGGATGTAGATAGATCAGCTGTAATCTGCTATATGTGTAAGAATCTACTCTTTCCATAGTGTTGATTTAATGCAATTCAATGCATAATGCTTTATAATCCTTCATTAGTGTTGTAATGATTTCGAGTTAAGTCACGTGCGAGAGTATTGATTTAATTTCTGAACTGAATTGCATTGAGCACTCGAGTGTCTCCGGTCGAGAGATTGAGGCATAGAGTGTAGCGAACGATTGACGCGCGTTAATATCATTCGTTGTAGGTAGCTTCCGCCCGAGAGATCGGGGGAGTATCGACAACGAATAGAGTGGATTTTGACAAGAGATTGCGATTCACTAATTTGTCGATCTAGTTGTGAACACTTGAGTAGATTCCTATGGTATAGTAGATTGCATGTGGTTTAGCTATAGACTAGGCGATTCCGATGATTCTACCTCGCCTTTCCATTATATCAAAGCACGTTTTCTCACAATTCATCACTCAACATACCCCCAATTTATGTGTATTTTCTGTATAATGTCTATGAACACGATTCGACTAGTTTAATCACACAATCCCTGTGGATCGATATTTTTATTACTACGTGGTAATTCGTTCACTTGCGAAATAATCCATCACTAGCCAAGGCCCATTAAGAGGGACTGCCAAGATATTACCCTTAGATAGTGGGTAGAGTAGTAAATTTACCCTATCTTGGTGGAGAGGTTGTGCCATGCTGACATTCAGGTGATTGGGCAAGCCATGTAGACTTTGTGAGGGTCTAGGTGGACTAGCATTAGTCTAGTCCAGAACAGGAGCCCCCCAAGTCGTTGCTCCTAGGCATAGGAGTGATGACTTTAGATGTGTGCCCTAAGTGCAGAAGGAAATCTCCTTGCAACCTCTCTTGAACAAAAGTGGACGAGGAAGTTGCTCGTTAAAGCCTTGCTCGTAGCAAGCATCTGCAATGTTTTGCTCGAATCGATTTTTCGAGGGTGTTTAATGTCTTGCTCGTAATTATGGTTACGAGGAAGTATGTGTTGCTCGTATCTCCTGCGAGGAGATATTGCACGAGATGGAATAGTTGCTCGTTGCTTTAGCGAAGAGATAACAACGAGAAGTATTGTTGCTCGCAACGATGACGAGGAGATGATTTTCAAGAAAGAATTGTTACTTGTTGATATGTTGCTCGTTGCTCTGGTCGAAGAGATAGCAGCGAGGAAGTTTTATCGCTCGTTGCTATGACGAAGAGGCTAGCAACGAGGAGGCTTTATTGCTCGTTACTATGACGAGGAGGTTAGTAACGGAGAGGACTGTTTGTTGGGAATGTGAAAGGGCGCATTTACTGCTTTGATTTTTACGAGGGAGTGTAAGGACCATTGGATCAAAGCGTCTCTTCACTTTCCTGGCTTGATCTATATAATAGAGGAGAGTGAATTTCATTTTCACTTTTCACTCTCTCTCTTCAATTGTGACTCTGGATATTCTCTCTGAAGTTTCCACTTGCTTGTCAGATCGTTCTTCAGATTTTCTTCATATTCAAGGTAATTCTTCCAAATTTTGTTACTTAGATCCATTTTTTGTTGTTCCTGCCCAGTTTTGGGCGTTTTTATATGAAGAATGTTATGAATTTATGAACATTAGGATGAATGTGCCGGGCACCGTATGAATTTAGTGCCGGGGAGCTTTCCTCCCTTTTGAAACTCTAAGTTAGATAACTAGTGACGGGGAGCTTCCCTCCCCGTTTCGAACTTTGATGGTTCGAATATGCCGGGGAGCTTACCTCCCTGTTTTTAACTTAGAGAAATTTTGCATTTCGTTGTCAAAATTTCATGCCGGGGAGCTTACCTCCCCGTTTTTAACTTAGAAATTTTTACATGAAATTTGTTGTCAAAATTTCATGCCGGGGAGCTTACCTCCCCGTCTTTATCTTAGAGAAATTCTGCATGAAATTTGTTAAAATTTCATGCCGGGGAGCTTATCTCCCCGTCTTTATTTGCCTTACCCTCCTCGGAAAAGATTTTGATTGCCATTTGAAAAGGGCTTTGGTCGGGGACAGCGTCCTCGTCCTATCTTGCGCCCTTTCACTTGAATTGCGGTGAAAGGGTGGATTTGATCATCGAATTCACTTTGTTTTTACTGCATTTCAGGTTTTAAAATGTCAGAATCCGAGGAGGTTGTAGAAGTGCAGGGTGCGGAGAAGTTTACGTTGGTCGACTGTATAACCGATCCTGCACTGGATTGGGTTGCTCCTGAACCCCGGGGAATAGCTTCGGCGCTTACTCCCAAGGATCCTAAATTGCATACCACTGTCGAGCAGAGGAGAGCAAATGAGCCCAAACACTGGTTGACCCGTTTACCCAGGGAGGATGAACGGGTGTGCTCGTCTTTTGACGGGCAGGCTTTTGCTATGTATGAGTTCGTCTTTAAAGAGATGGGACTTAGACTGCCGTTCAGCCCTTTTGCGGCAAGTGTTCTCAAAGCCTTGCAAGTGGCTCCGTCACAGCTGCACCCTAACTCCTGGTCATTTATAATGGCGTTCGAGCATCTCTGCGTGTATAAAGATGTTCGTCCCAGCCTCCCCCTCTTTTTTAGGATCTTCAAAATTCAACGCAAGCCGACGAAGGAAGTAGGACGAGCACCTCGTCAAAACTGGGTTTCATTGAAGCATCACGAGGATGTCAAACTTTTTAAGATGTTCGTGGACTCCATTAAGGATTTTAAGGAGAGGTATTATATCGTCCGGCCAGAGTCTCCTTCTGCCCGGGAGAGTTTATTGGAACTTGAGGAAGATATAGACGAGCAAGGTGTTGCTCGTAAGGATGCCAGCGGGCAAGTCATACTTCGGGCAGTTCCTAAGTTCCCGTTGAGCTGGTCGTACACCCACTTCCATAAGGAGCCTAAGGAGTATACAACCGGGGATGAAGATTTGTCTCCCGAGGACAAGGCTGCCTTTGAGAGTCTGAAGGCCTTTGTGGCCGGTTTTACTCCAGGGGTCTGGACGACTCGCAGGGGAGTTATAATAAGGGACGAACACGGGGAGTCGAAGACCTCTCCTCGATATATTAATACTAGGGCCCTCCTCAAGTGCAAAAATGCCGGGGAGGTTAAATTGTGTTTGGGTATTGTTTCCTTTCTTTTTAACTTAGAAAAATTTCTGTTATTGTTGTATGTGTTCCTCGTCCTTTATTTAACTTGCTCGTCATATGTTTGCAGACAAAATGGAAACCATTGCTGAGCGAATGTTGAAAGCCAAGCAGGATGAGAAGGCGAGCAAGTCTGGGCGAGCCAAAAAGAAAGCTGTTGCTAAGACTTCTCCGCAGGTGAGGCCGGGGACCCCTTCCGTGCAGATTGTTGGGACCTCGTTGGGTGGTTCGGGCACTCCTACCTCAGCTGCCCGGCCTCCTCCAGTGAAGAGGATGAGAGAAGAAGACCCCCCGGTTGGGGAGACGGGCATGGGAGGATGCAGCAAGTTTCCAGTTCCCCGGTGCTATACGGTGGAAAATTTTTTTGAAAAATATCCTCCTGAAGTCTTTGATGCCGAGCGGTCAGCAATTCTTGATCAGGAGCCAGAGGTCCGTAAGCAGCAACATGCTCATGATATGGCTGCTATGGTGCGAATGATCTCGAGCTCCCTTGTCCTTGGTGACGAGCGGGAATCTTTACTCGAGCAGCTGAACAATGCCCAGGCCAGGCACGAGCGGGCCAAAAGTCGGATCAACCAGCTCAAGATTGATGTGGATGACCTCAAGGAGAAGCAGAAACGCTGGGGTGACCAGCTGGATGAGCACCGTAAAAGGAGAGAGGAGTTGGATGATGCTCGGGCTGAGATTGAAAGGCTTACTGCTGCTATGGTGCCGGGCGAGAACGAGCACAAGGCTGCCGAGGGCTTGACTACCCGAGCAGACTTGGTCAAGGTGATTGCTCAGTTGTCCCATGACTTTGTAGAGGGCACTGAGTACGCCTTTGAGAATGCCGTGCAGCAGATTAAGTGCCTTAATCCTGATGTGGAATTGGTGACCCGGGGAATGCATGTGAACGGGGAAGTCAAAGATGGCCAGATTGTTATCCCTGCTGGCCTAGACGTCTCTGATGACGAGGAGGATGATGCTGAGGTGGTGCACGAGGAAGATCATGAAGACGAGCAGGAAGATAGGTGCGAGGAGTAGATGTCCCTGGTTTTTCTATTTGTAATTTGTTTTGTCTTTTTGAATTTTGGGGCCTTTGAGCCATGGTTTGTAATATTGGAACAAGTGGGCTTTTGTCCCCGTCTTTTATTTTTATGACAATTCCGGGCAGGTGCCCGTTTATTTATCTATGCTTGTTTATAACTGCTCGCATGTATGTTTCCTCGTCTTTTAACTTAGAAAATTTTACGAAATTTCGTTGTTTTTAAAATTTCAACCGGGGAGCCTCCCCGTCTAATAACTTAGAAAATTTTGAGGAAATTTCGTTGTTTAAAATTTCAACCGGGGAGCCTCCCCGTCTAATAACTTAGAAAATTTTGCGAAATTTCGTTGTTTCAAAATTTCATGCCGGGGAGGTCTGGTCCCTACTTTTAACTTAGCGAAATTTTATGCTAATTTTTTGCTCAAAATCTGAGCCGGGGAGCTTGTCCCCATTTTAAACTTAACGAAATTTGCTGTTTAAACTTCGTGACGGGGAGTTTCTCTCCCCGTTATTGAGGTGCTCGTCTGGGCATGCTGGTATGCTCATTCGAGCAAGTTGGTGTGCTAAGTTTTGCCTGTTTATTTTTATGCCTGTTTTGTATACTTATCATATTTTTGCATGTATGAATGCTGCGCTCGTTGTTATTTTGCCGGGGAGGTTTCCCCTGCTTGATACTGAGCATGTTTTATTGAGGGTAGTCTCCTCTGTTTTGACTTAAACAGTTTAGGGAACTGTATAAGCACTTAGAGTTGTTTCTAAGTTACGCGAATACGAGCACGCTAGTGTACCTTTCTTCGCAACCTGAACCTCCCATCGCGAGCTGGGTGCTAGGTCGTGGCACGGGGACGATGGGCTCGTTTCGAGAGTTATCCTCGTCTAGCAGGAGTTCCATTTCCCTTATGGTGAATTAGTTCCCCTGCTATGGTTTTAGATGAGCACGTGTGCCATGGTGCCCTCCGTTGTTTAAGGTGCTCGATTCGTTGTGTTCTGAAGTGCGAGCAGCCTTTTTTGGTGTGGCAATAACTTAGCTGTAATATTGTTTCAATTTCTGGGCATTCCAAGGTCGAGGAAGTTTCTTTCCTCGAAGGTCCTCGAGATAGTATGCACCATTTTCTGTTTTGTCAATGACGCGGTATGGTCCTTCCCAATTGGGTGCAAGTTTGCCATCCTGGGAGTCTGCATTGCGTCTTAGGACGAGGCTGCCCACCTCGAATTCTCTTTTGATGACTTTGGTGTCATGACGGGCAGCTATTTTCTGCTTCAGGGTGGCCTCTTTTAAGGAAGCTCCCGTTTGAATTTCTTCGACGAGGTCAAGCTCCTCTCGAAGTGCTTCGTCATTTTGCTCCTCGTCTAGAGGTTGCTCAGTCCGACGAGATGGTTCCCCAATCTCTACGGGGATAACTGCCTCCGTTCCATATACCATTCGGAAGGGGGTCTCTCCGGTTGTGGAGTGTGGGGTTGTTCGATAGGCCCAGAGTACATTGTCAAGCTCTTCGACCCATTTCTTTTTGTTTTGGTCGAGTCTTCTTCGTAACCCTCTCAGGATTACTCTGTTGGCTGCTTCAGCTTGCCCGTTGGTTTGGGGGTGCTCGACCGATGTGAAGTGCTGCTTGGTGCCCAGGGCAACAAGGAATGCTTGAAAATCTTTGTCTGTAAACTGTGTTCCGTTGTCTGTGACTACCACCTGTGGTATTCCGAATCTAGCTAGCACATTTTTTTTGAAGAAGCGCAGGATTCTGAGTGATGTGATGTCGGAGAGGGGTTCGGCTTCCACCCACTTTGTGAAGTAGTCCACTGCTACTATTAGGTAGCGATTTTGATAAAGTCATTTGGTAAAAGGACCAAGTAAGTCCATGCCCCACCAGGCGAAGGGCCAGGGGGAAGACAAAGATTTTAGTTCTCGAGGGGGAGCTAAGTGCATATCCCCATGCCTTTGGCATTTGTCACATTTTTTTACGTGGTCTTTGGCGTCCTGTTGCATAGTAGGCCAATAGTACCCTGCTCGTAGAGCTTTCCTGGCAAGTGACCTTCCTCCTAGGTGTTGGGCGTTAATGCCCTCGTGGACTTCGCGCAGGATGTAATCTGCTGTGTCCTCGTCCACACATTTTAGGAGAGGAATGGAAAATCCTCTCCTGTATAATTTTCCATCAAGGATGACATAGGTGCAGGCTCTTCGTCTGACTATAGCTGCTTGTTTCTGGTCGTCAGGTAGAGTTCCGTGCTCGAGGAAGTTGTATACTGGAGTCATCCAACAGTCTTTGTCGCCAATGACGTTTATGTCCACAACCTTGCTTGGTTTTTCTATGCTTGGACGAGGGAGTATCTCTTGGATGACAGATTTGTTTCCGCCCTTCCTTTTTGTGCTTGCCAGCTTGGACATGATATCTGCCCTTTTGTTATGCTCGCGGGGAACATGTAATATTTCAACAGAGTTGAACTTGGTGATCTTTTCCTTTACTAACACTAGATATTCAGAGAGGTTATCATTCTTGGTCTGGTACTCTCCTAGTACCTGTGAGGCGACCAGTTGCGAATCTGTGTAGATTTTTATCTCCTTGGCTTGTACGTCCTCGGCCAAACGTAGTCCAGCGAGGAATGCTTCATATTCTGCTTGGTTGTTTGAAGTTGGGAAGGATAGTGCTAGGGACACCTCGATTAGTAAGCCATTCTCATTTTCAAGAATGATGCCTGCACCTGCTCCTGTGGCGCTTGATGCTCCGTCCACAAAGATTGTCCATTTATCTGCTCCGTCCACTGTAGGGGAGGAGCTCGTCATCTCTGCGACGAAGTCAGCTAGGACTTGGGCTTTTAGAGCTTTTCTGCTTTCGTAACGAATGTCGAATTCTGAGAGTTCGAGGGACCATTTGAGCATCCTGCCCGCCATATCTGGTCGGCCAAGCAAAGATTTGATCGGTTGGTCTGTTCGGACCACAATTGTATGAGCCAAGAAATAATGTCTTAGTCTCCTCGCAGCATAAACTAGTGCAAGGGCTATTTTTTCAATTTGTTGGTATCTTAGTTCAGGACCCTGCAAGGCTTTGCTCGTAAAGTATACTGGTTTCTGCCCTTCGTTTGTCTCACGAATAAGAGCTGCACTTACAGCCTCTGAGGCGACGGAAAGGTACAGGTATAATACCTCCTCGTCATTTGGTCGTGAGAGGACAGGTGGCTCTGATAAGGCCTTTTTCAAATGTTGGAGAGCTTGCTCGCACTCATCTGTCCATTCGAAGACTGCTTTTTTCTTTAGTAATTTGAAAAAGGGGAGTGCATGTTGTGCTGATTTGGATACAAATCTGGAAAGCGATGTTAGCATTCCATTAAGAGTTTGTATGGACTTCTTATCGCTCGGAGTGGGGAGCTCGGCGAAAGCTCTGCACTTGTCAGGGTTGGCTTCAATTCCTCGCTCGGTTAGGTAAAACCCCAGGAATTTTCCTGCTCGGACCCCGAAGGTGCACTTCTCTGGATTGAATCTCATGTTGTATTTCCTGGCCTGCTCGAACACCTTTCGAAGGTGCACGACATGGTCGAGTTCCTCGGGGGATTTTACGATCATGTCGTCCATGTATACCTCGAGCATGTCTCCTATTTGTCCTCGGAAGACTTTGTTCATCATTCGCTGGTATGTGGCTCCTGCATTTTTGAGACCGAAGGGCATTACGTTGTAGTAATAGTTGCCCGACTCAGTCATGAAAGCTGTTTTTTCTCTATCTGCCACTGCCATTGGAATTTGGTTATAACCTGAATAAGCATCCATAAAAGACAATAATTTAAAGCCAGAAGAATTATCAACAAGTCTATCAATGCAAGGTAAGGGATAAGAGTCTTTAGGGCAAGCCCTGTTAAGATCGGTATAGTCACAACACATCCTCCACTTTCCATTAGATTTTTTGACGAGTACAACGTTGGACAGCCAGGTTGTATATCTGGCCTCCGAAATGAAATTTGCCTCTAAGAGGTCTTTTACACATTTTTCTGCAGCCTCCGATTTCTCAGGAGACTGCCTACGCCTACGTTGTACAATGGGAAGTGCAGTAGGATCAATAGTCAGCTGGTGACATGCTACGTTGGGGTCCAAGCCGGGCATCTCGGAAGCGTGCCAGGCGAACAGATCAGCATTTTCCTTTAAGCAGGCTTCAAGCTGCTTCCTAGCAAGTTCGGGGAGCCCAGTCCCAATCTTCACTGCCCTGCTCGGGTCTTCTCCGAAGGGCATCAGCTCGAACTCCCCGTCTGGAACTGGACGACGGTGCTTTTGGCTTGCCTCGTCGTCTTCCTTCTTCTCTTTGCGGAGCTTCTTCTCATCCTTGTTTTCCTGTTTGGAAAAGCGGCTGTCGAGGTCGATGGAGCTGATTTCTGGCAAGGGCAGGGAAGTTGTTGCCTTGGACTTCTTGGACTCGGGGAGCTGCCCGATATATTCATTTCCTTTGGAGGAGGCATTGAAGACTCTCCTTGCAGCTTCAATGTCTCCATGCAGTGTCGCAACTTGGCCTTTATGAGTATAATACTTCATCTTGAGGTGGGCAGTTGAAGGGACAGCCATTAAGTCAGCAATAGCTGTCCGGCCCAGGATGCACTGGTAGAGAGAAGGGCAGTCTACTACCAGGAATTTCACTTTGATGGTTTTTGAAGTTTCTTCAGAGCCAACGGTGACTAGCAGGTCTACATAGCCCCATGGCTTAGTTGTTGCTCCATTAAATCCGGAGAGATCAGATCCAAAGTAAGGAGTGAGGTAGGTCTCATCTAGTTGCAGAGTCTTGAAAAGTTGGGAATACATGATATCACAGGAGCTTCCTTGGTCGACCAGTACCCTGCGGACGTCCATATTTGCCATGTCCACTCTGATGAGCAGGGGTATCTGGGAGTTTGCAGTTCCACCGGGCAGCTCTTCCATATAGAAGGCTAAGGGCTTTGATTGCCCTTTCGGTTTATCCAAAGTTGCATTCAGGTTGGAGGAGCCATCTATCAATTCTTCAAATTTTCTCTTGATGGATCCCACAGTTTGTTTGTCAAAACCTCCACCAGAGATAACCATAGCTTGGGCAAGTGCGTCCCATTTGTTCAGTGTGGGAGCAACATAGGTGTCGTCCAAGTAGTCAGGGACAAAGAAGTCTTCAGGTCTGGAGATGGCAAGGGCAACTGGCTTGTGCCTAGATTTTTCTGGTGCAGCTTCTTCGGTGTTGCTGGTCTCAGCAGCTTCTGCCCGGGGAGCATTGCCCCTATTGACGTATTGTTTGATTTGCCCATTTCTAATCAAAATTTCAATGGCGTCTTTCAATTGGATGCAGTCGTCAGTCAGATGGCCGTAGCCTTTGTGGTACTTGCAGTATCTGCTCTTGTCTTGGCCAGGCTTTGAGGGTTGTTGTCTTGGAAATTTAATTCCTGCTTTAGTGAACTCAGCTGAGTTGCACTCTTTCCAAATTTCTTCCCGAGTTTTACTAAGGGGAGTATAGTTGCTGAATGTGCTAGGAGGTCCACGGGGTTCTCTAGGCCTTTCGCCTCTTCGTCTTCCTCCTCCTCGGCTGGACTGTTCAGCATTTGAACGAGGAGCAGGCTGGTTGTTTCCTGCTCGCCCATAACGGGCAGCATCTGCAGCTTGTTGCTCCTCATATTGGATGTAGGCTTGAGATTTAAGGAGGAGGTCGCTAAAGGTGCGCGGTTTTTCAATTCCCACGGCTCTTGCAAAGTCACTGTTTGGCCTAAGGCCCCTTTGTAGCAGGTACTTCTTCATGTCATCAGTTGTTTCTACCTGGACGGCTTCTTTGTTGAACCTCTCTATGAAACTGCGGAGAGATTCATTATCAGCTTGGAAGATGGCGTCCAGGACTGCCTCAGTCTTTGGTTGCTTGCGGGAAGCAGTGAAGTGCCTGCAGAATTGGTCGGTCAGATCCATCCATGAGATAACGGAGCGAGGAGCTAGGCTGTGGTACCAGGCCATAGCTCCCTTTCTTAGTGTAGTTGGGAAGATTCTGCATCTAATTGCTCCGCTGACCCTTAAGAAGTTCAGGGTAGCATTGACTGATGCGATGTGTTCATCTGGGTCAGTAAGTCCATCATAAGCTGGAAGAGCAGGTGGTCGCTCACATCCCTTTGGAACGGGTGCTTGAAGGATGTCGTGAGATAAAGGGCAGCGGGGATCCTCCTCGTCGCTCTCTTGTGAGTTTAGGGGAGGTGAGCCCTCACGATTAGGAGTAGGGCTCCTGGAGAATTGGTCAGTGTGATGGCTGCGGCTTACTGGCTGCCCTTGTTTGGTCATCAAGCTGAGTCCCTGGGGAGAATGATGACGAGGAGGTGTTCGGTCCACAATTTTTCCTTTTTTCACATTTGGAGAAGATATACCCTCGCGGGGAGGGGAGACATGGTCTCTTTTCTTGCCAGGTTGCTCAATCCTCTCGAGGGCAGGTCGTCGTTGTCTGACAGTTTCTTGACGAGGAGGGGATTGAGAAGTAGGAGTTCTCCTCGGGGGAGAGTTGTTCCTTGAGAATCGCTGATTCCTTTCCAAGCGATCGAGTCTCAGATTCTGCTCGTCCATTCGGCGATTCTGGCCTTGGAGAGCTTCGGTGGTTTGTTTCAGGGCAGCTATGAGTGTTGCTAGTTCAGCATTGGTAACTGAAGCAGCGGACAAGTCGGTCTCTGCTGATTTGCCCTGCTCGGATTGGGGACGCTTCCCTGCCTGCTTCTCAGTCAAGACGACCAAGTCGCCATCCTCAGAAGTCCAGGAAGTTTCCTGCCCGTCTCTAGGGTCTGACTCGGGGAGGGCCTGGAGGTCAGTGATGAGAGCAGGAGACAGGCGGGGAGAAGGTGGAGGAGCAGCGTCCTCAACGTCATTGTTGAAATGAGATTAACTGGCCATGACGAAGAAGTGATTGATTAGTTTTGTTCTTTAGTTTTCTTGTTCGAAATAAAGAAGGGGAGAACTCAGATCCCCACAGTCGGCGCCACTGATCTTAACTGTTGATCAGAACAGGTAGAAGGCCAGCTGGAAGTCCGTTGAGCAGGTGGTAGGCAGCAGGTCCGAGCAGATGGTCCACGGAGGGGGGGGTTGTACCTGCAGGTGCTCCGATGCTTAAGTCAGTAAGGGAAGAGAGCAAGAGAGATACTAGAGAGAAGTTAGAGAGAGAGAGTAATTGCAATAATGAATAGTGTCTACCTTGCTCTCCCATGAGGGAGAGTATTTATAGCCCCCAGCTCTGGGCCAAAGGTCCTCTTAGTGGGTTGGACTAGCCAAGGCCCATTAAGAGGGACTGCCAAGATATTACCCTTAGATAGTGGGTAGAGTAGTAAATTTACCCTATCTTGGTGGAGAGGTTGTGCCATGCTGACATGGAGGTGATTGGGCAAGCCATGTGGACTTTGTGAGGGTCTAGGTAGACTAGCATTAGTCTAGTCCAGAACATGATCATTATTTAATAGTTAATTTAATCAGTTACACAATCTATTTTTTTTTTTGGGTATACACAATCTGAATTGATCATCATATCAAATCAAATTATAAGTCTTTATTCAAATGAGCTGGTGGAATTTCTGAGAATTATTTAATTTTTCTGGTCAAATCACTCGCTTATCCATTTATTGGCCACATCAACTTTGAAGGATTGTGTGTTTTTATGAGTCTTGCAATACTTTTTAACAATTCTATTTAAAGAGTTTATTTTTTAAAAAAGTTTAATATTTTAATTTTTAATCCATTTATATGACATTTACTTTAAAATTATAATAATAGACAATTTTTTTTGTAGGAAATGGAAAAGATCTCTACTCATAGCTATAATTAATTTGCTTCAGCTCTTGATTTTTTTTTTGTTGACAGATTCAGCTCTTGATTTTGATAAACCATAAGTCCATGATTTCACACAAACAAAAAAATAAGAGTTTGCTTAAAATATCAATTTTGTCAACTAGATATATATGCTGATGAGAAATCTTGAATGTACAGACATATGGTATATGTATTAGAATTAGAATTGGTCAGCAGAGCCTATTTAGTTTGTTGTTTCTTTATTTGATTTTTTTAATATTTTTATTTTCTAAAATTTGCGTTAATTTAATTATTAATAAAAATATAATAGTTCTTGAAGTTAATGATCATGTACACTTTTTAAAATAATTGAAGATGTTAAAAATTTGTTTTTATTATTTTCCTAAATACATTATCTCAAACTAGTGTTTTATTTTCTCTCCATCACAGTTGCTCTCTTCGAAAATATTATGTCTACTTATTATCAAATTAAAATGAACATATTTTGTCTTCATGAGTATAGCTCAATTGATATGAATATTGCTATTTTATACACGAGAGTTTGAATCTGAGATCTTTCACTTATTCACCTCAAATAGTAAAGTTTTAGTTATTAACTACTTCATCCGGTCCTTAATATAAGGGAAACTTTACTATTTAGATTCATTGAAAATCTAATGTATCTAGCCTATAATATGGATTAAACATTAGATTCACAATGAATCTAAAAAGTAAAGTATCTCTTGTATTAAGGATTGGAGAGAGTATTTGACCAAAAAAAAAATGACACATTTTAAAAAATAAAAAATATTTTCACAAAATAAACGGGAGTTAGTTTTAAAAACACTCTGTATCTGGCCAAAAGATGACTAACTGAGGAGATCAATTCCACCCCTACGTGCGGATATCTCATTTAAAGTTTGAATTTTTTTTCCTCTACATAAACTAGTCCACCGATATTAAAATCAAGAGAAATCGAATATGAAACCTTGAAAGAAGCAAACTCTAAAGTTCAAAGTCAACGTCACTGAATCTTTGTGGTTGAGATTGTGATGCGATCATTGTAAGAAAACCTGACTTATCTATACTAATATATAAAAATGATAGATGAGTTTGAGCTGGACTTTTTTTATTGTCAATTTTACCCTTCAAAAACTTTCATTGATCAATAGTCCAAAAAAAAAACTGCTCTCAAATATCATAATTAAAACTAACTTCGGTGCACAAAGTATTTGGTGGTTATATTTCCTTTCTTCTATACTATAAATAAAGATAATACATGAGTTTTGCAGCAAAAATATTTTATTATCAAATCCACCGTAACATTTTTTTTTAAGAAAAACTCACCGTAACATAAGACATATATATATATATATATATATATATATATATATATATATATATATATATATATATATATATATATATATATATATATATATATATATATATATATATTTCTTTTAAACATAAGTTAGACACAGGCAGACGCGGAACGCGCCTGCCTGGCCCGCTAGTTCAATATAATTGGTTTATCCGTTTATGGTAATCGTTAAGAATTGGCTTTCTATGTGTTTGAAATACATATTTTAAATTAGTTCATATATTCATGCTTGCACGTGTAGATTATCTTTTGAAAGTGATAAATGATATGTCAATTAACATCTACAAATGTTCTTAAAAAAAATAAAATTAACATCTACAAAAGTACAAAATGAGGATCGACAGGGCTTATTTATTTATTTATTTATTTGGTATTTAACCCTCTAATTCTTATTTAGGAGAAAGAGTTTAGTAATTTAGAATTCGGCTGCGAGTGAAGTAAAGTCTGGTAAAAAATTATTTTAGGAATTAAACTCGAATTCTCTTGAACGATTCGTCCTAGAGAAAACTCATTATCACCAGTCCAATGTCTTGATTAACTAGGGTTTATTTATTCTAGATAAAAGGATTAGATTGTTGCAACTTTGCAAATCAAAGTTTAAATTTTGAATCAAAGATATACTCATATTTAATATCGGACACAACATTTTTTTTTTATTATGTGTAGGAGGCAGTGAGAAAGAAGAAAGTCACCAATATTCTATGAATGTGAATTATTCTATGAACCGTATTTGGCAACTTGCTTTTGGTTCTGGTTTTAAGTGTAACAGTGCTGTTTGGCGTTCGATGCGCCGTGTCGCAAAACCATCTTCTAGGAACCCTTGGCTTGACAGCATCAATGCATATCCAGCTTCTCTCAACTGAAAAAGCACTTTTTTTATTATTGTTATCAATCTATGATCAGTGATGATGATTAAGAAATTAAGCCTTGTTTAGGATATGAAATAATGTTAGTTTTAGTTAAGTTAAGTTGGTCTTTGAATTTTAATTCCTGGCTTGTGATATTTGTATACTGTACACTTGGGCATAAAACATCATGTGCCTTTGTTTCTAAGTCTCTTTAATTAAATTTTAAACCTACTTTTTCTTTCTCATTAATTACTGGCTTTAAATTGTATACTGTTACTGATGCATAATGTTTTTCTGTTTATTTAATAATTTAGAACCATATATCAATTTTCATCAGTTAGTGGCCCTGCCTCAACTGCTTATATCAATTTGAAAGCATTTTTTTTTAGTTTACAATGAGTTGGGGATCGAACTCATAACCTATAGTGTACTACCCAAATCCCTTATCATTAGACCAAGCCTAGTGACTTAATTTGAAAAACATATTTTGTGACATGGAAAGTAAAATTTTACTAATTTATAAACTTGGGCCCTATTTCTAAGCCAATATGATTTTTTTTTCCTTTCATTTTTCAACACACCTCTCAACCATGTGTATTATGTATATTGTGGATGGTCTCTTAATAAGAACCATAACCTTAAGTTTTAGGTAACAACCAACTCTACAAAATTGACTTAATTTATTTTAAGATGTATAAGTTCTTATTAGTCTTATATGGAGGCTATATATGGATGGATATTATTGCAACTGTTACTTAATTAAGGATGCCTCTTTAAATTATGAATAGTTAATGGATGACTATACGCATAAAGTCAATGATGTAACTCCTATGATGCATTTTTTTTATTTGTATTTTTCCACTAATTGCCTCAACTGCTTACATAAATTTGAAAACAGATTTGATGTGACTTTTGTTTTTAGTCAAGATATAATGTGATTTAATCAGGCGTGACTTGGATTTTAAATCGTCCAACTACACAAAATTAAGTTAAACAACATTGAATTTACATTAGGAAAAAATTCGGTTTCTGCAAATCGAATTTTCCTGCAAGGGTAAAATTGGAATATTGGAAGTATAAAAGAATGACGGGGTCGGAAGAGAAAACATCTTAATTTGTCTCTTCGAATATCTCTTGGCCCATAGTAACACTGCTTTATGCACCGTCTCTCCTTAGCATTGCTATCTTGTAACAAACTTAAAACTTAAAGGATCTATTTGTTACTTAAAAAATTTAAAGGACATATCTGTTATAAACGTAAAATTTAAAGACATATTCTTTTATTGAAATCAAAGTGTGGCTAAAATCAAAGAATTCAGGGTTTAACTATGACTTGAATCAATGGTGATTTATCTATCTTTTGATTCTTCTTGGCTTTATGCTTTTGTGTTTTGGTTTGTGAGGAATTCTCACAACCTTTGTGAACATTGGTAGGGTCATCTGTAGCATGTTGTTGCAAATGTTTTTGCCTGCTCTTTTCAGTCTTAGAAAGAACAATCTGAAATTGTCTCAACTGATGGAAAAATCAATGTTTAATATTCTATGTAATGAAGTAATTGAGGACACGTATTATATTAGAGACCCAATTAACTCATTTTAAAAGTTATGCTATGTAATTACATTAGAGAGAATCCATAAATTCTCCCTTGTACATAAATTTATGTATTGGCGGCATAAATAGTTGAGAGAAGAGTGGGGAAGAACGAGGGATGTAACTGAAGAGTGAAAGACTTCAATTTATAGACACGGACAATTCAACCTCAAAAACACCGTTTAAGTTCTAGAACTCGAGCGGTCATTTTTTAATTTTCAGAGAGCACGCAAGAAGGCTAGAGGAGGGGGAAAAGAAATTCTCTATATGATAACCATACAAATTATTGTCAAATTTTATTTCAAAATAACACAACTCTTTATTAAAGGGGCAGACATAGTATAACCTAAGAAAGAGGTAATCAAAACCTAATTTGAAACATTTACCTGTCAAGGTCAAACAATACTATCTGAACATTTTGCTTGTAATAAATATTAAGAATAAAATTTCTAGGATATTTATATATTGTTAAAATTTTACAACAAGAAAACTTAATGGAAAAAAAAAAAAATACAAGTTTAAGAAAAAATATACATTACTTAAATCTCCTTTTGTTATCTATCTTACCGGTGCCGGCCATTGTCTTTTTTCTTTTTGCTGACTTATTTATTTTTGATGAAAGGAGACCTAAGTACTTGTCAGTATCCTCCTCATCCTCACTTAAATCTCCTTCTCCCCTCCTTTTCTTCTTCTCATAGGATTCCTTAATTTCCTACACAGATAAAATACAAACAGTTTAAGTAAAAAATAAACTTAACTCCATTTTACTCGAACAGGTTTTGGTTTTGAGATTGCCTTTCAAAACCAAAAACTCACAAACATCTTGTACCGGACACTAACTTTTCTATTTTTAAAAAATGGGTAGAAAGACTAAAAGTAGCCTAAAGCATAGGCTCAATGCAAAAAATTTACCTTTTCTGCTGATCTTTTGGCTTCACTAACGCGCTCTTTCAAAAGCAAAACTTCCTCTTCTTGTGCAGTATACAATGGTACCTTCTTGCCTCCTGAAAAAACAAAACACTTGTATTAGTTATTTACTAAGTAAGAAACTATTGTTCCTTAAAATGAAAAAGCAAAGGCATAGAGCATATCGTCCTCACCCATAAGTTCTTCTATCTTTTTGAACCACCCCACTTCATACTGGTTCAAAAGAGAAATGGCAACACCGGAACGCCCAGCACGAGCAGTCCTTCCCACACGATGTATATAAAGCTGTAGTTCACAAGGCCAGGGATTATTACAGTAATAAAGCATGTCAACAGAAGTATAAAAGCATTATATACCACATCTTACTTTGGGATCCGTGGGAATGTCGTAGTTAATCACCACATCTACCTCTGGAATATCCAGTCCTCTACTAAGTACGTCAGTACAAAGGAGAATTTTGCACTCCCCAGACTTGAACTGTTCCAAGGCTTCGAGTCTCTTTGACTGTAAAAAGATATTATAATAAAAATTAGGCATATTTCTTGGAAGTTTAGAACAAATTAGAATTACAGTACATGATCTGTAGTACAATTACCTGACTCATATTACCATTAATTGCGATGGCTTTCAAACCAAGTTTCGTAAGAATTGAAGCCAGAAGCCGCGATGAATCACAAGTCCGAGTGAATACCATTGCCGTACTTCCAGTCATTTCAATGAGAATGTATACGAGGTAGCAATTCTATGAAAGAAGCGTGCAAATGATGAACACAATCAGTGTAAGCATAAAATGATAGTAGCTTCTGATTCACTAAACTCAAAACCAATGAAATCTTGTTATTTACTTATTTTCACTCTTTTATAAACTGAGTGCTCTCTCTTGTGATTTAAACACCAGAACCCATAATTTTATTTGGTAAACTAAATTTAAAAAATTTACTCTGCTAAATCTATTGTATTTGTACCATATATCCTTCATTGTATTGTACGTACCCGGTCTAATACAAAGCAAGCAGCAGATATCTTCTAATTATGCCAACTTATGAGATTTCTACATCTGCATCTACATCTACATCTACATAGGTAACATTTGGCACACAGGAAAAATGGAACTAGATAACTTAAACCAATGTTTACCACTTAAGTCCTATTCTGTTCTACTTTTAATATAACATTAAAAGTCATGAATATAAGTGGCTTGACATTTCAAAGAATTTTCCCCTCAACAAGGGTAGTAAGAAATAGCCTTTAAACTATCTCCATAGGGTTCAGAAACCAATAGTAAGAAATTCAGTGTGCAATTGATAGATCACATATTTGAGATACAACATATTTTGGACAAGGGAGAAGAGAAACCTTATGTTTTGCTGGCACAAAGCAACAATGCTCCTTCAGTGTGTCCACAGTAGAGTACTTGGATGATACTTCAACCTATATAGAATAAAAAAAATACAGTGAATAACATTTGTGTACATACGGGTAAAATGCAGCTCCTACCCATGAAAGATGCTTAAAATTACATTTCCCTCCAGATGCTTACAATACAGTCCATTTTAATTTTATATAAACCAAAACCACCGTTTCATTTTCTACATTCCCAAATTGAGGTTCAAAACTAACTGCCATTTATTTATACTAATGACAATTGTTCATAAGAAAGCATTAAAACCAACTAAAGTGTAACAAATATTAATCTTTCAGGTGAGAGATTCTAATTTTCCTTATGAATATGATATTTGTAAATATTAAGGTTGTACCTTCACAGGATCCCTTAAACACATCCTTTGGATCTTACGGACCTGAAATAACAAGAGTGCAATTTTCTCTTTTATTACAGATGTAAATTTTAAAATAAACAAATTACATAATCAAGCATATGTAGTATATAAGTGGAGCATAGAAAATGTATTATTATAACAAAATATGATATAAACCTATATATTTACCTTCTTTGTCATCGTAGCTGAAAAAAGAAATGTTCTCCGCTTACTAGGAATAAATTCTAAAATCTCATTAAGTTGTGTTTCAAAGTCCTCATTCAACAGCCTGTCTGCCTCATCTAAGACCTGCTCAAAATGCATAGCAATCAAACAAGTCCAAATAAACATAAGATATATGGAAAGTCGGGGACTAGAATATGAAATGGTAGAAAACAAAATATATTACTAAATATTTCATTTTCTAAAGTTGCAAACAGGTCCAAGCATCTGTTAAAACGAAAGACAAAACACCCCTACATCTATATGACATGTAGCAAATCAGCAGCAAACTTTCTTTAAACCAGTGTTGTCAATTATGGATAGCGGAATATAGTTGTCTGTTCAAATTCCGCAACGCAATAGTGCTATAGCGCCCCCTATTTCAGAGTATATTTTACTATTTTAAAGCGTATCGCAGAACAATAGCATTTTGTTCAAATTCCTCTATGCAATAGCACCGCACGCTATAGCTACTATTTAATAACACTGCTTTAAACATAAATTTGCATAATCATGTAAAATATAACTAGACCAATGTAGAAACATGCATGTTTCAATTGCAACAATAACTTGACTGGTATCAATGAAAAAACCATGTTCATATTCTCAAATCAATTCATCAGCTCAAAAATAAACTCGACCATTAGATGTCAAAAATAAAACTTGAGTCGAGCTTAACTCAAATAGCATAGAAATCATACCAAGAATTTTAATCTACCAAGAGAAAATCCTTTGGTTTCTTTTAGGTGATCCAAGACTTGCCCAGGCGTCCCAACCTTCAAGAGTAAGCAATTAACAAAAGTAAATAAAAAACAAAACTAAGACTTGTGAAATTAGAAGACTAGAAGCAGTACTAAATCAAAATACAATCTCAATCTTCTACATGCAGAACCTACATAAGTTCAGCTATCTCTTATCAACTGTATCAATGATCAATCATATGTTGTATCATTCTTGTGGAAACCACCAGTTCATGCGGGATTTTGTAGGAAGAGATAAAAATAAGATAGAGGCACACAAATACGGAATTTTAATTAGACAATTGGGCTGTAAACTAACCAATTGCTTAACAGTTAGAGTGGGGGTGAATATAAATGGAAGAAAGATAACAAAGAAGGGGAGGTCTGGAAGTTTTCATTAACGGGAAAGAGAGGGAGAAGGCCAAGCTTTTCTAATTCTTAGCATTGTCTGGATATCACTCACCTATTAGTCTAATGTTCTTGACATATAAGAAACAAATGAAATCAAAGCATGCATGCCTATGGTAACAGTAACACTTACAATAATATGAGGTCGCTTTGCTATCTCAATGGATTGTTGTACAATGTCAGTCCCTCCAACAAGCTATAGAAAAAGGCAATGATACCAATCAGAATTGAGTGTTTAGTATGCATGTGAATAACCACCATGTGATAGGACGAAACAAAACAAACTTAAGCTATGTATGAACAGGAAGACATAAAATTCATGCATAACAAATCACATGAGAAAAAAGTATTAGAACTACTCACCACAGCACACTTGACACCAATTTCAGAACCTAGAACTTTAATCTGGTCAGAAATCTGAATGGCAAGCTCCCTAGTTTAAGAAAAAGGTTGGAACAGAAGGAATATACTAGTTAAATATCAGTGAGAATAATTACATCAGATAAATCTGAATTTATTTATTTTTATGAATAGTATATCCATGATCATCAGGTATCTAAGTATCAAACCTTGTGGGAGACATTATACAAGCAAAGAAATTGTTTAGGTGCGGTTGTGGTGCTTCTAAGAAGGCGTGCAATATAGGAAGGACAAAAGCTCCAGTTTTACCAGAACCCGTTTGGGAAAGTCCAATCACATCTTTTCCTAAGAAACACAAAATATAAAGAATTACCAGAAATTTAATACAGTTTAAAGGTTGAAATAGAAGACTACTAATTCAGTAAACATGAAAAATAGTTAAAACTATCATACTGAGATATAAAATTTCAGTTTCAAAATCAGATTATTTTTTGGGTTGTATAGCAAGGATTATCACTCTGCAATCATTCTTCTTGTCCATTTCCATTAGTATTTTACAAAAGTTAAAAAATAATGGTCCCTATTTCAGCTGGCATTTATTGGCAGGCAAACTAATAGGGTCGATCACTCTCTTGCTCGAGTATCCGTGTTATATACTAGCCCACAAAAAAATATCTCCTCCTATTTGTATTGATCATTTAATTTAATTTATGATACTTAGAATTTTGGGTTGGACACTAACTCAATCCTCCAAAATCAGCTTGTAAGGTGAGAATTGCCCCCACTTATAAACATTTCTTCATGCCATCTCGCATCAAATGTGGGACTCTTAACACACACCCTCACGCCAAGCATGATTGGACTTGGTGCGTGGATAAATGGTGGGTGGCCCGATAGAGGAATTCTAATGGCAGGTGGGTCAACGGATCTTGGAGGAGGCTCTAATATCATATAGAAATCATATTTCTCTGTAATGTATGTCTAATGAGACTACACTAGTTCGGATTGTAGGCTGCAACTCGCCTACATGAAGCCAGAATCACTAGTAATCGCCGGTCAGCCAGGATGAACACCGGCGGCATGCTTTACACATGCAAGTCGAACGGGAAGTGGTGTTTCCAGTGGCGGACGGGTGAGTAACGCGTAAGAACCTGCCCTTGGGAGGGGGACAACAGTTGGAAACGGCTGCTAATACCCCGTAGGCATAATCAAGTGAGTTGTACAAAATAAGATAAAATATTCGACATAAAATAAACAATTAAAAATAGGTAATATTTAATTAATTGACATACAATTAAAAATTATTCAACAGACATAACACCACTAAGAGGTTTCACCGGAGGATTTAGAAGGTTCCAATATTGTAGGCGTCCGTTTAAGTTTGACATCCAAGACCTTGCTTCATGTGAACAAAATTTCTTCCAATCAGCTGTAACTTCGGGCAACGAAAACCCCTTTGACATGTTTACCGGAACCCAATGATTTCCATTGACAAAACCAATACAAAAAAACCTTGCTGAAGAGGAATATGAAGTCATCATAGGAAAGAAAGTCTTACTAGGTTTACCCAACGTGACGAGAACGACGTTATACCTATTTGCTACCAAGTAACCCATAGCAGGTATGGTGAACCATCTATTTGCTACCAACGAATCTCTCACAACCTGCAAATCTTGTCTGAATAATTTATCATACAAACTGTTATTATTTCTAAGCTCTTCATCTAACTCCCGGCGGACGATAGACCAACCTTCCTCTGTGTAACCAAGTAAAGATGCAACAGTTCTAAAACCACAATTTACATCTTCAAGCACATCAGCAATGTCAACAATATGTGGATGCATATGATCAGGAAATTGCCCCAAATATTTCTGAGATGTCAGTTTTTTAGACATCTGAGATAGTTGTTTCTGAGATGGTTGAGATTGTTGCTTCTGAGAGGGTTGAGATAGTTCCTTCTGAGATGACTGTGATTGTTGTGTACACAACCTCTTCGATGTACCTAGATTTATGTAAAAACAAAAAAAGTTGAATATATAATAATAGAATATAGACATAAAAATATAAGCAATAACTATATTATCACAAAAATAAATTAGTCACCTTGTGAATCACCATATTCTCTTTCAACGTGTTCAAAGTATGATGGATCACGATACACATCATAACCTTTTGGTGCTTTGCCTTTATATTTGTTCTTCACTCCTCCTCTGGTTTTTATTTTTTCAGGTGGTGGACATAATGAACTTGAGGCTGGATAAGCAAGTTCAAACACTTTACTCTTCAACGCTCTTTTACCAACAATATCAAGTGACCGAAATCGAGTCCATATTGCCTCCATTGCATTACTCATGTCCAACTCATATCCATCCTCTGTGTCATCCTCCAATGGTTCTTCCATAGTTAATTTCTTCCAGTGACCGTGAACTGAATCTAACAGTATCGGTACACCGCTGGTTGTATATCCACTCAATTCACAAGCACAAGGCAACTCACATGTTGACCTAAGTTTGCAACCACACAAGTTTTTATTTGTTCCAACAATGTCAATTCTCTTCATCTCATTAGAAATTAGTGTCATAGCGGCCCTGGAGACAAAGTTTCTCAAATATTGAAAAAATGGACTGCTATGTGTCTTTTCTGCATAGTAAAAACTCTTTTGAAAAGACTTCTTAATTTTGTCAACTTCTAGTCTTATGTTGTCATTCATGCCTTCCAAACACTTGCATAAGTCTCCTTTGCTGTGTTCCAACATTTGCTTCAGTCTCCAATGTGCAGACTCAACTCTAAATATCAAATTGCAAACAATAGTCAATTAAACGCCAAAAAAAGAAAAATATAATTTCAATTTTAAAATAAAAAAAATTATACCTATTAGTCGTTGTGTTTCCTAAATGCATCACTCGATTGGTCCATGCTTCAACAAATTGTTCTTTGTGAGGGGCCAACCAGGTGTTATTGACATATTCGACAAAATTGCTTGAATTAACACATGCTTGCTGAAACGCATTCAACCGCTGCTGATACTCCACCTCATCCGGACTTTCAACAACATCTCTCCACAAATTTTTCACCTTCTGTTTCATATCCTTAGGTATTTGCACGGTGCATCTCGCATTCACATTTTTGATTATGTGCCACGTACAAAGCATATTAGTAGTATGTGGAAATATATCTTTAATTGCATTCATCAAAGCAAACTCCCTATCAGTCAAAATTACTCTAGGAAATATATCTTGCTTAGTAATCAATTGCTTCAACTTACCTAACGCCCAATGATAATTGTCCGTCTTCTCAGATTCCATGTAAGCAAATCCAACAGCAAATGTCATGCTAGTTGACGTTATGCCAGTAATTTCAAGCAGTGGCTGTCTATATTTATTAGTTTTGTATGTGCAGTCCATAACCAAAACAATGGGAAACAAGTTCAACAACTTGATTGAATCTGGATGCGCCCAAAAAATATCACTCAAAACATCGGAGCCATCATCTTTTCTTCTATTCCAGCTGACATATTTTGCATCATCTAACAACTGCAGCAAGTGTTGCAGCTCTGTTCTGGAGCCTCTTTCCTGTATTTGCATCATGTGTCTTTTCCTATATACAAGTGTGGCATCAACAACAGACTCTGGATTTTGATCTTTCAAATCTAAAACAATGTGTCTTGGTGCTACTTTACGCTTTGTCAAATCTTGAACACGTTTGTTTTCATCAGCGGTTAAACGTGCCTTGCGAGGATGACCATGATATTGGTCAGGTAGCCCGTGGTTGTGAACTCCATGAATAACCTGAACTTTCCATCCTGAACCATCTGTTGAAGGTGCAACTCTAATTTTAAATGGACAGTTACACTTTTTCGATGCAGTTGTCGTGGAACTTTCTGAAGAGTCATACTTTCCACCTTTGTCACAACCCAAAATCAACTTGTCATTTCTTCCTCTTATTCCGTTCTTTTTATCCGACCGAGTAATGATAATACCGACTTTATTGGCATCTCCAACATCTCGAGCCCATTTGACAACATCATCTGGGATAGCAAATTTTTGATGAGTTGTAAAAACATCCGTAATATCTACCAACATTTGACTTGTATCGCCGAGATAAGCCATATCTGTTTAAAAATAAAAAAACAAATTAAAATTAAAAAAATTAAGAATAACATACCGGTACACTTATTACATACCGGAACACTTTTACTACCGGAACACTTTAAAAAAGTGTACCGGTATGTATAATGATAAACGAAATATAATTAACATACCGGTACACTTTTTAAAAAGTGTACCGGTAACATTAACATACCGGAACACTTTTTAAAAAGTGTACCGGTAAAATAAACATACCGGAAACGTTATAAAAAGTGTACCGGTAATATTAACATACCGGAACACTTTTTAAAAAGTGTACCGGTAAAGTTAACTTACCGGTAAGGATAAATACTTACCGGAACAGTTTTTCGTGAGAATGAAAATTCTACCGGAACAGTATAATACGACAAAAATTATTTTTTTAAAATATATTAATTTTTAATAAGGGTATATTGGGTATTTTTAGAAAAATGTTGGGGTAAAGTGAAGATTGTTGGGGTAGAAATTTTTTTTTCAAATTTATGGGTTTAATTTGCTCACAAATCTCGTTAAAGACCAAAATTTAGGAGTGATTATGGTGCATAAGCTTTTTTCTTATACCATGTATAAATAATGAAAATTGTTTAACGCGCCCCACAGTTTTTTTTCCTAATGCGCCCCCTATATTTTCTCACGCGCCCCTAGTTTTTTTCCCTATTTTTAGCACGCCCCCAGTTTTTTTTCCTCCCCCAGATTTCTAGCGCGCCCCCCAATTTTTTTTCCTCCCTCAGATTTCTAGCGTGCCCCCCATTTTCAATTAAATAATTACTTTTGTTCCTTTGAAGTACATACTATAAGAACTCATTTTAAATTAATTGTGTTGAATGATTATATAGCCATATTTTTATTTAAAATTACATACTAAAATATGTACTGTAATTATGGTTTGATTTATCACAATTAAGATAAAAACTATTAAGTACATCTAATGGTTTTGGAGTACAACCCTCTGAAATCATTTCACAGCAAAATGATTTTGACATGATTAAGTACATCTAATGGTTTTGGAGTACAGATCTCTGAAACCATTTCACAACAAAATGGTTTTGACATGATTTTAGTTTAAAACTAACTACTAAAACATTTAATCATACATAATACTCTGAAAATTATCCCTAATTAATAAACTAAAATTCAATTAATCAAAATTAATCAATTTTTTTTAAAAAAAAATAAAAATTCTGGGGGGCACGCTAGAAATCTGGGGGCGCGCTAAGCAATCTGGGTATTTATGCATGGTGCATAACTTTGCCCCAAAATTTATGGGTTTAAATTTTACAGGGTGAAACGAGAGAATTTTTTTACGGGGACTAAAACTCAAATTCGCTAATTTCACAAGCACTAAAAGCATATATAAAAAAACCACTACATAAACACATAACACAAATTTTAGGATATTAGATTCTTCCTTTATTGTTTAGATTCATCGTATAATTTTTTTTTTTTGTTACAATTCATCGTATAATTTTTATAAGGGTTAAAAATATTTTTGTCTCAACAAAATCAATAAATTTTATTTGGTCTCTATAAAAAAAAGTGACATATTTTGGTCCTTATAAAATTATTATGCACATTATTTTAATTTCTACTATTAAACCAATGTGTGTTTTTGAATCGTTATTTTGCAAATATGTTTAGAATATCATCAAAAATAAAATAAAAAAATCAATATTTAATTTCAAAATTTTGATTTTTGTTACTTATATATTTTGAAATTTAAATAAAAAATCATATTTCTGGAGACTAAAGTAAAGGATATGAATATAAATATAAAAAGAACTCCAATGAGCTTAAATTTAAGCTATAATAAATTTAATCCCATGCAGCCCTTCAAATTATCTTTACACACTAATAATATATAAAGACTTAAATATGCATAAAACTATTCAATGTGGGACTTAAAAATATAAGAAGAACACATCACACATAAAGCAAACAACACTTCTTTCTTTCATAGCTGATCATTCTCGTAGAGTCATTTTTGGCAGATGGAATACTCATATATGCAATGAAGAAAATTATTAATCCAATTAGAAAAATCAACAAACTGCATAAAGATGGAATACTCATATCATATGCAATGAAGAATATAACAGAAACAACCATTTTTCGTTTCTTTCACAGGGTATAAGTTGTCTATAATAAGGTGTGAATGATTCCTTTCCTAACATCTTCCATTTGTTTGGTTTTGATGACTTTGAAGTATATATGTGCTTTTTTGGACCTAAATCTTGCAATAACAAATCTTAGATGGTTCAGAGTTGGACAGTGAAATGTTTTTTGTTTCCGGTGGAGGAGGAGATGGGAGAGAAAGAGATAGAACTTAGAAGAGAATAAGCTAGTTTCCAAATAAGTGGTGCATGCATGGTGAATCATAGAACTTAGAAGAGAAGAAGCTAGTTTCCAGATTGAAGGAGAATTTGTTAGATTGTTGTTGCTGTGTGTGGGTGAGAGAGTATGTGGGAGAACTTTTTTATGAAGATTGATGAAGATGAGTGTTTTTAAATTTTTTAATAAAATAAAAATATAAAAAATTTTGACACGTCACATTTTTTCAGAGTTAACGTCATAAATTAATGTCAAAGACTAATTTGACTAACGTATTGAAGTGTCGTGGACTATCTTGTATTTTCATGCGAGTCGAGGACTACTATGACAGCGAGATGCATGTTCAGGAACTAAAATGATGGGGTTAACTCAATTCAGTTCAATATTAAATGATGGGGTTAACTAAGTTAAATGTTTATGTGAACTGCTAATGTAACATAAGATCACGTACCTGAAAAATAGTCTTCTAAATCATACGTAAATTGAGTTTACATGACCTAAGTAAATTCAGTTTACATAACCTTGTGTAAAATCAATTCACACTTACACTCGGTTTCATGTACTTAAGTAAACCCATTTTAGACAAGAAGGTTATGTAAACTGAGTTTACATGAACATAGAGTAAACAGCCACTTTCGTCCCTGAAAGTGGCACTCGCTGTCATATAAGTCCCTGAATTAACGAAAACTGCAGAAACCTCCTTGAATGTTAATTCTGTCAGTCAATTTAGTCCAAAACGTTAAATATCTGTTAAATGCAATGATATGACATTATGACTAGGATATTCATATAATTTGCTGGATTTTTTAATGTCTACCTAGCTTTTAATTTAATTAATATTAATTTTGAAAACAAAAACAAAATAAAGCACAATATATTAAAGAAAATTCATACCCAACAAAAATCAAATTCATAATTTATTTATCATTAACATTCAACATGGAATCCAAATCTAAAAACCCAAATCTTCTTCCTCCTCTCAACCTTCCATCAAGCATCAAAGCATCATGGATTACTAGATCTAGATCAAATCACATGAACCTTACTAATCTAGAACTGAACTTGCTTGAAATATCATGGATTATGATTATGCTTTGCTAAACGAACGGTCTGTAGGTTATTGTTATTCGATTGAGTTTTGAGCTGTATTCAATTTCATAGATTTTCTATTTGTTTCTTAAAAGGGAGATTCTTAACTGAGTCAAGTGGATTGACTTTGAAAAATGGGTAGAAGCCATGGATATGACATAAATCCAGAAACGAAATAGAAATGGAAACTGTTGGGTTGAATCTGCGATGGTATTTTTATATTGTTTCTTGTTTCTGAATTTGAAGGTTGGTTAGAAGGTGAGAAGGGTTGAAGATTGGGTTAGAAGGTGAGATGGATATGGATAGTAATGATGAAAGGAAAGGTTGAGTTTGAAGGTGAAAAGGGTTTGAAGATGGTTTTTGTTTCTATGTTGTTTTTGACTTGTTAAGATTTTTTAGGAATTTTGTGTTGGTAGATTTTTGTTTTTTGAAGGTTTGTAGATTTTAGTATTTTAGATTTGGATGAATGATTTCCCTTTTGAAGGTTTATTTTTTTTCTACAAAGAAAGTTTGAAGGTGAAAGAGTTGAGTTTTGAGTATGAATTTATTTTAATTTGCTATATTTAATCATATTTTTCTTTTTAAAATTAATGTTAATTAAAATAAAAGCCAAATTGACTTAAATAAATCCAACAAATCATCAAAACAGCCTAGTCAGAATGTCATGTCAGCAAATTATAGGACACATCATCACAAGTTAACAGACATTTAACGTTTTGGATCAAATTGACCAATGAAACTAACATTCAGGGAGCTTTCTGCAGTTTTCATTAATTCAGGGACTTATATGACAGCGAGTGCCACTTTCAGGGAGGAAAGTGGCTGTTTACTCCATGAACATATGTAAACCAAGTTTATGGTAGGTAATGTAAATTGAGCTTACATACACGTACACAAACTGAGATTAAGTAGCAGAGATGGAAATGAATGTGACGAAGATTTGAGCGGCGGAGATGAACGGCAACGACGGCGGCCGTCTGTGTTTGAGATTCTTAATTGTTCGTTAATGAGAAGGAGAATGAAAGTAAGAAATACATAGAAACTTTTGAATAACATTAAGGGTATTTTAGTAAATTTAGGGCGTAACCAGATTTTTTGGATGTGATTATAAAAAATCATAAAATTTTGTAAGATTTAAAAGATGTCACATGGACCAAAAATTTATATTTATTTACTGAAAAGAACATGAAGATAAATATAAAAGAATGATTTTATAGAGAATACTTGATTATCTTAATAACACATTCTTAATTTTTGGAATGAGATTATTTTGTGAATGATTTTATTTTCTTTCAGGACAATTACTTGGAAAGAAAAGCGTATGATGCTGGGAAGAGCTCATCTATTGCTCGATTATGAAGAAGTTCATAGAGCATAGGATTTGTATGATGTGACATCTAGAAGACTCGCTCGTGTACGGTCCATGGAGGCTGTTTTGTTGATGGGAAGACATGTCGAAGCGATCTTTGGAACATTGAAGGGTTTGATGACCATGGGAGAATTTATGTTGGTAAGAAGACTATTTCTAGAATTGTAGTGATGAATGATCATCCAACTCCAAGTTCATCAATAGCAGTTGATATGACCAAGAGAAAACATTCTATCGCTGACACTGAAACCTCGAGTTGTGATCCCTCCTGTGCATCAATGTTATTGGAATTAGAAGCAAAAAAAGAAAAAATTTAGTCCGGTAGTCCATGATTAAACTATTAGGGAAGGTAAACAAGCTTTAACATTGTATATAATATAATAAAAGATTTTGTTGACAAGGTAGGTCAAACTTGTATTGAACTAAAATAGAAGGTAGAAAAGAAGAATGTAGGAGTGGATTCTGTATCAACAACGCCACATTTGTTATATATATATAATCGACGGAAGTGGCAGGAGTTTGATTACTGCTGGTGTAAGTTAAGAACTAAAGACCCTGGAATTTGACTTAGACATACTCCACTTTAAATTAATTTTGAAAAATCATAACATTCGACTTAGACATATATTCCGATTTTTCATTTTTTAAAGTAAGAATTCTATGCTTAACTTAGACATATATCCCGATTATAAACACCAGGGGGTCGTGGTTTACCCAAAAAAATGAGAAATTATAATAATATCCTGATATTTTTATAAAATAACGTGTACTAATATGTTATTAAAAAAAAAAATACTTTTGCTGCTCTACCGGTTACTCGTGCGCCCTACGTCTTTCTTTTTTTATCATTCCGCTACATAAGTAGATGACGTTATAAAAATGAAAATTTCTGAAAAATGTCGTCCGCTACTTAAGTAGCAGACGTTATAAAGGTAGGGTGTTTTTGTATAACGGACATGAGTATTTTAGTAAATTTGTAGGGCGCACTGCAGAATAAATACATGGACACAAGTTGACTAAACTTTTTTTTTTACAACAAGTTGACCAAACTCTTAATTTTTCACAAAACAATATATATTATTATAAGATGACAATTCCCTTTGTGTTTGTTTTGCAAATGATGATTGATAATGTTAATATTCTTCACAATTGATATTATACTAGTGTAAGACCCGTGCGGATGCACGGGTTTAATTAAAATATTTAATTAATACATAATCTAACAATTATTTTCAACCATAAATAGTAAAAATTATAAAGGATAAATTTTTTATAAATAAATTAAAAATAAAATTTCCCAAAGGTAAGACCAGATTATTAAAACTAATTGATATTTATATTCAAAGTCCGTACTACAGACACATGTTGCATGAGCATAAATAAATAAACTTTCAAATCATTGAAGCTAATGATAAGTTATCAAACATAATGACAATAAATCAGGTTCAATAACTTTGTCGATAAAACACATCAGAGACATGAGATTTATCACAAACAAAGTATTTCATAATATATATTTATCTTGAATGGAGGTCTTGCACATGATCGTAGATATGATGACCAATATATTCTTAATCCTTAGCTTCTTTTTGAATCACTTTAGCACATTTGAATATTTGATCACAAAGTAATGATACAATTATTATCTGCACAGACCAACCCAAATAGATAAATTTCAATTCTAACTATAAGTAAATTACAAACCAATTAATATTCATCATCAGGAATAAGGGCATTCCACGACTTAATAAAATTACATACCATATATTAAAGAAAAATACCAAGACCTAGAAAACCATCAACAATTAATCATTAATATCAATCAAACGATACCGCGTCTACGATAATCATCGCAATCTTCACAATCTGCCAGATCTATTTCAACGACCTCAATATAAAAAACAATCTTAAATTCTTTCTCTCCAAATTGTTGTCCCATTGAAATGCAATTTTCAACAATATAGGGTTCAATATAATTAGCTAAATCCTTGCTAATGGGTAAATTGGCCAACCTTCGAGATAAAATGAAAGATAAAATAGAGAGATAGAAAAGAGGAATCTTGAAACTGTATTTATAGATAGGAGATACAATAAAATCACTTTTGGTTGGTATAGGTTGAAGTCCAGCCAAAGGCTGAACAAAAAGCTTATAGAATCCTTGTACATGAAGTTCTATTGTTATTGCTTTTTCATCGGAACTATTTGCAGACACTTTAGTAGTTTCTGCACTAATTGTGTGGTTATAGATTTTGCTAGGAATTTTAAGTTTCCATAGATCTAACATTTGGAGTGGAGTAAGGTTTGTGGGATTATTTGAGGAAGAAGACATTGAAATGGAGTAAGGTTTGTGGAGTAAGGTTTGCACACGTTACCTTGGTGTGAATAATCTCATCTATGAATATATGATTTTATAGAGTATAGATAGGAGAGTGTTAGAAGGTACTCCCTCCGGCCTCGTATCTAAGCAAAAGTATCATTTTTATGTTCATTGAAAAAATGATGTATTTAGTCTAAATTTTAGACTAAATTTTAGACTAAATACATCCATTTTACAAAGATGAACATCCGAACAAAATAAATGAAACTAAATATAAAATTTCATACTTTATTGGCTGATTGACCAACGTCTTCTAACTCAAAAAGTTCAACAATTGGATTCTCTTTGCAGACATCAAACACTCCAACCTCATTCATAGCATTAATTTGCTCAATACTTTTTTCGGAGTTTGACATACCAGCAATGGCTAACCTATATAATAAAAATAAAACATAAACATATAAGATAGCAATGAGAAAAATCCAGTGCATACATTAAGATTGGCAAGACAACAATAGCATACCCCTTTCTTAACTCGGATGTCTCTTTAATCTCAGGGTCAAGAAAAATCCTTGTGGTATTCATAACATCTTGAATGGAAACTTTCCCTATGATTGGAAAAGATTGGAAAAAAAAAGGGATATTATTACACACTTGTACAACCACAACTAAGAGAAAAGAACTAAAATAACAAACACTCACCTCTAAATATTTTAACTTTGGCAAACTGTAGTGCAACAACGTGGAGACCGGAAGGACAATTACCAATTAATCTTTGCAACTCATCAACATGATCACCAAACAACGCGCATTCACATTTACCACTGATCCGATTGAAAATTTAGTGTGCAAATAAATTTAGGCAAAAACCAATATTAACCGACTTAAACTTGGTATTACCTATTGTCTGTAAGTTCAAGCACAACCATCTTGATGACTTTGCCAGCACGAATATACTCCCTCTCATTTGATATACCAGAGATTAAACCAATGACATCTACACAATGACATAAGAAACAAATAACTTGATACACAATGACCATTAATCGATGAAAATTACAAAATTTGTAAGGTTCTTCAAATCAAAATTACCTATTAGGTAATCATAGTTAACAGAGTAGCTAGCCACTTCAGCAAGATCGGTGAAAGAAAATCCCAAAATAGGAATATCAGAACTCGCAAAATTCTGAACTTTGGTATTCGATCGAAAAATCAATTTGTAAGGATGCAGAGTTGTACGATAAAATCCAACGACTGGAACAACATCAAAGTTTGATAGCTTATAAACTTCCCCTTCCTTTAATTTATTCTGGAATAGGTAAACCAATTCTTTCCTTATCAAGGCATGAATCTTACCTCCCTGTGTATTATTCAAAGTTTCGTTATTTATAGATCAACCATCACCAAGAACACGAGAAACATATCAAAACAAAACCAAAAAAAAAAAATCATACACAATAATCAATTCTATGAATTAGCAAACAAACCAAATATTACGAACAAACCTTCTCATCTATCAGCACCATTTCCATAGAGTTCAACTCATTAGGCTTCATAAAAGAAGAAATTGCCCACATACGGAGGACACGAACTTTGAACTTCCATGAATTATGCCCAGGAAGAACATCGCACAACATGTCAAATTGGGTTGCCATTTCGAAATCGAATTGGATGACTGATTCAGCCTCAAATGCAATGGAAGAAGAAAAGAAATTATGGATATTTATAAGTGAGAATCACAAACAATAACACACTGTTGAGAATAGTCTTATTCAAATGATTATAGAGAAAAGAAGAATCAGAATATATTCTTACCCAATTGCTAGAAACAAAGCCGCATAGTATTCCCATAATCAGAATCAATTTACGCGCGCAAAGCTTTTGAAAAACGAATCTAAAACACCCTATTAAGCTGGAACAATCGCACATGATAAGCTGGCAGTGTTTCTGTGAGCATGTTGGTGTGAAAGCTCCTGGAACGGCGAAGAGAACGGCTTTTTTGCCTTTTGTTAGGTCGGAAACTGTTATGGTTTGGACTTCGCCGGCGGGGTCGAGGTATGAGAAGGTGGATTCGGGAAGTTTGTCGCCGACGGAGATGGTGGCGGAGATTTTGGATGAAGTGGAAAATCGGAGAGGTTTTGGGTTGAAACGGTTGAGTTTGAGGGGGAGGGTAAAATTGGAAGAGAGGGTTTTGGTTTTGGGAGATAAGAGTGATGTGGTGGTGGAAGAAGAGAGGAGTCTAGAGAAAGAGAGAGATGTATCCATTGATGAGAATTTTGAGGTACAATCTAATAGTAAAAACCCTATTTTTTCTAAACAAACAGTGGCCCAATCAAGGAGAGTTCAGTATTTTGAAAACTGGATGATTTTTGGCTGAAATAGTTCTCGACGAATGGGTTTGCATTGTTAATATATAGGATTAGTCGATCGGATAACCATCTATAAGATCTTCCAGGAGAATAACATTCATGGATGAATTTTTTTTTTATTTTTTTACAAAAAACAAAACTCGTATGATTTATAATAACCTCAGAAATACAAGTGGCATCGACTCAAAAACATGAGGATTAATCCTAACTTACGAGAACGAGCTGTTATATTAGCTCGCCTTTTAGAGAACTCAACACATAAATTTGAACAAAAATTTGATAATAAAGACTTACATCTCTAAGGAATAAACTTAGTCAATTTGTGAAAACAATATACTCCGAAGGAAGTACAATTAAAATTAGTTGAAACTCAGATCTCATTTTCAATTTATTTTTTATTACTAAGATATTGGTACGAAATTTCCACCACCATTAGTGATGACTAATCTCCGCCGGGGAACCTGTATGGCACTCAAGATGAATTCTTCCTATAAGTTAGGAATCAAACCTCTGACCACATATTTAAGGGAACAAAACTCTTATGACTTGGACTAATTTATTGTTGGTAGCAAACTTTATTTCATTCATTATCAAACCAAACAAATTTACATTAATAGTAAAATAAAATATTAAACTTACATTGTAGTAACTAATTAACTGAATATTTAGCACTTAGTTTTATTTCCACAATAAAACATGTTTTTTTGTGGACCAATCAAACTTATTACTACTATTTAACAAATAACAATCACCAAACAATTAACTAGACACTAATAACACACCATATGATTAATTCTAACTCTTCCTATAGGGAGGGTTGAGTAGGTATGCTTTGTTCATTCCTAAAGAAATTGTGAGGATCAACCTTAGTCTTAATTTTCACCAATCTATCAAAATTATCCTTAAAATATTCAACTCCATAAACTCTCCCTTCATTGTAACTATTCTTACCATTATGATTAATTCCCAAATCAAGATCCTTATAATTAAGAAAAGCCTCTCTTGGATTTTTGGATACAAATGGAGTCATATATTTGTGAAGTTGTCTAGTCAAGTTTATATTATAATCAGCAACATCTTTCCCTGCCACATTCCAATTTGCTTGATATTGAACCTTCCATAAATTTCCGGCTCTATGAGGAAACGGTGTTTCCGTTGATGGAATCTCAGCCATTTTTCCACCATATGGATTGAAATATAATATCGCACCTTCCAACTCAATCATCTTCTTCCAAATCCCTTCCAAACCCTTTTTCGATATCGGTTTCTTTACGTAATCCGATTTTCTTTTCAAGTAGTTCAATGATTGTGGTTGTCGATCAAGCAAAATCTCGACCGGTTTTGTAATATCGATATTAGTCCAAAACAAAACCGATTGAAGCCAACTTGTTTCGATGCAATCACTTTCCTTCAAACCCAAGGAAGGAAATTTTTCATTCATTAGTGAAACAAGAGTTTTTGAATCACCAAGAAATAAAGATATAAAACTACCCCTTATAGTCTTTGCACCATTTTGTGTTCCATTTTGTGTAACATTTACAACATCAATAATAAGCCTAATGAATAGGTCATTATCAATATTTGGTGCCACATGTTGCCAATTATAAATTATGTCACTAGCATTTTGTTCCAAAGTTTTCCTAATTTGAAAAACAGTTACTCTCTTAGGAATTCGAACCAATTTTATTTTGTACGAAAGAACAACACCAAAACTAGCTCCCCCGCCACCTCTTATAGCCCAAAAAAGATCTTCACCCATTGATTTTCTATCTAGCAACTTACCATTAACATCAATTATTTGTGCATCAATAACATTATCAACAGAAAGACCAAATTTTCTCATCATGTTACCGTATCCGCCACCACTAAGATGTCCTCCAACACCAACCGTAGGACAAACACCGGCCGGGAAACCATGAATTTCACTTTTTTTATTAATTGTATAGTAAACTTCACCGAGTTGGGCACCGGTTTGAATCCAAGCTGTTTCATTTTCAATATCAACATCAATTGATCTTAGATTGAACATGTCTAAGATAAAGAATGGAACTTCAGCTACATATGAGACACCCTCATAGTCATGTCCTCCACTTCTTATTTTCATTTGCAAGTTGTGTTTTTTAGCACAAATGATTGAAGCTTGTATGTGGGAAACATGTAATGCTGTTATTATAAGATAGGGTTTTCTTGTGGTTGATGTGTTGAAACGAAGGTTTCTTATGTAGGCTTCTAAGACTGAAGAGAATGTTGGATTGCTTGGTGTAAAGATTGATGAAGTTATTGGGTGTGAAGGTTGTGAATGATTCACTAGGCAATGGATAAAAGTGTTGTCATGTGAATTTGTAGATGAAACTATGCATGAGAAAAAAAGTAACACAAAAATGGGAAATATTAATGATAGTTTTATTGATCTATTTGGAGAATGAAGGAATTCCATATTTGATTGTTTTTCTTAATGAGAAGAGGATATGTTTAGTGAGTCTATTGGGCATCATATGTAGTTGAATTTATAAGCATCTCAAGAATAATTAAATTGTTAAAGAATAAATGAAAAAATGGTTTAGGTTACCTCAATTATTTGACCAATGAATATTTATAAAAATAATATAGATTACGTGACTCGATCATTCTTGACTTTGCAAAAATGTGATTTGTCAATATTACAAAATGTGTGACAATTTATAAACATAATTAATGATTATAAAGAAAAACTCAAGGCCAAAGATAATAACATTGTTAAGAGTTGATATTTTGTGACATTTTTGAAGTTGATATATTTTGACAATAAGCAATTCTTGACGAAAAAAAAATTGTTAGCTTTTTCCTCTATTGATAAAATCGACAAATACTTCGAATCAATAATAGTATAATACATATGATTTAACCAAATGTGTATATAGGACATATCCTCTAGTGCAACTCTCTTCAATCATCATATACGATTTTTATTTTAATAATATTATGTGGGTAAATATCTTTTATTAATTATATTAGCTATTTATTAATTAGGAGTCTTGATTGATTAGTAATCAAAATTAAGTGAAAAAGATTAATTAGTTTTTTATTTTTTATTTTGACAAGGTACGAGCTAATATGAGAGGATGCTAATATATATATATATATATATATATATATATATATATATATATATATATATATATATATATATATATATATATATATATATATATATATATATATATATAGGGAGGGATCAAATTACACCGGTGTAACATTTGAGTAATGTTACACCACTCAATAACGCTTTAACAAATACAAATTTTACAAAATCCACCGTTGGATTGAAAGCTTATATCGTATAGATCATCTATGTTGAATTGTATAAAAATCGAAAATCGTTTGATATGTTTTTGAGATAGATCAAGATTAACGGTATTCAATAAAGACGCATAAACCATTAATCTTCATCGGTCTCAATAACATATCAAACGATTTTAGATTTTTGTAAAATTCAACATGGATGATCTATACGATATAAGCTTTCAATCTAACGGTGAATTTTGTAAAATTTGTATTCGTTAAAGCGTTATTGAGCGGTGTAACATTACTCAAATGTAATGTTACACCGGTGTAATTTGATCTCTCCCATATATATATATATATATATATATATAAAGAAGAGAGAGAGGATGCGACAATTATCCATTTCGAAATATTAATGGAAACTCTAGTGGGTATTCAATATACCGGACACAACGCATATAATTGTCTCTTCTTCCCATTTGAGGAGTGCCTTAAAGCATACTCGCTTGGTCACTATTATAAGCAAATAATTACTTTTCAGATTCATTAAAAAATCAATGTATTTGGTCTATATTATCAATTTTCTAAATAATTTAAAAAGTAATTTTTTTTGTTTATAATAATAGCTGAAAGGAGTAAGGAGTAGTTAGGTTGAGTAAAAACCGCAAGCCAAAGATAAGGTGTTTATCATTCATCTCTACTTTATTTTTGTTTCATGAGTAAGTACTAAAAGTTACAATCAATGATTTGTTTTTAACAAATGACTTATCTATATCCAGATATTCCTATAATCTTTAATAAATCTACATATAGTAGTTTCTTGTTTATTAGGTTTCCACATTAATTAAATAAGATTTTTATTTATTTATTTTAGTTTTTAATCCTCTTGTTCATAGGAGAAGGTGACCCGATAATCTAAAGTTTGACCGCGAGGTAAATAAAATCTACTAATAATTGTTTCCATGAAAAATTTAACTCGAATTCTTCAAAACGATTCGTCCTATGGAGATTATAATTGACCATCTCCAATGGTGTAGTACCTATTAGGTACTCATGGTACTTATTAGGTACTACCATTGGAGCACAAAACATTTTAGTACCTAATAGGTATCACTTTTAATATAAGAACTCTCTCTCTCTTTTTTTTATGGGACCCACTTTATTTAATATATTCAAAAAAATTTAATTTGACAATATTATTTTAAATTAAATTTCAAATTTTAATGATGTGGAATTATTGATGGGACCAATTTTAGAACTTTTTAAGAAATGCTCTATTGGAGGGGTTGAGTACCTATTAGGTACTATTATTAAAAAAATAATAAATTGATGATGTGTCTATGTGGGACCATTTAAGTACTCAAAAATGGAGTGCTCCATTGTGGATGTTCTTAACCACTTCAACTTAATATCTTGGTTATTATAGTTTCAATTCCAATACAATATTCAAACATATACGTAGCTGCCAATGAACGAATTAAGATGACTGTAATCAAGTAAACAACAGTGAACAATGATATAGACAAATTATATATTATATATAAATAAATATAGTTAACTTCAAATTTGTAGATAGGAGTTAGGATATATAAATGTAGGCGTATTTGATGGGCGATTGATCGACCTACGAATATATCCAAATTTTAAGTGAAAGTGAACTTTGGCAACCCATTGACACACACTATATGATTTTTCTTTTTTGACAAAGACACTTATATGATTTTAATATCATATGACTTGAGAAAACCCGTAACCATATTAATTTTTTTTGGCACGTAACATTTTTTTATTAGAACTAACCTTCCCTAAGAATTGAAGTGGTAGACCAATCACATTCCAATTCACGTCAAAGTAAAACTCTCTAAAAGAAATGAGAAGATAGAGATGTCCATTTTAAGGATCAATTATTTTAGATATCAATTTCATCCGTCATGAGGAATTTATTTGAAATTTGAGCAAAATCTTATGAGAATTGCTAACAACTAGTTAGTAATTATTTATATTTGACTTATTTTTAAGTTAGCTTAATTTTATTTGTGTTTAATCATATTGTTATAATTTAAAAATTAGATATGACTCCTTTATAAAGTGGACAATTGAATTTAAAATATAAAGTGAATAATATTAATTATTAATTTATAAATCATAGACAACTAATGTAAATATATCATAACAAAAATAACAACTCTTAATTAATTTTCTCACTTTAAATGATCTAAACTCTTAAATATTGCTCAATTTCCGTGAATATAGCTCAGTTACAAGAACATTGCATTATATATATAAGAGTCGAAATTTAAACTATCAAATTTCTACTTATTTACCTTAATGGATGAATGTTTAGCCACTTAATTACTTAAAAATAAATATCGCGCATAAAATGTAAAAGTTGGTTATATTATACTTAACAAAAAAAAAAAGCATTGCGCATAATATGTAAAAGTTAGTTATATTAACTAATTAACTAAATAGTATGATTAAAATGAGTTAGGATCTCTCCATTTTTTTTATTTAATCTCTCCATGTTTTGTTTTCTTCATTTTTGTCATTAACAAAATTTTGGGAATATATAAATGCAATGATGTGATATTCGATAGGCCTAATAATTAATATATATTATAATTTTTTTTAAAACTATAGTAATGAAGAAGAAAAATTAAAGAGTACGTAAAAATAGAGAGATTATCCTAACTCAATTAAAACCCATGCAATTCACTACTTTTCCTAGTTTTTTTTTTTTTATTTTTAACAATTCTACTTTTCCTAGTGTTTAACACGTTGCTATAGTAAATTAGTAATCAGTGAAAATAAAACACATGTTAGTAGTATTTAGTATTAACAAATTAAAATTTCTGCAATGATAGTGTAAGAAAAGGGACTAATCATAACGATAAGGATTGAATCATTATTTTTAAGAAATTCTACATCGGAGGAGGATGAGAGTTCTTCTAAACTTGAGTTTATAAATAAGAGATAATTTTTATCTTATAAATCAGTTTTGTAGGATTAATAAGTTAGGTCCAATTATTCTAAGATGGTATAGAGTCTTTCCAAGATTTGTTAGGTCATCTGTTATTTGGTCTGAACATGAATTTATAAGTAAGAGATAATTCTCGCTTTACAAATTGGTTTTGTAGAATTAAGTTAGACTCAACTCATTTATGATAATTATTTAATTGTTAATTTAATCAGTTACACAATCTAATTATTTTTTTTTTGGTATACACAATCTGAGTTGATCTTCATATCAAATCAAATTATAAGTCTTTATTCAAATGAGCTGGTGGAATTTCTGAGAATTATTTAATTTTTCTGGTCAAATCACTCGCCTATCCATTTATTGGCCACATCAACTTTGAAGGATTGTGTGTTTTTATGAGTCTTGCAATACTTTTTAACAATTCTATTTAAAGAATTTATTTTTTAAAAAGTTTAATATTTTAATTTTTAATCCATTTATATGACATTTACTTTAAAATTATAATAATAGACAATTTTTTTATAGGAAATGGAAAAGATCTCTACTCATAGCTATAATTAATTTGCTTCAGCTCTTGATTTTTTTATTTTTTTTGACAGATTCAGCTCTTGATTTTGATAAACCATAAGTCCATGATTTCACACAAACAAAAAAATAAGTTTGCTTAAAATATCAATTTTGTCAACTAGATATATATGCTGATGAGAAATCCTGAATGTACAGACATATAGTATATGTATTAGAATTAGAATTGGTCAGCAGAGCCTATTTAGTTTGTTGTTTCTTTATTTGATTTTTTTTAATATTTTTATTTTCTAAAATTTGCGTTAATTTAATTATTAATAAAAATATAATAGTTCTTGAAGTTAATGATCATGTACATTTTTTAAAATAATTGAAGATGTTAAAAATTTGTTTTTATTATTTTCCTATTATCTCAAACTAGTGTTTTATTTTCTCTCCATCACAGTTGCTCTCTTCGAAAATCTTATGTCTACATGGATTAAATACATTAGATATGGATTAAATACATTAGATTCATAATGAATCTAAAAAGTAAAGTATCTCTTGTATTAAGGACCGGAGGAAGTATTTGACAAAAAAAATGACACATTTTAAAAAATAAAAAATATTTTCACAAAATAAATGGGAGTTAGTTTTAAAAACACTCTGTATCCGGCCAAAAGATGACTAACTGAGGAGATCAATTCCACCCCTACCTGCGAATATCTCATTTAAAGTTAGAGTTTTTTTTCCTCTACATAAACTAGTCCACCGATATTAAAATCAAGAAAAATCGAATATGAAACCTTGAAAGAAGCAAACTCTAAAGTTCAAAGTCAACGTCACTGAATCTTTGTGGTTGAGATTGTGATGCGATCATTTTAAGAAAACCTGACTTATTCAATATAATTGGTTTATCCGTTTATGGTAATCGTTAAGAATTGGCTTTCTATGCGTTTGAAATACATATTTTAAATTAGTTCATATATTCATGCTTGCACGTGTAGATTATCTTTTGAAAGTGATAAATGATATGTCAATTAACATCTACAAATGTTCTTCAAAAAAAAAAAAAAACATCTACAAAAGTACAAAATGAGGATCGACAGGCTTATTTATTTATTTGGTATTTAACCCTCTAATTATTTTTTAGGAGAAAGGGTTTCAGGAATTTAGAATTCGGCTGCGAGTGAAGTAAAGTCTGGTAAAAAATTATTTCAGGAATCAAACTCGAATTCTCTTGAACGATTCGTCCTAGAGAAAACTCATTATCACCAGTCCAATGTCTTGATTAACTATGGTTTATTTATTCTAGATAAAAGGATTAGATTGTTACAACTTTGCAAATCAAAGTTTAAATTTTGAATCGAAGATATACTCATATTTAATATCGGACACAACATTTATTTTTTATTATGTGTAGGAGGCAGTGAGAAAGAAGAAAGTCACCAATATTCTATGAATGTGAATTATTTGAATATTTGTGGGATTGTATCCTTAACTGGTTGATAATTTCATGTGTTTTCAACAATTTGGGCATGAGGAATCATCATTGGTACCGATTCTTGATAAAATCAAAGTGTGGCTAAAATCAAAGAATTCAGGGTTTAACTATGACTTGAATCAATGGTGATTTATCCCTCCAAACTGTTTAGGTTATTCTATCTTTTGATTCTTCTTGGCTTTATGCTTTTGTGTTTTGGTTTGTGAGGAATTCTCACAACCTGTGAACATTGGTAGGGTCATCTCTAGCATGTTGTTGCAAATGTTTTTGCCTGCTCTTTTCAGTCTTAGAAAGAACAATCTGAAATTGTCTCAACTGATTGAAAAATCAATGTTTAATATTCTATGTAATAAAGTAATTGAGGACACATTATATTAGAGACCCAATTAACTCATTTTAAAAGTTATGCTATGTAATTACATTAGAGAGAATCTATAAATTCTCCCTTGTACATAAATTTATGTATTGGCGGCATAAATAGTTGAGAGAAGAGTGGGGAAGAACGACTGAAGAGTGAAAGACTTCAATTTATAGACACGGACAATTCAACCTCAAAAACACCGTTTAAGTTCTAGAACTCGAGCGGTCATTTTTTAATTTTCAGAGAGCGCGCAAGAAGGCTAGAGGAGGGGGAAAAGAAATTCTCTATATGATAACCAAACAAATTATTGTCAAATTTTATTTCAAAATAACACAACTCTTTATTAAAGGGGCAGATCTTATACCAAAAATAAACCACCCCTCCTCCCCTAGTGATTTCAGACCCATCTCCCTGTGCAATGTCACCCTCAAAATCATCACAAAAACTCTAGCTAATAGAATCAAAAATATACTCCCTGATGTGATAAGCCCCAATCAGAGTGCCTTTATAAAAGGAAGACTTATCACAGATAATACCCTTATAGCATCTGAGATTTTTCACTACTTGGCCCACACAAAGAGAAAAAATGGTTTTGTAGGGATAAAAACAGACATGGCAAAAGCTTATGACAGAGTGGAATGGGACTTTCTTGAAGCTACTCTATCTACTATGGGTTTCCCCAGCACCATGGTAGCTACTATTATGAAATGTGTAAAAACAGTAAAGTTCTCTATCCTGATTAATGGCCACCCATCTCAGGAATTCTACCCTCAAAGAGGCCTCAGACAAGGAGACCCCCTCTCCCCCTATCTCTTTATAATCTGTGCTGATGTTTTATCTGGCCTTATTACAAAAGCTCAGAAGGAAAAACTCATTCATGGAGTCACGATCTGTCAAGGGGCCCCTGACATCAGCCACCTCTTTTTTGCTGATGACAGCCTTATTTTTTGCAGGTCTAATACAAAGGAGGTATCAACAATTCAGAACATCATCCAAACTTATCAAAAAGCCTCTGGCCAACTTGTGAACCTAGCTAAGTCTGAGATGGTTTTTAGCAAAGGTGTCCCAAATAATACAAAACAGGATGTATCAAATATTCTCCCTATGCAAATTCAAAACAAATTTTCCAAATATCTTGGTATGCCTATTGCACTGGGTAGATCAAAGAAGCAGATTTTCAACTTCATTCAAGAGAAAATATGGAAAAAACTAAAAGGGGGGAAGGAAAAACACCTCTCTTTTGCTGGGAGGGGTACCCTGATCAAAGCTGTGGCACAAGCTATCCCAACCTACTTAATGAGCAGCTTCCTTATTCCTAAAGGGGCCTGTGATCAATTGGAGCAAATGATTTGTAACTTTTGGTGGGGCAGCTCAACTGATCATAGAAAAATTCACTGGATAAAATGGTCAAAAGTATGTACCCAAAAGAAGCAAGGTGGCATGGGCTTTAGGGACCTAAGAGCATTCAATGAGGCCTTACTAGCAAAACAAGGATGGAGGCAAATCACCCAACCAAACTCTCTGGTGTCCCAAATCCTAAAAGCCAAGTACTACCCTAAGGGAGACTTCCTAACCGCAACACACAAGCAGAATATGAGCTACACTTGGAGAAGCATACTACAGGCCAGCTGGGTGATTAAAAAAGGCAGCTATTGGACCATTGGGTCAGGTCAAGATATAAATATATGGGAAGACAACTGGATTCAGCAAAAAGGAAACTCTAATGGAACCAGCTCCAAACCAAACAACTGTGGCCTCACTAAAGTTAAGGAGCTAATGGACAACAATTACAATGAATGGAATGCCTCCATTATCAATCAGGTCTTCAATCCCTATGAGGCACAAATGATTCTTCAAATCCCTATCTTAGATAAGACACAACCTGATACTCTCACTTGGGATGGTACTAGGGATGGCATTTATTCTGTGAAATCTGGCTATCATGCCATCATAGACTGGGCAAATAACTCTAACAGTAATAATGCCACCTCTTCCAACTGCTCTATGGAGATATGGAAGGTCTTATGGAAATTAAATGTGCCCCCAAAACACAGTCACCTTATCTGGAGAAGCCTTAGAAACGCTATACCAGTAAAAGGAAGCCTCTTTAAAAGAGGAATCAGATGTGACCCTCTATGTCCTCGATGCTTAGACCATGTGGAAACTATCCAACACGTTTTCATGGATTGTGAATGGACCAAAAAGGTTTGGTTTGCATCCCCTCTAACCCTAAACCTAAACCTCAATTATCTAACTGAGTTCTATGATTGGATTACGTACATGGTAAACAACACAGATAAAGAGTGCATGGAAAAAATAGTGGCTATCATCTACGAGATATGGAATGCAAGAAACCAATTGGTATTTCAGGAAAAGGACTTACCTCCACAAGAGATTAGCGCCATTGCTCTCAGAAGACTTCATGAGTACCAAACCTATGGCGAAAAGCAGATCCCATTCCAAAACCCTATGGCCAAGGGTTGCAGTAACAACACACGCTGGAGTCCACCACTTAGGGACATCCTGAAAGCCAATGTGGATGCTCACCTAAGTAGTGATGGCCATTGGTTTTCAGGCATGGTCTTGAGAAGGTCGGATGGGAGCATCGTTGGAGCTGCAACACGAAGTCATAAGGGATCAAGCGAGATTTTAATGGGAGAAGCTTTAGGTTTAAATGATGTTCTTGATTGGCTTGAAAAAATTGATGAACACCAGGTGATTTTGGAGATGGATTCTCAAACCATCGTAAAAGCAATCAGGGAAAAAGCAATAGTCAGGAAGAATTGGGGAAGGGTGGTGCGGCGATGCATTGGTTTCTTAGGAGAAAACCCTAATGCTGACATTAGATGGGTTCCTAGAAGTGCTAATAGGGCTGCTCATGAGATGGCTAAATGGGCCGAGCATGAGCCCAATAGTGAGTGGAGCAATTGTGTACCCACATGCATTTGGCCTTTTATCCAAAAAGATAAAGGTTCTGTAACTCCTGTTTAATCTTGTCAATATATTTTCCTTTCAAAAAAAAAAAAAAAATATTAAAGGGGCAGACATAGTATAACCTAAGAAAGAGGTAATCAAAACCTAATTTGAAACATTTACCTGTCAAGGTCAAACAATACTATCTGAACATTTTGCTTGTAATAAATATTAAGAATAAAATTTCTAGGATATTTATATATTGTTAAAATTTTACAAGAAAACTTAATGGGAAAAAAAAAATACAAGTTTAAGAAGAAAAAATATACATTACTTAAATCTCCTTTTGTTATCTATCTTACCGGTGCCGGCCATTGTCTTTTTTCTTTTTGCTGACTTATTTATTTTTGATGAAAGGAGACCTAAGTACTTGTCAGTATCCTCCTCATCCTCACTTAAATCTCCTTCTCCCCTCCTTTTCTTCTTCTCATAGGATTCCTTAATTTCCTACACAGATAAAATACAAACAGTTTAAGTAAAAAATAAACTTAACTCCATTTTACTCGAACAGGTTTTGGTTTTGAGATTGCCTTTCAAAACCAAAAGCTCACAAACATCTCGTACCGGACACTAACTTTTCTATTTTTAAAAAATGGGTAGAAAGACTAAAAGTAGCCTAAAGCATAGGCTCAATGCAAAAAATTTACCTTTTCTGCGGATCTTTTGGCCTCACTAACGCGCTCTTTCAAAAGCAAAACTTCCTCTTCTTGTGCAGTATACAATGGTACCTTCTTGCCTCCTGAAAAAACAAAACACTTGTATTAGTTGTTTACTAAGTAAGAAACTATTGTTCCTTAAAATGAAAAAGCAAAGGCATAGAGCATATCGTCCTCACCCATAAGTTCTTCTATCTTTTTGAACCACCCCACTTCATACTGGTTCAAAAGAGAAATGGCAACACCGGAACGCCCAGCACGAGCAGTCCTTCCCACACGATGTATATAAAGCTGTAGTTCACAGGCCAGGGATTATTACAGTAATAAAGCATGTCAACAGAAGTATAAAAGCATTATATACCACATCTTACTTTGGGATCCGTGGGAATGTCGTAGTTAATCACCACATCTACCTCTGGAATATCCAGTCCTCTACTAAGTACGTCAGTACAAAGGAGAATTTTGCACTCCCCAGACTTGAACTGTTCCAAGGCTTCGAGTCTCTTTGACTGTAAAAAGATGTTATAATAAAAATTAGGCATATTTCTTGGAAGTTTAGAACAAATTAGAATTACAGTACATGATCTGTAGTACAATTACCTGACTCATATTACCATTAATTGCGATGGCTTTCAAACCAAGTTTCGTAAGAATTGAAGCCAGAAGCCGCGATGAATCACAAGTCCGAGTGAATACCATTGCCGTACTTCCAGTCATTTCAATGAGAATGTATACGAGGTAGCAATTCTATGAAAGAAGCGTGCAAATGATGAACACAATCAGTGTAAGCATAAAATGATAGTAGCTTCTGATTCACTAAACTCAAAACCAATGAAATCTTGTTATTTACTTATTTTCACTCTTTTATAAACTGAGTGCTCTCTCTTGTGATTTAAATACCAGAACCCATAATTTTATTTGGTAAACTAAATTAAAAAAATTTACTCTGCTAAATCTATTGTATTTGTACCATATATCCTTCATTGTATTGTATGTACCCGGTCTAATACAAAGCAAGCAGCAGATATCTTCTAATTATGCCAACTTATGAGATTTCTACATCTACATAGGTAACATTTGGCACACAGGAAAAATGGAACTAGATAACTTAAACCAATGTTTACCACTTAAGTCCTATCCTGTTCTATTTTTAATATAACATTAAAAGTCAAACAAATGTATCAAACGCCACCAGTTGCCATCCATTCATAAATTTTTCTGTAGTATCACATCTTTGACAACCTCATCACGACACTTTACTAAGTATAGCTCACTTAATAGAAAGATTTCATTTGAAGCAGGGAACTGAAACGTGTTAAAAAAAATGAATATAAGTGGCTTGACATTTCAAAGAATTTTCCCCTCAACAAGGGTAGTAAGAAATAGCCTTTAAACTATCTCCATAGGGTTCAGAAACCAATAGTAAGAAATTCAGTGTGCAATTGATAGATCACATATTTGAGATACAACATTTTTTGGACAAGGGAGAAGAGAAACCTTATGTTTTGCTGGCACAAAGCAACAATGCTCCTTCAGTGTGTCCACAGTAGAGTACTTGGATGATACTTCAACCTATATAGAATAAAAAAAATACAGTGAATAACATTTGTGTACATACGGGTAAAATGCAGCTCCTACCCATGAAAGATGCTTAAAATTACATTTCCCTCCAGATGCTTACAATACAGTCCATTTTAATTTTATATAAACCACAACCACCGTTTCATTTTCTACATTCCCAAATTGAGGTTCAAAACTAACTGCCATTTATTTATACTAATGACAATTGTTCATAAGAAAGCATTAAAACCAACTAAAGTGTAACAAATATTAATCTTTCAGGTGAGAGATTCTAATTTTCCTTATGAATATGATATTTGTAAATATTAAGGTTGTACCTTCACAGGATCCCTTAAACACATCCTTTGGATCTTACGGACCTGAAATAACAAGAGTGCAATTTTCTCTTTTATTACAGATGTAAATTTTAAAATAAACAAATTACATAATCAAGCATATGTAGTATATAAGTGGAGCATAGAAAATGTATTATTATAACAAAATATGATATAAACCTATATATTTACCTTCTTTGTCATCGTAGCTGAAAAAAGAAATGTTCTCCGCTTACTAGGAATAAATTCTAAAATCTCATTAAGTTGTGTTTCAAAGTCCTCATTCAACAGCCTGTCTGCCTCATCTAAGACCTGCTCAAAATGCATAGCAATCAAACAAGTCCAAATAAACATAAGATATATGGAAAGTCGGGGACTAGAATATGAAATGGTAGAAAACAAAATATATTAATAAATATTTCATTTTCTAAAGTTGCAAACAGGTCCAAGCATCTGTTAAAACGAAAGACAAAACACCCCTACATCTATATGACATGTAGCAAATCAGCAGCAAACTTTCTTTGAACCAGTGTTGTCAATTATGGATAGCGGAATATAGTTGTCTGTTCAAATTCCGCAACGCAATAGTGCTATAGCGCCCCCTATTTCAGAGTATATTTTACTATTTTAAAGCGTATCGCAGAACAATAGCATTTTGTTCAAATTCCTCTATGCAATAGCACCGCACGCTATAGCTACTATTTAATAACACTGCTTTAAACATAAATTTGCATAATCATGTAAAATATAACTAGACCAATGTAGAAACATGCATGTTTCAATTGCAACAATAACTTGACTGGTATCAATGAAAAAACCATGTTCATGTTCTCAAATCAATTCATCAGCTCAAAAATAAACTCGACCATTAGATGTCAAAAATAAAACTTGAGTCGAGCTTAACTCAAATAGCATAGAAATCATACCAAGAATTTTAATCTACCAAGAGAAAATCCTTTGGTTTCTTTTAGGTGATCCAAGACTCGCCCAGGCGTCCCAACCTTCAAGAGTAAGCAATTAACAAAAGTAAATAAAAAACAAAACTAAGACTTGTGAAATTAGAAGACTAGAAGCAGTACTAAATCAAAATACAATCTCAATCGTCTACATGCAGAACCTACATAAGTTCAGCTATCTCTTATCAACTGTATCAATGATCAATCATATGTTGTATCATTCTTGTGGAAACCACCAGTTCATGCGGGATTTTGTAGGAAGAGATAAAAATAAGATAGAGGCACACATATACGGAATTTTAATTAGACAATTGGGCAGTAAACTAACCAATTGCTTAACAGTTAGAGTGGGGGTGAATATAAATGGAAGAAAGATAACAAAGAAGGGGAGGTCTGGAAGTTTTCATTAACAGGAAAGAGAGGGAAAAGGCCAAGCTTTTCTAATTCTTAGCATTGTCTGGATATCACTCACCTATTAGTCTAATGTTCTTGACATATAAGAAACAAATGAAATCAAAGCATGCATGCCTATGGTAACAGTAACACTTACAATAATATGAGGTCGCTTTGCTATCTCAATGGATTGTTGTACAATGTCAGTCCCTCCAACCAGCTATTCAAAAAGGCAACGATACCAATCAAAATTGATTGTTTAGTATGCGTGTGAATAAAATCCATGCGATAGGATGAAACAAAACAAGCTCAAGCTATGTAATGAACAGGAAGACATAAAATTCATGAATAACGAATCATTTGAGAAAAAAGTATTAGAACTACTCACCACAGCACACTTGACACCAATTTCAGAACCTAGAACTTTAATCTGCTCAGCAATCTGAATGGCAAGCTCCCTAGTTTAAGAAAAAAGTTGGAACAGAAGGAATATACTAGTTAAATATCAGTGAGAATAATTACATCAGATAAATCTGAATTTATTTATTTATATGAATAGTATATCCATGATCATCAGGTATCTAAGTATCAAACCTTGTGGGAGACATTATACAAGCAAAGAAATTGTTTAGGTGCGGTTGTGGTGCTTCTAAGAAGGCGTGCAATATAGGAAGAATAAAAGCTCCAGTTTTACCAGAACCCGTTTGGGAAAGTCCAATCACATCTTTTCCTAAGAAATACAAAATATAAAGAATTACCAGAAATTTAATACAGTTTAAAGGTTGAAATAGAAGACTACTAATTCAGTAAACATGAAAAATAGTTAAAACTATCATACTGAGATATAAAATTTCAGTTTCAAAATCAGATTATTTTTTGGGTTGTATAGCAAGGATTATCACTCTGCAATCATTCTTCTTGTCCATTTCCATTAGTATTTTACAAAAGTTAAAAAATAATGGTCCCTATTTCAGCTGGCATTTATTGGCAGGCAAACTAATAGGGTCGATCACTCTCTTGCTCGAGTATCCGTGTTATATACTAGCCCACAAAAAAATATCTCCTCCTATTTGTATTGATCATTTAATTTAATTTATGATACTTAGAATTTTGGGTTGGACACTAACTCAATCCTCCAAAATCAGCTTGTAAGGTGAGGATTGCCCCCACTTATAAACATTTCTTCATGCCATCTCGCATCAAATGTGGGACTCTTAACACACACCCTCACGCCTAGCATGATTGGACTTGGTGCGTGGATAAATGGTGGGTGGCCCGATAGAGGAATTCTAATGGCAGGTGGGTCACCGGATCTTGGAGGAGGCTCTAATATCATATAGAAATCAAATTTCTCTGTAATATATGTCTAATGAGACCACACTAGTTCGGATTGTAGGCTGCAACTCGCCTACATGAAGCCAGAATCGCTAGTAATCGCCGGTCAGCCAGGATGAACGCTGGCGGCATGCTTTACACATGCAAGTCGAACGGGAAGTGGTGTTTCCAGTGGCGGACGGGTGAGTAACGCGTAAGAACCTGCCCTTGGGAGGGGGACAACAGCTGGAAACGGCTGCTAATACCCCGTAGGCATAACCAAGTGAGTTGTGCAAAATAAGATAAAATAATGAATACAATATCAATACTAATTGATCCTAACGGACTCTTAACAATGATGAAATGAAATAAGCATCGTTTGCCTAAAAAATATACTAAACAATCATCTTCATCCCTGCATCGGTGAGGTTCTATCACTGTAGTCCCTGAATGTATAGAAATTACAGAAACATCTCTCAATTTATCTTCTATTTGCAATATTAGGACCATACTAACTAACAAACGATACATTTAACGACCAAAATAACTAACTAACGCTAGACATATTCAGGGACTAGAGCAACAGCTCCACAAACACTTCAATATGAAATGACCGTTTAATAACAAAATGAAGCAAAGATGACAACTAACTAACCTTGTAGCGCGTGGGGAATCACTTCTGTTTGAATCTTTAGTGGATTCTTCCAACCAATTTTCTCACAAGCATCCACCAATTGCTCAGATAAACCCAAATCCTTAAATGATTTAATTTCATTATTCTCTTCTTCCATTCTCAATTCCTAACCTATGAATAGAATTTTAACATCAAAATTAAAATGACTCTGTACAAAGTAAAAAGTAAAAACCACCAAACTCAATTTAACAAAGTAGTAATACTAGGTCTGACAACTACTAACTCAAAAATAGTTCAAAACTCGATTCGATAACTATCTCGTTGAACTTGGTTTGGTGAATATTAACCTATAGTCTAGCCAACAAAAAATAGGAATGTATCTCTTAGATTGTATTGAATGAATTCAAAAACAATTTGGATAATACAGCAGCAAGATTTGAAAAGGTTAAACTGTTATGTATCTATAATCTATAATCTATATTAATGTTGCTAAACTTGAAGAAGGGAAGTTAAATTAAATTCATAAACGAAGAACGGAAAAGTTGAATATTCTCACAGTTCTGATGGCCGACGAAGAACTCCGGCAACGTTTTTCTGAGCAGATGTGAAAGAGCTGGCCGCGAAACTTGGACCTGAAGCACTCAAAAGTGTGAGTTTAGGTTTTCATCTTTTAGTTATTAATTATTAATTTTTTTTATGGGTGTGAAATGCAAAATACCCTTGAAATTTTATAATTCGTCAAATATCCCATGAAATTTGAAAATTATCAAATACAACCCTGAAATTGTAAGATGTCTATTAAATATCCTGCTTTGTTTATTTCGTTTGTTGTGATGACGTGACTGTTAACTGCATATGTGACACTTGTCAACATGGTGTCACGTCACATGTGGGATAATTGATCGGGATACACATCACAGGGGAGATAATTGACTAAAATTTGCAAAGTCGAGGACTAATTGATCGAAATTTACTTTGCATAAAAAGAGATAGATGGAGAGGGAGAGTGGCGAGAGTGTGAGAGACAGAAAGAGAGTGAGAATAGTTGCAACAATAATAACAACAGAGAGAATGAGAGATAGAAAGAGAGAGATGGAAAGAGTTAGAGAGAGGGAGAGAGACAAAACGATAGGGATAACAGTTACAACAATAACAACAACAACGGGGAGGGGGAGGGGGGAGAGAGAGAGAGATAACAGTTGCAACAATAACAACAACAACATAGAGAGAGGGAGAGCTAGAGAGAGAAGATGATAGAAGAGGGAGAGAGTTGGGGAGAGACCGAAAGTGAGAGAGAACAGTTGTCACAATAACAACAGAAAGGAATTCTCTATAACTTTCCATCCTCTACCTTTCCCTAACTTTAGACAAATATTGGCATTTTTTATGTGAGAGAAAAGTATATCAAAGAATAAAATAAGATGAGAGATAAGGGTTGTAGGGGAGAGATAGAGAGAAAGGTAGGTGCCTTTCCCACATCAAAGGCAGATAATAGTTACCCTAACAACAGAGAGGAATTAACCTTAAAAGTATTCAAATTAGTCTGAGATAGACGGAGAGACGAAGTTTTATAGGGTTGTTGTTTTGTCGTTGTTGTTTTTACAACTACTGTACTCCCTCTTGTTCCATCTCTATGCGACTTTCCATTTCCCTCTATTTTAGGGATGGAAACAGGTAGGGTCGGGTGTGAGTTTGACACTACCTAAATCCACACCCGAACCTGAACTCAAAGATTGACTCAAGTTCGGGTGGGGCCTGCAGTTTGAATTTAACTATCATCCCTACTCTATTTCCCCCTCTTTTTCTCCCTCTCTCTCTCTCTCTCTCTCTCTATCTTTATCTCTATCTTTCTTTTTATGCAAATTAAATTTTAGTCAAATTAACCCCCCATAATTTTGCAAATTTTAGTCAATTATCCTCCTGTGGCTTGTATTATAATCAATTACATCCTGTGACGTACGTAGCACCACGTTGGCAGGTGCCACATATGCGGTTAACAGCCATGTCAACAAAATAGACGTAGTAAACAGAGTAGGGGATATTTGATAGACGTCTTACAAATTCATGGGCGTATCTCAAAAATTTCAAATTTTAGACGGATATTTGATGAATTCTGAAATTTCAGTGAGTATTGGCATTTTTTTTTTTTGGTTATATTTTTTTATTCTTTTTTTAATTGATAAAAATTTAACTTCTTTTTTTTAACAGATATTAAATTTAATTTCGTACGTCCGGTGAGTTAGCTCAATTAATAGAGAATATCATATTTTATATATAAGAGTTGAAGTTTGAATCTCTGACACTTCATTTATCTAATCTATCTAATCTATATAAGAAAGTTAGTTGTTTTGGATACGTCTAAACTACCCTTGCTTAAGCTGCTGTCATGTGTCCCAAATAAGGGTAATTGGTGTTCCAAAATTTGATAACTAAACTAAAAGTACACACCAGTTATAAAGGAACCAAGCCATATGAGTCATTTTCTTAGTTTGTGAGTGAAAAAGTGTTTTATCAAACTAGTTTTTACATTGTAACTAAGCCACTTGAGCCATTTTGCACTTTTTGAGTGAAAATTTAGTTTGGCAAACTAAGCCATCTAAGTCATGTGAAAAGGTCACATGTGAAGAAGTTACTTTTCAAACTTTTTTGGGTTCCCAATGTCTCAAATCAAATTTGAAATATCTTTTATTCAAATTTCTACTTTCCCTCTCAAACTCATATGGTGATAAGTAAAAAAATATTTTACACGGATAAATTTTAACTGATATATAAATTTTAACTATCATATACAGGATAAATTATTACCGATAAAAAATTCAAAATAAATATCATTTGTGAGACAAGTTATATCTAATAAAAATTTCAAAAAAACTAATTGACACCGGATAAATTTTAACTGATATATAAATTTAACTATCGTATACGAGATAAATTATCACTGATAAAAAATTCAAAATACTTATCGTATGTGACACAAGTTATTACTAATAAAAATTTCAAAAATTAAGAACTATTTTATACGAGATAACTAACTATGATATATGAGGCAATTCTAATTGATAAAAAATTTAAAATAATTATCAAATGTGAGAAAGTTCTAACCAGCCAACTACAATTTGTATTAAAAAAAACTATCTTATACGAGATAAGTTCTGACTTATATAAATTTTAAATTAACTATCATATACGAAGCAATTTCTAACTGATTAAAATTTCAAAATGATTATCAAATATGAGGCAAGTTCTAACTGATAACAATTTTTTTAAAAAGAAAAACTATCGTGTACATGGGAGAAGTTCTAATGAAGGTGGTGGTCCACAAAAGCACATGTGATGATGGCATGCATATTAAAGTTTTTTTTTCTTCACGGAGAGGTTATTTTTTAGAAAGAGTTTCATTTACTTATATAAAATATTTAAAATTTCATGGTAACTACTTTCTAATAGTTATATGTATCATATTTTATAATGGTTTGGTCTAACGATAAAAGACATATCTTAAATTTGAGAGGTTCTGAATTTGAGTTCTGTCGGTGTCTGTCTTTAGAGAATACTAAATAAAAATATATTTATAAGTGTATTTTAGGTTATAAGGCATTCTCTTTGTTAGATTGGATCATCATTCCCTTATCTAAATTTAATCTCATCAAAATAATAAAATATATATATATATATATATATATATATATATATATATATATATATATATATATATATAGAGTCAGGATCCGTTGACACCAACTAGTTTGACACCAAATGTTACACCTCTCAATAACGTTTTAACCGATATAAATTTTATAAAATCCACCGTTGGATTGAAAGTTTACATCATATAGATCATTTGTGTAAAATTTCAAATAAATCCAAAATCATTTGATATGTTATTAAATAAAAAGAAATAAAAAAACAATCAAAAACAATGATTCCGGATCAAAATTGATCCTAAACCACTCCGCGTAATTGATAAACCAACAAGAATCAAATAGAAAGGCTGGGCCGGCGGCAGAGAGAAAAAGGGTTTGAGAGAGACCAGAATTTAACTTATACATCCTTATTGATGGCTTGAGTAATGACATTGACATGCAGAGCACACCCATTCTGGAAGGAACAACAAGATGCAACATGCGACTTGTAGTCCGCGGAAGTGACAATGAACAACTTACAACACTAGTTGGTCAACTCTCATAGCTAACAGCACACTTTCCTTTACTAAAATTGTTAAGTATAAAAAAAAAACTAAAATTAATATTGGAAAGATAATTTTCCGAGACAATTTTTTCAAACAAAACCTTTCCGAGACAACTTTCCATTGCCTTGGATGCCCTACCCATAACCTATCTTTCTTAAATTTTAAGGTATATTTCGTGATTTCGTGATTTATTTCTAACCCAAAGATATGATATGTTTCTCGAATCGTTAGTTGGTTTAATGAGGATCGATGCTAAACTTGGTAGGGAGGACTACAGGTTGATCCTCGTAACTGCGATCGGGAGGAGACTTGAACCATTTAATGTCAGAATTGACCTCCGAACCAAATTAAACTGGTGATAAAAGAAAAAAATATATTTTCAAAATTAAATTAGTAGTATATTTCCTACCGTCTTACCAAACAAAGGTTGCGACATTGTATAATCTACACCAAACAAACAAACAATAAAAGTTTAATAAAAAGATATACAAAGAGAATATATTCTCATACACTTTTCTTATCTTGTCAATTATTTTTTAATTAAAGAACTAACAATGATTACAGGGTGGGTGATGGCTATAAATAATAAAATTTCTTTTTTCTTACTCAACAAATCAATAAAATTTCTAAAAACTACTAATCAAATCCGAAATAAAAACTTTGAACGTCCTCTAGTTTAAGTAATGAAAGGTATTTGACAACCAATATTGACTTGACTTATCATTCCAACTTCTTTAGCTTCTACCTAATATATACACCTATCCAATAACATTTCTTATTATATCTATCTATTACAACTATATATACATATTCATTCATTTCTTCACACATTCTCATCTTTAGTACTCACAAAATTGAAAAATTAACAATAAATTTTAACCATATCATATGGTCATGGCGATCGCTTCAATAGAAAGTACCATGGCTTCATCATCATCATCATCATCATCATCAAGCATCTTAACCATGCACCATGATATCATCCATACACACATCCTAACACGTCTTGACGCCACCACGCTGGCCTCCACCGCCGCCACTTGCTCTCACCTCCGCCATCTCTGCCACGACAACCATCTGTGGCAGAAAACCGCTGCCACCACATGGCCTTCCTTACTAGACCCCACAATCTGCCATGTCATCTCTACTTTCCCAAACGGCCACCGTTCGATATTCTCTGACGCATTTCACACCCTTCACCAATACTCTTCCTATTCAAATGATCATCGGCCGTTGCCTCCTCCACCGGAACTTATCTCTGCCGTGGACATACACTACAAAGGTAAGCCGGTGTTTTCTAGAATCCGGCAAACCAAAACGGAAAAGAACATGTTTCTCTCATCGCCGTTATGGATTGAAATTATGGAACCAAACGAGTTGGTTCCAATGCCGGTGAAGTTTGTTAGAAAAGAAGAAGAATGGATTAAGCATTTGGAAGATAATTTATATTTAAGCTGGATCCTAATCGACCCGACTAGGAAACGTTCAATGAACGTATCCAGCCAGAAGCCGGTTTCAGTACGGCGGCACTGGCTAACAAGAGACGTGGAGATTTTATTTTCAGTGATCATGGCAGGAGAGACGCGGCGCGCAACCGAAATGGTGCAGTGTATGGTGAAAGTCACGTGCTGTGGAAAAGTTGGAGGGGAGTTGCACGTGAGGGAGGTGAATTTAGTGATGGAGGATATGGATGGAGGGAAGGTGAGTGGGAAAGAAGGGGTTGGGATATTGATGAAAGCGATGGAGTTTGGAGAGAGGAAGAAAGTTGGTGGAGAGGGAGAGATGAAGATGAGGTTTGAGAGATTTTTGAATTTGGTTAGGGAGAGGAGAGAGATGAAGTTTAGGAGAAAGAAGCAATGGGATGGTTTTTCTATGGTTGTTGCATTTGTTGTTTGTGTTTGGTTTTGTTACTTGGCTGGTTTTTGAGAGGTTTTGAGTTTTCACTATGATTGTAAAAATTTACAAGATTTATTAATGATGTACATTGTCTTTACATAATTCTAATCTATTGCTAACCAATAGTTTTATGTTTTGATTGATTCACATTCACATTATTTTTATTATCTTAGTAGCTACCTGGTTTTGAGTAACATGCTATACCAATGATTAATCATGACAACAACTTCAAAAAAAAAATGATTAATCATGACAACAACTAATTAAACCTATAATTGTTGGTAGTTTCGTCTCAAATTTGAAGGAGGAAAATTTAAATTGATTAAGATTGAATTCGGGTTTCCCCAATTTTTAAAAGATGAGATCAGGGTTGATAATGGTGACACTTATATTATATTCACCTGAAAATGACTACTTATATCAAAATTATATTTTTATCTATTTTTAATTGCATTCATGTGTTTATTTAAATTTTTAAAGTGATCCTTAAACAAATTGTTTTATCTATTATTGTTTATATTATTTTTTAAAAACTCATATTGTTCTAAGGCATAGTTTTGAGTTTTCTATTCTTTTTTAAATAAAAAAGATGAAGTCCAAATTCGTGTAAGAATGCTCGAACTCCATTCAATATGGAGTTGAGTTTCTATTTTCACCCCATTGAAAGTCGGGTGGGTAATCCATTGAATTCAGGAACAAAAAATACAAATTTTGTCCCCTTCCTCTTGTCATGCTGCTCATGCCTAGTTTAATTTTAATTAGATTTTACTATACCCATCCATTTTTTTAAAGGTGTTTTGGGTTTTGAAGAGAAGTTGAGAAGAGAGAAATAGGTATGAGAAAGTATGGACTGGGTGTTTATGAAAGAAGCGGTAGAAGCAGAGAACATGTGTGGTGTTGGAAGGGAAGGAAGACAAATTTATTTATTTTTTTAATTAAAAGAAAATGTGAATGACGTGGCCAAATCAAATAGAGTATGATAAAGAGTATCTATTTGAACTTTTGGCGATAATATATGCATAAAGTTGAGTTGTAAGAACTTATCCTAAATAAAATCTGAAACTGATTGACTATTAATTAAATATAAAAATATAAAATGTAAAGATTTTGAGGTTATTTCGACAAAAGATAATTTATTTTTGATTGAGTTCCAGGCCCGATATATATATATATATATATATATATATATATATTTAAAAGAAAACTATCTTATACGGGATACACTTCTATTATTTTTTTCACTTTTTCTTAATTAAAACAATTTATTATTTTGTTTTTACATATTTAAACATACTATTATTTTTTAATTTATTGAAAACTTCTTAATTTCTTTGGGACTCTACCCCTCTTTTGTACCAAAAAAATATATTTAACATTCATGCTAAATATCAAAATCTATTTAAATCTATAACTAAATATATACCTTGATAAGTTATAACTGACAAAATTTCCAAATAACCATCATATACGGGACAAATCATCACCGATAAAAATAACAAAAAATTTACCATATGTAAGACAAGTTCTAACTAATGAAATTTTCAAAAAAACTATTTCACACCGGATAAGTTATAATTGACATAAATTTTAACTATCATATATGTGATAAACTATCACTGATAAAAATTTCAAAATAATAATTATGTATGAGACAAATTCTTGCTATTAAAAAAGTTCAACATTTTTGGTATCCACAATAACTATCATACACAGGACAATTAAAAAAAAATTAAATTAGCTTATAACTTATCATTTATTTTCCTCTAAGTTTTTCCTTGCCATATTACTTGAAAAAAATAAAATAAATATATCTTGTTATGGCATTTTATACTCATACGATAGTTCAACTGATAATTTTATCAAATATTATAAATTTAATCAAGTTATTTATTCTCTATAAGTTAGTTTATAAGCTATAATCCATATGCTATAAGCTAACTTATTTCTTATTATCTGTTATTTTTTGTCAAATAAAACTTTTGAAGAAGAAAATAATAAAAAAGCATCTATTCTTCTCTATTTTTCTTTATATATATTTTGTTTTTGTTAATTTCATGATATAAATAAATATTGTTTAATTTTTATGCTGAAATACGTACGTGATTGTTGGTCAAAGAAGAGAGAAACAAGGAGAAGCAAAAGAAAATAAATAGTAAATGAAAATAAGGAAGGTTACGAGAACCTTATGGAGAATCTTAAGGAACGCTTAACCATTTATTTTCATTTGTATTAGCTATAAAAGCAGTGTGTGTTTCTTTTGTAAGAACAAGCAATAAGTGAACAAGTAACAATAACAACCAGCTAGTTACTAAGAGAAGAAAATTCCAGTATAGGAATTTTGTGAGAAATATTTAGAGAGAAATATTTCTTTGGGTGTAACTGGGTTGTGGGTTCTGTGAGAAAAACACTTTGTACATTTCATTATTATTAATATTAGTGTGCTTCCGCATTATTTTGCTCTTCCACAAATCTGATAATATGGGGAAATTTTGCGTAGTTTCCTAACAACTGGTATCAGAGCCAGTTGGTTGATTTTGCTAATTTTCTAGCGAATATATTATTCACATAAATAGCAACTTTTGTGAATAGTGCAAAATTTGGTCGGCGTTACCAATTTTTCATAGAGGTGTTCTAAATCTCGGTGATTCGCGGAAATTTTCAAAGACGATCCTGAGGAAGTCAGATTCGAGTGGGAGCAATGGCTACAGACGAAGGCAAAGTGAAAATTGAAAAGTTCGATGGTGCAGACTTCAGCTTTTGGAAGATGCAAATAGAAGATTATTTGTATCAGAAAAAGCTACATCAACCTCTCACAGAGAAGAAGCCAGATTCGATGAAGGACGATGAGTGGAACCTTCTCGATAGGCAAGCACTTGGTGTTATCCGATTGTCGTTATCTCGTAATGTTGCTTTTAACATTGCGAAGGAGAAGACAACCGCTGGTCTTATGAAGGCTCTTTCCAGCATGTATGAAAAGCCTTCAGCATCAAATAAAGTTCATTTGATGAGACGGTTGTTTACGCTTCGGATGATAGAAGGCGCATTGATTGCGCAACATATCAACGAACTTAATATTGTCATAACCCAATTGAGTTCAGTTGGTATCGAATTTGACGATGAAGTACGAGCATTGATACTTTTGTCTTCCTTACCAGATAGTTGGAGCGCTACTGTCACGGCTGTGAGTAGCTCGTCCGGAAGTACAAAGATGAAGTTTGATGATGTTCGTGATCTGGTTCTCAGTGAAGAAATCCGACGGAGAGAGTCGGGTGAATCGTCATCCTCTTCAGTATTGCATACAGAGTCAAGAGGAAGAAATTCAACCAGAGGATATGGACGCGGTAAACCAAAGGAAAGACGGTCCAAATCCAGAAATCATCGTAGTTCCCACAATTCAAAGAATATTGATTATTGGAATTGTGGACAGACAGGACACTACAAAAATCAGTGTAGTCTCCCAAGAAAGAACCAACAAGCAAAAGATGAAGCAAATGTTGCTTCAACCTCAGGAGGAGGTGATACTTTGATATGTTCTTTGGAGAATAAGGAAGAGTCTTGGGTGTTAGACTCTGGAGCATCCTTTCATGCTACTTCCCAGAAAGAATTCTTTAAGAATTATGTGTCTGGAAACCTCGGTAAAGTTTACCTTGGTAATGAACACTCTTGTGAGGTTGTTGGCAAAGGTGAAGTGAAGATTAAGTTGAATGGGTCTGTATGGGAATTGAAAAATGTCAGACATATTCCCGACCTGACAAAGAACTTGATCTCCGTAGGCCAGTTGGCTAGTGACGGTTACACAACAATCTTCCATGGCGACAATTGGAAGATTTCAAAGGGTGCAATGACGATTGCTTGCGGTAAGAAGAGTGGTACTCTTTACATGACAGCAGGAGCATGTCATTTGATTGCAGTTGCAACAAATGAAAGTCCCAATCTATGGCACCGGAGATTAGGCCATATGAGTGAGAAAGGGATGAAGGTTATGCACTCAAAAGGAAAACTACCAAGTCTTCAGTCAATAGAAATTGACATGTGTGAAGACTGTATACTTGGAAAGCAGAGAAGAGTTAGCTTTCAGACAAGTGGAAGAACTCCAAAGAAAGGGAGACTCGAGCTTGTTCACTCTGATGTTTGGGGTCCAACAACTGTCTCATCCGTTGGTGGAAAGAACTACTTCGTGACTTTTATTGATGATCACTCTAGGAAGGTATGGGTATACTTTCTGAAACACAAGTCTGATGTATTTGAGGCTTTCAAGAGATGGAAAGCTATGGTGGAAAATGAGACAGGATTGAAGATCAAAAAGCTCAGAACGGACAATGGTGGTGAATATGAAGACACCAGATTCAAGAAGTTCTGTTATGAGTATGGGATCAGAATGGAGAGAACCGTACCAGGAACGCCTCAACACAATGGTGTGGCAGAGCGTATGAACAGAACATTGACTGAGAAAGCCAGAAGCTTACGTGTGCAGTCAGGCTTACCTAAGCAGTTCTGGGCAGAAGCAGTCAACACGGCAGCTTACTTGATCAACCGAGGTCCATCGGTTCCATTGGAGCACAAAATACCAGAAGAGGTATGGAGCGGAAAAGAGGTAAAACTCTCGCATCTTAGAGTGTTCGGCTGTGTAGCATATGTGCACATTAGCGATCAAGGCAGAAATAAACTTGATCCCAAATCAAAGAAGTGCACTTTCATCGGTTATGGTGAGGATGAATTTGGCTACCGACTTTGGGATGATGAAAACAAAAAGACAATCCGTAGTAGAGATGTAATCTTCAATGAAAGAGTGATGTACAAAGACAGGCATAACACAACTACCACCGACTCAAAATTGAGTGAGCCTGTGTTTGCAGAGGTCGACGATGTCCCAGAAAGTCCCACTGTTGAAAGTTCACAATTAGAGGAACCAATTGAATCAAGTGACACACAACCGTACACACCAGAGCATCATACTCCTACTCCTGTATTGAGAAGGTCATCTCGGCCTCATGTTCCCAACAGAAGATACATAGACTACATGTTGTTGACCGATGGAGGTGAACCTGAAGACTATGAAGAAGCATGTCAGACCACAGATGCTAGTAAGTGGGAGCTTGCAATGAAAGATGAGATGAAGTCTTTAATTTCCAATCAAACATGGGAACTAGATAAGTTACCTATGGGAAAGAAGGCACTTCACAACAAATGGGTGTATCGAGTGAAGGAGGAGCATGATGGGTCTAAGCGATACAAAGCTCGACTAGTGGTAAAAGGATTCCAGCAAAAGGAAGGAATTGACTACAATGAAATATTTGCTCCGGTTGTGAAACACAATACTATCAGGTCTGTGTTAAGCATTGTTGCCAGTGAAGATCTCTATCTTGAGCAATTGGATGTGAAGACTGCGTTTCTTCATGGAGACTTAGTTGAGGAGATATACATGCATCAACCCGAAGGATTCTTAGAAGAAGGGAAAGAGAATATGGTGTGTAGGCTAAAGAAGAGCTTGTATGGCCTGAAACAAGCTCCAAGACAGTGGTATATGAAGTTTGAAAGCTTCATGCACAAGGAAGGTTTCAATAAGTGCAATGTTGATCACTGTTGTTTCTTCAAGAGATATAAGTCCAGTTATATCATTTTGTTACTTTATGTCGATGATATGTTAGTAGCAGGTTCAGATATGGACGAGATCAGAAACTTGAAGTTGCAGTTGTCAAAAGAGTTTGACATGAAGGATTTAGGTCCTGCGAAGAAGATTCTTGGTATGCAAATCACGAGAGATAAGCAAAGAGGAGTTTTGCAGTTATCTCAAGCAGAGTACATCAACCGTGTTTTGCATAGATTTAATATGGGCAGTGCCAAACCAGTTAGCACACCTTTGGCAAGTCATTTTCGCCTATCCAAGAATCAGTCACCTCAGACAGAGGAAGAGAAAGAATCAATGGCTAACATTCCATATGCTTCAGCCATTGGAAGTTTGATGTACGCAATGATCTGTACGAGGCCAGACATTGGCCATGCAGTGGGAGTTGTTAGCAGGTTTATGTCAAATCCAGGTAAAGCTCATTGGGAAGCAGTTAAGTGGATTTTGAGGTATCTACGAGGCACCATCGAGAAATGTTTGTACTTTGTTAAAGGAGAGTTAAAAGTACAAGGCTATGTTGATGCAGACTTTGCTGGTGATGTTGATCACCGAAGAAGCACAACTGACTATATATTTACTGTTGGTACTGGAGCAGTTAGTTGGATATCTCGGATACAAAAGATTGTAGCTTTATCTACTACAGAGGCTGAGTATGTAGCAGTAACTGAAGCTAGCAAAGAGTTGATATGGCTTCAGGGATTGTTAACAGAGTTGGGTTTCATACAGGAGAAAAGTGTTTTGTACAGTGATAGTCAGAGTGCAATACATCTGGCAAAGAATTCAGCATTTCATTCAAGAACAAAACACATTGGTCTTCGTTATCATTTCATTAGATCTCTGCTTGAGGATGAAGTGCTAACATTGAGCATGATTCAAGGAAGTGAAAATCCAGCAGACATGTTAACTAAGGTGGTGACCATTGACAAATTGAAGTTGTGTTCAACTTCAGTTGGCCTGCTAGAATAACAGACCGAGACATGTTTCTATTTGATCAAGGTGTGAAGACCGATTGACATCAGTCTTCAAGTGGGAGATTGTTGGTCAAAGAAGAGAGAAACAAGGAGAAGCAAAAGAAAATAAATAGTAAATGAAAATAAGGAAGGTTACGAGAACCTTATGGAGAATCTTAAGGAACGCTTAACCATTTATTTTCATTTGTATTAGCTATAAAAGCAGTGTGTGTTTCTTTTGTAAGAACAAGCAATAAGTGAACAAGTAACAATAACAACCAGCTAGTTACTAAGAGAAGAAAATTCCAGTATAGGAATTTTGTGAGAAATATTTAGAGAGAAATATTTCTTTGGGTGTAACTGGGTTGTGGGTTCTGTGAGAAAAACACTTTGTACATTTCATTATTATTAATATTAGTGTGCTTCCGCATTATTTTGCTCTTCCACAAATCTGATAATATGGGGAAATTTTGCGTAGTTTCCTAACCGATATAGAGCTTATCCAAGAATAAATTAACATTTTCTTCATGTAGCTACTTTATACGTTACCTTTTACCCTCATTTGTTTTTTCACTAATTGTCAAACAAAAAATTAAGTTGGACTACACTTCTTTAATTGTTTGTTTTGTCCTTTTGGCTTCTTTTTTTTGGTCCAAAGATCTTTCTTAAATTAACGTCCCTTTCATGACATCAAAGATATTGGCCACGGAAATATGACATAGAATCCTCGACCGTCAATTGTTTCACGCATTAAGAATAATAATACATATATATATATATATATATATATATATATATATATATATATATATATATATATATATATGACTCAATCCCATGTAACTATAATTGGAAAATGACTTTCGATCTAGTATAAATTTAATCAATGTCGACTTTTGTGTCATCAACAATATAGAATTAGAGGCATAAATATTTCGAACACTTAAATATTATAGGCTTATGCAATTTGCATTTTTATACTATTAACATGAATGTTATGAATTTGTTCTTGTATTTTTCCTTTTTATTTTTAGCGACTTTGAGAAAAAACTATGGAGCATCTAATCCCGATCTAACTATCAATATCTCATTGCTTGCATGTTAGTTATGGGTCCGGATCTAGAAATTAATGGTGATGGGTAGAAAATAAAGGCCACTCATATTATATGATGTCAATGCCATTATTGTTGTACCCTAGCAACTTTGTTTGGTTAACTTTTAAAAAACTTTATCATCAACTTATAATATTAGCCATGCATTTCACATGTACACTACCATATAATTTATGACTGATCCGTACTTATTTCTTATATTGTTATTTTTTGTTTTCTTCCAAAGATAAGTTACTACCAAATTATTTTATAAGCACACTTTATTAGTGGTTCATATTCTTATAAGACTCTTCTAGAATTAATGGTAGCTAATGAGAGCTTCAAAATGTTCCACGTATATGAAATTGAACACTACAACTTTTAAGGTCCACAAAAATATAATGAAAAACATCAACATGATGTTGTTGAGAAAATCATCATAAAAATTGATGTTTCTTTCTAAACTCACATAATTGGTCACTTCTAGTTTACTAGTATTTTCTTTTTTTGTGTGCCTAATTTACCACATTTTGCAACAACATCAACAAAATGTTGCTTCATATTATTGTGTTGCTCTCTCTTTTTTCTTCTGCTTTTGCTACAAATTTACCTCAAAAAACTTTCATTCAATGTCTTGTAAACAATTCAGAACCTTCAAATCCCATAATTGATTCAATTTTCACACAAAATAGTCCTTCATTTCCTTCAATCTTACAAGCATACATAAGAAACCTTCGTTTCAACACATCAAAAACACCAAAACCATTTCTTATAGTAACTCCATTACATGTTTCACATATTCAAGCATCAATCATTTGTGGTCAAAAGCATAATTTTCAAATGAAGATTAGAAGTGGAGGACATGACTATGAAGGTGTCTCTTATGTCTCAAAGGTACCATTTTTTATCTTAGACATGTTCAATCTTAGATCAATTGATATTGATATAGACACTGAATCAGCATGGGTTCAAACCGGCGCACAACTCGGTGAAGTTTACTACCGAATAGCCGAGAAAAGTAAAATTCATGCTTTTCCGGCCGGTGTTTGTCCTACGGTCGGTGTTGGAGGACATGTTAGTGGTGGCGGATATGGTAATTTGATGAGAAAATATGGTACTTCAATTGATAATGTCATCGACGCGCAAATAATCGATGCTAAAGGTAATTTACTAGATAGAAAATCAATGGGAGAAGATCTGTTTTGGGCTATAAGAGGTGGCGGCGGCGCGAATTTTGGTGTTTTTCTTTCTTACAAAATAAAGTTAGTTAAAGTTCCCAAGATAGTCACTGTTTTTGAAGTTAAAAGAACTTTGGAACAAAATGCAAGTGACATAGTTTACAATTGGCAACATGTAGCACCAACTACAAGTAATGATCTTTTCATTAGGCTTATATTAGAAGTTATAAAAGATGCAAAAAATGGTACAAAAACTATAAGGGCTAGTTTCATAGCTTTATATCTTGGTGATTCAAAATCACTTGTTTCATTAATGAATGAAACTTTTCCTCAATTGGGTTTAAAGGAAAATGATTGCATTGAAACATCATGGCTTAAATCAGTGTTTTTTTGGGACAACATTAAACTTGATACACCACTTGAGATTTTGCTTGAAAGACAACCTCAATTGCTTAGATACTTAAAGAGAAAATCAGATTATGTTAAGGAACCAATTTCAAAGGTGGGTTTAGAAGGAATTTGGAAAAAGATGATTGATTTGGAAAATGGTGTAATGTTTTTTAATCCTTATGGTGGCAAAATGGATGAAATTTTACCAAGTTCAACTCCTTTACCTCATAGAATTGGAAATTTATGGAAGATTCAATATCAAGCAAATTGGAATGAAGAAGGTGAAGAGGTAACATCTTATCATATAAATGTTACTAGAGAACTTTACAAGTATATGACACCCTTTGTGTCAAAAAATCCAAGACAAGCTTATCTTAATTATAAGGATCTTGATTTAGGTGTTAATAATCATGGTTTTTTTAGTGGTTATTCTCAAGGTAGTGTTTATGGTGTTCAATATTTTAATGATAACTTTGATAGGTTGGTTCAAATTAAGACTAAGGTTGATCCTAATAATTTCTTTAGGAATGAACAAAGTATTCCTTTGTTTGGTCTTGTTGATAAAGTTAGAATGGTGTTTGAGAAATCTTTGATTTCTATTATTTTTTGTTTGGTAGTTAATTGGATTTGGAAATTGTCTCAAGGTCGTGGTGGAAAAAAAAAGTAAATTCATTAGACCTTATTATTGTAATGATTGTTATGATAAATTATATTGTAATGATTGTAAGGTAAGAAAACCAATTTTTGGAGAGAAAAGCTTATATTTATCGCCAATTTTGTTTTAGATTGTATAGCTAAGTATTTGTGTAAATCATTCAATTGTTGGTTGTGTTATAGATTCTATTGTGTATTTGTGGTGGTGGTGGTGGTGTAGGGTGGGGGAACCCTCACATGAAAAACGATTAATGATATGTTTGGTTCTGCGTTCAATTATCGATTTTCTCGTTAATAGAGTTATACTCTTAACTAGCCCACTAGGATACTAGTTAAGATTAAGAGTATATATTTTTTTTTTTTAAATTCTTCACTATTTTGAATCACAACCATTCATTTTAGATAAAATAGATGAGATTAAATTATCACTAATCAATCTCAACCATTGATCCAAATGGCTAATATCATTATTGTGTCAACAATGTTACCGTCCAAAATCATATTCCCAATGGACGCAAGTTTATTAGGATGAGGTCTACTCTGCCCCTTCATAATTTGAGAGTATTTACCCATCAACCAATGAGAATAAGCCAATAAGTGAATTTACATGTGGTACCGACAAATAATTTGTAACAAATTTTTGAATTTGCATATGTGAATCTGCATATGACTTATTATTGTTAGTTGATGGATAAATATCCTCAAATTATGAAGAGGTGGATTAAAAAAAAAGCGTTTATTAGAGTTTCACCGCTATAACAAACATATGCTAAGTCACATGATCATTAACACCCTTGTTTAGAATATAGTTGAAGATACCTAAACTCTTTCACATGATCACTTAATAATAAGGATATATACTTCCCATTTTCACGAGTCTCTCTATTTTAGGAAAAAAAATTGACATTTATTCATGTGTATAACTAATAACATGTTTGGTTACAACTCCAATTTCTATTTCTCACATCCCCATATGATTTCATTTGTCGAATTTTCAAAATCTATGATAGTAAATTTCAATCAACACGTCCACAAGTGTTCAATTGATAAAAAATATTAAAATTATTAGATCGAATATTATAATAAAGGTTCGAACCCTGAAATGAGTAAGTTTAAAATGACTTTGTCATTTTGTTTATCTACTAACAAAACAAATTCAATTAAACACGCATGACATCGTCGTGTTTTCTCACTTTTCAAAACTTACGCTTACATGACAATAAGCTTTGTTTGGTTTGAAGGAAAGAAAATGAAAGGAAAGAAAATTACGGAAACTGATGGATAAATTTGGACAAACTTTAGTCCAAGTTCATCCATCAGTTTCCGTAATTTTCTTTTCTTCCATTTTCTTTTCACTCAACCAAAGAAACCCTAAAAAAAATTTAACATTGAGAAAATAAAAAAAATTAAAGTATCAATCTAAAAATATGGTGAAACTTAAAAAACCACAAATGTATTGTAAGTTTGACATTATATCTACGATTAATATTACGACAGATATATGTCAGAATCACTGTAATCTATCGTATTTTTATAATTTTTCTAAAAATTAAAATAAATCACTACAATTCTGACGTTTACACTTTAATACTACTAAATAGTTGCAAAGAAAAATAGAATAAATAATAATATTGGGTAGATATATCAATTTTACGATTAATTTAATAAGTAAACTAAACTTTTTATTGTACGGAGTACTTAAAACCGGAAGTAGTACTCGCTAGGGGTGCTCAAATCCAACCAATCCAAAAAATAACCGCAAACCGATCCAAAAAAACCGAAAACCGCAAATAACCAAATTTTTTTGGATGTGTTTGGATGTCCTTTTGTGAAAACCGCTGGATCAGATCGAATTTTGGATTGATTATTCAAAACCAATCCAAACCGAACCAAACCGCATACATAATTTTTAATAGTTATTTAACTTTTTATTAGTTCAATTCATCTATTTATTTTTACTATTTCATAGATTTCAAATATATTTGGTAATTGTCATTGCAAATTATTAATTTTCAACATATTATGTGTTATATTTTACATCAAATATATTATTTTACCATGTATTTATAATATTAACATTTAATTTTTTTTTTGACTAAAAAGATAACGATATTCATTCATTCCAATAATTGATATAGTACATCAAATCCAAATACACATTCAACATCGCTAAAAACAAAAAGAATGAATCTGCGAACAAACTCACAGCATCCGTGTTAATAGCATACATCGGCAAAATGCCTACAAATAATAATATGATAAAACTAAAGTCACCGAAATATCCATGTTTCCGGATCTGCAACGTTGATGCCCAAATCATTGATTGAATCTGCAATTGATTGAAGATGATCTTTCAATATGAACTAAACGAATACCGTAACAAGACGGAGAATTCAACAACGTCGTACCAAGACGGCGGTCAACATAAACGCCGCACTCAGACGACGATATCACACAAATAAAAAAGAAAAACAACTAAAAAATTTAATCCATGTGAAAAATCACTTATTTAGATTGAAAACAACAAGAAAAAAGGTGAAGAGGGGTGATTTTAGGCTAAATATGACCTGAAGAAACTCAGAGAAAAAGAAAATAGGGCCGGCTAGTTTAAGTTGATGTAGGATACCTTGTCTGTCTCGTCTCCACTATTTATTTATTTACTTCAATATTAACATTTAATTAAATAAAATTTAATTTGTAATTTGGATGTCCAAAAATCGATCCAAATTAAACCGCACAAAATTAGATCAGATTGGATCGATTTTTTTAAGTTAGCCATCCAAAACCGATCCAAACCGAACCACGAGCACCCCTAGTACTTGCCATTCCATAGTACCGTACCGTACCATACCATACCCACCCACGTGGCTGTCGGAAACACCCACCCATGTGGCTGTCGGAAACACTTTCATGGTTTATGTCATCATTTTGCAGTATGACAGCATTTTCCTGTCTTATAGACCACAATCTTATGTACCACGATCGGACACGGGTGTCTTTAATCATTGAAAGAATCCAATTTTTTTTTGTCAAACAAAAAAATTAAAATTCCTCTATTTAAGAATAAGCGTGACTAAGATTTGGTCTACTGGTAAGAGATTTAGGTAGCACCAGAATTAACAAAATTCTAATTTTTTTTTTGACGAAAGTTTTATTTTTATTTTATAATCCATGGAATCCTAGATTTGATCCTCATTGTCAACATTATAAACAAAAAAAAAGACTAACGAGCGTCCTCCAAAAAAGAATTAAAATTCCTTTAGTAAAAAAAAAGTGTGTCTAACGAGTCTCTATAACATTTTTTTATAGATTTTATTTAATTTTTTCAAATATTAAATATTATAACTTTTACTATAAAATTTACTACTCCACCCGTTCCTTTTCAAGCATTTTTTATGTCGGATTTAGCGTTTTTATTTAACTGTCTTTTGGTATTTTAAGTGTATGATTTGTCAATTATACCTCTTATCAATTACTTTTATCTTTTTCAATAAAACTAACTAATGTTATATATTTGAAAAATTAAAGTTTGTTTTCAAATAATTTTTTTTTGGTACATAACATATTAAATTTTTTGTTTTTTTTACATAAGTAATATATTAAATTTATCTATATATATAAATCCTAAATAGTTCTCCTACCACTAATCCTAACCCTAATTATATTAACCAATCATAGCTTTTAAATCATTTTCTTTAAAAAATAAATAATAAAAAAAATTAACAATTGTAATTAATTGTTTATTTAGCCACATGCCACATTATTTCTAATGATTTGTCATATGCCACATTTAATTTGAAGCATTCATATGTCTTTTCATTTCATTTCTATTCATACATCATTATCCTTTTCATATGCCCATTTTAATTACCAAGAAATCTAATGGTTTCCAATGAAAAGTTGTTTTAAGCAATGAAAAGTTGTAAAAATTTAATTTCATATAAGCACCTATCTTTTCGGTGGACATTATAAATACTTTTTTATTTCTTTGTTTGTTTTTCAATTCTTTCCACCACCTTAGTCATTTGGAAATAATTGATTTTCTTCTTTACCTATGTTTTTTTTTATCTTCCTTTCACATTCACCTCTTCATCCTTCTTATTTTTTCATGTTGTTCCTTTTTAATGTGCTTGCTCATGGTATTAGGTAATAGTTCGTCATTTTAACTATTTTCGTTTCCTCCCTTAATTACTTGCATTCAAGATATTTACAGCAGTAGTTTTAATTCATATGCTTTGAATATCTACAAAATCTTTTGTTTTGTAGATATACTGATTTACATTGGTTGATCTAACAAATACTTTATTTTAATTTTGTCCAGGTAGATATTATTATCATCATGGAAGTAGGACTTGGTGTGATTGCTTATATATTTATAATGTAATACTACTATTATACAATTGCCTTTATATATGCTACTATTTATTTTGGGTTTCTATTACGGGAGTATATATATATATATATATATATATATATATATATATATATATATATATATATATATATATATATATTAAATAGTGTATTGTTTTTTATTTATTTATACTTTTTATGTTTGCATTATATATATTTTGCTTTTAATTTAGAGATTGATATACTTTATCTATATGTATAATTGTGTTTCTCCGAGTAATTGACACTGTTTATGCTTAATAATTGATTTGTTTGTTTGATTTTTGGTTACAAAGTTGGAAGAACTTAAAGAATTATGTTTGTACCAAAAAAACAACTTATGAACTATGTATGTCATTGCCTAAAAAAAATGTATGTTCATGATTTTTTTTTATTATTTCAAGTTTCAACTATAGGTCATTCCTCCTTCAATTATTTAAATTTTTTAGTTGACGTTATATTATAAACAACAAATAACACCCGTGCATCGCACGGGTAAGAGTCTAGTTAGAAAGAGAAAGTGTGTGCAAATAAATAAAAATTTATTGGTGGATTAAAAATATGAGAGTATGGTAGAAAAATAATAAATACACTTGGTTAATTTGGTGTTACTATTTTAAAAAGATAATGTGATTTTTAAGTCAGATGTTTGTAATAAATTTAGCATCTTAAGATATTTTTTGTAATAAATTTGCTTCTTCATATGTGTTTGGGATCATCACTAGGAGTGAATATAGCAAGGTTATGGAGGTGCATGCTTCTTTTTAGGTGTGACATAGTCTTTGAGATATCCTGGCATTATTCTATTTCTTGGCCCTAACTCTTCATGATCATCATAACCCTCTTCTTCATATTCTCCATCTTGACTATAAAGTTCATGCTCATTCTAACTTTGATGTTTCTCAAAACCTTGATCATTTGCATTATTTTCATTTTCCTCATTATTACTACCACGATCACTTGAGCTATCAATTACAGGATCCTCATCATTTTCTTCCTCAACACTGGTGTAATATATAGGATTCTCAGATATAACATTCTTATCCCAACTCCATTGCTTAAATTCGTCAAATTTCAAATCTCTGCTCACAAGAATATAGATAGTTAATTAGTTAATCAACTAGAGTTAGTTGATAGGTTATCAAGTTGGTTAAGAAGTTAGCAATTTAGTTACTCCAAATAGTCTTATAAATAAGCTACTCCATTGTACATTTTATTCATTTTTTTATCAATCTACATTCATTCAATATGAATTCTTATGGGTATTTTCCCCATGAATACTCTTATGCACTATATCTTGCTGACATCTATGATCTTTATCCCTTCGATTCCATGATTCATAACATGGTATCAGAGCGATACTCGAGGGATGAAGATTGTGCTTCCGCTTACGATTCTGAAAGTTGCAAAGAAGATGAATCCGTCGATGTTGCAATTCTCAGCACTTCTACTCAAGATCTGGAATTTTCAACTTCGCAAGATTCAATCCTTTTTGGCAGCTTCGCAAGTCCAATCGGTCCGGTTTCTATTCTTTCTATTGCATCAGGTTTTGATGGTTTCTCCATCAAGATTGGGGCTATTACTTGTTTTCTTGGTGATTCTTGCTGCATCGATAACGATTTCGCGATCACAGCTTCGGAAGAACACAAACAATCAAAGAATTTTGAAACCGAGTTTGTACTTTCTACAGTCAGCCAAAAATCGCAGAATCAATAAAGTGTTCAAGTGTTCTCGTCTCCGATCAAGGTCAAGCGTCACCACGGCGGCAACGTCCGATTCTCGCAAGATCACGATCAACACAACAAGAAAGGTGAGTCGCTTTCTGATTTGCTATTGCGTTCGTCGGAAAGCATCACTTTCTTTTCTTATCATCGTGATCTATGCATCATAGTTTTTGATCCCGGTGGAACAAATTCGTTTCGATCCTCTCTGTTTACGTCGAATGTATTGTTCCTAACAATGATGTTACCGCTGTACTATCATTCTCTCAAATCATCGCATTTTGTTTTTGATCCTGGTGGCAATCAATTAATCTTTGTTTTGATGAACTACTGATTTGATACGTTCAGAAGGTGTTTGTAATAAGTCCTTTGAAGCAAAGTTGAGTATTGTGATTTGGTGGAATATGGATGATGATTTCTTGAAGTTTTTTGTTTGAAGTTTAGAATACCTTGTTTTGAAGATCTGCGGTGGTTATGTTGGGTTTTGCATTGTAATTCAAACTCAATTGGTGCATTTACCCATTTTGAGTTTAAGGGGGACAATTACAGTATAGCGCTTCTGAACCTGTTAATTCTTTAGAACTTGAAAATCATTCAGAACCTAATAACCTTTCAACACTTGATAACCCTTCAGAACTTGCTATAACTCTTTAGACTCTGATAAACCATCAGAACCTGATAACCCTTCAGAACTTGCTATAACTCTTCAAACTCTGATAAACCATCAGAACCTGATAACCCTTCAGAACCTAGATATGCAACGGAAACTCCATTATGAACAACAAGATTCATCAACACTATTCCACTTTCAAGAAAATGTGAAGATTGTGGGGCTTGTTAATGGTGTGGCGACAGTGAAGGAAATGATTTTCAATGGTGTTCTATCTTGGTTTACTGCCAAATGTTATGTCACTAGTAATCGGACCCGTGCAACGCACGGGACACAAATAGCTTATATGATTAAATAATGACATAAGATTTTTTAAATATAACAATCAGACAAATATTAAAAAAAAAAAACTATATTGTTACCAAGATATTTCTCCCATTTACATGACCATCATTGATGTTTATCTCCAAAAACCTTTTGACCTGAACTCCTTCTTCAAGAATAAAATTCATCTAGTACAAAATATGGGTGTTCAGTTATCGAATGATAGAAGTACTAAAAATACGGTTATGGCAAGCCCTCGCGTTTTTGGGAGACGGATTGAGAAATTATCTTAAACATATTGTGTAAAATAAAATAAAATTGTAGAGTAATGTAGAAAATACAATAACCTATTAACTTAAAAGGTAAAGTAGAAAATAAAAAACCACCTGATAAAAAAAAAAACCCAAAATAAGATTCAAAAGTCAAAATCGTACGGTCTCTCGTGTGTTTTTTAGAGATATAAAATTTGGAATTTATTAATGCTAAAACTTAAATTATATCACTATGTTGTATTATTAAGTTAGAATTTCTAACCAAAAATTAATATAATTAGATGAAATATCACTTGGAGTTAGAAAATAACAAACCACCTGATAAAAAAACACCAAAATAAGATTCAAAAGTCAAAATCGTACATCCTCTCATGTGTATAAAAGAGAAAATTACATTGACATCCCTTAGGTTGGAATGTCATTGATACATCAAAGTATTCTTATTTTACATCAAAGTGCAAAATTTGAGTCTACATAAATGTTTTTTAAACTTATATATTGGTTAAAATTTATTGAGTGCTTTCGATTCTGCACTATAAATAAAGTAAAGGGTGAAAAATAAGGCAATACAAATAGAATGTGCTCAATCTCTACATAAACTTTGATTTGATCCACATAAACTTTTCTCCACTGTCCCTTTTATTTGATCCACATAAACTTGACATCAATGATGAGTTCAAACGTGTAATTTCATTTTTACGTGGCAATGAGTACAAGATACGCGTGGTTTTGAATAAGGCAGAGTGGCAGACCAAGTTGATACTCAACAACTTATGTGAGTTTATGGAACCTTGATGTGGTTGCTAGAGAAAGTTTTGAATACTCCTGAAGTTGCACGTGTATAAGCCTACAGATGAAGTGGTCCTAACAAGTCTTGAGCTGAATTTGGATTTGGGCTGCAATTTCTATTTGGCTAAGATTGGAATTTTGGTGCTTAATATGCTTAGCATTTGCTATGTTGTGTTTTGGTTCTTTCAGTTTGCATTATCCTTTGTATTTTCATTGTATATCAAACTCAATTGGCAAATTTCCCAATGTTGAGTTTGAGGGAGGATGTTAAGAATATATATAGTTAGTTAATCAACTAGAGTTAGTTGATAGGTTATCAAGTTGGTTAAGAAGTTAGAAAGTTAGTTAGAGAGTTAGTTACTCCAAATAGTCTTATAAATAAGCTACTTCATTGTACATTTTATTCATTCTTTTATTAATCTACATTCATTCAATATGAATTCTTATGAGTATTTTCCTCATGAATACTCTTATGCACTCTATCTTGCTGACATCTATATGATCTTTATCTCTTCAATTCCATGATTCATAACAACAATGATTTTCCCTTTTACTAGATCATATAACTTGTGGATCTTTGATTTTTCACTTACTCCCGGCAAGACTTTATGCTTACATATAATAATGCTAAAATTCACCTTGCCTGGAACCATTGAATTTTTATTTTTTGTGAAACTTAGGCCTTGAATGATTAGATTATATGCTGGATGTGGGAGAATGGTATGGAATTTGTTATGGAAAATTTAAGTTAAAGATTTGATAAGTTAGTAATTTTCTTTCATTTCTTTCTTTTTGCAATCTATAATTGAGTTTTTGACCAGAAGAGCTTTCTTCCTTGATGCTTTCTTCTTATGCTTGGCATTCTAGAACTAATTAAGCTTTGAAACCGTAAATGAAACTTTTTGACCTATGAAACATGATTAAGTTTATTGGCACTCTTTCATTTATAAGTCCTAAATTGATCTTGTGTTGTGATGATTTTTGAGCAAAATATATGTATTGTGATTATGAAAAAGAAATGTGTGAATGAAAGTCGGTAAAAGACAACTACTCGAACTAAGAAGGATAACCCGACCCGTAGGTTATTCATTCCAAAAGATGGTTGATCCCAAACGGCTAAGAAATGAAAAGGAATAAAAATGCAACCAATTGTATCAATTGAGAAAATCATTTTAAAAAAAAAGGGTTGAACCTCATGCACAAAATGTATGAATCTGGCTCATGTGATCTAGATCATAGTCATAAAAAGGACCAAATCTATATAAAGGCATATATACATTAACCCACTTGGGTTGGTGCATTGATATTGGCTTGGGATCTGGGAGTGTGCTCCTCTTGAGGTCTGAGGTTCAATTCTCTCTGATGCCAATTTGAGTGGACTAATTTAGCTTCTTTAAAAAAAAAAAAGGCATATATATATTCGTACATATCAATAAAGTTATTTCTTTCATTTCTATTGTGGTCTTAGTTTTAATATTGTTTAGTTTATGTTTGATGCTCGGTGTGAGTAGTTCGCTACCATCTTAGGGGTTATGGAGAGTAATCCATAACAATCTGTCTTGATCATCTTCTCTTATGCTTTTGTTGATTGTGATTACTAACAAGTTATATCATATGCTATAGTGTATTTACATGACAAACGTATGACTGGATTGAGTTATGAATCTTGTGTTTGTGATGAAATCTGTGACCTTAGGGTGATTTTATTAGAAATATATATTTTACTTAATTTGCTTGTTTGAGCCTAAACTGCTATCAAGGCTATATATATGTTGTACTAATTCATTGAATATATGAATGAGAAAATATTATTCTCTAAAATTAAACTGATTAATCTCTTATAAACAGAGGCAGACATAAGGGGGGGCAAGTAGGGGCTGAGCCCCCCCCCCCCTCTTGTCATATATTTTTTTCTTTCATATACTTGTTCTTGATACATATGTACTAATAAATTGATATTTGAGAGATGCGTTAAAATATTAGTAACACCGTTTGGTGCAAAATATGCACCTACAACATAGTAATTGTAACAATTTAATTTAAAATATTTTGATAATATATATTATCCACTATTAAAGTTCAAATTCAATTAAGTTAGTTCGGATGGTTTATTTTCTGCTATGAAGATTGTGAAAAATAAGTTGAGAAACAAGATAGAAAATGAATTTCAAAATAATTAATACAAATTCAATTGTTGATGAATTTTATGATATAGAGCAATGTCGTATACAATTTAGATAAACAATGTGAAGTACATTTTTTATTGAGTATATTTAAGTATTATAATTATGATTTATTTAATTATTCCGGCCCCCCGTTTTATAGATTCCTGGATCCGTCCCTGCTTATAAAGCCAAAACAACTTCCAAAATTCTCTTCATAATCATCTTAATCTTTATTTCTCTAAACTTTCTAATCTCTAACAAAACAAATTTTACATTTTCTCTTCTTCGTCCATGTGGATCGATACTCTTTTTATTACGACGATATACTCGTGTACAGGACCGTCTTCGACTATTTGGAGGCTCTGTCTAGATAAATATAAAAAATGGGTCCTTAATAAAAGAGATTATCAAAAAAAAATTTATGGAGAATAATTATCAAAACTTAGTTTCAATTTTCAAAATTTTTCAATTTTTCTATTAGTTTTAATTTAATTTGTGATGACTATAACTAAAATTATGCTACAATGTTGGGATTTAAAGCTAGAACCTTGCATACACAAATATCATAATCTACCACTAATCTATTAATATAAAGTTGATGTTTTTTTGAACATTAATAATATATAATTACTATTACAGGTCATCAAAATTTTGAGGCCCCAAAATTTGGCGTAAATGTTTTAGGCCCGATAGAGTCAAACACCCGACACATGTACTGTCGGCGGGTCTGCTTGTGCACTTGAGAGCGTATCACTGAGTTACCACATTCCCCTGAAAAGGCATGTTAATTCTGTCACGAATATCGAGGCCTAACTCATCCTTACAAAACCGGCTTGTAATGTGAGGATTGCATCATCTTTATAAACTCTTCTCAAGAGTCCTATCTATCCGATGTGGGACTAAATTCCACCGAGTGTTGGCCGCTAACAAATTCTCGTTTATTGATAACTCGATATGTTTATCGTAAAAAATAACGGAAAGAAGTTGCGCAATATTATAAATGTCTGTGTGACAACAACCTCCAGTTGTATTTTCTAGCCATCCACAAAAAAAAAAAAAAAAAGAAGAAGCAAAGAATCAATAAGTTCACCATGTCACCATGCACCATCGCATCTACTTAAGGTTGAAAAAAGGGAAGGATCCGATAGTCAAATTTTAGATGTTGAAACATAAATTTGTAAAAACAAAATTTGGCAAATGAAAGTACTCTTTTATTTTAAACGTTTGTTTTAGATAAAGTGACAAATACTATTGAAATTCACAACTACTAGATCTCAATTCAAATCCGGATAAAAGTGTCAAATTTAATAATATCAACATTTATCATTGAATTAGGATTTGTAGATACAAATTAAAGTACTTTATAATTGACAGGGACGAAGGCAAGGTGGCGAAATTTTTAAGTATAATTAAGCTTTGGTGTGGAAGATGCACATTAAGTTCTAGTGAGAGTCAAGTCTATGGTTCATATAAGTGAGATAAATTTTTTATCATGTACCGTCGGATAAAAATAATTCTTTTTTGGTAGTAGGCCATATTAAATGTGATGTGCCATATTAATTCAGCGGTAAGATTTATTGATCTAATGATGAAATCAAATTTGTGTATGATGAAAACTTGTGTATGATGAAACTTGTATATTCATTATACTTTATATCAAAATATTGATATTGATATAAAAAATATGAAAAAATATAGAATGTTTTGATTTCTAGGGGAATGGGTTTTTCGTAGTTTCCATTAAAAAAAACACAGTTGAAACTATAACTATGTAGTTTTGACTTCAATCGAGTAATGTGATAATGAAAAAGAACATTTGTTTTTGTAGTTACTTAATGATTATTTTTTAGTTATTTTATTTTATGACTCTAAAGAAATACATTTGGGTTTTTGGAATGAAAGCAAAATAGTTAATTAATATATATATATATATATATATATATATATATATATATATATATATATATATATATATATATATATATATATATATATATATATATATATATATATATATATATCTTTTATTTAACACTAAATTCAAAAAAATGAAAAAAATGAGATTAGATATATATAATCTAGTTTTTTTTACAAAAAGATATATAATCTATAGTTAGAATATATTCGGTATATAATCTAGTTAGAATATATTCTATGTAGAATATATTCTAAATATAATATAATCTAACTAGATGTTCTATATTCTATACTAGTATTACTATCGAATCAAATTAAATGTGATGTGCCATATTAATTCAGCAGTGGGATTTATTGATCTAATGATGAAATCAAACTTGTGTATGATGATTTTTTTTCTTTCAGACTTCACTTATGCAAAATCTCTAGTGAGAGTTCAACATCCAACGGTATATACAACTGTGCACATATTAGACAAGCCTATGGTCAAGTCTATGGTGTACAAGTGAGATAAGTCTTTTACCATACCATAAGTTTCTTTTCACCATTGAATCAACAAGTCTCACCATTGGATAAACGAGATGTGTCACTCTTTATGGTTATTAATTCAATGGTTAAAACAAGTTTATGCAACGTGGAAAATTTGTCTTACTCTTTCTGCAAAAAAAAAAAAAAGTCTTAAAATGTTATTTAACAAAGATTATTTTTATAAAAGCTTCAAATGAAAAATTGGTTTAAATAGGTTCTCTTAAAACGTCGTAAAGTATTTCGTCATTTTGTTATAATTTTTTTTTATCATAAAATTTTTTAAAAAATTGTAAAAAATAAAGCTATTTTAAACAGCTTTACATAAAAATCATTTTTTTAGAGATAGCTTTTTAAAAAAAAATGTAATTTTTATTAAGTTAAAATCTCTAATATGAATATTTTATTTATTGAATGTCAAAATCACTCTTTCAATTTATAAAAAAATGAAATTGAAATAACTTTTACTATTTTTAATTAAATTATCATAAAAATCATTTTTAAAAGTATACGAAGAAAAAATCATTTTTTTAAAGTTAAAATAAACACACCCTATATTAAAATGTTTGTAATTTTTTATTATAAAAAAAATCTTTGTAATTTTTTATGTAAATATATTGGGTCACATATATATGAACAACATATCTCGTACAAAAAAAAAAATATATATAATCAATAGATTAGTCCAAAAAACATATAATCAATTGAGTATTTGCCAAATAATGTATTTCCTTATATCGATTGATCATTTTGATGGAGAAAGTTAATCACATTTTTTTGTTTATAACCCTCTGGTTCCTATGGAAAAATGGCCCTAGTAATCCAGAGTTCGGCCGCGTGGTAAATAAAGTCTGGCCAATAAATTGTTCCCCCAGGAATCGAACTCGGATTTTCCCAAAATTCGTCATTTTTGGTGAAACTCATTAACCATTTGAATCCAATGACTTGGTTGAAAGTTAATCACTTTTAAATACACTAAAAATCATGTTAATGACTTGACAAAAAACAATCATGTTAATGACATTCATTTACAATAAAATCATGTTATTGCTACTAATGAGAATTCAATATGAAAACAATACATGTTTAGAAGATGCCCTTTTTAACTCTTCAGACACTTTTGGAGCAAATTAGTAACCGATAAGATAAATATAGGAAGGAAGGTATATTAAAAGAAATATTTGATGCTATAAATTTATAATTGTAGAATTATTATAGTCTTTTTTTTTTTACTAAGAATTATTATAGTCCTTTTTCTTTTGACTAAGAATTATTATAGTCCTTAATCCTTATTAATGACTATTGTAACTTCTCTTATCTCCTAGTCAACATGTCTTGTCTTCATCATTCTTTGATTTTTACTATAAATATGAATTGATATAATCGTTTTCTATCAAACAAACAGATAATCAGCACAAACAAAATGGTTACTAGAAAAACTTCACTACTACTATTTCCTTTCTTTTTCATTACTTTCAGTGTCATTTTATACCAAACCGTTGCAGATGATATACCAACAAATGGACAAGTTGGTTATGGCTACACTGTCACAACAGTAAATACTGATCCAACAGGAAAATCTTTGACTGCTGACCTTAAACTCATCAATTCCTCCGATGTTTATGGACCTGACATTCCACTCCTCACACTCACTGCCAGGTAACTAACTAACTAACTAACTACCTCAACAACCAATCATAGTTTTTTGTTGGTTATGTTTATCCATATATTTCTTGCCAGCTATGAAGCGGTGTCTGAGACCGACATTTATAATTACATTGAATTGTGTCGCGGTCCGTATTGCATCTGGTGTCCGTTTCTGTGTCTGTGCTCCATAATTCAATTATTTTTTGGTTCAAAGAAAGAAAAAACTAACTAAATTTTAATCTTTGAATTGTTGCAGTTTTGAGACTAAGGATAGATTAAGAGTAAGAATCACTGATTCAAAGAATCAAAGATGGGAAATTCCACAAGAAGTGATTCCAAGAAAATCATCATCTCAATCTCACTCTTTTTTGTTACCACAAGATACTCAAAACACAACAGAACACACAATCACACATCCAAGTTCAAGCCTTGTCTTCACACTCCACAGCACAACCCCATTTGGTTTCACCGTCACACGAAAATACTCGAAAGATATAATCTTTAACACTATACCAGATAACTCTAACCCCGAGACTTTTCTCGTGTTTAAAGATCAGTACTTGCAACTTTCTTCCTCTCTACCTGCAAACAGATCTTCTCTGTATGGTATTGGGGAGCATACAAAGAAATCTTTCAAGATACAACCAAACCAAGTTTTGACCCTTTGGAATGAAGATGTTGGTAGTTCCAATGTTGATATGAACACTTATGGCGCTCACCCTTTTTATTTGGATGTGAGAAAAACTACTTCATCTGATGGAATATTCAAAAATGGAACTACACATGGTGTTTTGCTTCTTAATAGTAATGGAATGGATGTTAATTACACCGGTGATCGTATTACTTATAAGGTGATCGGTGGTATTTTTGATTTGTATTTTTTCGCTGGATCAGCTCCGGAATCGGTTTTGGATCAGTATACTGAATTTATCGGTAGGCCTGCTCCTATGCCTTATTGGTCTTTCGGTAAGTGTATTTCAAATCATGTTGTTGATTCATTCATTATATCATCAAATTCCTATATATGTGTGCTAATCTACATATCATTGTTACTTAAAACAGGTTTTCAACAGTGTAGATATGGCTACAAAGATGTAAATGATCTGACAGAAGTGGTAGCCAACTATGCAAAAGCTAGTATACCACTTGAAGTTATGTGGACAGATATTGATTACATGGATGCATATAAAGATTTCACACTTGATCCTGTTAATTTTCCACAAGATAAGATGAAAACTTTTGTTGATACTCTTCACAAAAACGGTCAGAAATATGTCGTTATCGTCGATCCAGGTACCTAATTCTGACACAAAAGTATCTTTCGCTATTAGAACTATCATAATGTTTCATTCATCTATGATATGTCATTGATTTTAGGCGAATTTTGTCTGCAGGTATCAGTACAAGTAGTACATATGAAACCTTCAATAGAGGTTTGAAAGCCGATATTTACATAAAGAGAAATGGAACCAATTATCTTGGTAAAGTTTGGCCTGGTGAAGTTTACTTTCCTGATTTTATTAACCCTAATAGCCAAAAATGGTGGACTGAAGAAATCAAGTTATTTAAAGATATTCTTGATTACGACGGTCTGTGGCTTGACATGAATGAGATAGCAAGTTTCATGACTTCTAGTTCTGATCCAAATTCTACACTTGATAATCCTCCTTACAAAATTCATAGTACAGGAGGTCAACGTCCAATTATCGAGAGAACAGTTCCACCAACAGCTTACCATTATGGTAACATCACTGAGTATGACGCTCACAATTTGTTTGGATTCTATGAATCCAAAGTAACTAACGAGGCCTTAGTGGATTTATTTGGTAAAAGGCCGTTCGTTTTGAGTAGATCAACTTTTGTCGGCTCTGGCAAGTATTCGGCTCATTGGACAGGAGATAATGCTGCTTCATTTAATGACTTAGGATACTCAATCCCAACAATATTGAGCTTTGGCCTCTTTGGTGTTCCTATGGTTGGAGCAGATATATGTGGCTTCCAAGGAAAACACAAATGAAGAACTTTGTCAGCGTTGGATCCAGGTAACAAATATTTATGTTATAAGCACTTAATTAAGTTGATTATCCTAACTGGTTTCTAATACTTTTTATTTTCTTCGATGTAGTTGGGGGCCTTTTACCCATTTTCGAGAGATCATTCAGATAAAAACTCCAACAGGCAAGAGCTGTACCTTTGGGATTCTGTTGCAGCATCCGCACGAAAAGTGCTCGCCCTTCGTTACCGCCTTCTTCCACATTTCTACACGCAAATGTATCAATCAAATCAAAAAGGGACACCTATTGCGCGACCACTTTTCTTTTCATTCCCCGAGGATACTAATACATATGAAATAAGCTCACAGTTTCTAATCGGAAGAGGTGTTCTCGTCTCACCTGTGGTAGTGGCCGGTGCGGTAACCGTTGATGCATACTTTCCTAAAGGAAATTGGTTTGATCTCTTTAATCTCACGAAATCGGTGGTTGCAGAAACTGGAAAGTATGTCACACTTGATGCACCAGCTGATCACATAAATGTGCATCTTGGTGAAGGTAACATTTTACCCTTACAAGGTGAAGCAATGACAACCGAAGCGGCCCGGAAAACACCGTTCGAACTATTGGTTGCTTTTGGTAGCAATGGAAAAAGTTATGGAAGAGTTTATTTGGATGATGGTGAGTCTTTGAATTTAAGAGATAAAGAGCAATGGACACTTGTGGAATTCTATGGTGAATTGCAAAATAACACAGTTTCTGTTACTTCCAATGTTACTAATGGAAAATTTGCTGTGGATCAAAAATGGATTATTGAAAAAGTTACTTTCTTGGGGATACCTAACAGTGGTAACTCATCTCAGTTTGATATTAAAGAAGTTGCAAATTTGACACAGCTTATTGGAGAGCAATTTAAGATTGAGAAGCCAATTGTGTAATGTCATTTTTTGTAACAGAAATATTTTGACACAGTACTTGTCACATTTCATAAAAATTGGTTTGTCAGTTTTTAGTTTCTAATATGTAACTTCAATCGCTTATTTTTTAAGCGTAACTTCTAATTAATGTTATTTTCAACCGTCTTAAACTATTATTCTCCACTTTGTTATTATTTTCCCTACTACTTCTTATTCTCTCTCTCTGCGTATGTATCATCGTTTCCCTCCCTTGCATTAAGTATCATCAACTTCTCTTATAGACTGTATCTCGTACTAGTCCCTCATCTTTGCACATTTGCAGTTCTTTTCTCGCAATCTCGTTTATTCAATCAAATTATTATTATTGTTCGACGTTTTCAAGTATTTTTCGTTTGATTAAGTATAAGCTATTAGTTCTCGTTTGTCAAGTTAATTTAATAGAAATTCAATAGTTCTCTTTTTTTAAGGGCAAAGGATATATAAAACAAAACGTGGGATACAAAAGAAAGGGACCAAACCAAAACGTGGGAAATTGACAAAATGGCCTTGCCTATTTTTAGGAGCAGCAGAATGATGCACATCGATTTTAAAAAACTTCAGATCGAATATCAAATTCAACAATGGAAGGCCTAGATTAATAGCCAAGTTCTCATCTTTGGGCATCTTATTATGAATAAGTCTCCAAACAAGAAAAGATTTAGAAGGAGGTATGGCTGCATTCCAAATCCAATAAAATGAGCTTTTCGACCACTCCAAATTGATGAATAAATATGGTAATCAATAAAATGATTTCTTCTCAAAACTCTACTCCTTAAGAACATGGCCCAGTGATTATCAGAGTTCAACAATTCCCAAAGAAGCTTCAGATTAGAAGCTTGTGTTGAACACTTAGTTACTAGTGGATTACATTACTTATGTAACAAGTAACTGGTGCATTGTAACTATAGTGTGCTCAATGTAGGTTAGCTTGTCCTAATGCTTAGCGGGCATGTTTGTTAGATGCAGTTAAAGTTAGTTAGATAGCTTGTAACACAATCCATTAGTAACTAAGTTTTCAACAGCTTGATTTAGCTTGGCTATGGATCTAAGACCCAATCCACCTTCAGCAAGAGGAGAGCAGACAGTATTCCAGGAGACTGTCACTAACTTTCTGTTATTGATATCTCCACTCCAAATGAAATTTCTCAGATAACCCTCTTTATTGATATCATACTCTGAACCACATTTCTAATGAGTTGAGCTCTACCAGCAAGGGTGAGCAATGAAGCGTTCCAAGAGTAAACGATAGCTTTTTGAAAAGGTTAATGGCTAATTCTTATTTGATTTTAGAGTTTACAGAGCTTGAGGGAATCAGTTTTTCTTTCTTTTTATAACCGAGATACTTCCAAACACAAACTGATTTGCTTCATTCTACATCTACCTTTGCTATGAATCCATGCCTAAGATCTAAGACAATGAAAATTGATCAAGCAAGGATGGTAACCAATAAAAGTTCAAGTAAAAACATCTTAATCAAAGTGAAACATAGACATGTATATGTACACATAAACAAAAATAAATATAAGCTTAGACATGATGTTCAGATGTACACATTTTTCTGCATGTATTGTTATGAAACATACACATGATCTTCAGATGTACACATATTTTTCTGCATAATTATGATACCAAATCTAATGATCCAAAATCCTTAGATAAGCCTAATGATCAACTTCATTTGGTTCATTACTCCACTTAACTACTAGAGTTTTGAATTCTACATCATATACTATATTCTCTAGTTGCTATCATCAATTTGAGACAATACACACAAGATATATCAATCACAAGAATGTAATATAGCTAGCAACCTATGTAGACTAATTATAGAGTCCGGACAAAATTTCACATGTGACATAATATATAAATGGTCAAATATAAAATCTTAGTTTTTCCCTAAGTGTGTTTGGATGGGATTTTAAATACCGAAAGAATCCCCTTGATAAATGGTCAAGGGATTTTAAATACTAGACAATTCAATTGATTCAATTTGAATCCCCTTGATTTTCAAATTCCGTTGTTTGGATAAAGTGGCGAAATTCCATCAATTGTAAAATTCTTTGTTTGGGTAATGTAATTAAATTTTCTTCACTTAATTTTATTTATCTTAATAAAATTGACCCTAAACCCAAAAAAAGCGGCAAAAAACCTAAAATGAACCGTAAACCCCAAATCGATCTGAAACTCAAAAAATCGGCCGAAGATCCATAAAATGGCCCAAAACCTAAAATCGACCGTAAACACAAAAAATTGGCCAAAAAACCTAAAATAGACCAGAAACCCTAAAAATAGACTATAAACTCTAAAATCGGCCGAAAACCCAAAAAGTCAGTAAAAAGACTAAAAATCGGACCTAAACACAAATATCTGCAGAAAAACCTAAAATCGGCAAAAAAGCCAAAAATCGACTTTAAACCCTAAAATCGACTATAAACCCTAAATTTGGCCGAAAACTGGGTTTATAGTAGATTTTTGGGTTTTCGGCCGATTTTAAGGTTTATAGCCGATTTTAGGATTTTGGGTCGATTTTAGGTTTTCGGCCAAGTTTTTTGGGTTTAGGGTCAATTATAGATTTTTCGGCCGATTTTTTGGGTTTTCGGCCGATTTTAGGGTTTATAGTCAATTTTTGAGATTTTTGCCGATTTTTTGGGTTTATAGTCGATTTTTGGGATTTTGGCCGATTATAGGTTTTTCGGCCGATTTTAGGTTTTCTGCCGAGTTTTTTGTGTTTAGGGACGACTTTGGATTTCTCGGCATATTTTTTGGTTTTCGGCCAATTTTAGGGTTTATAGTAAATTTTTGGGATTTTGGGCAATTTTAGATTTTTCTGCTTTTTTTTTTGGGGTTTTGGCCGATTTTTGGGTTTTTGGCCGATTTTAGGTTTTTTCTGGCTATTTTAGCGTTTATCGTCGATTTTAGGTTTTTCGTCTAATTTTAGGGTTTTCGATCAATTAGTAATTTTTAAAAGTTTATATAGAAGGAGGAATTTCAAATTCTTTGAGTTTAGGTGTCATTTTGAAATTCTCTAAATTTAACTTGAACAAAATACTTCATAAATTTCTATCATTTTGAAAATTCTTCAAATTATCATCCAAACAATGAAATTCACCTCAAATCATTTGAATTCCCTCAAAACATTACTATATCTCAAAACATTCCCTCATCCAAACACACCGAAAAAAATTGACCAGAGTCTGGGCATTGCCCAGGCGGCCAGGCCAGGCTTGCTGGGCCCTTGGCTCCGCCCATGGTTGTGAGAACTTTCTTCTGGTTAGAATATAATTTTATGAGCCAATTGCACTAAAGAAAAGAACTCAACAAAAAATCACTCATTTGCTATCACAAATACAACCACTAAAGAGCTCACACCACCACATGATTGCTAGCTATATTACATTCTTGTACAACAGGGGATTCCTTTTGTGGTTGAAAAATTAAGTGTCTAGAGGGAGATATTAAGAATTCTCTGCCTCTAACTAATAAGGGCTTGTTTGAAACACTTTCCAAATTCTCTTTTTTAGTTTTTAAAAACTAAAAACTTGTTTGATAAATTATTTTTAAAAAAAGGTTTTGAAAACTGTTTTGTATTTTTGAGTTTTGGGGACTAAAAAACTGAAACTTGTAAAATATGTTTTGGTTTTCTATTTTCAGTTTTCATTTTTTGAAATCAACCCAAATCATTTTTTTTTAAATCAAGCCCAAATCTGTTTTTTTTAAAACCAAGCCCAAATATATCTTTTTTTCTTTTGTTTTAATAATAGAATATTTTAAATCAGGAGGTTTGTTAGTAATTAGGAATTCAGACTATTTTAATTTTCTGAACAGTTTCTCTAGTGACGGCTTCTTGGGTATTACGGCAGAGCGGGAGGGTGTTGTGTTGCACATAGTCAATGTGTATTCCCCTTATATCGTCTCCGGCAAGAAAAAACTTTGGAAATATTTTCTAGCTATTAAGCAACAAAGCGGAGGAGGGGAGTGGTGTGTGTGGGAGGAGATTTTAGGGTGATTAATGGTTGGTTGGAACATCCTGAGTTTATTTCTTTTGTAGAGAATTCTTTGAAGGGTTTTTTTGTGCATGACAAGAAAGCGTTCATTTTGAAAGAAAAATTCAGATTGTTAAAAGAAAGTCTGCGAACGTGGAATATAGAGGTGTTCGACTTCCTTGATCTTAATATCGAGAAGACGGTGAAGGACGTAAACGATATTGAAGGATTGTTGCGAGGAGATGAGACAGATTTAGAGTTAACTAGAAGGGAAGGGTTAACCAGAGAATTTTGGGAACAACTTCACTTGAAAGAGAGCCTTTTAAAACAAAAATCAAGAATGCGGTGGGTTAAACATGGTGATTCGAATTCTAGATACTTTCATGAATCCATCAAAAGAAGAAGAAGAAAGAATCATCTAGTGGCCTTAGATGGACTCCAATGGGTTCAGGGAGTGAAGGAGGTAAAGGGTTTTGTGAAGAACTTTTTTGAGAACAATTTTAGGGAAAGATGGGAGAACCGACCGAATCTCAACGGGATTCAGTTTAATTCACTTTCTAATGAGGATAATCTTTTGTTGATGACACCTTTTTCTCTTGTCCAAAGTATTAGCAGCTAGATTGAAGAAAGTATTAGGTAAATTGATCTCGTTATTCCAATCGGCCTTTTTACCTAATAGGCAGATTTTGGACAGGGTGCTCATGGTCAATGAGTTGATATATTTGGCAAACGTAGAAAAGACAAGTGCTTGATGTTTAAAGTAGATTTCGAAAGGGCGTACGATACCGTGAATTGGAATTTCTTGGATTATATGATGGTTAGAACGGGGTTCGCAGCATGATGGCGGACATGGATTCGAGCTTGTATTTTTCAAAGTTCAATGTCTGTTTTGGTGAATGGGAGTCCTACGAAGGATTTTAGAGTTGGCAGAGGCTTAAGGCAGGGAGATCCTCTCTCACCGTTCCTTTTCTTGGTTGTTGCAGAAGGCCTTATGTGACTTATGTGCAAAGCGGTGGCCAATAATCTCTTTCATGGTTATAAGGTTAGCAATGATATTCTATTTCATACGTTACAATTTGTTGACGGCACTATTATAGTAGGTGAAGGTAATTGGGATAATCTTTGGCTTATAAAAATTGTGTTGAGAAGTTTTGAAATTGTGTTTGGGTTAAAGGTTAAATTTTTTAAGAGCAAGCTTTATGGCATCAATCTTAACGATAGTTTTTTGCGCGCTTCCTCGTCGTTTTTTCATTGTGTAGTGGATTCTACCCCTTTTCGATTTCTTGGTTTACTGATAAGTGCCCAATTTGAGTTAAAAAGTATCATAAATTATGGGCACTTAACAATTCATTTATGAAGAAATTGTGATTAAAACCCCTATTTGATGTAAATATAGTAATGATCAAGAAAGAATTAATCCCAAGACATTTTGTTAGGAATGGCTAGAAAAAGGCAGGATTTTGAAGCCTTCGCTCAGCGAAGCCTCAGCGAGCTGCAGCGAACAAAACCAGTGGGTTAAGGGTCCTTGGCGAAGATCAGCGAGCCTCAGCAAGCAGAACAACAAATGAACGTTCGCTCAGCGAAGGTTAGCGAGAGTCAGCGAACAGAGACAGAGAGTTATGGTCTGATGGCGAGAGATGGCGAGCTTCAGCGAACAAATGATGAGGCATGCTATTTTGCTACGTGTCAAGAAACCCCTTTCCTAAGTAACCTGTTCGCTTAGCGAACAACACTTCGCTCAGCGAATTGCTCTGTCCTGAAAATCTATAAATAGCCTTCAAATGTCATTTTCTTATATCATCTCATTTTGTAATAGATAAAATACGAGAAAAACACTAGTCTAAGGGTTTTAGAGGAGTTTTTAAGGTGGATTCATCACCATACTTGAGAAATCAAGAGATGTTCTTCATCCCTTCTACTCCTTATTCTTGTAAGTTGGTTACAATCATGTCTAGCTAAATTTCTCTTGTTGTTGGGATTAGATGTAGTTATTTTGTGATCATGTACTCGATTCAATCGTAATATATATGTTTTATTTATCAATCATTATGAGTGTTATCTTGTTTTCATTGTTTATTTCTAGATTTGAATGGTATAGACATATATTGTTTAAAATCAAGAGTAAAGATAATCACTTATTAAACTTCAAGGTTTAGACATAGATTTTGAGTTTAATAATCACTTCAAATATCAGATCTTAATGCTATTATGTCGATTAATGATTCGAGACATCAAACGTTAATAGATATAATAGATTTCACGGCGTAATCCGGACACGGATACGTTCAACGCGTGATATGTGATAATAATGATTGGTGAATGAAATATATATATTGATGGTTGATTGATACATGTTAACGAGATAGCGAGTCTAGTCCCGACAACTTCTTTTTATCCGAAAGTTTTAAATCCTTTTTAATTGATCGCACTTTTATATTTCCAAAAACAAATCTTATAAAAACCCGCACTTAAAATCATGGAAATTGCGAATCACCGTTCGATATCACACTAGTCCCTGTGGATACGATATAACGAAAATACTTGCTTTTGTACTTTCATCAAATGGCGCCGTTGCCGGGGACTGGCGTTTAATATTGATAGTTTGATTATGATTTCTGTCGTTTTAAGCAATTTTGTAATCTTTAGTTTTTATTTGTTTATATTATCCTTTGTGCACGCTAACTTGTCTGGTTAGGTTGTTTATGCGAGGAAAGATTTCTGCAGAAAACTTACTTTTTGATCCAGAAATCGAAAGAACAGCTAGAAGGAATAACAGTCAAAGAAAGAAGAGAAAACAACTAGCCAAACAAACACTACAAGAAAACATGCATTTACTGAGGGCCTTTGGCCCTCAGTAATGCACAAATTTCGTCTAAAATGCATGCATTACTGACGGCCTAAGGCCCTCAGTAATTAGCTCGCCAGTAATGGTTACTGACGGCCCAGGACCGTCAATAACGTTACTGACGGCCTGGAGCCGTCAATAATGCTAACCTGTCAATTCAAAACGCCTGTCATTTGTGACGGCCCAGGACCGTCAGTATCACATACATTTGTGACGGCCTGGAGCCGTCAGTAATGTTTATTGATTAAAAAAAAAATTAATAATTTAATTATTTAAAAATCAGTGATTTTTAAATAATTAAATTATTAATTTTTTTTAAAAAAAAATATACTGCATAATAAATAATTTAAAAAATAATATAAATATACTGTTTTTTTGAAAAAAAAAATACTTATTTAAAAAAAATAATTCTGTTTTCGAAATAAACAAAAATATTAGAACACATACATTTAAATAACAAAGTAAAAATTTTAACTTTAAAAGTAAAACACAAACACTTACCACTTTTTAGATGGAAATATGAAAATTACATCACTTTTTTTAAAATACACAAACTGTTAAAAAATTTCTTTTATAAATTTTTTTTAAAAAAATTTCGTTTTTTTAAAAAATAATATAAATATACTGTTTATAAATATAAATATTACTAAGTATATGATAAAAAAAAACTATCACTATATAGATTAAAATTACGTTACTTACTTGGGTGCCGAGTAGATTCTTACTTGGCGCGCACCTAGCCCACGAACTCCGCTCCTCACGAGAATAAGACTTGCTATTAATAATGGTAAACAACAAATATTAGAACATATACATTTAAATAACAAAACAAAAATTTTAAATTCGTAAAAGTAAAACACAAACACTTACCACTTAAGAGAGAAAATTAGAGAAATTGGAGATTAAGTTGAAAGTATTTCGTTAAAAAAAAAAAGTTGAAAGTATGAAATTAGAGAAAATTTAAGAGAGAAGTTAGAGAAAATTTAGAGAGAGAATGGAAATGAAAAAATGAAGTGAAGGAGTAGTAATATATAGGAGTAGTTTTATTGACCGTTAAAGTTTAAAATTCAAAATTGCCCAATTACAGACGGCCCAGGACCGTCATAATCACACAACGGTTATGTACATACTGACGGCCTGGGACCGTCATAATTAACATGCTTTACTGACGGCCCAGGACCGTCAGAAATGGTTAACGGCTAGCAACATACTGACGGCCTGGGACCGTCTGCAATACCAATTGCTTTACTGACGGCCCAGGACCGTCAGTAATTCTTAATAGTTCATTTTTAATTAAATTCCGTTCTCCAAGACTACATTATGACGGCCTGGGACCTTCAATATTGCACAAATGCATTACTGAGGGCTTTTAGCCCTCAATAAGTTTGGTCAGTAAAAACATGTTTTCTTGTAGTGAAAAGAAGCTGCAAGAAGGAACTTCAACTTCTATTTCTTCAACATCCTCAGTAGCCGAAGAGATGGCTGATGATCCACCACGTAACGAAGGTGGAGGTGCCGGTATAAGGCCGTGTCACAACATTCCACGGAGGCTTGCTCATCTTGCAAGACCTCCCAGAGGTGCAAGAAAAACGGAGATGAAAACCGGGCTCTTGCAATTGTTATATGCTAACTCTTTTACAGGTTTGTCACATGAAGATCCGTTTATAGGAACTTGTGTCAATGTCTCATGTTTAGTGGACCAAATTATTTACACTGATTGGTTTTGGTTTATAGGACGGTTAAGGAGCACCGTTAATTTAGAGTTCTCTGATTGGTGTAACAATCCAATAGCTTGCTTTGAAGCATATAAGGTGATTGTCTTTGAATTGTAAGGGTTGAGTATCCTTGTATTCCTTATAATTCGAAATTTTGATTATAAAAAAAAAAAAAAAAAACCCTCTATTCCAAAGGAATGTTACCCCGATAATCCAAAGTTCGATGGCTAGATAAATAAAGTCTAATTAATAATTATTTTCAAAAAGAATCGAACTCAAATTCAAGTATTTAAAATATACAAACATGCAAGAATAATTGTAATTGTAGATCTTCAATTTATTTGAATATAATAATAATAATAATAATAATAATAATAATAATAATGTTAACCACATCAATAATCAATAATAATAATAATAATAATAATGTTAACCACATCACTTATGCAATAATATTGTTGCACTTATATAAATACTCCATATAGTAGATAATATATAATCTTAATTCTTGAACCCGTCCTTTGTATGCCCCAATTAATTTTTGTTGGGTGTCAGGAAATTTCCATAGCTGCTTCGAATATGAGTTCAACCGATTTTTTCATGCAGGATTTCAGCTTATGTTCATTTATGAATCCCTTTTGGGTTTTCAAAGTCATTCTTAATGTCTTCAAATAGCTAATAACTGTAACAGTTAAACCCTACAACACACGAGAGAAAAAATGTGTCAGAACTCAAATTAATAATTAATAATGTTATGATATACTGTAACCGTTGAATATTTAAATTGATTTTGGGTTTGTTAGTTTTGAGCTTTAGGAAATTTAAGCCCAAATTTAGTAATAAGTAGTAAGTCTAAAGAATATTCTAGAGATATGTAGAAATAAGTAGAAGTCATGGTAGAAAATGTATGTAGTAGTAGAGAGAAGTTTGTAGAACTCTCTCTTAGAAGTATGTAGAAGAGTCTCTAGGAGTATGTAGAACTCTCCCTTGAAGACTATAAGTAGGGGAGAGGTAGTCATTTGTAAAAAAGCCAAAAATTACAAACACTCAATAATATAAGTAGCATTCCTTTCCAACAAGTTTCATATACTCTCTCAAATACTTAAACACTTTCTCCACTTATTAAAGCTTCCTTCGACCATTATTCGACTCGATTCACCTAGAGAAGAACATGGTCGGAGTAACCAAAGACGAGGTGGCGCTCGAGAACGTGGACGTGGTCATGGATATGGAGGCGGACGAGGTTGGAGGCCTAATGTATGACAACAACCAAAGAGGAGAAATCTCATCAAGAGGTCGTGGGAGAGGATCTCCAAAACCAAGGTACGATAAGTCACGGGTTAAATGCTATAATTGTGAGAAGTTTGGGCATTATGCTTTCGAATGTAGAGCTCCTGGCAATCATAGAGTTGATGAGAAGGCCAAATATGTTGAAGAAATAAGCCAAGAAGATGGAACATTATTGTTGGCGCACAAAGATAATGAAAGAGGTGGAGATAATCAATGGTACCTTGATAGCGGTGCAAGCAACCATATGTGTGGGCGAAGAAGCATGTTCGTAGAGTTAGAAGAATCAGTGAACGGGAACGTGGCTTTCGGAGATGAATCAAAAGTGGCAGTGAAAGGTAAAGGAAACGTTCTCATCCGTTTGAAAAATGGGGATCATCAATTTATTTCCAATGTTTACTATGTGCCAAACATGAAGAGCAACATCTTGAGTCTAGGACAACTCTTAGAGAAAGGTTATGACATTCAATTGAAGAATAATAATCTTTCTATAAGAGATCATTCAAACAAGTTCATTGCTAAGGTGCCAATGTCAAGAAATAGAATGTTCGTGCTCAACATACAAAATGATGTTGCGCAATGTCTCAAAATGTGCTACAAAGAAGAGTCATGGCTTTGGCATCTTCGATTTGGGCATCTCAATTTTGGAGGATTAGAGTTGCTCTCTAAGAAGGAAATGGTCAGAGGATTGCCTTACATCAACCACACCAATCAAGTATGTGAAGGATGTTTACTTGGAAAACAGTTCAAAATGAGCTTCCCTAAGGAGTCAAGCTCAAGAGCGCAAAAGCCGTTGGATCTCATACATACAGATGTGTGCGGTCCGATCAAGCCGAGATCACTCGGTAAGAGTAACTACTTCCTTCTCTTTATTGACGATTTTTCAATAAAAACATGGGTGTACTTTTTGAAGGAGAAATCAGAAGTGTTTGAAAACTTCAAAAATTTTAAAGCCCTGGATGAGAAGGAAAGTGGCATCGTGATTAAAGCAATAAGATCCGACCGAGGAGGAGAGTTTACTTCAAACGAATTCCTTAAGTATTGTGAAGACAATGGCATTCGATGACAACTGACGGTACCAAGATCCCCCCAACAAAATGGAGTAGCAGAGAGAAGGAACAAGACAATCCTTGAGATGGCGAGGAGCATGCTAAAAAGCAAGAGACTACCAAAGGAACTGTGGGCAGAAGCTGTTGCGTGCGCTGTTTATCTATCAAACTGTTCTCCGACAAGAAGCGTGTTGGAAAAAACACCACAAGAAGCATGGAGTGGAAGAAAGCCTAGAATTTCCCATCTAAGAGTCTTTCGAAGCATAGCTCACGCTCATATACCGGACGAGAAAAGAAGCAAACTGGATGACAAAAGTGAATAGTACATCTTCATTGGTTACGACACCAACTCCAAAGGCTATAAGCTCTATAATCCTGATATGGGGAAGACTATCATTAGTCGAAATGTCATTTTCGATGAAGAAGGAGAGTGAGATTGGAAAACGAGTAATAAGGACTACAACTTCTTTCCACAATTTGAAGAAGATGATGTGGAACCAGAGGAATCATGAGAAGATCTTGCTACTCCGCCGGCTTCACCAACCCCGAGTTCTGAAGAAGGAGAAAGCTCGAGTGAAAAGACTCCTCACTTTAGAAGTTTGCAAGAGATTTACGAGGTAACTGAAAATCAAGACAATCTTACTCTTTTTTGTCGATTTGCGGATTGCGAGCCCATGAACTTCCAAGAAGCATTCGAGAAGAATACTTGGAGAACTGCCATGGACGAAGAGATCAAGGCGATAAAGAAGAATGAAACATGGGAGTTGGTCTCACTTCCAAAAGGGCACAAGGCGATCGGTGTGAAGTGGGTGTATAAAGCAAAGAAGAACTCCAAAGGGGAAGTTGAAAGATACAAGGCTAGATTGGTGGCAAAAGGATACAGTCAAAGAGCCGACATTGACTATGACGAGGTATTCGCTCCAGTTGCTCGATTAGAAACTGTTAGACTAATCATTTCATTGGCAGCTCAAAACAAGTGGAAGATACATCAAATGGATGTCAAGTAAGCCTTCTTAAATGGGGTCCTTGACAAAGAAGTCTACATTGAGCAACCACAAGGCTACGAAGTCAAGGGAAAAGAAGAAAAGGTCTTGAAGCTAAAGAAGACACTCTACGGGTTTAAACAAGCCCTAAGAGCTTGGAATGCTCGAATTGACAAGTATTTCCAAGATAAGAACTTCATCAAATGCCCATATGAGCACACACTCTATATCAAAGCGCTAGGCGGAGATATTTTGATTGTGTGCTTATATGTAGATGACTTGATCTTCACGGGGAACAATCTAACCATGTTTGAAGAGTTCAAGAAAGAGATGACAAAGGAGTTCGAGATGACCGATATTGGATTAATGTCTTACTATCTCGGCATTGAAGTGAAACAAGAGGATCATGGAATCCTAATCACTCAAGAAGGTTATGCTAAGGAGGTACTCAAGAAGTTCAAGATGGATGATGCAAACCCAGTTAGCATGCCAATGAAATGTGGAATCAAGCTATCAAAGCACGAGGAAGGTGAAACAGTGGATCCATCACTCTTTAAGAGCTTGGTTGGAAGCTTACGATATTTAACATGCATGAGGCCTGACATCTTGTATGCGGTTGGAGTTGTAAGTCGATACATGGAGCATCCAACAACAACTCATCTGAAGGCAGCAAAGAGGATTCTTCGCTACATCAAAGGTACAACAAACTTAGGCTTGTACTACTCTGTTTCTGATGATTACAAGCTCGTTGGATACAACGATAGTGACTGGGGAGGAGAAGTGGATGTCCGAAAAAGTACAAGCGGCTTTGTTTTATATATTGGAAACACAACTTTCACATGGATGTCAAAGAAACAACTGATTGTCACTCTTTCCACATGTGAGGCGGAGTACGTGGCGGCCACTTCATGTATTTGTCATGCAATCTGGTTGCGAAACCTGTTAAAGGAGTTAAGTTTGCCGCAAAAGGAGCCGACCAAGATATTCGTGGACAACAAGTCAGCAATAGCTTTGGCAAAGAACCCAGTCTTCCATGATCGAAGTAAACACATTGACACACGCTATCACTATATTAGAGAATTTGTCTCTAACAACGATGTGAAGTTGGAGTACGTAAAGTCAAATGACCAAGTAGCTGATATCTTCACCAAGCCTCTCAAGCGTGAACACTTTGTCAAGTTAAGATATTTACTTGGAGTAGCAAAATCAAGTTTAAGGGGGGTATTGAATATGTAAATTGATTTTGGGTTTGTTAGTTTTTGGCCTTAGGAAGTTTAAGCCCAAATTTAGTAATAAGTAGTAAGTCTAAAGAATGTTCTAGAAGTATGTAGAAATAAGTAGAAGTCATGGTAGAAAATGTATATGTATATAGTAGTAGAGAGAAGTTTGTAGAAATCTCTCTTAGAAGTATGTAGAAGAGTCTCTAGGAGTATGTAGAACTCTCCCTTGAAGACTATAAATAGGGGAGAGGTAGTCATTTGTAAACCAAGCCAAAAATTACAAACACTCAATAATATAAGTAGCATTCTCTTCCAACAAGTTTCATATCCTCTCTCAAATACTTAAACACTTTCTCCACCTATTAAAGCTTCCGTCCAACAGTAACTACAAATTCATCTCATGATATAATTAAGATCACTTTGACTAAAGCACAATAATTAAAAAAAAATAGCTTTTGCATTAAATTTGTCGATTTTTTATTTCTCTCTGTTTAACTCAGTTAGTAGGACATTGCATTATATATATAGGGGTTGGAGTTCGAATCCCAGTCATCCCACTTATCCATCTTAGTGAAATTTCTAACCATATATTATACCTCAGGTCCACCTGCCGCGGTGAAATACGGAATAGGATTTGCTGCAGTTTTTTAACCGTGCAGTTTGGTGCATTTGAAGTAATTGTGAGAGATGCTTTTTTTTTGGACAGGAGAGAGAAAAGTGATTTCAATAAAAATAATAAAATGGAGTGACTTTGTGTGCTAAATGCATGAAACTGCACCAAAATTTAACAGCAGGGAATCCTCTTCCGTGAAATACAATCCATTTACCGGATGATTTGCCAATGCCATCTTCTCTATTGGCCCTACCAAGTTTGAGAAAAAAACACTTGTGTTCCTAATTGTGTTATATATTATTTTAGCTACCGCCTGAACACAAACACAATAAAAAATAGAACATTAATAAATACAATATCAAATTTTTAATTAGTAGAGTGGTAAATTTATGAAAATAAATACACACCTCTGGTCCTCTTAATTTCATCTCTAAGTCCATGAGCAAACCTATGAGATGAACACCGAAAGAATGTCTCTTTCTTTGGATTTCTTTATGGGATTCCCAAATAAACTCAAGAGGGTCTGATTTACTTAACTTAGGTATTGGTATTTGTAGGAAAGAAACTCGATTCCCCCAAAGACTTTTAGACTCTGGTTTTTGCATTTCCTTCAATGATTGGTAACCTCCAATATTTCTTGTATTCAGCATTACCACTGCTGTGGAATTTGATGTTTTTGTCTTCTCATTCATCTCTTCCATGTACAGTCTAATCCCATAGAAGATTATCCCACAAACCACGTCGTTTACAGTCTGCAGTGTTAGATAATAGTATTAGTACGAGCTTATGTTATTGAGCTTTATATCAGTAGTCTAGTCATTAGATATATATATATATATATATATATATATATATATATATATATATATATATATATATATATAGTTTTGCAACCCTTCTGAATTGTAATGTATAGTCTAGTCAATGATTTTATTTTTTATAATAAATATAATTAAGAGTTAAATAAGTTTTTGATTGTTATGAGAGAAATTATAGCTAATAAATCTTACCACTCCAAGTTTTGATTTGATTTCTTTGATTTGATCAAGAGATAATGATATGGTTGACAAGATAACATGAAGAGATTCAATTCCTTCATATCCAAACCTTATAGGTGTTATGTCATCTTCAATCATTCTTGTCTTGATTATGCTTGATCCAAAATCTGATATGGAACTAAAAAAAGAGGAGATATCTAAACATAGCTTCTTAAATAAGTTATTTTGTCCATATTTTGAATCCAATTGTGGTGGTCTTGAAGGAAAAGACAGAGGAAGATATGGATCATCAGCTCTTTCTAGACAAGAAAGAAGAGCACTCATGAGAGAGTAACCATCACCAAGTGCATGATGAAGTTTGAATATTATGGTGGAAGCAGCATTTCTTGTTGGATACTTGATCAAATGAATTTCCCATAGTGGTTTGTCTTGTGGTGTTTTTTCATGTAGAATACTTGTTACATAGTCACTAAAATAATTGTCATATAATAATTCACATGATGATGAATTTGTGGTTTCAGGAAATTTTGGAATCTTTATGTGCTCTTCAGGCTTCACTTCAACCTTTTTCCATCTCATCATACCATCTTTGTCTCTTACCTGTTGCAAATTAATTAAACCCTCAATAAAAAAGAATAATAATAATAATAATAATAAAAAGGTCAATTTTGCACGTTTTGGAAACCATGCATATGCTTTAATTATAGTTGATTGTTAAAAGATAGTAGTAATTAATAGGCAGTACCAGGAACACTTAGAGATATACATATAGGTTTCATGAGACAAGAGGCAAAATATAATTAATAGGCAGTACGAGGAACACTTATTGTAGGAGGAGACATATAGTGTGGCCGTGAAGCCTCAAGGTTATTGTCATTGGTACATCTCAAAAGCTTGAATACAATTTTACAAGCATGTTTACCTATTTATAGGTCTAAAAGGTATCTTTTAGATACTTGATTCTTGATATTCATGATACTATATATGTTTACCTATTTTAAAATTTAATTATTCTTATTGTCAAAAAAAATTAATTATTCTTTATCAAATTATACTTTTAAATTTGATTCCACTAAACTTAATTTCTGGTTCCGTTCCTGAGTGTATCCATTTAATGTGTACACATGTAACTGTGAGTATTATTAATATTAAATTTGGTGACTAAAATGTAAAATACTAAATAATAAAGTATATGAAATATGAAATAGAGATGTAGAACGAGTTAGGATCCTCTCCATTTCTCATTCTTTCCATTTCCTCTATTATATATAGTTTTGGGAATATAAATGTATAAATATGATATTAAGTGGGTCCAAATACTTTTTATACACCAAAAAATATTTAAAAACTTTGGTAATAATGGAAGAAATAGAAATGATAGAAAATGGAGAGAATCTCATCTCATGTAGAACCATAATTATAAGAATTTAATTTATATGCACAGTAGGTGTAACTGTAAAGTTATTTTACACATGCATCCAAAAATATATTGACACATCATGTATGATATTTAAAAACACATGATGTGTCATATTCATTAAATGATGTGGCAACGCATCATTGGATGTATGTGTAAAGAATTTTTCCACTGACGGTGCACAACAATTAAACTCTAATTATAATTAAAAAAAAAGATGTAGAACCATAGTAGAGGAGAAGCGTGGATTGATAGGGATGAAGACATCTTTGAGCAAAGGTATAGCCAGAGAGACATCAAATGGAATAGCTAATTCCAGAAAGCCAAAAACATATGAACATAACACAGAGCTGTTGAAGTATTGTCCATGAGGACTCACCGGCTCTTGAACTTCTTCATAAATATTTACCATTATGTTGTGTACGTACAAGAGAGATTTGATATATATATATATATATATATATATATATATATATATATATATATATATATATATATATATATATATATATATATATATAGGATTTCAATTGCTAGAAAGTTTGCTACAAATAACCAAGGTGGCACCATGATATTTATACTGCCCACCCATCCAACTTGTCAAATATAAAAACATTTATGAGTCTTTTTTTTTTTTTGATAAGCAAAAAAATGAATTATAAGGAGTACAAGGGGTACTCAACCCTTACAATTCAGAATAGATCACTTTAGATGCGTTGAAAACAATCTAAAGGATTATTACGCCATTCAGAAAAAACTAAATTAACATTGTTCCCTGTTCGGCCTATAAACCAAAACCAAGAAAAATAAACAATTTGCTCCACTAAAGATGATATGTTGACACAGTCTCCTCTAAAAATAATGTTATGAAGCGTGCGGCAAATACTCCATGTCGTCGCCAGCCAAATTATATGACGAATTCGCTTGCTATGGTTGCCTTTTGCTAATTCACCAAACAAAGTGAAATGGCTTGTGACGTCCTCAAAAGAGATCACATTAGTGCCCAACCAAACAAATATTTTCTGCCAAATTTGTGAAGTAATGCAGCAAGTGAAAAAGATGTGTTGTATGTCCTCTACCTCTTTGAAGCAAAATACGCAACTTCTCTCATGATTATTCGTGATAATACCTTTGCAAAATAAAGCCTCCCGGGTTGGTAATTTTTCAAGTAACAACCGCCAACCGAAAACGCTAACTTTTGATGGAACATTGTTCTTCCATAATCTTTTCAATGCTGCCACTGTATTTGTATCAAGAGTAGTACCGTTTGTCCTGCAAAACCATGTACGTTGATCGAACCGAAAAAGAACCATCAGAATTTGATGACCATCTTCGCCTGTCGCTAGAAGCTCTGTTAGGCCGAACTTGTTCAAGCAATTGATGCAATTCATTGAGGGATTCAATATCTGCATCATCAAGTGCTTCCATCCAATTAAGTTTCCAAGACCACATGTTGTTATTCCACATTTATGAGTCTTTGTTTAAGTGGTATTATTAGATGCCACTTACGGTAAAAAAAAAAGATGCCACTTTTTTATAATTGCACATTGACCCCAAAATACGTTACAACCTAATTTGTGGTTTTTCATTTCCAATTCAATTTTTTTTTTTTTGATAAACAAATAATATTATTAAAAAGAGTACAAGGGGTACTCTAACCCATATACAAAAGTGAGAAGTCCAGACCCAGCATCATAGCAAGATAAACTACCCACCTTCTATGAAGGGTTGTAGAATTCCGCCAAATCATGTGCTCGAAAATCGGACAGAACCCAACAAAGTAAACCGGGCTAAATGATTACAATATAACAATAGAAATCAAAACAAATAGAGCACTGTTTGACAGTGGTAACACCTGCTGAACAATTAATCCTCCAAAAACTAATACATGATGACAGACCCACTAAAGTAAACCCACATCAAGCACAATACAGACTTTGCGCACCAATCTTCAATCCTCACAATTCCTCAAATACTTTGTAAGCAAGAAAGAGGATTAACACACCAATTATAAAACATGTGATCCGCCTTGCGACCCGCTCTACCACTAAACCAAAGCCACGAAATGAATTTAATGGAATCAACCAAATTCGAGTAATCCACCGTCTCTCCTCTAAACAATATATTATTCCTCTTGCGCCATATACACCAAGTAGTGGCCAACCAAATCAATTGTCTAACTTTCATCCCCTTCTTCACTTTGACTAAAGATCCAAAACTCAGAAAATGTTTCCAACCCCCTTCCCGGTGTCTGTAATCAAAGCCCAACCACAAGAAAACATGCTTCCAAACTTCTTGGATTTTAAAACAACTAAAAAATACATGATTGCAATCTTCCACATCTTGAAAACAGAAAACACAAGGTAAATCAGCTTTGCTAGCTCTTTGTCAGATTCCATATAATCCCTCCGTCACAAAATATAAGAACTCATAGACGGGCACATATGATAATATATAATTTTGATTAAGAATATCTTTAATTTTTTATTAGTAAAAATTATAGAAATTTGATATTTTGAAAATATTCATCAAAACAAATCAAACAAGATTTTATATGATAATATTTACATTTATATACTTTTAGAAAAATACGGTCAAAACAAGACATATGAATTATAGTACATTTAGTCAAAATAGGTCTTATAAAATGGGACGAAGTAAATCACTACTCCATTTTTATTATGATGATGATGATGATGAACACCCGAGGAGCACCACCAAGGCAACACTTATATTTTCAAATAGACATTTTTTACATTTTAAATATATTGTTTTTTTTTATTAGTAATTTTTTTTTGTAACATTTAAGAGAGGAAATATAATTTTTTGTGTGATGAATAATTACATCAAATATTAATGAATTATTTTTTAGAATAATGAAGTCCAAATTTATAAAATTGGATGCTTCTTACTTAATCCAATTTTCCAGGGTCACAACAGCACACTGAAATATATATTGGCCATCCGACTTTTAATCAGCGGTTGAGATTAATTTACAATGTAAAATTGAAGTTTTAAATCTAAACCGTTCTATTTTTAATTTATTGTAGATATATTGGCTACAAAGTAAAAATGTGATTTTTGTTTTTTTTACAACAATGACACAAACTTTATCCGTAGAAGACCTAATGGGACATGAGATTCGGTAGCAGCTGAACGAGTCCAGGTATATATATATATATTACTAATAATTTCATTTTTCTTTTTGTAGAATGAGATGGACACATGATGTCAGTCAATTATATGATGTTTTTAGTAGTAATTTAGGTAGTTTAATTAGAAAGAACGATAATTTCTACCCGAGGCAAAGTTAGGACTAGTTAGAGGCACACGTGACAGCTTGTGACACATGGAGCCACTAAGGTAATGATACCAACGTTTGTAACAAAAAAGTGGAATCTGGGGCGATGATACTTAAACAGAGTAAGGGTAACCACTAACTAGGCTCTGAACAGTTTGTAATAGAAATAGGGAACGATTGTTTCTGAACCTATTTTTAATAGTCTAATTCCTGATAGAGGGAAACAAGGGAATAACCACCAAGCAAGAGTAAAGGAGGGATCCGAACACACTTAACCACCCCGCGTGGACACACACGCACCATTTACTTTTTCTGTCATTTATTTTATGTTCTTTAATTTCCTGTCATTTACTATTAACCGCGAAGATATCTTTCAAGCAAACAAAGTGAAGGCAACTATCTATATTCCTAATCGAAACTAGTAATTTTGGCACAATCCCTGTGGAGAACGATAAACTTATCACTTTATTACTTGGTAGTGATTCTGTGCACTTGCAGAACCACCGTCAACACATTTGAGAGTGTTGGGTTTTTGTATGTTGGCTACATTTTGCAAAAACATCTTTTAGCCAAATGTTGAGACATATGTGCTTACATCATGTGTTGAGACAGATGTACGTACACATTGGAACAACACCTGCGTGTCTGATTGCGCGTCAGCTGGTTTTTTATTTTCTACTCAATCTTTCGAAGATTTGATTGAAAAATTGTTTTGTGGTTTCTTACACAACAAGGCGCACATGATCAATGTGTTTCTGAAGGCAGCTGAACCCTAGTTTGATTTTCTAAAGGAATTATAACTTTAGAAAATATATTTACATGATTCAAAAATATAACTATTACTTTCGAAAATATGTTTGTTGCTGCCGCAATTCTAGAAGCCCTAATTTCGTCTTGAAGCCCAAGCTACTCTACTACTATAAATACGAAGACAAGCATAAGGTTTCAAGCATCTAAAACCGTGTTCTTACAAAGCGTGTGTTCTTAGGGTTTTAGAGTGTTAATTGTGAGCCTTTCTTGTATCTCATTGATGCAAGCTTAGGACCTGTGTTTTATTGAGTTGTAATTGTGAACTTCTCCTAAGCTTTGAAGTACAGAGATTGTTCTAGTGTTATGTGTGATTTGCTCGTAAGCTTTTAAGCAAGAGTGAATCTTAGTTTCATACGAGTGTGTCTCCACCATTCGTGTTCATTGAAGTTAATAACAACGCTGAGTGTGTTGTTAAGGTGGGAATTGGGACGGGGTATCATATCTAGGAGTTCCTAGAAGTTGCATTGGGTAGTGATTAAGTGAGGAGTTGTAAACGGGTGAGTTTAGCTTTGAAGTAATACTGCTGATAGTGGACTTCATTCCTGGATTGGTATCCCCTAGAGTAGGCTGTTAGGCTGAACTGGGTTAACAACTCTTTTATGTTATTTACATTACTGTCTTTATTATTTGTGTTCTGTATATATATAGACAAGTGTTGACACACCTGGTCTAGTCCTATGCTTTGTTTGGGCCTTGTTTAGTTTCTTTTGGTTCTTGTAACTTGACTCTTTGTGACCTTACTTAGTCTTTCCTGGCACGTCTTGTGCTGGGAAGATTAATTGTCTATTTTTATAGATATATATATATATGTCTCATTTTGGCTTGTTGACACACCTTGGTCAACATCTGTCTACTACGTGACGGACAAATGTTGACACACTTTGATCAACACCTGTCTACTATGTGCCAGGAATTTCAGAGAGAGATTTTGATGCTCGGGTTCAAGCTGAGGTCGCATTTCAAGTCCAATCTCAGCTCGACATAATGAGGTCGCAGCTCAGGGCTGGAGCAAGAGAAGACATGGTGTTAGTTCTCCAAATGGCATTTCGGCAATGAGATCAGGGACCACAATATCAACGCCACTGGCAGCGTCAACAACAACAAATGTCACGGTGTTGTCAGCATCTTCGGCAACAACCACATCACTTCTCGCATATGCCAGCTCGCCACTCACCATTTCACGAGACTTCGCGATTTCAGCCTATGCCATTTCAGAGCTCATCATTTCACGAGTTTGGGAGAAGTTGGCGGTTTGCAGGGCAAACACATGAGGAAGACGGCTCTCGACCTAGTAATGTTGATTTGAATCTGCCGAAGAGTCAACTCCCACCAATTAATACTGATGCCGCCCTCAGAGAAATATATTGATATGATGGGAGATGATTTTGTTCTTGATGCATTTCCTAGGCCTCATGACAATCAAGGCGGGAGTCAAGGCGGCGATAATTCATGAGGAGGCCAAAGTGTAGGCGAAGGAACCGAACAAGGAGATAGTCAATACCAAAATGAACCACCAATAAATACTCATTATAAAATGAAATAAAAAAGAAATACATTTACGGACAGATATTTCCGCCACAAACTAATTGTATAAAATTTAAAATAAATAAACTGACTGGCGGATTATTTCACCAATAACTATGAATTATGTGCTTTTTATATTCTGGCGGTTTATTTCCGCCAATAAACTTACTTGCATGTAAAAAAGAAATTTTTTTTTGGGATGGAGGTGGGTCGTGACTCACCTTTAGTACCGTCTCTGGTTATAATAGATACCTATATCCGAATTTGAACCTCGTCACAGTTATTAGAAGTAAGTTTGAGACTTGATATTTTTATTTTATTTTTTATAAATATTTGATATTTATAGTAGGAATCCAGGAGTATTAATTAGTTATTATAAAATTATTTAAATTAGTATAAGCGGTAATCTAATTTTTCTTTTTTTACAAATCCATCCAAAATAAAATCACTCCATGATGTCATTCTTATGCTGTTCCAAAAATATTTCTATAAATATTTATTTATTAACAAATATTTCCTCCTATCTTAAATAAAATTTACTTTTTAGAGTTATTGAAAATCTATTATATCTTGTTTATATTATATGTTAGATACATTAAATTCTCAATAAAAAAATTTTTCTCTTATATTTAATATTGAAAGGACATTTATATGCTTAGCTCAATTGGTTAGACATTGCATTATATATGCAGGGGGCCGGGTTTCGAACCCCGATTATCTCATTTATCTACCTTAAGAATGAAATTTCTACCCACTAGGCTATTAGACAAAAAAAAAAAATATTGAAAGGAGTACTAATTTAACTGTAAATTTAAAAAAAAAATCACACCATGTACAAAGTCATCTCTTATGAAAAGAGAAAATTGCTACAAAAAATAAAGGCATAATAATTGAAAGTTTATGAAAATGGAAGTTTTTTTTTTTGTTTGCAAGAACATAAAGACAAAAATTGTGTCTTTTTCTAGGCCAATTTGTGTATTGAAAGTTGCAAAACGTGTGGCAGTTGTAACTTGTAAGCCCAAAACGTCACGTGGATAATGTGCGCAACAAATGCATCAAATTAAATAGATGAACGTGGATTTCATCTCTTTTGATGAAGGGTGGAAACATTTTTTCTTTTTTGGAGTTTTATTGAAAAATAAGAAATATGAAAAAGCTCGTCATAATATTTGGTTGGCCACCACTTGGTGTATATGGCGTGCACATAATAATGTGGTTTTTAGAGGAGAAACTATTAAATGGAAAGCCTTAGAAGATAAGATTATTTATATTTCATGGTTTTAGTTTATAGGTAAAATAGCTAGTAAGTCTTCTTGTGTTTTTTTAGAAGGGTGTAAGGATCCATTAAAATGCATTATTAGCATGTAATGGTTGCTATAATTCAATTTTTGTTTATAAAAAAAATCAAAATGAGGTGACTTTTGCAATTACTAAAAGTGATATTGTTATAATTGAAAATTTAAATACCCCTCGGGACTTAATAAGAGAACATCTATTTTTTTAGATACATTGAGAATCTAATGTATTTAATCTATAAAATCGATTGTATACATTATAATTTTAATAAATCTAAAAAATAGATCTTCTTTTATATTTAGGATTAGAGGGAGTATAAGATAAACTGAAATTTGTTAATTGGCTTGATGTAAACACTATTTTTAATCTTATAATAATCAATCATATATTGATTTGTTGGGCGTGGTCTTGAAATTGGCCAATGAGAAAATTGGCTTCAGTTAGTAGTTAGTAGTTAGTAGTTACCAGTTATTTGGCGTTGGCTCCACCTCATTAAGCTCTTTCTTATTGCTGATTTTTTTTTTTTTTTTATTACGTATTCTTGGATCTTGGATGTTCTAATCAATTTATTCTTTTTATTTATTTTTTATTTTAAAATTTGATGTTCTAATCAATTTCAGTTTTGTCAATTGTGTTGTTTTTCTTCAGTGACTATACAATTGGATAAACTTGAATGATGATATTTTATTAGATGCAACTGGATAATGGTGTTTTCTTGCCTTAATGTAGTTATTTTTATCTAGAATAATGAAGGAAAAAAAAAAAAGATCAAATGTGTTATTTTCTTAGATTGATTTTTTTTATTAGTTGGATGAAATTTAGATTGCCGGTGTTGCCGTCTTCTGGTGGCATTTGATTATTTTCATTGATCAAATTTAGGTGGTGGTGTTGCTGTGTCATCTTATAGCACTTGTTTTGTATTATGCTCTCGACAACAATGATCGGTCTGTGATACCTCCTTTATACTTCCTTTAGTCTTGTATATAAGAAAAAAAAAAAAAAACACACCCTTTAAAAAAGTGGATAAAGTGTATTGAATCATGAGAAAAAAACTACCACATTTCCACTTTTATCCTTATCTTTTGTTGAAAACCGTGAAAACAGTATAATCATTAAGGGTAAACATGGAATATTGATAATAAACATAATAAATGTGATAAATTTTTGCTTATATTTGAGACTTTCAATTATTTTTTTTGTTTTTCTCAATAAAAAGTAGTACTAAAAGACATAACTCAAATACTATGTCTAAAGAAACATGCATGACAACCTTTATTCAAATAATATAAATATAAATACATCACGATACAAATTCAGAAAAGAACGACGAGTAAAGGAAACTCTTAAATTATAATCCATAACCTGATCTTTGAACTCTAACTAAACATGAACGGGTGACGAAGACCCGAAGACAGCTTCAAGACTCGAGGCAAGATAGATATAATTAAAAATACGCAGCGAAAGATACATAATATATGTTCTAAGCATTTAATCATATGAATCACACATAATAGAATTTAAGCGCACAATTAGCCTATCAATCACGCAAAGCAGTATTCAAATGCATAATTAGCTGATCAATGCAGACTCTATATGTATGATACCAATCACTGATCGTCACATGCATGAATTTCGGAATTTAATCTCTCCGATCAGAGTCATGTGGTTCTGTCCACTAAAAACAATGAAATCCTTTCGGGATTTAGACTAGTTTGATCTCTGTCCACCCTGTGGCCCATCATCGTCGCCATGTATTGTACTCAATAGAAATCCTGTAGGATTAAGGTGGTTCTCTGTCCACCCCTATGCACATCACAGTAACCATGTATAGTTAAATGCATGAGTATATGAACCTCTAAAATATGCATGATTTTTCCGTTAAAATAGTTATTTCACAACAATTTTTTAAGGCAAATGTTAACCGGTGCACTAGTGCATCAGGACACTAGTTAAGTGTACAATTTGTAAAAAAACGTCTTGAAAATTGTATAGTCAAACATTTTAAAAGTCTAAATTTTGATTTTTGTTTTTTCAATACATATTTTTTTTAATATTATTTTTCTTTTTAATTCCTTAATTAGTACATTGGCTACACTAGTTTGCAAACCCTTTTTCTAAAGCTACAATTTGTAGCATCCGATGGACGGATCCAGATCTGCTACAATTTCTTTTACAAAGTATCCCACCGTTTTAAATCACAACTATTCATTTTAGATCAAACACCTAAGAATTATTGTGTCAACAATGTTGCCATTATTTTTTGGCAAATCAGACGGCTAATATCATTATTGTGTCTACAATGTTGCCATATATATCCTATTCCCACATGGACCCATGTTTATTAGTTTTCGACCGCTATAACAAACATATGCTATTGCTAATTTGCTAGGGCTACATGTTCATAAAAAAAATGCTAAGTCACATATGATCATTAATACCTTTTTTTATAGAATATAGTTATGGATGTTAACGAGGTGGGGAATGTGTGGAGGAAGCTTCCACATTCCCTGCCCCGAAGTGTCTGTGAGAGAATTTTTGCCTCCATCCCCGTCCCTACATATCCTTGTGGTGCCCGCGGAGATCCACGGATATCGAAATATTAATAAAATTTCTATATTTTTCAGTAAAAATTATGACAATAGTATGAAATTATTTTTCTTGTTTTATTTTATAAAAAAAACAAATATTTTGCATATTTCTTTTTTAAAAAACAAAAACAACATATAATGCATTCATAACGAAAAAACATTGCAAAAGCATTTGACTACTACTAATAATCATACAAAACCTAATAGCCAAAATATTTCATAATGTATAACAAAATATATATAATCATACAAAAATTCATAACCAAAATATATCAAAATTGTTGGTAATTGGTTAATATCCAACCAAATTAGACAAATAAAGTTACTTTTGACAAAATATTAAGCAATTATCAAAAAAAAAATCATGTCCATCTTTCCGAGTTTCATTGCAATTATCCAAAAAAATCATGTCCATCTTTTTTAGTTACTTTTGCAAATTAGACCTTGACTCCTCGGTTACTTTTTATTTTTTATTTTTTTAATAATAATAATAATATAGTTGAGTATAATATGGACGGATTCGGGGAATCCTTGGGGACGGATGCTTCGTCCCGATCCCCGCCTAGAAGTACCTGCGGGGGGAGTTTTTGCTTCCATCCCCACCAGTCCACTACAACAAATAAGGGGATTTAATATCGTTTTTTTTAGCTTTTAGTAGCGCTTAAAAATGGTATTACTGATACCGCTATTATAGGTTTGGTACCTATAATAGCGTTTAAAAACGCTATCAATTGTATATATTTAGGGTCTGTTTGGTAAAAATAAGCTATAAGCTAGCTGATAGCTGATAAGCTAGCTGATAGCTGAAAAGCTAGCTTATAGCTGATAGCTGAAAAGCTAGCTTATAGCTGATAGCTGAAAAGGTAGCTTATTGAAATTAAAGTGTTTGGTAAAATTAGCTTTTAAAGTGGTTATTAAATATAAAATTACATAATTGATAGTGGGTAGTTTATTTTTTAGAGTGAGTAGTTATTAAATTAAAGGGTAAAAATGGAATAAAGTGTAAAAAGCTATAAGCTATAAGCTCAAATGCTACTTGAAATAGCATCTGAAAAAAAGCTATAAGCTAGTACAAAAAGCTTGTTACTAAACACCTCTAAATTTTTGAAACAAGCTTATAAGCTCATATAATAAGCTATAAGCTAGCTTATTTGTGTTACCAAACAGAGCCTTAATGGCGTTTATTAAAAAACCGCTGTCGTATGTTGTTTACTGCTACTTCGGATAAGGCTTTTATAGCGTTTTACTTTAGAAGTGCTATTATAGGTGATATATTTAATAGCGCCCGAATATAAAGCGTTATTATAGTCCTTCAAATACACATGCTTTAATAGCGCCCGCACGCTTTCTTGAATAAACGCTATTAAAGGTCCTTCTTTTAAAAAAAAACCAAATTTTTTAATAGGCTATACTATTTGGAGGCTCTGTCTAGATAAATATAAAAAATGGGCCCTTAATAAAAGAAATTATCAATTTTTTTTTGACGGAGAATAATTATCAAAACTTAGTTTCAATTTTCAAAATTTTTCAAATTTTCTATTAGTTTTAATTTAATTTGAAATGACTATAACTAAAAATTATGCTACAATGTTGGGATTTAAAGCTAGAACCTTGCATACACAAATATCATAATCTACCACTAATCTATTAATATAAAGTTGATGTTTTTTGAACATTAATAATATATAATTACTATTATAGGTCATCAAAATTTTGAGGCCCCAAAATTTGGCGCAAATTTTTTAGGCCCGATAGAGTCACACACCCGACACATGTGATGTGGGCGGGTCTGCTCGTGCACTTGAGAGCGTATCACTGAGTTACCACATTCCCCTGAAAAGGCATGTTAATTCTCATTTATTGATAACTCGATATATGTTTATCGTAAAAAATAACAGAAAGAAGTTGCGCAATATTATAAATTTCAGTGTGACAACAACCTCCAGTTGTATTTTCTAGCCATCCACAAAAAGAAAAAAAAGAATCAATAAGTTCACCATGTCACCATGCACCATCGCATCTACTTAAGGTTGAAAAAAGGGAAGGATCCGATAGTTAAATTTTAGATGTTGAAACATAAATTTGTAAAAACAAAATTTGGCAAATGAAACTACTCTTTTATTTTAAACATTTGTTTTAGATAAAGTGACAAACACTATTGAAATTCATAACTACTAGATCTCAATTCAAATCTGGATAAAAGTGTCAAATTTAATAATATCAACATTTATCAGTTGAATTAGGATTTGTAGATACAAATTAAAGTACTTTATAATTGACAGGGACGAAGGCAAGGTGGCGAAATTTTTAAGTATAATTAAGCTTTGGTGAGGAAGATACACATTAAGTTCTAGTGAGAGTCAAGTCTATATGGTTCATATAAGTGAGATAAATTTTTTATCATGTACCGTCCGATAAAAATAATTCTTTTTTGGTAGTAGGCCATATTAATTCAGCGGTGAGATTTATTGATCTAATGATGAAATCAAATTTATGTATGATGAAAACTTGTGTATGATGAAACTTGTATATTCATTATACATTATATCAAAATATTGATATTGATATAAAAAATATAGAATATTTTGATTTCTAGGGGAATGGGTTTTTCGTAGTATCCATTAAAAAAAAAAACTGTTGAAACTATAACTATGTAGTTTTGACTTCAATCGAGTAATGAGATAATGAAAAAGAACATTTGTTTTTGTAGTTACTTAATGATTATTTTTTAGTTATTTTATTTTATGGCTCTAAAGAAATACATTTGGGTTTTTGGAATGAAAGCAAAATAGTTAATTGATATATCTAAAATTCAACACTAGATTCAAAAAAATGAAAAAAATGAGATTAGATATATATAATCTAGTTTTTTTTTTTGACAAAAGATATATTGGTGGCTTCTAACACGAGGGAGCTATCAAATCCCTCACCGGTGAGGCACTTAAAAAATACCGTTAGATCAAATGGATGGTTATGATCTTTTAAAAAAAAAAGGAGAACACCTATAGATATCTACATTCAATTTTACCCTCAATATTATTCCTAATTTCTTATAACATGTTTCGTATGAGTTTCTTTTTCATCGATCTACAGATTTACAACAAAAACAAGTCTTCATCAAATCACATAAAGCATCTGCAATCATAGCCATCTCCTTTAACAAAACCCTAATTTCAACACTCTGGCCCTCTTCTTCATCTTCCACCAATTCCCAATATTGCATCCTTTGCATTCTTTGTCCACCTAGCTGCTACCAAAGTATTTGGCAATTCTGCAACATCTAAGAAAACCAATACTGCAATAATATGCTCGCATGGGAGGCCAAATGATTCCATCTTTTTGCAAAGAGAAAGATGTGGGCTACAGCTCATATATGCCCACTTGTTTTCATGCAACCCAAATGTGTCAACCATTTCAGTCCACTTGCGTCGAAACTCACCCAGGTCATAGTCCCTCAACATGCATTTCCTGAATTGACCGACAAATTCAGGAACTCCAATGTTAGACGTTGCATCATATTCATACATGAAGTAAGAAAAATCCAAAATGTAAAAGGCATGACAACAGAAAAATAAATGGGGGAAATGGCTATAAGAAAAGGGAAAATACCTACCTCCTTCAAACCTTCGACAATGATAACAATCCTTTAATTTTTGGGTTCAATTTGGGATTTAGGGTTTAACAAGTTTTGGGAATTAGTGGAAGATGAAGAAGAGGGCCAGAGTGTTGAAATTAGGGTTTTGTTAAAGAAGATGGCTATGATTGCAGATGCTTTATGTGATTTGATGAAGACTTGTTTTTGTTGTAAATCTGCAGATCGATGAAAAGAAACTCATACGAAACATGTTATAAGAAATTAGGAATCATATTGAGGGTAAAATTGAATGTAGATATCTATAGGTGTTCTCCTTTTTTTTTTAAAAAAGATCATAACCATCCATTTGATCTAACGGTATTTTTTAAGTGCCTCACCGGTGAGGGATTTGATAGCTCCCTCGTGTTAGAAGCCACAATAATTAATCTATAGTTAGAATATATTCGGTATATAATCTGGTTAGAATATATTCTGAATATATTCTAAATATAATATAATCTAATTAGATGTTCTATATTCTATACTAGTCGAATCAAATTAAATGTGATGTGCCATATTAATTCAGCGGTGAGATTTATTGATCTAACGATGAAATCAAACTTGTGTATGATGAATTTTTTTTCTGACTTCACTTATGCAAAATCTCTAGTGAGAGTTCAACATCCAACGGTATATACAACTGTGCACATATTAGACAAGCCTATGATCAAGTCTATGGTGTACAGGTGAGATAAGTCTTTTACCATGCCATAAGTTTCTTTTCACCATTGAATCAACAAGTCTCACCATTAGATAAATGAGATGTGTCACTCTTTATGGTTATTAATTCAATGGTTAAAACTTGTTTATGCAACGTGAAAGATTTGTCTTACTCTTTCTGCAAAAAAAAAAAAACTTCAAATGAAAAATTGGTTTAAATAGGTTCTCTTAAAACGTCGTTAAGTATTTCACCATTTTGTTATAATTTCTTTTGGATCATAAAATTTTTAAAAAATTGTAAAAATAAAGCTATTTTAAATAGCTTTACATAAAAATCATTTTTTAGAGATAACTTTTTTTAAAAAAATGTAATTTTTATTAAGTTAAAATCTCTAATATGAATATTTTATTTATTGAATTTCAAAATCACTCTTTCAATTTATAAAAAAAATGAAATTGAAATAACTTTTACTACTTTTAATTAAATTATCATAAAAATCATTTTTAAAAGTATCCGAAGAAAATATTGTTTTTTTAAAGTTAAAATAAACGCACCCTATATTAATATGTTTGTAATTTTTTATGTAAATATATTGGGCCACAACATATAATCAATTGAGTATTTGCCAAATAATGTATTTCCTTATATCGATTGATCATTTTGATGGAGAAAGTTAATCACTTCTTTTTCTTTTTTTTTTATAACCCTCTAGTTCTTAGGGAAAAGGGGCCCTAGTAGTCCAGAGTTCGGCAGCGAGATAAATAAAGTCTGGTCAAGAAATTGTTCCACCCAGGAATCGAACTCGAATTCTCCCGAAATTCGTCATTTTTGGTGAAGCTCATTAACCACTTGAATCTAATAGTTTGGTTGAAAGTTAATCACTTTTAAATACACTAAAAATCATGTTAATGACTTGACAAAAAACAATCATGTTAATGACATTCATTTACAATAAAATCATGTTATTGCTAGTAATGAGAATTCAATATGAAAACAATACATGTTTAGAAGATGCCCTTTTTAACTCTTCAGACACTTTTGGAGCAAAGTAGTAACCGATAAGACAAATATAGGAAGGAAGGTATATTAAAAGAAATATTTGATGCTATAAATTTATAATTTATAATTGTAGAATTATTATAGTCTTTTTTTTTTTTTTACTAAGAATTATGATAGTCCTTTTTCTTTTGACTAAGAATTATTATAGTCCTTAATCCTTATTAATGACTATTGTAACTTATCTTATCTCCTAGTCAACATGTCTTGTCCTCATCATTCTTTGATTTTTACTATAAATATGAATTGATATAATCGTTTTCTATCAAACAAACACATAATCAGCACAAACAAAATGGTTACTAGAAAAACTTCACTATTACTATTTCCTTTCTTTTGCATTACTTTTAGTGTCATTTTATACCAAACCGTTGCAGATGATATACCAAATGGACAAGTTGGTTATGGCTACACTGTCACAACAGTAAACACTGATCCAACAGGAAAATCTTTGACTGCTGACCTTAAACTCATCAATTCCTTCGATGTTTATGGACCTGACATTCCACTCCTCACACTCACTGCCAGGTAACTAATTAACTAACTAACTAACTACCTCAACAACGAATCATAGTTTTTTGTTGGTTATGTTTATCCATATATTTCTTGCCAGCTATGAAGCGGTGCTGACACCGACATTTATAATTAAATTAAATTGTGTCGCGGTCCGTATTGCGTCTGGTGTCCGTTTCTGTGTCTGTGCTCCATAATTCAATTATTTTTTGGTTCAAAGAAAGAAAAAACTAACTAAATTTTAATCTTTGAATTGTTGCAGTTTTGAGACTAAGGATAGATTAAGAGTAAGAATCACTGATTCAAAGAATCAAAGATGGGAAATTCCACAAGAAGTGATTCCAAGAAAATCATCATCTCAATCTCACTCTTTTTTGTTACCACAAGATACTCAAAACACAACAGAACACACAATCACACATCCAAGTTCAAGCCTTGTCTTCACACTCCACAGCACAACCCCATTTGGTTTCACCGTCACACGAAAATACTCGAAAGATATAATCTTTAACACTATACCAGATAACTCTAACCCCGAGACTTTTCTCGTGTTTAAAGATCAGTACTTGCAACTTTCTTCCTCTCTACCTGCAAACAGATCTTCTCTGTATGGTATTGGGGAGCATACAAAGAAATCTTTCAAGATACAACCAAACCAAGTTTTGACCCTTTGGAATGAAGATGTTGGTAGTTCCAATGTTGATATGAACACTTATGGCGCTCACCCTTTTTATTTGGATGTGAGAAAAACTACTTCATCTGATGGAATATTCAAAAATGGAACTACACATGGTGTTTTGCTTCTTAATAGTAATGGAATGGATGTTTATTACACCGGTGATCGTATTACTTATAAGGTGATCGGTGGTATTTTTGATTTGTATTTTTTCGCTGGATCAGCTCCGGAATCGGTTTTGGATCAGTATACTGAATTTATCGGTAGGCCTGCTCCTATGCCTTATTGGTCTTTCGGTAAGTGTATTTCAAATCATGTTGTTGATTCATTCATTATATCATCAAATTCCTATATATGTGTGCTAATCTACATATCATTGTTACTTAAAACAGGTTTTCAACAGTGTAGATATGGCTACAAAGATGTAAATGATCTGACAGAAGTGGTAGCCAACTATGCAAAAGCTAGTATACCACTTGAAGTTATGTGGACAGATATTGATTACATGGATGCATATAAAGATTTCACACTTGATCCTGTTAATTTTCCACAAGATAAGATGAAAACTTTTGTTGATACTCTTCACAAAAACGGTCAGAAATATGTCGTTATCGTCGATCCAGGTACCTAATTCTGACACAAAAGTATCTTTGGCTATTAGAACTATCATAATGTTTCATTCATCTATGATATGTCATTGATTTTAGGCGAATTTTGTCTGCAGGTATCAGTACAAGTAGTACATATGAAACATTCAATAGAGGTTTGAAAGCCGATATTTACATAAAGAGAAATGGAACCAATTATCTTGGTAAAGTTTGGCCTGGTGAAGTTTACTTTCCTGATTTTATTAATCCTAACAGCAAAAAATGGTGGAGTGAAGAAATCAAGTTATTTAAAGATATTCTTGATTACGACGGTCTTTGGCTTGACATGAATGAGATAGCAAGTTTCATGACTTCTAGTTCTGATCCAAATTCTACACTTGATAATCCTCCTTACAAAATTCATAGTACAGGAGGTCAACGTCCAATTATCGAGAGAACAGTTCCACCAACAGCTTACCATTATGGTAACATCACTGAGTATGACGCTCACAATTTGTTTGGATTCTATGAATCCAAAGTAACTAACGAGGCCTTAGTGGATTTATTTGGTAAAAGGCCGTTCGTTTTGAGTAGATCAACTTTTGTCGGCTCTGGCAAGTATTCGGCTCATTGGACAGGAGATAATGCTGCTTCATTTAATGACTTAGGATACTCAATCCCAACAATATTGAGCTTTGGCCTCTTTGGTGTTCCTATGGTTGGAGCAGATATATGTGGCTTCCAAGGAAACACAAATGAAGAACTTTGTCAGCGTTGGATCCAGGTAACAAATATTTATGTTATAAGCACTTAATTAAGTTGATTATCCTAACTGGTTTCTAATACTTTTTATTTTCTTCGATGTAGTTGGGGGCCTTTTACCCGTTTTCGAGAGATCATTCAGATAAAAACTCCAACAGGCAAGAGCTGTACCTTTGGGATTCTGTTGCAGCATCCGCACGAAAAGTGCTCGCCCTTCGTTACCGCCTTCTTCCACATTTCTACACGCAAATGTATCAATCAAATCAAAAAGGGACACCTATTGCGCGACCACTTTTCTTTTCATTCCCCGAGGATACTAATACATATGAAATAAGCTCACAGTTTCTAATCGGAAGAGGTGTTCTCGTCTCACCTGTGGTAGTGGCCGGTGCGGTAACCGTTGATGCATACTTTCCTAAAGGAAATTGGTTTGATCTCTTTAATCTCACGAAATCGGTGGTTGCAGAAACTGGAAAGTATGTCACACTTGATGCACCAGCTGATCACATAAATGTGCATCTTGGTGAAGGTAACATTTTACCCTTACAAGGTGAAGCAATGACAACCGAAGCGGCCCGGAAAACACCGTTCGAACTATTGGTTGCTTTTGGTAGCAATGGAAAAAGTTATGGAAGAGTTTATTTGGATGATGGTGAGTCTTTGAATTTAAGAGATAAAGAGCAATGGACACTTGTGGAATTCTATGGTGAATTGCAAAATAACACAGTTTCTGTTACTTCCAATGTTACTAATGGAAAATTTGCTGTGGATCAAAAATGGATTATTGAAAAAGTTACTTTCTTGGGGATACCTAAGAGTGGTAACTCATCTCAGTTTGATATTAAAGAAGTTGCAAATTTGACACAGCTTATTGGAGAGCAATTTAAGATTGAGAAGCCAATTGTGTAATGTCATTTTTTGTAACAGAAATATTTTGACACAGTACTTGTCACATTTCATAAAAATTTGTTTGTCAGTTTTTAGTTTCTAATATGTAACTTCAATCGCTTATTTTTTAAGCGTAACTTCTAATTAATGTTATGTTCAACCGTCTTAAACTATTATTCTCCACTTTGTTATTATTTTCCCTACTACTTCTTATTCTCTCTCTCTGCGTATGTATCATCATTTCCCTCCCTTGCATTAAGTATCATCGTACTAGTCCCTCATCTTTGCGCATTTGCAGTTCTCTTCTCGCAATCTCGTTTATTCAATCAAATTATTATTATTGTTCGACGTTTTCAAGTATTTGTCGTTTGATTAAGTATAAGCTATTATTTCTCGTTTGTCAAGTTAATTTAATAGAAATTCAATAGTTCCCTTTTTTTTAAGGGCAAAGGATATATAAAACAAAACGTGGGATACAAAAGAGAGGGACCAAACCAAAACCATCCAAGGAAATTGAAAAAATCTATAGCAAGATAGGCCTTGCCTATTTTTAGGAGCAGCAGAATGATGCACATCGATTTTAAAAAACTTCAGATCGAATAGCAAATTCAACAATGGAAGGCCTAGAAAACAACTTAGTATCATTTCCAGAAATTGAAACAAAAGCAATTATGTTAGCATTAGCAGCATGAATATTTAGAGGCATGCCTTTGAACCTTATGTTATTTCTACAGGTCCAAATGGTATTGAAAATACCAATCACAGCAGCAGCAATAACAAGGCAACTCTGAGGGGTACAACTTCTACAACAAATGAGATAATGGAAGTAACATCAATGTTGACCTGAATAATTTGAGGCAAAGCTGAGATTAAGATTCAGGATAGAAATAAATGGGATGAAGATTCAGCTTGCTTGTTACATAGGTTACAAATAGAAGGTAAGTGACAACCTCTAATAGCCAAGTTCTCATCAGTGGGCATCTTATTATGAGCTGCATTCCAAACAAGAAAAGATTTAGAAGGAGGTATGGCTGCATTCCAAATCCAATAAAATGAGCTTTTCGACCACTCCAAATTTCAGATTAGAAGCTTGTGTTGAACACTTAGTTACTAGTGGATTACATATGTAACAAGTAACTGGTGCATTGTAACTATAGTGTAATCAATGTAGGTTAGCTTGTCCTAATGCTAAGCTGGCATGGTTTGTTAGATGCAGTTAGAGTTAGTTAGAGCTATTGGTTCATGTATATATAGTAGCTTGTAACACAATCCATTAGTAACTAAGTGTTCAACAGCTTGATTTAGCTTGGCTATGGATCTAAGACCCAATCCACCTTCAGCGAGAGGAGAGCAGACAGTATTCCAGGAGACTGTCACCAACTTTCTGTTATTGATATCTCAGATAACCCTCTTTTACTGATTTGCTTCATTCTACATCTACCTTTGCTATGAATACATAAACAAGGGTTGGGGGAAAAATATCCATGCCTAAGATAACACAATGAAAATTGATCAAGCAAGGATGGTAACCAGTAAAAGTTCAAGTAAAAACATCTTAATCAAAGTGAAACATAGACATGTATATGTACACATAAATAAAAATAAATATAAGCTTAGACATGATGTTCAGATGTACACATTTTTCTGCATGTATTGTTATGAAACATACACATGATCTTCAGATGTACACATATTTTTCTGCATAATTATGATACCAAATCTAATGATCTAAAATCCTTAGATAAGCCTAATGATCAACTTCATTTGGTTCATTACTCCACTTAACTATTAGAGTTTTGAATTCTACATCATATACTATATTCTCTAGTTGCTATCATCAATTTGAGACAATACACACAAGATATCAATCACAAGAATGTAATATAGCTAGCAACCTATGTAGACTAAAACAAAGAACACACGGACTTACTTTTTTTTTTGTTGACAAATATGCTATGATACGATGGCCACATATGCTATGCTAACCACTTTTATATTTGACTATTTATATATTATGTCACGTGTGAAATTTTGTCCGGGCTCTATAATTTTTCTGTCAGCAGAAATATAATCATGGAGCTAATTCCTAGCATGTAACTAAATATTAGCCACCTCTCCCTCTATTTATATACCAAAGTCTGCGGGTGGGATGGGTAGCTCAACTGGTTAAGCTAGTTGAAGGGTTAAGGAGCAGAAGGTCATGTCTCACACATAAACTTATCTCATTTTCACAAATTTTCTAGTTCACAAAAAATATAATTCTACCGAAGTCATTTCTCATTACCAACACCTCTCTTATTTGTACCAACATTATTTCTAGGTTCAATTCTTGGTCTAAAAGGTATCACGTTTTCATTCACTTCCTTTATTTCTTCACAGATTACATCCTTTCTAATATTAAAAATAATGACATTGAAAGTAAGTCGTTTAGGTGAGGTTTTTTTTTCCTCCATATTCTCATGGGAAAAGACAGAATAAACAGAATGCATCCAAACATGATAGTAGAGTTTTTGTAACTTAAAACAAATTAAAAACACAAACTTAACTTTTATGGAAAAAAATTCAGGGCTGAATGGATTCAAAGAGTCCTTTCACATTTGTAACAGTTAGGTATTTACGTTTTTAGGTGCACCTGTTGCAAACATGAAACACAAAGAAAAAATACCTACTCACAAGAATTTGATCACTCTATTTGATCACACTCGCATAAAAATTTATATAATTTAAGTATTTCAAAAATACACATTATTTACTTATTTTCTCTTTCAACTTTTTAGGGTCAACCCAAGGCTAAAGCCACTAAGACTAAGGTTTTAGGCCTCTAAAAAGAAAAACATTTAAATACAAGTAAAGGGTCTCACAAGTATAAAACATACACCAATTAACATGTTTAATTTAAATATTTTGTATCTCAAGAAAGAATGAAGATAAAATCTAAATAAAACTAAATTAAAATATTATTAATATTAGAAAGACCTAAAAAAATTTGTTAATAACTTTCTTTAAAATTCGCTTTCGCTCAATTAAATACATGAATAAATCCTTGTGACCACTCATATATTCCTCAGTTATTTTTTATGTGTACTGCCTCAGTTATTTTCAAGTCTGCTTTCATTTTGTTCATAAGTGAATCAATGTTAAACAAGGTTAAATTATACAGATAAACTCAGTTGATTTCAAGAAAATGAAAGAAGTACTATTGATTATTCATGCATTTTCATAATTATAATCATCATACCAAAAGCAAAGTGGAAAATAATAGTTTGAGCAGTCAAATAACTTTAATTAGAAGCTACAATTGAAAAATAAGTGATTAAAGAGGTTACATCAGAAAACTAAAAACTGACAAACACTAGAAGTACTGTCTAATGGAGGGAATAACTATTTATTTCTGTTACAAAAAATAACATCACACAATTGGCTTCTCAATCTTAAATTGCTCTCCAATAAGCTGTGTCAGATTTGCAACTTCTTTAATATCAAACTGAGATGAGTTACCAATCTTAGGTATCCCCAAGAAACTAACTTTTTCAATAATCCATTTTTGATCCACAGCAAATTTTCCATTAGTAACATTGGAAGTAACAGAAACTGTGTTATTTTGCAATTCACCATAGAATTCCACAAGTGTCCATTGCCCTTTATCTCTTAAATTCAAAGACTCACCATCATCCAAATAAACTCTTCCATAACTTTTTCCATTGCTACCAAAAGCAACCAATAGTTCGAATGGCGTTTTCCGAGCTGCATCGGTTGTCATTGCTTCACCTTGTAAGGGTAAAATGTTACCTTCACCAAGATGTACATTTATGTGATCAGCTGGTGCATCAAGTGTGATGTATTTTCCAGTTTCCGCAACCACGGATTTCGTGAGATTAAAGAGATCAAACCAATTTCCTTTAGGAAAGTATGCATCAACGGTTACTGCACCGGGCAGTACCACAGGTGAGACTAGAACACCTCTGCCTATTAGAAACTGTGAGCTTATTTCATATGTATTAGTATCCTCGGGGAATGAAAAGAAAAGTGGCCGCGCAATTGGTGTCCCTTTTTGATTTGATTGATACATTTGTGTGTAGAAATGTGGAAGAAGCCGGTAACGAAGGCCGAGTACTTTTCGAGCTGATGCTGCAACTGAATCCCAAAGGTACAGCTCTTGCCTGTTGGAGTTTTTATCTGAATGATCTCGCGAAAACGGGTAAAAGGCCCCCAACTACATTGAAGAAAATAAACTGTATTAGAGACCAGTTTCAATAATAATCAACTTAATTAAGCGCTTATAACATAAACAATTATCGTACAAGTGTTTGTTACCTGAATCCAACGCTGACAAAGTTCTTCATTGGTGCTTCCAATGAAGCCACAAATATCTGCTCCAACCATAGGAACACCAAAGAGGCCAAAGCTCAATATTGTTGGAATTGAGTATGCTAAGTCATTAAATGAAGCAGAATTATCTCCTGTCCAATGAGCCGTATACTTGCCGGAGCCAACAAAAGTTGATCTACTCAAAATGAACGGCCTTTTACCGAATAAATCCACTAAGGCCTTGTTAGTTGCTTTGGATTCATAGAATCCAAACAAATTGTGAGCATCATACTCAGTGATGTTACCATAATGGTAAGCTGTTGGTGGAACTGTTCTCTCGATAATCGGACGTTGACCTCCTGTACTATGAATTTTGTAAGGAGGATTATCAAGTGTAGAATTTGGATCAGAACTAGAAGTCATGAAACTTGCTATCTCATTCATGTCAAGCCACAGACCGTCATAATCAAGAATATCTTTAAATATCTTGATTTCTTCAGTCCACCATTTTTGGCTATTAGGGTTAATAAAATCAGGAAAGTAAACTTCACCAGGCCAAACTTTGCCAAGATAATTGGTTCCATTTCTCTTTATGTAGATATCGGCTTTCAAACCTCTATTAAAGGTTTCGTATGTGCTATTCGTACTGATACCTGCAGAGAAAATTAGCCTCAAATCAATTACATATCATAGATGCATGAAACATTAAGCGTACAACAGTGTTATCAATAGTGAAACTAGGATTGTTATAATAGCGAAACTAGGTACTTTTGTGTCAGAATTAGGTACCTGGATCCACGATAACGACATATTTCTGACCATTTTTGTGAAGAGTATCAACAAAAGTTTTCATCTTATCTTGTGGAAAATTAACAGGATCAAGTGTGAAATCTTTATATGCTTCCATGTAATCAATATCTGTCCACATAACTTCAAGTGGTATGTTAGATTTTGAATAGTTGGCTACCACTTCTGTCAGATCATTTACATCTTTGTAGCCATATCTACACTGATGAAAACCTGTTTTAACAATGATATGTGGATTAGCATATTATACGAATTTGATGATATAATGACTGAATCAACAACATGATTAGAAAGACACTTACCAAAAGACCAATAAGGCATAGGAGCAGGTCTACCAATGAATTCAGTATACTGATCCAAAACTGATTCAGGAGCTGATCCGGCGAAAAAATACAAATCAAAAATACCACCGATCACCTTATAAGTAATACGATCACCGGTGTAATTAACATCCATTCCATTACTATTAAGAAGCAAAACACCATGTGTAGTTCCATTTTTGAATATTCCATCAGGTGCAGTAGTATTTCTCACATCCAAATAAAAAGGGTGAGCGCCATAAGTGTTCATATCAACATTGTTACTACCAACATCTTCATTCCAAAGAGTCAAAACTTGGTTTGGTTGTATCTTGAAAGATTTCTTTGTATGCTCTCCAATACCAAACAGAGAAGATCTGTTTGCAGGTAGAGAGGATGAAAGTTGCAAGTACTGATCTTTAAACACGAGAAATGTTTCGGGGTTAGTGTTATCTGGTATAGTGTTAAAGACTATATCTTTCGAGTATTTTCGTGTGACGGTGAAACCAAATGGGGTTGTGCTGTGGAGTGTGAAGACAAGGCTTGAACTTGGATGTGTGATTGTGTGTTCTGTTGAGTTTTGAGTATCTTGTGGGAAGATAAAAGGGTGAGATTGAGATGATGATTTTCTTGGAATCACTTCTTGTGGAAGTTCCCATCTTTGATTCTTTGCATCAGTGATTCTTACTCTTAATCTATCCTTTGTCTCAAAACTGCAACAATTCAAAGATCAAAACTTAGTTAGTTTCTTCTTTCATTGAACCAAAAAAAAATTGAATTATAAATAGGAACATGGATAACTATGAAACACGGACACAGACACCAGACACACCTAATCTGAGGAGCGTTCTTTTTCATATATGGATAAACATTACCAAGAAAAAAACAAAAAACTATGATTGATTGTTGAGTTAGTTAGTTAGTTACCTGGCAGTGAGTGTGAGGAGTGGAATGTCAGGTCCATAAACATCGGAGGAATTGATGAGTTTAAGGTCAGCAGTCAAAGATTTTCCTGTTGGATCAGTGTTAACTGTTGTGACAGTGTAGCCATAACCAATTTGTCCTGATGGTATATCATCTGCAACAATTTGTGATAAAATGCCACAAATAGTAATGAAACAGAAAGGTAGTAATAGTGAAGTTCTTCTAGTAACCATTTTGTTTGTGTTGATTATGTGTTTGTGGTTGAGTATGAATTTATTTTTATAGTAAAAGTTCATTGATCCATGAGGAAACAAAGAATTAATGTTTCTTACGACCAACGTACAATAGTAGTTTATACATTATTGTCGTATTGAATTTTTAATCTTAATCTTAATACTATACATTTGAGGCTTATTTTCTAAGCTCTCATTTATTGTTCATTTTCAAATGCTTTGCTCACATTCATCCTCACACAACCATATTAAAAGCATACTTTAAAAAGGAAATATTTCAAATTCAAATAATAAAATTCCAAACATACAATTATAATTATAATTAGTATAATATAAATGAAATATAATAAATAAATCACAAATATATAACACATAAATAAATAAATTATATTATAAAATATTATATATTAAATTTCGTGAATAATCGATATTCAAAGTCAATTTATTTTTTTAATAAATTTAAGTAATAATTAACCAAATTTGTTTAAATATTATAAAAATATAACCAAGTTTAAATTAATAATATATATTTATATTTCAAATAAAGTACATATTTATGAAAGATTATGGAAGAAAAAAATTTATTCACAAATTTTTTTTTCATGATTTTTTTTTCTAATAAAAAACGAATTTAAATACTAATTTTCATATTTAAATTATTATTTTATTATTATTTCAAAAGAAAATAATTTTTAAATCGAAATTATTATTTGAAAATAATTTGTACATTAATAGCATTAAATTGACTTCAATATTTCGAGATTTTTGGCTTTTTTTGGCTTGCTTAGAAAGTTGTTATAATTTTACTACCTAAATTAAAATTTTCATTGTTGTCAAATTTTGCTTATAATAAAGTCATTGTTTGTGTCTTGATTCAAATTCAAATTTCGTATCACAGATTTATTCAATATATAAAAGGTAGTATAAATCATGTGCATAGAACATTCCTAAAATATAATATTATATGTTGATTTATTTTTATTAGGGTAATTTAAAAGGAAACATTTAATTTCAAGTGATTGATATTGAAAAAATAAAGAAAAAAATTAAAAACATATTCTAAAAATTGTAGTCGGTTTATATATTTTATATAAATAAATTATTTGTTAAATTATTTTTATAATTAAAAGTAATAATCACGAAATTATTTAAAAATTATAATAATTTTTTCAAAGTTAATTTTAGTATTGCATTATAAGCATTTAATTTTCATGAGATTTTTTGCTTCTTTCTAATGTTTGTGTGTTAAATATTAAATTTTCTACAAAAAATCATAAGATGACATTCACCAAAAAAGGAATCAATATATTTGTTATTAATCGGTTTAATTACATATTATGGATAAAGTTACTTATATACCCATGTTTTTCCCTATATAAATGGTCTTTGGTTGAACATTCAAATCACACATTTTCCATCTCTTTTCTCTTTAGCTATTTTCTTTGTATTATTTTCAATTTTTCTATTTTCAATTTTTCTATTATCGATATTCTTCTTAATCTATATATTCATCATTCTTTTCACTTTTTGCAGATGTGGAACCCAAAAGAAGAATATAAGTGATATGTGAACTAGGGTTAAGTGATTGTTAATCATAATATATGAGTTTTAAGTGATTGTTAATCTTTCTCACAAGTATGAATGTAAATTAATTTTAAAGGTGTATTGTGTATTTTTTTTATATATAGAAAAGATGTAATATTTCTACCGTAAATATTATTTTACAGCTTAAGCAATGTGTTGCTTTGGTTTGAAAGATTATGTTATTGCTTTAGTATAATTAACTTTCATCTTTTTATTTATTATGATTTTTCTTTAAGAGTCTCATACATATATATCATAAGAAAAATTATAAAACGATGTTGTCATGAAAATGTGTTGTGTATATATAATAAACTATAAAATATTTTATATGAATTTTCATGTTATAAAATGAATTTGTTTTTTTTTTTTAATGAATTGAAATAAATAAGCGAAATAAAATTTAAAATATTTTATAGGAATTCTCATACAGGATGTAACAAAGTAAAAAAAATATATTGAATTGAAACAAATTATATTTTATATGAATTCAAACTAATTTATAAAAATAAATAAATTTTAAATATTTTATATGAATTTTCGTGCAATATATGTAACAAAGTAATGTTAAATAAAATTAAATAAATAAACGAATTTAATTATAAAAATATATAATATTAAATGTTTTCTTTGTTAATTTTTTTATAATTGAATGAATTTTTATTTTTCTCATACATAAATAACATTAAATTGATTCCATGAAATTATTGAATTCCATTTTTTGATCCGAAATTATTGGCTTCCTTTAATAGATTGAATATTGAATTTAATGAATAGATCCATCCCGCAGCAAAATATAACACAGAGGAAAGGCAGTAGAAGACAACAATGTTCACAACACGTTAAAAACAAAATATTTTCTGTCAACCTGTGCAATCGGTTACCCGGTAAAGAAAGAAAAGAATTTTAAGTTTCAATGCTCCATATGTATGACTTTCACTAAAAAAAGTCAAACATAACATTGCGTTTAATTTGCATACTTAAAAAAGAAATAATTCAAATTGTTATTATCACAAATTTGTTTTCCAATAATTTGAAAACTTGAATAAATTAATTATTTTTGGTTGCAGGAATTTTTTTAACAAAATACAAGTTTAATTTTTTGTGCTTTTTTTTAAAATATGTTTTTTTTCCGGAAATTGTTATTAATTATTTATATAATTTTTTTTTACACAAAAAATTCAAATAATCAAATATATAATAATATAATAATATATAAAAAGGAATTGATTATTTACATTCAATACAAATTGATATTGATAGGCATAATTTTTTTTTTCGGCAATTGATTATTCTATATATTGACATTCATATATTTGTCCATTTAATTTAATTTAATTTTTTTTTTCCGGAAATTTGTCACAACATCTGTATTATATTGATAGACATAATATATAGTTTTTTTTTCGGAAATTGTTATTAATTATTTATATAATTTTTTTTTACACAAAAAATTCAAATAATCAAATATATAATAATAATAATATATAAAAAGGGAATTGATTATTTACATTCAATACAAATTGATATTGATCGGCAAATATGTAATTATGTTTATAAAAAGTAATATTAATGTGGTGATCCTATTTCATAGCAATCAAAGCTGTCAAATTGTGGCACAATAGTATTAAAAAGGAAATATGTGGGGAAGATTGTTGCTTATAGTTTTTATGCTTTTTTTTTTTGGATCGCAAATATGTGGGGATGGTATGGATAAAGTCATTGTTTGTGTCTTGATTCAAATCATGTGCATAAAACATTCCTAAATTTTTATTAGGTTAATTTAAAAGGAAACATTTAATTTGACCAAATTACTCATATGTCCTTTTTTCACTATATATAGGACCTTAATCTCAACCCTAAAACTCATCATTTCTCAATTCTCTTCTCTTTAGTTATAGTTATATCTCTTTGTTTATTTTCATTGTTTTTTATTTACTTGAATTTTTAAGAAAATGCCTCCAAAATATAATTATATTTCTGAAATTTCTCCATCCAAAGAAACATGGAATGTATTGGTTAGAATTGTTCGCATGTGGTTTGTTAAAGATATGAATAGAGATGTGCTGCCATATTCTTTAGAAATGGTTTTGATGGATAAGAAGGTTTATTCACATCTTGATTTTCAATTTATTTTTTAAATTTTTTAAGCAATCATATCTAATTTTTTTTTTTTGTGTGTATTCTAGGGTGAAAAGATCCATGCAACAGTTCGAAGAACATTAATTTACAAATATGAAAAGGAACTCACTGAGGGCCATGTGTATTCCATAAGCAACTTTAGTGTTGCCACTAATGTGGGATCATATAGAACCACCAATCATGCCTATAAAATTAATTTTCAATTTGGAACTAAAATCAAAAAATTTGATGACAAGTTGATACCTGCTAATATATACATGATCAGTGAACCTCATAAGATTTTTAATGATAACTATGATACCGATTATTTGATAGGTTTGTCTATAATATATACTTAGCATAAAATTAAATAAACTTTCGTTTGTCTATAAAACTAAGACTTTCGTTTGTCAATTATTTATTTATTTTTTTAATAAATAAATAATGTAAAGTACTCCAAATTTTTAACCCAATACATCAAGTTTTTTTCTTTTATTTTTATTTATATTTTGGGATGGAGAGAGTAACTTATTAATCTTTATGTTTTGTTTAGTTATCGATTTAAGTGTATTCTACGTGGCCATTATGTGGACAAGCTGATTAATTTTTTAAAGTCTGATGCATCCGACAGTACATGTGTTGTATTGCTTTTTGGAAGGATGAATTTTTGGAAAGGTATCACATAACCCTCACCGTGTAATTTTAATAAGGCTTCGATGCTTAAACAAAATTCAACATAACTAAATTATAATTCAGGTATACCTACTGTTCAGAATTTCGGACAATATACAACGGTGTTATTCAATCCAAATATTGATGCCGCTGCAGAATTGAAGCAAAGGTTTATAGTTTTCTCCTATTTACAGTATATACACGGAGTAGTTTGGAATGCATTTTATGTTCACTTAATAAAATATGTCTTTTATATCTATAGAATGCTGGACAGAACAATTTCTAAGCCTCATTCGATATATGCAATAAATGAAACTACAAAAGCACATGTATTGGATCAGTGGGTGTACAAAACAATTAGACATACTCTATCAACCCTTGGTTTATGTGCAATGGTAACCATTACTGATATTGATTTGTTTGTCTATTTTCATTTTAGATTTATGAAGTTGTACCTAAGTTGTCACAATTAAATATTGCAGGGGTCGGTGTACGCTATATTGGGCAAAGTAGAACATTTGGAACCTAACTGCGATTGGTGGTATTTATCCTGTGTATGCAATACCAAAGTGATTCCTTATGATAATATGTATTATTGGAGAACATGCAGTAGACGTGTTTTAATTGTTAGTCAAGGGTAAACATTTATTTTTTAAAATTTATATCAAAAGAAAATGTGTTTATTTATGGGTCATTCTAATATATCTAATGAAAGCATATATTAAGTTTAATTTAATAGTACTTTATGCTCATAAAATACAAAAATTTTAATATGAGATGTGTGAGCTCATGTAGCACAAATCCGTTATTACTTTAAATGAGATTCACCGTTTGATGATATATTTTTGTTAATGGTGTCAATAAATCGTAAGTTTGATTTCCTAAAATTTGACCATTAGTTTAGATATCACGAAAAGAAATTATATGAGTTATTTGATTTTCTAAAAATCGACCATTATTTTTTATCATGCGTTTTTTGTTACTCTATTCATCATAATTTTTATTTATGTTGTAAACAAAAATAAGTAAATTTTTAAAGGTTTGCCCCCGTGCTTGGCACGGGTATCATACTAGTTTACTAGTATTTTATAGCATATACGTTATAGGTTTTATTGTGTATAAATATCATTAACATAATTTTATTGTGCTTAAATGTGAATGTGATTAAATTACACTGTGGTCTTGCGTCTGCTACTTTTTTTTTTTTTTTTTGGTTGATGATTCTGGTACGTTTTTCCACCAAATCAATCAACATTATTTGGCAAATAGTATTCATTTGTTGTTCATACTTCATATACATGTTGCCCAATATATTTACACACAGTAGAAAATTTCAGAGTAATCCACCAAATTAATTTCTGAATTTATAAGAAATTTCTAAAATATAGGACTTAGTTAATTGGTCGGAAGTGACTAAATACATGAACAAACTTTATAGATTAACATTGTCAAAAAAAAAAAAAAAAAAAACTTTATAGATTAACAAGTGATATCCACATACTTTTTAGATTTTATTGGAATTTTTCATCTTATCTATTACTTATCTACTACTATATTAAAATCGATTACCACCAAAGTTGCTAATATAGCCTTATTACGTTTAATCACGTTGCAAATTTTATATCATTCATTGTAATTTCACTAAATATATATATATATATATATATATATATATATATATATATATATATATATATATATATATATATATAAATAGTATAGGTACAAAAAAAAATGATATGCTTAAAAATAGAAAAAAAAATTATAGATTGAAACAAAACCTAAAAAAAAAATTTCAATAGGAATGCAATAAAAAAAAATTATATGCTTAAAATTAGGAATAAAATAGATCATATGAATGCCGTCAAAAAATAGATCATAGGAATAAGAATAAAATAGTCAATTCTATGTATAAAAAATAAAATAAAAAGAGAATAAAATAGTCAATAAAAAAATTATAGAAAAAATAAGATGAATATACATAATCAAATTTCTAATTTTTTATTAAAAAATATCCACAGGACCATTATTTGTTCCCCATACATAAAAAATTGAATAATTTCACTTATATTTTAACAATATTATATATCAAGTTTTTAAATATTTCATTTTAAATAAATTTTCTACATTAATATAGTGACAAACTCAAATATCGAATAAAATTCAATAGACCTGTGCGAATGCACGAATCTTTAAACTAGTTTTTTCTATAATCTATAATCTATTTTGTTTCTATTTTTTTTTTGTATTTATGTTATATTCTTTCTATATATTTTTTCTAGTGAAATTACAATGAAGAATATAAAACTTGCAACTTGATTAAAAGTAATAAGGATAAATTAGTAATTTTGGTGGTAATCTATTCTACTACTAATGTAATAAAATATTTTAAAATCGATTATCATCTCTAATTTATCCTTGTTTAATAGTATATTACTAGTAATAGATTTCAATTGGGTTTTTTTTTTTTTTCCAATGATGTGTTATTTATTTTGGCAAAGTATGTTATTTGCATTTGATTCCTTTATCCTTATGTCGTGCGTTTCCAGTTTTGCAATCAATTTACATTAGAGACAATGATGATCATAATTATGTATCTGCAAATCAATTCCGTTACCACTATGGACTCATACCCTTTCTTTTTTTTGAGCTTAATTAGTACTACGGAATTGACGGAGTTTAATGAGTTGTCTATTTATTGCGTCAAAAAAAATCTTACTAGATTTATCCTAGTCAAACAAATGCCATTTATGGTATGGTATTGAGTACCCGTTTGGTGCGCAGGATAGCATAGTGACAGGATAGGATATAAAACAGGATAATGATAGGATAGGATAACAGCAGGATAACAGTTATACTCAGTTATCATATCATGTGTTTGGTGCACACAGGATAACAAACATGATAACTATTATATTTTGTTTTTAATACATACTTGCTCATAATAATATGATAAGATATATAACATATTTAATTGACAAAATTACTCTTGTAAAACAATTGTTATTTTTTTAAAATTATTTTGTAATACTTTGAATTTTATAAATAAAAAATATAAATAAGTAATCAAATAACTTTATATAATTTAAAATAAAAATCATGAGAAAATAATCAAGTTTAATTTTTTTATATGAATCATGATCAAATAAATAACTCAATAATATATACATGTTAGATAAGCCAAATAAATATATGATATATCTCATACGTAAATAATAAAACTACTATTGCAAAAGAATTATATTTAATTTTTTATAAAATTTAAATTAATATCCCTATTTGTCAATTTTTTTAATAATCATTTTACTTTAAAATATTGTAATTTTAGTAAAATTTTGATTTTTTAGAATATATAAATTACAAAATTACCCCTCTGAAAAAATCACATATATATTTAAAAATTAATTATTTAATTATTTATATTTTATTAATTTTATTTTATGTATTTTAAAATATATTTTATAAAATAAACCAGTAATTTTTTTTTTTCTTATCCTATCCTGCTGGTAACTCAGCTCAAATTCAGGATAAGAATTATAACTAGAGAGACAGGATAGGATAAGCTTCAGGATTAACTTATCATATCCTGCTGTATCACCAAACACTGGATTGCGGCAGGATATGATACAGTTATCCTATCCTGTCTCTTATCCTGTGCACCAAACGGGTTAGCACCTTGCCTTGATAATCATTAATTAGATAGACGTTGGTTCTATCTTTTTCTCTATCCTTAAACACATGCCATAAACGTTGGTTCTATCTACTATTTACATTTTGTAATTAATCAGATCTTATCACTAACCTTGCACCTTAAACATTTCTAGTAAGACAACTAAAGCAAAAGTTTTAGGCTCCAAAAATATAATTTTTTTTAAACCGAGTATTTCTGCGCGCAACTGCAGAGACTAATTCTTCGAGTCTTGTGGGACTCAAATGTAAGGATGGCAACGGGCGCCCGTGGGTGCGGATTTGATACTTACCAAACTCACACCCGAAATTTGCAAATTTAAGAAATTAAATTACAACATAGACTTTAAATTAAATTATAACTAAAAATAAGGTATTTCAAGGAAATTCAAACATAGACTTTCAAAAAATTACAACATAGACTTTCAAGAAATTAAATTACAACTAAAATTAAGGGGGTAATTAGGCAATTTAACATATTTCGGGTGAGTGTATGGGTTTCGGGTGTGGGTTTGACTGATACCAAACTCACACCCATATTATCGGGTGTCACCCAAACCTAAACTCAAACTCAGTCAACTCGGGTTTCACCCGTTGACTTGGGTTTGGGTTCGGATGGGACTATCGGGTTTGGGTTTTCTGCCATCCCTACTCAAATGGGTGGCATACTCTCCCTAAGAGTTTTAACAGTGTTGTTGCTACATGCCTAAGCCAGAGATCAAACTCAGGACATTGGTTAAGCTAGAAGAGACCTGCGACATCTCATCTAAGTGCTCTTGGATAAAAATATAAAAAATTTATCGACAACAAAAAAATCGTGGAATAAAGACAAAGCCTCCGAAATTAAAAAAAAAAGTGTAAATAATGTGGTATTTTGTATTATATGAATAAACGGAAAAGTATTTGAAACTTTGTATTAAAATAAAAAGACTTTGTATTTTTTTTTTATTCAACACTTTTACTCTTTCTCTAAATAAGCAATAAAGTGACACGCCATATTTTTTTAAGAGAAATGCTTATTTTTACGAAGTTGCAAAGGAAGACATAAATGAGTAAAATACATTTTACAATCATTCACCCTTCTTTCGTACTGATTTTACCAATCCCAAAACCCATACATTGAGCATAATTCTTGTAATAATTGATAACTTGATCTTCAAGTTACATTTATTATGCAACATTTATTTCTAATACAAAAAATTATATTTCATAATTCCACTCTCAAAGTTCCCTTCTACCTTATTTTAGTCACCAACTTAAAGTCCTCTCCAATAAGGTGTTTCAAATTTGAAACTTCTACAATAGCAAACTGAGATGAGTTATCAAATTTTGTCTTCAAAACTTCTTTCCTCATTGAATTCATTCTATTCACAACATTCAACTCACTCTCAGTATCAACCGAATCGATTCTATCTAACCTCTCATGTTTAGGTATCCCCAAGAAAGTAACCTTTTCAATAATCCATTTTTTATCCAAAGCAAATTTTCCATTAGTAACATTAGAAGTAACAGAAACACTATCATTATGCAATGTACCATAGAATCTCACAAGTGTCCATTGCGCTTTCGATCCTTTTATATCAACAGCCTCACCATCATCCAAATAAACTTCTCCATAACTATTTCCATTGCTACTAAAAACAACCAATAGTTCGAATGAAGTGTTCCGAGCTGCTTCAGTTGTCAATGCTTCACCTTGTAAGGCTAAAATGTTACCTTCACCGACGTGCACATTTATGTGATCAGCTGGTGCATCAAGTGTGACATGTTTGCCTGATTTTGCATTCACTGAATTTGAGAGATTAAAGAGATCAAACCAATTTCCTTTAGGAAAGTATGCATCAACGGTTACTGCACCGGGTTGTAGCACTGGTGAGACTAGAACACCTTTCCCTAGTAGAAACTGAGAATTTATTTCATACGTGGTGACATCCTCGGGGAATGAAAAGAAAAGTGGTCGCGCAATTGGTGTCCCTTTTGTGTTTGATTCGTACATTAGTGTGTAGAAATAGGGAAGAAGGCGGTAACGAAGGCCCAGCACTTTTCGAGCTGATGCTGCAACTGAATCCCAAAGGTACAGCTCTTGCCTGGTGGAGTTTATAACTGAATGATCTCTTGAAAATGGGTAAAAAGCCCCCAACTACATTGAAGAATATAAAAAGAATTAGATATGTATATATGATATATGCATGTAATGATGAAAATACTTTCCGTCGAGCTTTTGAAAAAGGATAAAATTTAGTTACTGTGCTATAGACTATGAAGCACAAACACTCTTCGGATTAGGCGTGACCGATGTATGACACCGACACATGATATTACATTGAATTATGTCATTTTCTTAAATTATTATCGGTGTCTACGTGTGTTTTTCTGTGTCCTTGCTTCATAGTCTATAGAAATTGTTCCTACTGTTTTCAGCTTAAAGATAGCGTAAACTATCACCAAAGATTTTGAAAAGGTGTGAAAAAAAATTGTCTTATTGTGAGAGAAAAGCATTGTATCTAAGTTTAGTTCTTTAAAAAAGGCCCAGGTGCGGTCTGGATCGAGACAAGAAGATTTTATATCTTTACGATTGCGACTGCAATTGAGGCTGTATATCAACTGCATTTGACTGTGATTCTCTTGAAGTATAAGAATTGCAGCGCATCTGCAATTTAAAAAGTTTCTTTCGACAAAACAAAGAATCACAGAAATTTCGATATGCAACTTGTATAATTTTAATGAAGTATGCATTTTGAAGATCGATGTTTGTTACCTGGATCCAACGCCGACAAAGTTCTTCAGTTGTGTTTCCTGCGAAGCCACATATATCTGCTCCAACCATAGGAACTCCAAAGATGCCGAAGTTCAATATTGATGGAATTGAGTATGCTAAATCATTCCATGTAGCTGCATTATCTCCTGTCCAATGAGCCGTATACTTGCCGGAGCCAACAAAAGTTGACCTACTCAAAATGAATGGCCTTTTACCAGTTATATCCACTAAAGCCTTATTAGTTGCTTTGGATTCTAATAGTCCATACAAATTGTGCGAATCATACTCGGTGATATTACCATAATGTAAAGATGTTGCTGCAACTGTTTTGGTGTTAATCGGTTGTTGAACTCCGCTACTGTTAATTTTGTAAGGAGGGTTATCAAGATTAGAATGTGGAGTGTCATTAGAAGTTTTGAAATTCGATAACTCATTCATGTCAAGCCAAAGACCATCAAAAGGGAGAATGTCCCTAAATAATTTGATTTCTTCACCCCAAAATTCTTGGCTACGAGGGTTAAGAAAATCAGGATAGTAAACTTGACCAGGCCAAACTTCACCAAGATAATTGACTCCATCTCTCTTTATATATACATCAGCTTGTAAACCTCTAACATAGGTTGCATGTGTGTTATTTATACTGATGCCTGCATACAAAATTTGGCTCAAATCAATGACATATGATAGATACTTCAAAAATTAAGAGTACAGCAGTGATAAAATAATACTCCCTTCGAACTTAATTATAAGCAAATTTCTACTTTTCAGATTCATTGGACAACTGATGTATCTGGTCTATATATATAGATCAGATACATCAGTTTTCCAATGAATCTGAAAAGTAAAAATTTACTTATAATTAAGATCGGAGGGAGTAGCAGATAGTGTTGCCGGTAACTAGCAGAACTAGGATAGTGTTGCGGTAACGCAGAATCATGAAAATCAACTATGTTGTATTGCTGCTATTTGACAACAGTAGAGTAGAGTATGTTTAATTTGGAAGATATTTCAAGGTGTCATAATTAGGTACCTGGATCCAAGATAAGGACATATTTCTGACCATTTTTGTGAAGGGTGTCAACAAAGTTTCGCATCTTATCTTGTGGAAAATTAACAGGATCAAGTGTGAAATCTTTATATGCATCCATGTAATCAATATCCGTCCACATAACTTCAAGGGGTATACCAGCTTTTGCATAGTTGGTTACCACACCTTGGACATCACCTACATTCTTGTAACCCCATCGACACTGATGAAAACCTTCAAAAAGTTTTAACAGTGATGTGAATTAGCATAGGAATTTGATATAATGAATCAACATGAATTGAAAGACAATTGGAATACACTAATGTTTGATTTTAATGTCTGGACTAATGCAAACAAATTTCTTAAAGTACACGACATGGAACACTGAAGAACTTCTACTTTTGAGAAGCGAGAACTAATATCAGTCATTTTTAAAGTTTCAAACGATTTTCAAGTACTAATCTGCGGTGGATCACCTATTAAAATACTTATTAGAACTTGCCATAAACACTTGAGTTTCAAACATTAAAAAACAAGGACAAAACCGAACGAAAAAGTAAAAAAACCATGTTGCACTTACCAAAAGACCAATAAGGCATAGGAGCAGGCCTACCAATGAATTCAGTATACTGATCCACAACCGATTCAGGAGATGATCCAGCGAAAAAATACAAATCAAAAACACCACCAATCACCTTATAAGTAACACGATCACCGGTGTAAACAACATCCATTCCATTACTATTAAGCAGCAAAACACCATGTGTGCTTCCACTTTTCACACTTCCATCAGATGAACCCTTTCTCACATCCAAATAAAAAGGATGAGAGCCATAAAGATTCACATCAACATTAGAACTACCAATATCTTCATTCCAAAGAGTCAAAGTTTGGTTTGGTTGTAACTTAAAGGAACTCTTTGTATGTTCTCCAAAACCAAACAGTGAAGCTCTTTTTGAAGGTAGAGAGGAAGAAAGTTGTAAGTACTGTTCTTTAAACACCAGAAACGTTTCGGGGTTTAAAGGGTCATCTGGTAAAGTGTTAAAGAGTATATCTTTGGAGGATTTGCGTGTGATAGTGAAACCAAATGGAGTTTTGTTGTGAAGTGTGAAGATAAGGTCTGAATTTGGATGTGTTAGTATGTGTTTTGAGTTTTGAGGATTTTGAAAGACATAAGAGTGAGATTGAGATGATGATTTTCTTGGAATCACTTCTTGTGGAATTTCCCATCTTTGATTCTTTGAATCAGTGATTCTTACTCTTAATCTATCCTTAGTCTCAAAACTGCAATTCAAAGTTGAAAATTTAGTTTTTTCATTGAACCAAAAAATAATTAATTATAAATAGAAACATATATAGATATAAATATAATAATCATATGATTAAACTATGATTGGTTGTTGAGGTAGTTAGTTAGTTAGTTAGTTAGTTACCTGGCAGTGAGTGTGAGGAGTGGAATGTCAGGTCCATAAACTGAGGAAGATTTGATGAGTTTAAGGTTAGCAGTTAAAGATTTTGTTGTGGGATCAGTGTTTACTGTTGTGATAGTGTAGCCATAGCCAACTTGTGTTGCTTTTGATGGTGAATCTGCAACGGTTTGTGATAAGGTGACACAAATAGTAATGAAAAAGAAAGATAGGAGTGGAGTGGTTCTGGTTTTAGTTCTTGAAGTTGTAGTCATTTTGTTTGTGTTAGTGGTTTGTGAGTGAGTACAAGTTGATTGATCTAGGAAGAAAGAAAGAATGGTGGAGAGTGGAGACAAAGTCATGTTGACTTGGAGACAAGATGACCATTGTTTCTAACAACAAGTCAATTTTAATAAGGATTTTTCATCTCCATCTGTTACGACACACTATTATTATCTAATTATTATTGTAATTGATATCAGAATTTTTTGACGGTAATTGATATCATAATTATGTTAGAAGTAATTAGTTATTATTAATCATTAATCATTTTTATGTTTTTAACCTTATCATATCATATAATCATATAAATATAAATAGAAATATTATAAAAAATAAATAAATATAAATAGAAAAAAAGAAAAAAGAACTATCTTGTAAAGTTGTAATTGCCCCTTATCCTTATCATAATATAATTATACTCCATCCGGACACAAATATAAGCAAAAATACATTTTTTAAATTTATTGAATAATGAATGTATCTGAATATCCTTATCATAATATAATTATACTCTCTCCGGACACAAATATAAACAAAATATAATTATACTCTCTCCGGACACAAATATGAGCAAAAATACACTTTTTAAATTCATTGGATAATGGATGTATATGAAATTTAAAAAGTTTATTTTTGCTTATATTTGTGTCCGTCCAGATACATTCATTATTCAATTAATCTAAAAAGTGCATTTTTGCTTATATTTGGGTCCGGAGAGAGTATGTCATTTTATCACTTTTACACATATTAAGAAATGTAATTAATGTTACATGAAAAATAGAAATTATGAGTTGATTTACAAAATTTTCCTTCATTTATGATTAGGAAAAAATAAATTGAAAGATTGAAAGAAGACAGAGTAATAAATAGTTAAAGGTATAATAGAAAAAATAGCATTAAATGTTTCAATGATAATGTAAAGTGACATATAATTTGGGGCAATAGTTAATATGCATAAGCCTTTTCTTATGTATGGTGCATAAGTCATTCACAGCCATCAGATGATTTTACATATGTAATAATCATAACTAAAGAACTTTATATTTTTGCTTGCTCAATTTCGGCCACATTTTACATTCGATTCGATCACCGATTTCGAAAATTAATACCGGAAACATTCATAAAATCGAACGACGATCAAAACGGTATAAAGAACGTCGAGTTTCGTTGATTATTGAGGGAGAACGAACCGGTCGACGAATCGGGTCGTCGTGACCCGTTTCTGCAAAAAATGGGTGAGGAAGATGATGAACAGTGTCGCGCGTCCACGCACACTCTCACTGGCGGCGCGTGCGGTGCCAAGGAGACTCCAAATTTTTTTATTATTTTTACATAAAAATAGTAAATAATTTTCTGAGAATTTTGGGACCAGTTTGGTATTTTTCTGAGACCTGGAACTATTTTTAGTTAATTAAATGAGGTAAATATGCTTTTATAAATATAAGGTATTAATAAAATTTTCCCAAAATTTTATTTAGGGTATTTTGAATTATTTGGAACGGTTGGGGATACCTCACTCTCTTCGGTTTTATATCGTCTTAAAAATTTATATTTATTTCACAATTTTTATTAAGGGTTAAATATGTTTTTGGAGAACAACTCTTTGAAACCATTCCACAGCAAAAATGGTTTCATACCGTTATACACTGAAACCATTAGTCTAGTTAAATGGTTTCATGGCGTTATACACCGAAACCATTATTATAGTTAAATGGTTTTATATGAGCATTAGTGTCAAAATGTTATACATTGAAACCATTAGTCTTGTTAATTGGTTTCAAGATGTTATACACTGAAACCATTTGTCTAGTTAAATGGTTTGATACTGTTATACACTGAAACCATTATTATAGTTAAATGGTTTTATATGAGCATTAGTGCCAAGATGTTATACATTGAAACCATTAGTCTTTTTAATTGGTTTCAAGATGTTATACACTGAAACTATTTGTCTAGTTAAATGGTTTCATACTGTTATACACTAAAACCATTATTCTAATTAAATGGTTTCATAGCGTTATACACTGAAACCATTAGTCTTGTTATTTGGTTTCAAGATGTTATACACTGAAACCATTAGTCTAGTTAAATGGTTTCATAGCGTTATACACTGAAACCATTATTTTAGTTAAATGGTTTCATATGGGCATTAGTGTCAAGATGTTATACATTGAAACCATTGTTATTAAGTAAAACATCACATAACCATTTTACAAAACCATGCTACATAAAGCAAAAAATCATATAAAGCAATTAGGGTTAGTTTAGTTGAAAAAAAATTTGGATAGTATGCATGAGATATTGAATTCGATCATTTCTTTATTGTAAAGAAAAATCGATATATATATATATATATATATATATATATATATATATATATATATATATATATATATATATATGTATATATATATGTAATTAATGTATGACATTTTATTTATATTGTGATTATGATTGATAAAACTTAAAATTAAATTGTATGTTTGACAAGTATGCTTTATATATACATGAACCATTCGTTATTATGTTGGGCTTCGAGGGGGTGTATGACGAAAATTAATTAAAAATGGATTTTTATAATATATACTTCAAAGGAACAAAAGTTATTATTTAATTAGAAACGGGGGGCGCGCTAGAAATTTGGGGGGGTGCGCTAGAAGTTTGGAGGAGAGAAAAAAATTGGGGGCGCGCTAGAAATCTAGGGGAGGAAAAAAAATTGGGGGGCTCACAAGAAATCTAGGAGAAAAAGGAAAAAAAATTGGGGGGTGTGCTAAGAAAAAGGGGGGGGGCGCAAGTAATGAGGTAGTATATGGGGCGCGCGCGAGTAATGGATTACCTAATTTTGGGCTTGAGCTGACCTTTGGTTGACTTTTGGTGTAGGAAGCAAATATGACGGGTGTAGGAAGCAAGTTTATGCATGGTGCATAAGTTTGTGCTTATGCACCATAACCACACCCATAATTTGGTAGTACACTTTTTTCTTCTTCTTCTCAAAGTGACATATAATTTGGTACGAAGAGAATACTTTATAAGACACAATGAATATATACAAGTGTTTCCTATATCTTCTTGAAATTCTACATGGTATTCTGAGCTTAGGTTTTCATTTGACTATTTTCGTTTATTTTTACTTACAACGATTATTGTTGTTGTCAATGAATCTCTAAAATCTTCCGAGTATGCCTTAAAAATATCTAATCTCTTTTCAGACCAACCTCTTCCTTCTGGTAATACTCATGCTGCTCTTTTCATGATACCGATTAATTTTAAATGGTATTTTGATTTTTCATGCCGTAACTACATGACATTTGCATCTTATCTATGTTCTCCCCTATCTAAAAATGACATTACCAATCTCTTATGTATCTAAGTCATAACTAATTTAAGTCTACCTAATACATATCTTATTCCAAAATTAAATTTTAATCTCATCTCTAATGGTCAACATTATGTAATTTAGGCCATGAAATTATTTCTCTTCTTTTAGATGTCGTGTGCAGGATCCACAAGTCCGACAACTCATAGAGCAATAAGATCGAAAGACTAAATGAGCTATGGAAACTGCATATTCCTCACAAATCCAACATTTTACCACTTCCACATATTCTATAATATAAGCAGGATCATATATTATATACATGCATTCAATCTTATTTTTTAAAACTAATCCAAATTTTTTTAAAAATTACCTAATAATTTAGAATTCAACTATAAAATAAATAAAATCTAATTAAAAAATTGTCTTTTTAATTAAATATTCATATTCTTCGGATTTCGGAATAATCAAATGCAATAAGATGAACTAAAATGAAGTTAGAGTTGTGAGTTGTGACGGAAAGAAGCTAAACAAAACCCTGAACAAAGAGAAGGGGGTTTAAGAAAGCATAAACACTGCATCACAAATTCCTCACAATATTCCGCCATGTTCTTCACTCGCACCAATCGCAGGGTTCTTCCTCTCATTTCTCTCGCCACCAAAGGTTCTCTCTCTCTCTCTCTCTCTCTCTCTCTCTCTCTCCCTCTCTTTCTCTTTCTCTTCCGTTTTCCGATTTCACCAACCTAACTTCGATTTTTCTCTTCTTCGATTCAGCTTTGTATTCCACTCACATTGTCGGCGATAAACCCGTTCTAGTAAGTTCTAACGAATTCATTCTTTAACTGTTCCTATATCTTCGAAATTTGAAATCGCTTATTCAATTGTTCGTTTAATTTGTTGTGCAGGTTCGTGATTTTATTCATTCTGCACTCTATCATCCATTACATGGTTACTTCTCACAAAAATCTCGTTCCGTTGGTGTTCTTCCCAATACTATTAGATTCAATCAACTTCAAGGTCACAATTTTCTTTCTTAATTATTCTCATTTTCAATAATTAGTTAAATAGTTAGTTAATTCTGTTACAATTACATACAGCATGTACTACTTGTGTTGATTATAGTATTAATAAGGGTAAAACTATGTTAATTAAATTGTCTTGAGGTTATAGTATTAGTACATGCTTCAAATTTTGGTGGAAAAAATTATGTAGTACTGACATTTCAAATTGAAGGTGTGACCGGTGAGTGTCTGACATGGACACATGTGATTACATCTAATCATTTCCATTTCTTTTTTCTTTCAAATTATCAATGATTTAGTGTTGTCTATGTGCCAGTGTCGTTTCTAGTGTCTGTGTCGGTGCTTCATAGGAATCAAATTGTGAATCTAATTGTCTGAAGGCTCCGACACTTCAAATTGGAGCTGTGTCTTACATGGACGCATGTGATTACATTTAATCACTTCCATTTCTTTAAATTATCACTTGTGTAATACTAATACCTGCGAATGTCGTTTCTAGTGTCTGTGTCCATGCTTATAGGAAGAAAGTGAGATGCTGGTATCAGTTTCGGTTCCATTGCTTTAGGAAGGGTGGTCAGGTTGTTTTGAGGGGGGAAATGGAGCAAGTAATGGAGGTAATTATGGAAAAGTAGCAAGAAAGTTTGGATTACATGATGTGAAAATTTATCGCTTTATGATCTTGTTCTGGTGAAGCTGTTGTAGCCAGAAAATAATGGCATTCTCTTGTTTCCGTAATTTGTAGAATAGAGTGGAGCTAAAGTTTTTTATTATATGAGGAGTATATGAGTACATTATCCTATTAGGAGGAATGACACTTTGTTTATTATTTTGGTTATTGGTTACAAGTGATTAGTTTGGGAAATTGACTTTTCAGTATTTTACTTTGGGATGATTTTTGTCTGGACATATTTTTCAATTTTCTGGATGAACTTTTCAGAATTCCAAACCAAATTGCTATTGCCGTCAAATTAAGATATTGGAAAACATGATTAAACATAAATTATAATTTTCCAGCTATGTTGTTACTGCTAATGTTGTAGAGTGGTGAAATATTTCAGGCCGAAAAGCTTATATGAAATATTTGGATAATATTTACAAGCAGAGTGACATATCGTGGTTTACTCCGGTGGAGATTTTTAAGGTAAACATTCCATGTGATAAAAAATTTCTAGCCCCCAGCATATAGAATAATATGATTCAAAATGTGATTCTAATAGTTGTCAATTTGGGGGAGAGAAAATTGTTAAAAATCATTTATTTACTCAAGAATTTTTAGTTTTTATTAACATTCAACCTTCAATGGAGTATTATTTGGTCAACTCCAACCTTTCTGTCAAGGGGTTGCAGGCAATGTAAAATTACAAATCAGTTTAAGGGTTCAATTGTTTCTGTTTCAGGGATGTGAGAAATACCTGCATATTTGAGGTTATACGGTGTGTAGGTCTAGAGAAAAGTTGAAGTAACTATAACAAACCATTTTTGAACCTAAAATGTTCTAACAGCTTAATGTCCTAATCATACCATCATCTCTATGGACTGATATAGAAGGGTTTTTTTTTTCCCCCTTTTCTTTAATCCATTTAGTTTATGCTACATCAGTTATGTGTATGACATTAATTTTAATATTAACATTTAACAGCAGACCAAGTGGTGCCTAATTCCAATCAATTTTTTGTTAATAATTTTAACGAAAACTTTATCTTGTTTCTTATTGGAACTTTTTGCGATATTCTGCTTGGGTCACTTATGAGTTTGTTGCTTGCCCTATTTTTCAAAATGAAATTTGTTTCGAAGATTGAGTTATTTGTTCTTAAAAGATTTGTATTTTTTTTGGCAGCCTTGGTATGCCCATGCTATTGCCGAAGCCATCATGCGCACTGCAAACTTCTCTGTTCCTCTAAAAGTAAGTGTACTGCAATTTTTGCATGTGATCTTTGTTTCACTGTCTAGATCTAGCCCTTTTCACCCATCTAAATTTCTTTGACAAATGTTAATATTAGGAGAATGCTGTACTTGTTGATGCACATTCATATTGTTTTGAGTTTTGAAATGTAATTTTCTTTTTCATTTTAAAATTTAATACGAATTTTATTTAATTTTTCAATTTAATCTTTTGGTATGAACTAGCCGATTGTAACTACTGAAATATCATTGCTTAAAACTTGTCTAAAAAACCATGTACAATATATCATGCATACAAGTTGATTCTCACAGATTGAATCATTGAATAGGCAAACTAGTTCAGAGTTCAAACAAATTTCAAAATTCCTTAATGATGTATAATGTCTGGTAGTTGGTCTTTAATCTACATATCTACTCTTAATAGGCTTACCATTAACAGAGGTCCATATCCAATATTGTTCCCTTTGTTTCTATATAAATACGTCTCACAACTGCTTCCTATTTGTAATTTGTTTAATGTTTTTCTTTAGTAAGATTCATTTTCTTTTGATAAAAATAGAGTAAGCATTATAAGTCTATGTTGCTTAAACAATGTTTCTTTTTATTACTTGTAACAGTAGTTGATACCATCCTCTAATTTGCAATCAGATTTATGAAATTGGTGGTGGATCAGGAACATGTGCCAAGGGTATAATGGATTACATAATGTTGAATGCTCCTCCAAAAGTTTATAACAGTATGACTTACACGTACGTGCCTATGTATTCAATATAATACATGTTTTATTATAAAACATATTATAATGTTAGGGCCATTTTTTAAAAGTTTTTGTTAGGACAGTGGGCTGTGCTTATTTACTGTACTTCTGTTATCTGTGTAATTCATCTCCCTGTGTTTTGCATGATTATCCTATTAGTAACTTATATTGAGGGGCCATTTTTTAATTTCGTTGTTTCACTTCCATTGACATATGAAATGAATGATAGTAAGCTGTGTGTCTTCTGGTTTTACTTGATTGGTTCTATTTTATTCTCACCCAATATGAACAGGAGGGTTTGGACTTTGATTTATACTTAGTAGTATATATACAAATAGTGTATTGTTGATTTGTAGATCTCAATTTCGTACCGATCTTTCATCTTATAAAGTATTACATGTACAATTGATTAATAAATTGGTTTTATATCTTATTCATGTTTGTAATATTCGTCTATCAGTCTTATGAATATCCAAGGCTTAAATGCACTTTTGGTCCCCCGATTTAAAAAAAAAAATAAAGTTTTGGTCCTCCTATTTTAAAAGTCTGTTTTTTGGTCCCCCCCCATTTTGCTTTTTTCAGAATTTTGGTGGGTCATTTTTTATGATATGGCCTATGAATTTATAACATCGCGGTGCTTATTAGACATTTTTGCTGACATGGATATTCATTACGCCCTAATAAATGTTGCTACGTCATAAATGAATAGACCACATCATCAAAAACTAAGATGAGGGACCAAAATTCCAAAAAACAGTAAAATTGAGCGACCAAAAAAAATTTAAAAAAAAGGGGGGGGGGGGGCCAAAAGTGCATTTAAGCGAATATCCTATTGATTACTGTTAGTGAATGAATTGGAGTAGATTTTACTGTCTTGTGTATCATATGATTAACATCCCAGTTAATATCCTGTTTCTAATTACAGCTCAGTTGAGATTAGCCCTTCACTTGCTGAGGTGCAAAAAGAAACTGTTGCCGAAGTGCGCAGCCATATTCCAAAGTTCAGGGTAGAATGTCGTGATGCTTCTGACCGGAGTGGATGGGGTAGGATGCTATTAAAATTTTCCTTATTGAGTTACATCAATTTTATTGTGGCTTCTAAAAGTGGTTTAAAATCTGAAGATTGAGTTACCCTGTAGTGGGGCCTGGTAAAATAAGTTATAAATAGAAAAGGGTTACAAACAAGGGGTTGTGGATGGAACTAATTTCTTAACTATAATATGCAATCTCTCCCTAGTCCTAACCATCAAAGCTTCCTTCTTGATAAACCTTTTAGGAAGTAAAAGCCCTGTCTAGAGTCTAGTTTTTCATTTGGGTAGCTGTACTTGAATGGATTAGTAATCTGAATAAGTAATGGTTAAATAGAATCATTTAGTGTTTGCTTATTTTTCATTTTAAATATTATTTAATATGTATAGGAGGGTCTAAACTTCTGATTTTTCTTGGGGTAACATTATGATGCACGGGTACCCCATTTTAGACATAGTACCGGTATCGGGTACGGTACGCGTACGGTACTCCCCTGGTACGTAACCTCAAAGTACCGAGTTTTTTTTTAAATTTTTTTCATGCGGGTACACGCGTGGTACTCCCGGGGTACGCGTGGTACTCTCAGGGTACACACGTCACACGTGGTACATATTTCATCAAAATTTATTCCCATTCTTTTTTTCTTTTTCTTTTTGCAACACTTCTCAATCCAATTCTTTTTTTTATTTGTTTATTTTTTAATAAAGATTCACTTTAGTTTAGAATTAGAATCGATTCAGTCTTGATTCCCTTTTTACTTCTTTTTAAAAGTAGAGCCGCATAGTCTTACTACTACTCCTAATTTCCTAAATGTGTAAACCACAATATAATTACTTTTAAAGTTTGCTATTTTTTATGTTTAATTATTTGTTTTAAGAATATAATTCTATTATTTTAATTATATAACTATATTAAAAAAAATTATACGGGCGTACCCCGTACCTTAGTTTTTTTAAAAATGTCGTACCACGTACCGGTACCTATATCGGATACCGGTACCGTACCCGCACCTATGCAACTTCTGGGGGGTGGACAAACTGTGGAAGAGATGGTGAAAATTTGTTTACTGTATGGGTGATGGTGCATGTGTTAGGATGCTAAACAAGTTCAACGTTTTGCTGTTCTCACCAAATGTCTGTTATAGCTTGAAAATATTAGGATGGTCTGTGGGACTTGGTCATATACTTTATTTTCCTTTAAAAGTTCAATTTCTACAGCTGTTAAACTCCTTTTTTGGTGATGTGTGGGGACTTCTATGTGGAATAGAAGTTTATGAAATAATGCTAATATCACTGTTCCCTCCTTTACAGGGGATGTGGAGCAACAACCATGTTGGGTAATAATGCTTGAGGTGTGTTCTATAATAAGTTGGTTTTATAACTCCTGCTCAAATATTTTTCCTAATAAAAGAAAAGGTTACTTCTTTTTTTTAATGAAATTTCTATGAAAACAAAACTCCCTTGGCGTGGATCTACTTTTGTGATCAATGAAAAACATAAATGTTAGTGGTAAAGTGGATTGGGGTGCATATTGCTCTGTGAAGAAAGCAGCAGCAATGGAAAAAGCTCACACCTTGTTTTTCATATCCCTTAACTCTTCCAACTATTTCTTTGCCATGCTATATCAATATTATTGCTAGTTGGCTTTTACCGTAGAAGAGAAAGAACTGATTTGAGTGTGATGATGCCATAGGGAAAAGGACTGGGTCCTCCTAGGAAATAGTAAAAATAAAGTAATCGGGGGTTGATGGAACAGGAACCATAAAGTAATGACATAGATTACATTACAGAACAACAGATAAAAATAAAATGAAAGCATACCTGAGATGTTACAATGTGACATAGATTAACTTATGTT